>NC_134941.1:5625000-6250000 GCF_051020765.1 Lasioglossum baleicum
TGGCCTGGTGCATATACCATTGTTTAAACAATCCTCGAATCGGTGAATTTGCCTTTTCCGATCGATCATTGTTTTCGGTAGAGCGACGTGATCCAGGTGCCAACGTATCATAATGTGGCCACGGACTTTTGAATGGTATAATAATACGTCAAAAAATGAATGAAATGCCGAGAAGAATGGAGGGAAGCTTTCTGTCAATTCCCAGGGAGCGACGTTAATTGGTATCGGGTGGTCTTCACATCTCTGTGAAACTTATACCGCATTACCGCGATAGAGAATGAAAAATGAGGGGATGTAAACGGACATTAATTTTTCGTTCAATTAAAATATTAAGGTGGATAGTTTACACGATGAACATTCGGAAAACGCATCCATAAATAGCCTGCGGTTCTTTGTGCAAAATAAAAATTGTCCTCAATTGCCACAAACTGGAGCAAATAGAAAATGATTTCCTTTCTTCGTAGACTTAATAGGTTGAAATTAACGTAACAATAGTTTCGTTTGTACAGAATATTAATATTTATAATAATATAAAAAACATTAACACGTTATAAACGCGTCAGGAAAATTTGGCAAAATAGCAAATTTTGTTTAAAAACGCGTTTGGAAATACAAATTTTTCATATGTGAATTATTCGAATGAAATGGAATCGGGTTGAATTAAAAAATTTGTGCAGCGTTCCGAAAATAAAATAAGACGATTCTCTTCGCGTTAATTGCTATGGAAAGCATTTTTTGTACCGGAGTGAAGAGTGCTCGGCGAATTGCTTAAATATGCGACGCCGTGTAACGCTTAACGGAGTAACCCAATTACTTGACAAAAAGTTTAGTGACCCATGTGTAATGAGATTAATCGCGAACCGGCCATACCTCCAGCGAACAAACAAGTCGACTTCGTTCGGAATTGACCCGCAGGACAAAAAGCGGTTAATTAATTACTTTTAGCACCGTCCCGCGCGAGACCGAAAGTTCGTTTCTACGGCTTTGCGGTTTATTTACCGGTGCTGCTACTCATTGTTGCACGCGCGCAGAATGATCACACGTTTTTCTTATTGTCCATCGATTTCCCACCATTCGAAAACTAGATTGCGATTACACGTTTAACGTCCGCCCTTGTCTCGTTCCCATTAATCAAAAAGAACCTAATTTAATTCGAGTCGCTATCAACGTTAATATTTTGACATGATGAATTATTTAAAATTTATTTCTTTGGATATATATTACTTAAAAATGGCTAAAAATTTGCCTAGACACATTCTTGTTATTTCCCTTTACTGTACAATTTAACATCATTAACGGTTCACAGGCATTAACAATAAATCATGTTTCCAGTAATTATTGACATCGATTGTATTGTATTTAAAACATTGAGACAGTGGTGTTCTGGTCACTAAAATTAGGCTTTCGTTTATTCATTAATCACCGTTCAATGGTCAAAAGGGTAAAGGCATCAATAACGATAGAATGAATTGTGTGGTTGCTGAAAAAAACGATAATTAACCGCCAACTAACGATAGCGATAGCAGTTTATGATCGTGTAAATTAATAATAAAAGACGCTATCAAAATTTCATTAAACGATTGGTTCTATTGTCTCTTTAAATTTTTAGCCATAGAATGTTATTTGACACAGATGTTTAACCCCTACCACATCGCCTTGCTATTTAATTCTAAGCTCACATACATGTCGATGAAAAGTAAATCATTCGTAGTATGTTTGAAAATCAATGTGCAATGGTTAGGTTGCTATAACATGTGTCAGTTTATATTGCAAAGTTAAAAATAACAAAGTTCGTCGCACGAAATCTGCGACGTCTCCAAGACATTTCATTTGAGCGCAAGGGGTTAAAGTCGCTTAAAATTCGGCCAATAAGAATGTCAGCGTAAAGTTCAGCAATTTGTCAGACTCGTGCAAGCACACGTCCATTTAAAGGGGCGTGAGTGTGCACGGTTGATCTCGTTCGGAGTCGCAGGAAGAATGGAAGGAAGGGGTTTGCGGCTTCCAAAATAGAGGTTCGTTACATTCGGACGCGGTTGTCTTTGCACAAGTCGGCGACTTGAGACGTCGGATACCTTTTCTCATTAAAAGAGGAAAACTCTCGTGCAAAAGTTCTGGAGTATCAATGTACGCGTCGTCCTGTACCCTCTATCCGACCCGTCTCCTGGCCAGACCCTCTGCCAGAGACCCTGTTCCCCGTCCAGATTCTTCTTCTTTTCTCCGTCTATGACGTTAAGCGGCGCGGTGAAAGCGCTCGCAAACAAATTACGATTACGGATCTCCTGTCGACTGTCATCCCTCGACGTCTGAATTGTCGTGGCGAATACGATGAGGGGATGGGATTAAAAGAAAAAAAGAAAACTGGAAAAGAAAGGAAAAAGGAGAGAGGAGCAGGGATTGGCCCGTTACGAACGCGAAGGAAACGTTGGGAGGGTTTGGAGGACACAGCGAACAATCTGGCCAAGTTTGAAAATGTTTTAAGAGAAAGAGAGAGGGAGGGGAGGAGAGAGAGAGAGAGAGTGGAGCCGTTTACGTGGCCGCGGGAAGATTAATGCCGACCGTTCCGGTAAAATAAATTCGCGACAGTCGCGTATTTGTTTCGCCGGATTTTGATTCGGCCCAGTCGCGTTTCGCACGTTTCAAATGACGCCGGCGTGGCGTCCGTGGTCTCTGGATCGAACCGCGCGCCTCGACGCCGACATTCTTTTTCGGTGGCTTAATTAGAATTATCACCGACAGAAGTCCGCCCGAATTGTTCTTCTACTTTCATTGGACGTTTCTTGCCCGAGCCCAGACGCGCGCGCAAGGATTCTTTATGCGCCACGATGTTTTGCTCCAGCCGCCACCCCTATTTAACGACGCGGCCGGGATCTGTTTTGCACACAGCCGAATGAAACTGTACCCACCGAGCCACTTTTCGTTTTCTCCATTTTTACGGATTCCGAATTTAAACAGTGGGCGGGCACACGGCCCGACCAACTCCGCGAGCAGTTTGCGATCGTTTTATGGGAGACTCGTCGGGAATCCGCAGGATTAAATAATTCATACCTTTGGAAACCGTGCGGCGAGCTCCAGTTTACACTTTGGTTGCCACCTCAGTCGTATGGTCAGTCAAAAATGTCATACACACTTTCAAATGCATAACTTTTTTTAGAAATAAACCGCGAAGCACAACGTAATGGCGTATATAATATTTTTGTGTTTGCATTGTGTTCCAGTTGAATGTTATATATTTTTTTTTTATATGATATGAAAGCGTATGTCAAGGAAAATTTATTCATATATGACACAATGAGCTTCACGGACAGAAATGGGATGAACATTTTACATCATGAACATTTTACGAGACCCGAGTCTAGTAAATCGTAAATCAATGGATTGATTAAAGGAGAGGATGTTTCAATTATGCAATATATTTTCAACAATTCAATTTTTTAAGCTTTGCGAATATGAATATCATTTGGTTTGTTCATTTCTATTTTATTATCAGCAAAAATAAATACCACGCGCAGAGAACGGGAGAGACAGTGTATGTAATCGTGTAGACAGTTCAATGAAAAAACTGCAGCAAAATATGCCGCATTATTTTATAATCCTTAGACAGTAAAACACCCAAAAGAAAATATTCGCCGGACAATAGCCGGTGAAGTATTGCACATGTCAGTAATATTAAACGAAGTAAAAAGAGCTGATGTTTGCCTCGAGATAATGGGAATCAGCCAACACATTATAGTATCCGTGAAGAATATCTCAATACGGTGAAAACAATGTATGATAATATTCACGGAAATTATTATTAATTTATGAATTATTAATGACACAACTTAGTCAATTATTTGTCACGTACATGTGTGAGCGTGTACAACAATTTCTATATATTTACTTTTTAAATATAATTTATTGCAACTTAGTTAGAAACCAATATACTCGTTACTTATGAAACAATCTTAACTGAAAAGAACCGAATGTAATATTAGCTGACTAATTTAGTCGCAGTCCTATGTAATTATTTTAATTCAAGCATGATTCATGATCAAAGGATGTCAATAACAATACATATCAAATTAATGTATCGCGTCTACAGATTGTTCCCAAAATATAATATAATAATAACTTCACAAATAAATCCCGAGTTAATTGTTGTTTATGAAGTTTATATATTACCTCTTGGATACGAATAATGATCGAATTCTAAAACAACTGAATTTCGTAAATAAGCCAGCTTAAATGCAATTTTGCTACTTTAACTGTACAATATTCCATTCATAAATACAGAAACGCATTAAGTGTAGTACGCTTAACGGAAGAACCAATTTCTACCGTTTCCATGTTTTCGCAAGTATTGTATGCATTTGATGCATATTGTTCCATGCAGTGAAATCTTCATTTTATGTACATTTTGCGTATATTTATTTTATTTATATTTGCCAGCGGTGTAAATCATTCACGTACCCAAAAATGGTTTAAAAATATTTAATTGGAAATGAGTCGAGCATTCTTTACACAACTATTGTTTCCCGGAAAATTTAAAGCACAAATTATTTGTGCAGAAAACAGCAAAAATATAGCGTGTACAACACTTAAAATTATTGATTTTTTAATATGGATTTTTATGAACAATCTACATTCTCCATATGAATTATAAAAACAAAAACAATTTCCACTTTTAATCATTTTAATAAGATTAAAATAATATATTAACATGGTTCAATCCTTCAATATCTTTACAGTTTTGTATTGGACTAATCCACTCTTTTATTATGAATTTATCATTCATATGAAGTGCGCCCCATTTGGTAGTTGGCATTTTAGAAAATACCTTGATAGTGTAAAGATTAATGATCTGTGACGTCCTTCTGTCAACTTTTAACCAACAAAGTGCTGAAATCGTGTCAGTTCCATTACCACAGAGCGCTATACGGTAATAGTGGCAATTACAGTGCGAAACAGAAGCTTGACAGCGTCAAACGTAAAAGAATACGATACGAAAGTTATAATAGCATAGTTTCGTTTAACTAACTTCGCCGTTGTGTATTTTCTGACGGGCACGTGGTCAAGGTTTTCCCCGTCGAGGACCGAAAAGAACGGATGGAAATTCAATGGCAGACACGATGCTCGAGGCCGGCTCCCGGCTTCTCTTTGCTATTGTCAGCGAGTCTCCTCGTTGCCGGTCCGTTTCGATCTCGCCACGTTAAGTCCACGATAAAAAGAATAACGGCTATCATCCACGATATTACGAACGGATAGTGCCTTAGTCGAGGATGTTCATAACGCTGATAAAAGCGGATCCCCGCGACCCATCTGTGTTTTCTCATTCGCGAAACAAGCCTGTGCCCGTGTGCGAATGCACCACCGATATACTTTTCCTTCTCCTTTCAAAACGAAAGTGTTTGGCGAAACGGCGCGGCGTCTTGCGCTCGTGTTGTCTGCTTTATTTCAGTGCTGAAACCGTCCGCTTTCAGAAACCAGTGAAAAGGTAATAAAATGAATCGCTATTTTGCTTTTCGAAATGTAATTCGCTTCTGTTTGCTGCGACGAAATTATCCATGATAAATATACTTGCAAGAAATGTATAATACGCTTCTCGCGTGAGTCGAAAAACCGCGTTAGTCGAACAGTGTCTGAGCACCACTGCTGAAAAGTTATTAAAATTCATCCATTCTACGGGTGAATCTACGCCTCTGGATCGCTGGACATTTGGAAGAAAAGCTTGCCGTAAAATTGTCTATAACAAAGAAAATTGTTGTTGAAGGTTTTTATCACGTTTATATTAGCTTTCCGAGTTGTCGTTGGATGCGTCAAATCTTGTAATCGAATTTTAAATCACTTCCCGATGAGAGCTGGAGACTTGAAACTGTAAACATAGCTCAGAACTGGATTGCAATGCAATATTAAAAAACAAATTTTATAAAAACTGTGCGTCTAGGAGAAAAAAAGATTTTAATATTAACCGTCACATCTCGCCGCACGACGCTCAATAGTACGTCATCGCGTTCAGCGATCCCCACTCCGTGTGCCAGCGCTCCCTACTCCACTACGTGTTCCCACTCCGACTAATCCCCACTCCACTGACAATTTCGGACTCCATCAAAAGACGTCGTCTATCACATTCATTCCCTCATTCTATCTCGCGTATTTCAATATCTTACTATTTCACACCAGTATTACTTACATTACCAGTATTCATACCAATATCTTGCGTTCCATTTAAAAAAGACTATATAAAAAGTAGAAAATAAAAATATATAAAAAAATATTTAAAAATAACGCTTATATTAAAATGCACTAAAAAGGAGAAAATAATTTTTTTAAGCATTAGTGACTATGTATAAATAAAAGCGTGGAGCGCCCACGAAGATTACATCAATATAGTTTACGCTCCACGCTTTTATTTATAGTCACTAATGCCTAAAAAAATTATTTTCTCCTTTTTAGTGCATTTTAATATGAGCGTGGTTTTTAAAAAATTTTTTTATATATTTTTTTATTTTATGGTAGTATTCTGGTAGGATGCTATGCGCGTACAAATTAAATTTGTAAAGTATATTTACGTGACCCCCCTAATACGTGATTTACTTTACTATACGTTTCGCATTTACAACAACTCTGTTTCAGTTTGGACAATCTGTTACACTTGGTTGTTCTTTCAGTTTCCATTACACACTGGTTGCACCTAGGAAGAAGTCTTCGATCGAGTTCTTTATTCTCTACTTTATCTCTCTTGCCATTTTTCTTTTTAATACTTCTTGCGGTGTACTCTCTGTATCGGTTTTACTATTGTCTTCAAAATTCGCGTGGTTGTGTTGTAGTTAGTTATTTCTTATCAAGCGAACAAATCTTGATCAGCAATCTGATTGCAATCAGGCTGCAATCTTCAAATCTATCACAGTTTCGCTTACGAGAAAAATTATTGAAAATTTTTTTCTTAAACATCAATACATTAAAACACTGCTTAAACATCACACGATAATACGTATATATTGCTATTTAAAGAACACATAATTTCATACACAAAAGAAATCGTTGAACATCTCTTACTTTTCAACCATGCATAGAAACAATGCAATTTGTTAATGCGTCCAGGACAGCAAATGATTATCTGCGAATTTTTTCCAGGGGCGAAACCGGTTTTATTCGTTCGGTCGCGGGTTCGACGAAACTTTACGGGGTTCTATGGTAAAAAGTCCGGCAAAAACTAAACGCCCAGTCACGTAATTGAAGCTGCATCAGTAAACAACTCCATTCCGCCATTAAATCTTGGCAGTGGCCAAAAAAAGGATCGCAGGAGAGCGGAGCGATCGTGCGCGTCCAGTTTTTCGAAACGACTGCGGTCGTACGGTAGTTTCCTCGTAAAAATAAGTCGTCGAGGAGAAAGTCGTCGCGAGAGGTCTTTGGACTCGTTGTCTTTGACGTTTTTGACTAATGACCGTCGGCCGGGCACGTCGTCCGACGGCTATTCCGCGGCGGCTAATGATCGATTGATTAATGTAACAGGAAATTAGAGAAACCTTCACGAGTTCCCGTGGAAGTCGAAATTTCACGAGCAAAAACGCGAGAGCGCGGATGCTCAAAAAGTTTCCAAACTGAATTTTTTCTTGATATTAGATTATATAATATGAGCCTGTGTCGAACAGTGTATCTCTGTAACTGTCGTATGGCTTCTATTAGACGCAGAATCGCTAGATCAGTTGAATTGATTCGAATTGAGAGGAAACATGACATTGTGATCCATGCACGTAGAAGAGGGAGGTAGAGTGTAGAGACAAATCTTAACCTGGCGACTTAACTTGGTTTTTGATCCATGAAATAGTGAAGAAAAATTACACCAATTTTTAAAGAATTGAACAAAAATTTGTACATTTTTCGAATGTTTTCACAGAGATTTCAATTTGTAGCATTTTCGAGGAAATATGGGTCTTCAGTTTCTCACTTTCCCCAAAGCTTTCAAAGCATGAACATTGTTCCTTAAGGAATTTTTATTGTTTAGTCTTTAATATACAGTCCTCCTCCATCTAGGTGGAATTAATCATGAAATTGCCACGTCACGAAATGGGTTGAAATCAAGCCTCTTCGTAAGCCAATGCTTGATTGAGATAGACTGAACAGGACACATTCAAAAATTGAATTATATCGATTAATCGACAGAATTCGATCTTTGATTTCACCCGTCCGGAACTTTTTGAATATACCGCGTCCATGAGTCTTGTCACTCAGTCTATCTCAATCAAGCAGTGGCTTACGAAAAGACGTGATTTTAACCCATTTCATGACGTGGCAATTTTATGATTAATTCCATCTAGATGGAGCAGGGACGTATGTAGAGAACTAAATAATAAAAATTTCCTGACCAACAGAATTCAATTTTTTATTAAACTGGCTTGGTGTATTTTTTAAACACTTGAGTATATATGTCAGTGAAAGCTTGCAGATAGCCTTGATTTTACCCTGTTTTGTGACACGATATTTTCGGATTAATTCCATTTATTTTATCGAAACGAGCCGCGCTGCCTGTCTCTCCCATTGGGAAATAAAAGGCACAGTGGGGGATCGGGAAAACAAACACGGGCTCATAATAGAGCGGAGGCTGCCGCTTCAGGAGGAAGTCATGTTCGATCCTGAAAACTTTCCGGAACTTTTCCCGTCCCTCATGCTACCGGATTTTCCCCTTTGTCTCCCCGGTATGGCCAAAAAGTCGGTGGCGAGCCGGTCCCGACACCTTGCGCCCTGTGTATTTTTACGATTTTCCCCCAGAGTTTTCGGAAAACTTGTGGCCACGTGTTGGTGTGTCCCGCCGCCACACCGCCAACAACCGGAAATTTAGAATTTAGATGCCGGCTCTTTCGGAGAGGGGGCACTGGCCCCATGCTGCTGGATATGCGCGCGGTTCTCGATGCTCGTTCCCTGAACGGTAAGAATAATGAGGGAAGTAGTTCTTTATCTTTTTTTCCTATATCTCTTTCTCCCCCCTCCCTCCATTCTGCCGGTCGTTGTCCCAAGGCTGGAGATAATTTGGGAAACTCGCGACGCGCTTAGGGCGGTGCCCATGCGGAACCAGGGTTTTGCGAAAGGATTTGATTTACGTAGCTAAATAACATGCCGCTGCTGACAAGCAGCCACGGGGATAATGAACTTCAGTCTGAACAATGACACGGTTCGTTACTGAGAAAAAAGGTCAGTTGCTCCGGAACTAAGATTTCATCCTTCAGGGACGATGTCTGTGCCGAATATTCCAAAATTTAGCACATGAAATTGTCAGGAATGATTCATGTTTGCAGACATGTTTCTTCCGATTCTTTCGAATTTTATTCAGTTTCGCTACAGTGATTGGTAAAATAGATTATTTCCTGATTCCAGATTTATTAAAACGAACAACGAGGTTGATATCCTGTTCGAGAAAACCGTTTGTTGCAATATTACGATGAAATAAAGTAGAATTTTATTGAATATCCACAGAATCTGAAACACAAAATTCCACGCGGCATCCTATGAAATTGATTGTAATTAAAACACAAACGTCGATTAATCAGACAAATACCAACTACAACAGCGCAAAAACTGAAACGCTGAAACGAACACAAGGGAACAAAACAAAATCGGTTGAATAAAAGGGGCGGTTTTAGTACGGCAACCGTAGTAAATTTATTAGACGGTATTGTGTAAACGAAACAGCAGTATTGAAAACAAAACGCGGACAAACACGTAATTTTTATTCAACCGGTGAACGAACAAAAACAATTTCTCGTTAACATACCGGACCATTTAGTGGAGTGAAATAAAATTCGCGTACGCAGTACGTCACGTGAAAGGAGGCTCGTGATTAATAGATACTTTAGGATCTAAGGTTTGGAGAGGGGGTCGTCTAATGTATAAACAATGAAACCCCAGCAAATGGCAGCTGGTTATGCTCTTTGTTTAGATGAATTATCTCTTATGCCAGAATCCTATTATTAACCCCTTGACGGCTAATATTACCAGCAACATGTCTAATCTAAGAACATATCTGTTTCAATCTTATCCGAAAATTGATTGTTAACTAACTAACAACTAAATTAACAGCTAAGTTAATTTAACAACTAACTTTTCTATTGTTCTAGGCTTTCAAAAATTCTGAGATACGTATCGGAGTCCCTATTTTAATGGAGAAAAAATGAATATTGGAAACAACGAAATTCAAGGTCGAAATTCCAGGGTTAAGCTCGCACGAACGGTAGGTAAGTAAATAAATGGTATCTTTGCTCACATGGAATTTTACTTAATCTTTACATGTCAAGGGATTCGCGATTCGTTAAATTGTAATGATTCGTATTGTAAGAATAAAGTAATCTCGTGATGGGAATTGATGTCCGCTGGCCTGTAGGAAGTTATCGAACGGCGCGTGTACGGGAGAACATTTCTCGGAGCTCGTCCTACTCCGACAATTACTTGGCGAAAGTGCTAGTACAGATTGCACAGGTGAAATTCCCCGTCCCCGCAGTTTATTTAAAATTTTCAAGCCCTTGAGAACGTATCCCGTGCAACTCTGGCAATTCCACCGCCGCTCCCCATGGTGTAAGTCCACGGGAAACACACGCGACAAACTCGAATATACGTATGAAAGCCCCGCGCGCCCGGCTACGTTTGATCATCAACGACATGAACTCGGAGAAAGATTGCGGAAACATTGTTCCGCAAACCGCAAAGGACCACCAAGTAATCCATGTTTATCTTCGAAATGCTTTTTCAACGCTTTTTCCACCGTATCGGGCGATTCGTGTTCTACCGGATGGTTTTCAAAGAAATCATAGAACCACTTATATACGGGGATTTATGTAATCACATTTTCACATACATATACAGGCTGGTCCACCTAAATTTAACCATATAAAATCTGCTTCAGTTGTGTTAATGTTAAAAAATATACTGTATGTAATTTACTAGAAATTAACTGTCTATTTAATTCTAGTTTTAGAAGTCAGAAACGGATACTGTTGCCTGTAGTACTGCTAAACATACATTTGTAACAATTCTACTGGTAATAAGAATTCAGTGTAGCTAGATTTCCATTTAAAAATTGATTGTTTCAACGTTTCATAAATTTATGCGGCTGTTTCTAATAGTTCATTCAATCAGTGCATACTGAGAAAGATATCTGTGAGGGAAAAGGTCTAAAAATTGTATTGTTATAAAAATATTCTTGATTAAAAATATTCATAGAACATGTAACATTCGTTAACATTGACTCTTCAATTATTCACTTCGAAATGAACCAGCAAATTTCCAATTTCTTGGATCGAAGCACCCCCTATAAAGGTAGTTTTACTCAGTCCAGCAAACCCCTAAACTCGTTCCCTTCATAATTAATAATGTGTAATTAACTGACATGAATTTCGCCCGGCTTCATGCGATTCTAGCTCGGGGGTGTCGTCGCAAATACGCGAAAGCTCGGAAACGCAGTGTTTTTTCTTGGGGGCACGTGACGCGGGGCGAAGAAAAATTTTTAACTGGCTGTCAGGGTAAAGTGTGCAGCTACGTAGGAGAGAAATTTAAGATTCCGCGCGGGACAAGTAAGCGCGCATAGACCCTCCCGGCTGTCATCGTAATGGGGAAGTTGGCGCGACAAGAGGTGTTTATCTCCGAGCCAGCAGGATCCCTAAAATTCCGGAAATCCCGTATACACGAGGTACGCGAGTGCACGCTGGGAGTCTGCTGACTTTTCGAAATTGTAGACGCGGTACCTGCTCGTCGGCGTAAAATAAATCAGAGTACAGGGTGAGAGATGTACCAGGCGATATATATCTCGGTACGTCAGGTATATTCCCCTCCTTAAGTTCTCGTTGGCCTTCGTTCGTACGAACGACGCCGACGCCGACGTCGGAGCCGAACCCGAAGCCGACTACGGGCCACGTCTATAGATTTGGCTCACGTCGAAGTCAGAGCACAGGCTCTCGCCTCCTGTTCATAAATCTTCTTGGGGATTCCTTTCCTTAGAGCACCGATGCGCGCGTTCAATCTGACGCGGCCGTGTTTTTGATACAATAAGCGCGGAACAAGGCCAATCCTAATTGATTTCGCGACGGCGCGCAGCGCCGCTACGCTTCATCGACGCTCCTCCGACGATTTTCTGCGAAATCTCTTTTAACTTGCGGAGCAAGGCTAATTTATGATAGCGCCGGTTCTCCGAGCACACGTAAACAGACATGGGTAAATTTTATTCGAAATAATGTATTTTGCACAATTATCTTCAATACGGTTATCTGAAAATAATATTGATTTATATTTGATTTGACAAAAGAAATAATCCTTTAAATAATATGCAACAAGGATGTCTGTTATATGTATCATCAAACATAATTTCGAGAAACCATTTTATAATTATCTGAAATAATTATAAAATAAAATAACATGTTATTTCAAATAATGTTATTTCACCGATTTGTTTTCAGAAAGGCCAACTATTGGGTAAGGGCTGAAATAAGATAGATACCTTTACCTTACCCGATCAAACAAATTAAATAATGAGAAGAACCTTATTTACTTAGCATAAATCTTCTTCAAACTTTTTTGCTTCCAATGATTATTTTATGAAACTTTTACCAACATGTTCGGGATACTTTTCTTGTGGAGATGATACCAAACTCGAAGCAAGCTTCATAAAGAAATAATTAAAAACAAAACTGTTTTGTGAGTGGATTAGTATTATGATATGACTGTAGTGGTACTTAATGTTGCACACTTTTGAAATATGTTAGAATTGTTACATATTGACGAATATGGACATAAGCTCATGAGCTTATGTTTGATAACTCGTAAATCGAAAGCAATTCTTATTTTTAATTGTTAGAATGTTAATTTGCAATGGAACTATAGGTTCGAGAAAGTCTCAGTGTTGGCAGGAAAAGATTAAAAATTAAATTTTAAAAAGCAAAATTACAACTAAATAATTGTATGTGAGAACAAATGTCCCAGCAGTCCTTGCGAAAGTTAACCAGAGGCACACTCTCTCGTCAGCGTTAAAAGAGTTAAACAAGTGGGAAACATTTTTTAGCAGAAAAAACAGTCTTTCCACGAGTGGTCTGTGTCGCGCTTGAATATTTAGCTACATCTGCTGAATTCTGGGAGTATTCACTGCAACGCCTAACGCAACGCCTACAATTTCTAAAAAATTATTTCTTATGTGTACAATATATTTCATATTCTTAGAAAGATGCATACCACAAACTCACTGCATTATAAATAAATGAACAGGAAGTATTAATAAAATAAAGTAAGAGAATGATTTCTCAATATTGTTGTAATATCTATGTAACAAGTTTTATCAGAACCGACTAAATATATTTCCAAGCCGAGCGCATTATTAGTCATGCATTGTATCGAGATTTTAATCTAACTATCGTATTCCTCAGCGTGCGCAGCACACTTACACAATCAATTCGAATATTGACGCGAAAATAATTGAATTACCAAGAACTTGTACGTGCGTAGCAAGCCCCGAGTAATTTAGAAGTGTCGATGGTACGTGAGATTTGTTTACAGAGATTCATAGGCGGAGTCCATTCGTGCGTTCCGCTCTCTTTTAGAATTTTCAAAAAAATTTCGGTCAGATCAATCAATATGCCAAAATTCTAGTTCACATGGCAATTTATAAAGAAATGCTTTACAATAGACATGGAGTGTTGGTATTCTGTAGTTTGTATAAAAGTATTGTTGTTCAAAACAAATCGAAATTCACAAAATTTGTAACAAGTAAAACTCGATTCTTTGATCCTTATTTTAGTGTAATTCGTCCAAATAAATGATATTAATTTATAATTTTAATCGCGCTGAGTAAAGTATTCAATGTATCAAGATTACTATGATCCCCAAAAATTGTGTAATAATATTTTCATATGTAGAGATTTAATATTTTAGACGTAGACAATATTTTAAATCTAAAAAACATTCTGATCACTTTTTCTCATGATTAGTACACTGCTGATTTTATGCATTTATGATACAAGTTAATAAACGAAATTTTAAACCAATGAGAAGATTAAAACAATTTACATATGCATATTGATGCATTATTTTTACTAATATTATTAAAGACAGAACAAACTTTTTATTTGGTTCCTGCTACCTACAATTTATACAGACCATTTTTATTTCGCGTAATTTTTAGTTAAAAAGCAAACACATTAAATTCGCCGAATAAAGCTAACGTCCGAAAATTTATAAAACAAAAATTTCAGCCAAAGAAATCTTAATATTGCAATGTCTGGTTATTTTTATCTGTGAAAAGTCTCACCACAGCAAATAAAATTTCACGCGATCCCTTTTGTTTGAAATTCGTCTGTCTATGGACTGTTATCAATGAAAGCAGAAAGTTCAATGGTAATCGACTTCGTGTAACCGAAAGAGACGATAAATTAACACCGATTTAGTCCCGCTGACTGTAGTACAGTCGAAAACAGGACCGCGGAGTGTCGGCGAACGTTGGCAGAAAACATATCGAGCAGGTCCAATTTCCCGTGGCGATATTTAATCCCCGTTAATTAAGCCAATTTTTTCCTGTTTGAAATTTTATCAGGGGAAACGGGGTCTGGCAGGACGAATCACAGTCGCAATCCTTCTTAAGCTCTTTCGCGATTTCTCTTTTTCCACATTCGCCTGTATATTCCCCTTAATGTCGAAGTTGGTCCAAGTCAGGGTACGTCCACATTACCCTGTAAATATTTGAAGAAGAATTCCTCTCCAGCATTCTGGTTACCCGCCACCCCCATTTCCGCTCTTGACAGGCATGCGCGATGGAGGTGCGAAGGTTAAACTGTGTTCACCGGCCTCCGTGTGGTGTATATACGGTATGCTCAAAAAGCCAAGACCGCCGACCGGTGTAACCAAAAATTCGATTCTATCAATCAAGAAATTTTTATTGTTCAGTCTTCTACATACAGCCATTAATATTCGGACACTTTTGAAAACCACATCACTTTTTTACACTTTACAGTCGGGGAGCTATTTTAACTTGAAAATTAAACATTTCTTCCGATCAAGAATAATTCCACTTTATATGATTTTTTTCATTTTATGGATATGAAATTGATATAATATCTCTAGACTGCGGATTTTATGCATTTATGACAAAAAATGGGTGGGTGTAATGTCAAACGATAAAGAGATTACAAGAATGTAAGAGTATCAATACATTTCTTACAACTTGATAAAACCACTAAAGAGAGAAATAATTACTATTTGGTTCTTATGTGTTACAATTAATGCAAACATTTCTTATTTTGCATAAAGATCCGCAACCTAAATATCTCATACAATACAGTCAAACCTGCTTTTGTGCGGTATATAGGGACCGCACAAAAAATATTCACAAACTTTATAAATGGTTATAACAAATAATATTACACAACATATTAAAGAAAACTTTTTTAAGCGGTGGAGAGGGATCACACAAAAAAAGTCTCACGTAGAAAATATGTGAAAGCTTTACGAAATAACGAGAAAGAGTGCTTTCCAAACAAAATAAATAATTAAATTACACATGGAAACATTTAAAAAAATTTTAATTTCTCATTTTAAACATGGAGAAGTTTTCAAAATGGACATAATTCAAAACATACAGGTTGTCCTGCTGAAATGAGATCAGCAGGATATCTCGGAAGACGTTGTCGTTATCAAAAACGTGTTCCTATAAAAGTTGTTTGGTATGACGGGCTACATTACGTAGTATTAATTGTTTTCTTGTGGGTGGTGTGGTGGAGGACATTTCAAGGTCACCTTGATTTTTTTAATTGGAATGAAACAACTTTTGTAGGAATACTTTTTCGATAACGACAACGTCTTCCGAGATATCCTGCTGATCTGATCTGATATTCATATACCGCATAAAAATAAATCGCATAAAAAAAGACCGCACAAAAACAGATTTGACTGTACTTAAATGTTTAGTAACTGATTAGATGCCAACATATTTGATGACGTAAACGTATGGCAAATGGCAATAATGGCAATTCTGAAGGATTCTGTAAGTTTTGAAAGCAATATATAAATCTCATAAAGTTTTATCTGAGGCAAGTCTCAAAAACGTTTAATCCTTTGTACTCGGTTGTCCCCTCTGAGGCACCACTAAAAATTGCTGTACTATTAATCAAAATATTGTTTACACTATTAAATATATCGGTATCTAATCAATTATTAGACATTTAGTTATTGTATGAGGTATTATACCAATTTCATATCTACAAAATGTTAAAAATTACAAGGAATGGAAATATTCTAGATCGGAAAGAAAGTTTAATTTTGCAGTTAAAATAGCTCCGAGTGGAAAGGGTTAATATTTCTGAAATAACGAAATGCAGTCATATTTGAAAATGACGTGTTTTTCACTGACAAATTCCTCGCAATTTAGAGGGATGAGACTAAAAGAAAAATCGAAAAATAACACCCTAATACGCAAGCAATATTCCGTTAAATTATTTGAAGAGCATCTGGGCGAACGAACTTTCGACGGAGAGAATTTGACAGTCACGGGAATTCTCCTCCCGGTGAGAGCTTTTTCTTCGGCTGCTCGGACTCGAAGGCTCTTTGTAACACGCACACCCGAAAACTTTGTGCTGACAGTCACGTCACCGCTCGCCGCCGCTTTCGTTGCTCGTAAAAATGGAAAAGAGGATCCTGTCGACGAGTGTCGTCCTTTTTTCCCCTCTATCCTTGTGTTATTCTGAATCCCGGCGGATAAAGTCTTTCGGAAAAACGGTTTATTCCGATTCGACGTTTATTTAAAAATCTGATGGAAGATTCGACCCTCGTCCGGCCCTCGTTTCTACGGCTTAATCTATCCCTTGGATTGAAGGGAGCGTGGAAAATCAATATTTTGTAGAAACATAAATAATTAACACGTTTGCAGTCCCATGTCGTATGTATAGGACACGGAAACTTAGAATGGAAACTAAATACATCACATTTATAATAAGCTCTGGAAATGAAATTAATTTTGACGAGTCGGAAACCTACTAAATATGTACGTTACTAGTAGACTGCGGATTTTATACATTTATAACAAAAATGGGTGAATCAAATACAGAGAATTTAAGACAAAATTACATTTTAAAAGTTTAAAAAAATACATTTTATTCAACTTCTGTTCGTACAATTTGATGCGGAATGTTTTTATTAATTAATTTCCTTTAAACCGAAATGAAATTGTCAATACACAGTGTTTCGGAAATCATGTACAAGCGAAACATGTCGAAAATAAGGAAGAACATTTGTTTATTCGACGCCTCGTTTTCGAGAGAAAACGAAGATCGGGTTCGTGTGCTTTAGTATGTGCAGCAAGTAGAACAGGTTGGTCTTGATCAGACGCGTCAGCCAATTCCTATTTAATAGCACGCGTATTTGCTGAATTCCCAAACTCATTTCACTCGAACTGAAGCGTCAAACGAAAAAATGTTATTTCTTTTTCCCGACCTGTTTCTGCGTGCAAGAGTTTTTGGTGTTGAATCAGCTGTTCGGAATCTTCATGCAGATTCCCATGTTCACACAGTTAATTTCATGTATACGAATCTCTGTAAAATTTTCCTTGCGTTGAAAATATAACGAAAATATTATTTATACTTGTTTTTACACGGTACCTTATATTTCACAAACTCGCATAAACCCTGCATGCGTAAAGATCTGTTACCTACTAATTAAAGTTAAATGAAGCCTTCAAAGAACTAAATCAGAGTGGAACGTTAATTAATCTTCTCTGTTACAGTGATTGCAAAATGAAATCGATAAAATAATAAAGTCCTCTAATCTGGAATTAACATATAATTAAATCGTCATTATAAGATGATTTATCAACGAACGTTTTACGTTTTCCCAATATGCGTTTGTTACTGTTCACTGACACGTTAAATAATTTCTTCAAAGGACGAAATCAACATAGAAGATTAATTAATTTTCGTTGATGAAATCTCTGTAGTCGATAAAATAATAAATTTATCCTTCATTCTTGGGGTATCATGTGAGAATATTGTTAATATAGGACAATTCATCAACGAACGCTTTACATGTTTTCCCAGCATGCGTTTCACCGTGGTTCCAAAAACCGAGTCAGCTTTTTAGTGGTGTTTTTTTTAAGTGCGCCTCGCGTAACGTTACAAGAAAATGTAACTGCGTTTCCAGTTGCCGAGTTATTTATGGAGTACTTATTCCCTGTTTCCGTATTTCGGAATAACGCCAATTGTTCCGTCGCGGGAGCCTCCATTAGTGTTTGAAACATGTAAAAGTTTACGTTTATATACGGTACACGGTGTGGCCAACGATAAAGAATTCCTCCAGGATTTATGAGAAGGGCTATATAAAACCTGAAAGTTATGTCTCTAGACTTCGGCGTAAAGCGAATGTTCAGAAACAGTGTGGCCGCGAAGAAATTTTCGAGAGTGACCTGTCCTGATAAATCACTTTAGGTACTTTCTAACGTTGGATACTTGCCGCCGTATTGATTGTGGGCGAAACAAGACAAATCGTTATTCCCGGGACTCATTAATAAATTCTCGATTGTTATGTGTTTATAACAAAACCGTACGACGAGATAAAAGATTCTGTATAGATAAGAATAATAAAAACACGTGCACAGCACGATGTTTTCAGCATTAATTTTCAGCCACTGCATTTAAAACAAAATGCATCTGTGTCTGTGCACTACAGATTTTAAAAATTTAATAATATAAAATTTTAAATAACACACTATATCACTTATTCGATGAGTTCTTGAACGGATGGTAAAAATACAAAAAAGAGTGATCTGCCATTTTATTATCTAGTGATTTATTTCGACATAACTTTTTATTTAATGAGAATACTACAAATTAAATACATTCTATTTCTCGAAGATAACTTCAAAATTAGGTAAAAGATTGGAGTTCGAAATAAAGTTGCAATTAATTGATTGTGAGGTCTACGAATTAATTTATAAAAATGGATTGTTAGCGAGGTTTAATATTTAACAGGCGTATCAAAGACATATGCTTGAACGTCACCGGAAACCGTCGTTCATCCGATGGAGCAAGAATTGTCGACGGAAGACGTCGTAAAAAAGATCAGTGATAGCTTGCCAATGTGTCTCACGAAACGACCATAAATGTGAACATAAGTGGTTCAACCTTCGCTCAGTCCTCGTTACCACTGCTTTGCGAATCTAGTGGCGGGACATTACTCCTCGTACCATTGGCAGAGAAGCCATTTTCTCACATCTTTTCCCTTGATTCGCGAGAATTTACGACCCTTAGAAAATGGTGTACCTATCCGGTGTCAAAGTTTCATCGAGACCATGTAATTACTTATCGGGACAGACAATACGTTTAAATCTACTGGTTTCCTTCTCGAGATTTTTATTACAATTTATTTACACTGTTGCAAAATTAGATCCGGTTGTACAATTGTTTGTATGCTATTTTCAGTATTTACAGGAACGTTTGTGCTTCTCGATTTCTAATACAAATTACAAGTTGAAAAGTGCAAAATGTATTGAAACAATACAAAAAATAAAATATAAAATATAAATTTTCATTGAACTTAGTTTTCTCGTGCTATCACTTTTTTAAATAGAGTTCTGGATCATGTTGAATGTGGCATAAAATATTATACATTTAATACATATAATAATAATAATCTATTAATAAATAATGAATGTGTAATTTCTTTTTAACACTGTATGAAGTAAAAATTTAATGGTACTTAAATTTATATTAAAAATGGCAATGGACCAATTCATAAAATAATTTTAGAGCATAAAAAGCAAATTAACATTTTTCTTATGACAATTACAGTTTTAAAAGCGTATTATTAAAAACGTGTCGAAGGAACTTTAATGTTACAATTTTACAAAGTGTGATTATTCACAGAAAAACAATGGGAAAGTGTAAAATAATGTTGTAACATATACAAGTTTATATACAAATTCCAATTCACCGGATCATCAAGTTTTTGAACCAATTTATTGCTACACCGTTATTTCCGCTTCTACATTAATAATGGCGCGCCACTGGCTGCGTAACACTGATCTCTGTATCTTGTAACAATCAATTTACATCACATTAGTATGAGAAACAAATGATATCATACCATGAACAATGTTAATAAGCATTGACCGTAAGTGGAGATAACCACCAATGGAGTGACATGGTGCTTCAATGTACGATAAGTGACACAGTGCTCCACTGTGCTGGAATGTAAATACCACGGGCTACCATAATTCGCCATGAAACAATCCTTACGAAAATTATTTACTCTATCCACATCATGCCGCGCAAAAAATATTGTCCATAATCCATGAATTATAGAAACCATAAAATACGTAAAGTAATAAAATTATTAATCTCGCTGATCGATATACTGATTGTATTTATAGGGAACGTTTAAACAGTAATTCACTGATCGCGAAAGCTAACAGCACTGTTTCCACAGTATTTTATAACTATATAAGTAAAATAATTCGGAATCTTCCGGAATTAAATGTTCCGATAGCAATACCAGAAATGCTGCGAGAAAACTGTACACTGCCAGTGGAAAATCGCAGAAATAATTTCGCGTATCCGTGCGTTCTAATTTACTGGGCGCAACGTTACGCACGAATAACAGAAATACCGCAAATTATATTTCGAATGTCAGGAATCGCAACGATATAACGATAGTGAGCGCTATTGTGAATGGGCGAGTGCCTCTTGGCGTCGTTTCATAGTGGAAATTAACAAGTAATATCGAGTACCTCGCAAAACCGTAACTAGATTATGTACTCTGTTTTTAGGATAAAAAAAGGACGATTTATCGCTTTCGATAAGTTTCATTTACAGGCTTGTTTTATGACCGCGGTTAATTGCGATCCCGTGATTACGCTATTATCGTTGCGATCCGGATGAAAATGTGTCGGAATTACAGCGAAAAAATAGAAGGAAACGGACGTCGGTCTTCCGGTTGCGATACGAAACGGGAAAAAATGGAAGCAACGCTGTAACATTTTCATAGAACATTTACGATTGATAACGTTGAATATGTAGGTGGTGGTCAGGTAAAAAGAAAGATCTTCGCCTTCGACTGCAATCTTTCATCTTGATCACGTTCCATAGATTTCATGTTATTATTTACGCAATGGAAATAAAATTCGTTCGGTTACTCTCGTTCAGAAGGATCCATTTGAGGGTAACATGGTGAATATTATCTTTTACGACTTTATGTAAGGTCAGGGAAATATAATTAACTGATTTTAGTGAATAAGTAAAATGTCGCAACGGAATCTACTTGCAATCCCAAAGGGAAATCAATAAAGTATTGAGAACGTACTTGAAGGAAGCAAATAAATATTCAATGGATAAATCTATTCAATATAATGAAGTAGAATATTTTTTAATAGCAACTAAAATATGGAAGAAAGACACATTTCATGCAGATATATTTTCAAGAATCAGATTTTAAGATTTTTATGAATTATATATATATATTTCGGTAAAGTTAATTCCGGTTGCAAAATCAGAGGTTAGATCAGTAATAGATACGACTTCCTCGTTTCCAACAATCGTTTCCAAGCATGACTAGAGAGAGAGAGATAGAGAGAGGTAGAGTTCCATTCCAAGAAATTCATATCCCAAACACATAGTATCACGAAACTCTAATCCAGCTTACGCAAACAACGTGTGTGCGACGCAGAGCAGTTGCGTTATGCTTGCGAGTGTGCTCTGATAACCGGGGGCGCATCTTATTAGTAAGTACACGTCATCTGAAACTAATCGAACGATCTTCCCTGTATTACGTATGTATATGTACCTACTAATCGTTTCAATACTGCAGAAATTAAGGAATCGTGACTAGAAATTAGATGAAAATGTATTTATCCCTCAATCGTCTTAAAAAATCGAAAATAGTCCAACAATATTCCTAAATTTTTTTAATGTTTTTGAGATTTGTAGTTAACCTATTTTTTATCATCAATAATTGTCAATTATCTTTTACTTAATTCATCGTTAGTTAATTTTGTTCATGTTGACGATCGGGTATTATTGATTATTGGACATATTCATATTCTCAAGGTCCCTGCTATATTCAACCGACGGAGCGATGGACCAATCGCTTCCCCTCCTCGCCCCTCCGTTCCGGTCCCAATTCGGTGGTAATCGCCGATCGTCGGAGTCTCTCTGTTCGAGTCTCTCACCCTTCTCCACCAATGAAAAATTTGCGGGGGTATTCACCCCACCGCTGCGCCGTACCTGCAACCCTCGCGGACCCAAGATTTCGGCCGCAGTGTCATTAGTATATTCAAAGTGTGAGCGTGTCAACCTCTTGATTTGTTATCAAGACGCAGTATCGAATTGTTTTGTATTGCTCGGGGTACAAGTTTTATCATGACACTTGCACTCTGAAATACTGTCCACATTGAAAATATGAATAATTAGATAACATTGTAGATGAATTTGAACAGAGAAAAAATACATCAGAAGTAATTGGAAGTATTTCGAGTATCCTGTTGACTCTTCCATAAATACACGATTTGATTTTAAGAATGTACCCAATTAATTTCTACACCCAGTAATTACACAAAAAGGAGGAATCCATTAAGCATTAAGAATCCTGTTTCGATTTCGACCATGTATCAAAAGTTCCAGCTAGGAATGATCAGCAGAACAGCCGTAAAGGACAGAGCCGAGCTTCGACATGGAAAAGTTTCGCAAAGAAAAGTTTTCGTATCCCTTTGACGGTGTGTCTCAGGGAACTAAGAAAGAAGCTTTGTGTTCTAATTAAAATTTGGCGTTTCGTTCGTTAATCGCGAACGTCATCATGCTCGGCGACTATAGATATGGTACGAATTAGCATTGAACAACCGTGTCGTCGGTCAAACACGAACACGTCGCTGACATACATGAATCCCGGCGAGCAGTCAGGTTGGATTGCAACACCGGATAAGAATGAGAACAATGATCTCTCCCCTCGTGGTAGGTGGTAATTTACGTTTTTACCGGGCCGAGGGTTAAGTTGGTGGCACAAGACAGTCTAAGCAGCGGCGGACGAGCAAGAAAATTAGCAACGTTTGCTTCGCGTAAGAGTTATGAGGGCTTTGTAGCCAAACTACTCATGAACATTAAGGGTCATTACAATGTCCATAAATCTCGGCCACAGTCCGGCGCAATATTTATGTTATCAATTCCAACGAAACGAGTGTACTCCATGACGTTGTATTTCACTGTCCTCCTTGTAGATTCCGGAACATTCCGTATCGGGTAGGCCCATTTGTTAACGAGCTAACAATAAGAGGGAATATTAACGCGTCGACTGTCGCGTCACAAAAATCTTCCACAAAATCAAATTATCCACGATCAAATTTATCACACTGAGTACTCCTCCAACCCTTCGATGTGCTTCAAATCCTAATCCAATTTAATTTACTCGAATAGGTATACACAGCAATGAAAATTAATTTATTAGGCTTGGTCAAAAAATGGTGTCGTGTATTTTATAAATTCGACAATCTTGAATGGTTTAAAAATCTTCTTATTGTTAACCGAGAGCTTTATTTTAACCTTTATTTCAATACTCGAGTACCCCAGTATCCACTTTCAATGTCTTTTTGAAGCTTTCTTAATATGTTTGTTGGCAAATAGCAAAATTGTTGTAGATTTTTACTTTTTTGAATAATCGTAGATTAATTTATAAAGTGTTGGGTATTGTCATAAGGTTTGAGCTCTGCTATAATCTCTTATGAATAAATAGGAAAAAATTACATTCACTTTAATAATGGTAGAGTACACATTTAATTAGATACCTTATGTATAGCTGACGCACAATTTAATTACATTTTGGTAAAAATTCAAATTTAATCGTGGTCTCGAAATTTGAAGTGCATGAATTAAATTGATGTAAATTATTTGAAACGAAGAATTACATCAATCAACAATTGATTGAATTGTAAGAAATGATATCAAAACGTATTCAATTATAGATGCAGTTATTCATGTACGGATGCAAATAATGACGTGAGGAAATATTGTAACCTATATATAGATATATTTCATTTGGAATTGTAAAATAACTAGAATATCGTTCTCACATATTATTAACAGCAGAATAGTGTGTTTTATAATGAGATAAATATCATTACAAATGTATTCTTAATTCCATTTTTGATCAAACATGGATGAACGTAATAATGAAATCTGATAGTCTCGAATTTTTACGGCTTCTGGTTAAAGATGAAGTTTAAATTATATTTCTAATAACTTATACCTTGTGAAAGAGTAGATATTATTGTGAAACACTGAACAATTTGAAAAGAACAACACCCTGGATAATCACCGAGGTTTTTCTTTAAAATTTCTTCCATTTGCAATTTCAAACGAGACTCGAGACACACTTTAAGTAGTTTAACTCGTAATTGCTCGGACGGTTTACGATAGATGTCAATGTCTTTCTTTAGACAGTAACATTTTGACATTTTTTCAACACGAAAAGTTCAATGGATTTAGTAAAAGAAATAATGCAACCATTTTTCTATTAATAATAAATATAAGTACATTATCCCTTATTTGAAAACATTCACGAAGTGCATCCTTACTCGATTAATAAAAGGTTAGAAGGATTTGGAGTTTTATATTACAATACAGTTTTAAATAATCAATTAATGTGTAGGATTTCATACAATTAGAAAACTGGTTGTACAACAGCAAGGTATTTAATAATTTTTATAGAGGAAGAAGCAACTTGCAGGATCTTTTTCATTTCAGATAGTGGTTTTTATACGAAAGAAAACCGAGTGGAAAGTTGCTCAGTTTCTGTCGATACATAGAAGATTAAGAAATACTTCTGAACTTACTCGGCTAAATTTCCGCTCGGGATAATTACAACAACTCTTGCCAACGTTTCCAGCAAAAGATTCTCGATGATAATTTTCTGGATATAGTAGAATGAACTAAACGAATTACAAGGATATTTTCTTATGAACCATTCATCTAAATAATAGAAAATATTGTTCTCGATCAATAGAGTATATTAAGAATACTGTAAACATTTCTTCTTTTATTTTCATTGTTAAGATCCACTTTATCATCGAAAATACCCTTGCCTTAGCTGTGTCACTTTAATCTTCGTAACCTAATTCGTCTCCGTCCAGCGTTAACCTAAATTAATTTGCAGGAAGTATTTTTCACTTCCTGGAAATCGTTTCCAAAAGATTAATGTAATTTTTATACACTCTGTACGAAATTTGCGAAGGTTCGGACATTTTTAGAGAATGAATGAAATATTGAGATGGATTTACGGTGTGAAAGATATTCTTTTGTTTAATAATATATGGCTTTTACTATAAAATATTGTTCTACAAAATCATGTAACAAAATGACGGAAAATTCGAAAAAAACAGTAGACTTACATTTTAGAAAGATACGCTTTCTGCTGTCTCCCTGTTAAAATAAATTAAACACCTACACAAATACGCTTATTTTTCCATAAAAAACGATGTTTCATTAATATCAATTTGATTAAAAAATCATGATATTTTAACCTTCAATATGTAATGATTAAATGATAATGATTAAATTATATTCAATATTTATTAAATATGCAAAGGACAGGAGCCAAGTAATAAATTCTTTCTTTAACAATTTTAATACGTTACTGTAATACACATCAATGTTTCTAAATTCCATTAATTTGTTCACTAGCTTAAATTGCACCTACCAATTTTTGTCATAAATGCAAAAAATCCGCAGCCTATTCATTATTATCGAAATGGTGGATACAAACGTAGTGAGAGGGTAAAATTTCATCTAAATTCACAAATAGTTACGTGGTTGATAGTTACAGACACATTAAATATTGGGTTGGCAAATAAGTTCGTTCGGTTTTTGTGATTTATTCCACTGTAAAAAGCCGAACGAACTTATTTGCCAACCCAATAATTATTACCGTCAATTCTAATGTTCTTAATAGTTCACTTAGGGTTAATTTGCTATCGTGTAGAATAAAGTACCACAATATTTGGATTTTTAATCCGCAGAATAGTCTACAGAAAAAAATGTGACATACAGAACGTGCAAAATCGCTCGCGTACGTTCGCAATCGAATGAAAGGAGCGCGCACACAACATTAAAATTAATTCACAAAGCGAATTACGTCGTGAAGTTCGCCTCTGTAAAGATGTGGCGAGCACACTTTCCCGCGCACCGCACGAATTTATAAATAATTTATAGAACTGCGCCGGCAACAAACGTGTATAATGAACTCGTATAAAGGTTCAAGCCTTAAGAAATCCGCAAACAATTGCGTACTCGTCTCTTGGCGAAACACTAACGATATTTCTCGCTGAACAAAGAAAAGTAATCCATATTTTCGCTCGGGACGCTTTCATTACTCCCGTCGTCGTCTGCGCGCATTTTCTCATTTTCCGATTACCAACTGGGGAAATTTCATTTGCCTCCATTTACATCATTTTCTGTGTCGAGGCTTTAATTGCGTTCGAATGAACTCTCTAAGCAGCACAATTATAATTCAACGTTGAGCTAATCGAGTCGCGGCGCGAGCGCGAGGGGGTAGGCGAAACGCGCAGAAACCAGCAGAAATACGCGCAGAAGCGCGCGACCGTGCGAAATAGCTGCGGCCACTGCGGGAATAAATCACCGGCGAGATCGGGACGCATCCGATTAAACGATTCTCGTTTATCAAACATTCTTTTTTCCTCGAACGGAGGAAGACAAGAGAGGGACAACGGAGAGCCGTGGGAGAGGGACAGAGTGAAACAGGGGAGGAGGAACAGAGAGCAACAAGAGCCGAGGCAGCCAGGTACCCCACTGCAGCTCCGGAAAGCACGATCTCTTTCCCGGTAAATGAACATCGAGAGATACCGATTCGCTATCTGCAATCGTCATTCATTTCCTCGTGAAACGAGCTCCGAGGCCGCATTAACGTTTTTATTTTCATGATAAACAGAAATTACAATTCCCCACCGGGAACTCCTGCAGCCACCCCCCGCATACCGCCTCCCACCCGGCTCGTTTCAACCCTCTCCCCCACCGATAAACACGGAGCCAGAAACGAGTCAGGATTCCTTGATACTAGCCGCATTCCTGGCCTTTAATGCAGTAGAAAAATGTTTCCCATACCCCACGAAGCAGATGAACCCCCCGCGCCGCGAAACCAGAACCACCACGCGGCTCCGTATCTCACGGAAATGTATGTGCCGCGAGTATGATGGCGACAACGCGGCTGTAATGAATAAATCCGAAAATTCTGCTGCTTGCGGCGTCTGCTTCTACACTCTTTGTTGAAAAGATAGCATACTTAGTCGGTTCAAATTCTACGAATGATACGCAAACAGGGATTGGGAATTTTTTCTCAGTTCTGTTTGAGATTTGGAACGTGGAACCTTGTTAACACGCGTTCTCGTGTTATGGAATTAATGGGGCATTTAGATCGAATCTTTGTACAGAAGTGCCTCGATATTTGTGAAAACTTTGGGACCGAAATTTTCACAAATATCGAGGCACTTCCGTACAAAGATTCGATCTAAATGTCTGTACAGACTACTAGTCTGTGAAAATTCGAAAACTAAATACATCTTTGCAATGGACAATTGAAACTGCATTAAAATAGAAAATACCATGTGCAATTAAAGGTTACAATAATTTCGGAAGGACTCGAATAATAATTAAAATCAATTACTAGTCATATTTTGATTACTCACGAAATTTTGTGTTTCATTTTTGTATTTCGTGCATTTATATACTAGTCCAGTGACAAAAGTGACGTTTTTTGTAATCTTGATTTGACGTAAAGATGTTGTTGTGGACTTATTTATTCGGACGAGCCTAAAAATAATCGTACAATATCTCGATGAGTGCTTGTTATTTTTGAAAGGCAATACAAATTCTTTTCGGGTGGTGAATAATTATCTCGCAGAGTGGTTTTGGGAAATGACGTGTAAGAACACTCGATCCTGTTCATCTTCTGCGTACCCCTTTTTCTTTTAGTCTCTTTACACGTATGCAGACTCTCTGTCCACGCTTTGTCACACGAGTCGGCGATTTAATTCGCGCAGCGTTAAATCGCGAGACTGCAATTGGTAACATAGCGGTAGGCAGGAATAACGAGTTCAAAGAAATCGGGTTCCGCAGCGATGAATACCGACGCCCGTTCGGTGGCCATTCGGCGATACACGGTGGACTGTTCCAGAAATTCCTTTGAAACGCGTGGGGACGGTTGCCTTTTTGCTCGGAACTTGAAAGGGACGTTTTTCTCCTCTACCCCATCATCTGCCGCCCCTGTCCTCGGCGAACCGCCTGGTACCAGCTAATTTTCAGAGGAGTACAATTAGCTCTTTTGCATCAGATTTCGTCTTGCTCGAGCATTTACAGGATTGAAAGGGAACCTTCGGATATCTGGGACTTTTCCCGGGTACCATTGTCTCGAAAGCATTGGTGCGTGGGCGATGCGTTCGCCGAGATATGATCCGTGATTTTCAGGGACAATCGGGGGATTTCGAAGGGTTTCGTTATGGTAATATGTCCGCCAAGCCCCGCCAATCATTTGTTGGTTGGAATATCTTTTTATTGTCCCTCAACTGTAACATTTGCAAGGGTTCGTTGTCGAGTATCGTTGTAATTGCCACGGTTTCAAATAAATTCTAGAGTATCAACGAGAGAACAAATGAATGTAAAAATTACGAATTCCGAATTCTTTATTCTACAATTGTTGAAATTGTAAACCTGTTTTTGAGGACACTTATTGGATACACTTATTTCTTTCAATAATCAACCACACTTGTACTCGAGGAAAATGCAAAACAAAATTGTTTTTTTGGAAGTTCGAAACCAGAATGCTCCTTTGAGTACGCATTTCAAACACTTTTCTGCTCAATCAATAATTAACTCCCGGTCGGATGGAGCGCAAACAATGGTGAAAAAGAAATTAATATCATTTCACGGTCGAAATATTGTTTGCCATATCGATTAATGGTAAATAAATTCCCTCGTGGAGGCATTCTGATTTTCAATTTTTTATCGGTTTTTAGGAACTTTCCAGAAGAACTGTTGAAATTCAACAGTTCTGACGTTGTTGAACCTTTTTAATTGGGATTGTGTACACATATTTCATGGTATTTGAAGTATATGTCGGACTTTTTTTTAAGTAAAAATAATCAAAATTACATTAGTTATAAATTTTTTTGTAGGGCATGTTTCGAAAATCAACTGAAACAAAAAACTGAAGTATAATCATTGTGAACATAGTTATGGTCCGAACCGGAAGGAATTAAAAGAATTTTTTAATTTTTAGAATTTCGAAGCCGAATTACCTACTTTTTGTGTTTTCTGTCTTTCGCGAATTCAAACAAATCTTTTGTACACATATTCTATAACCCACACTTTAAAAAATGAAATACCAGAAGGGCTCCTTAATCCTCGGTCAATTACAGTTGAATCAATTAACGCACGGAAGAGAAATACTTTGCTCCGGCCGGTTCCCTTTATGCAATAAAATATTATTTCCATATCATTAAAACTTGACAACGATATTCAAGCTGCCGCTGGTGCCCCGCTACTTCCTGACCCGGTCCGAAACATTTATGCAAATGTTCTTCGGGATAGCGAAAGAAAAAGGAGGAAACCAACCAGTTCCTCTGGTAGGAAAGGGCTGCTGCAGTAACACAAAGCAACACGTAGACACACGGATTATCGATGTTTGCCCCTAGAGCGGAAAAACCGTAAACCGCAAAGCAATCTAACTTGGTCCGAAACAGCATCGCTATACACGTGTACCGATGGAGAAAAAGAAATTAACTGCTCATTATCGGTGAACCGAAAATAAGTACTCGGAAAGTTTTTGTGGATTGTATCGCGGTCGCGTGTGCATTTCGAGAGCTCACAACGATTTCTGAAATCTCGCCATTCAGAGCTTGTTATCTTTTTCGTTTTTGCGCTCTCCCTTCGAATAATCTCTTCCCCAACTCGGTAATCGTGGAGTCAATATTTAGTTTATTTTTATACCATTTTCGAAGGCATCTCTTTTTTCAGGACAGAATTTAATGTGTTGTGAAGATTCTACTTTCGCACATCGTTATTCACATTTCTCATTACGATATTTTTACATGCTGTAGCAGACAAGAATTGAAGATCCATTTTTGGGTCTTGGATCTGTAAATTGAAACCTATATAGAAACATTTTAAAAAAATTGTTGCGTATGAATCTGCCTCAGATTTGAGGATCGGAGCCTTTCTTTTACAACGATATCTTAAAACTAGATGTACGATTTTGTTCACTGTTTCATGGAACGAAAATGAGGATTAAGTTCTTTATTGTGCTCGATCTCTTGTACTTCACTTTGCACACGATATGCATACATAATAATACGAAAGTTTCAAAATAATTTTACATTAGTGGGACATTAAGTGGGTAGAATTAATTAAGACTTATCATGTTTAGTCATTATCAACAGTTTAATCCTAGGAATCCTTATCCTCCAGCTGACGCGCTGAATATTAACAGGGGAAATTGGAGGGTCTTGAGAATCCTATTCTCGTTGTGATCACCACTGCCAAAATACTTTTTAAGAAAGAATACGCGTAATAATAAATTTAAAATATTTTTTGTTTCAAAATCACAATAATATAAATAATTAAAGAAATTGTGCTAATATTCTTCTCTTTCGATTCATGAATGAGACAAAATATATTTTTTTTTAAATCGAAAAAAAAATGAAAATGTAGAAGCAGGTTAATTTATAATTAGATAGTTGATCTTTTCTATGGTAGCAAGTAGAAGTACAATGGTCTTCCTGCTATTTTAAAAATGATTTCTGTTAATTGCAATATAAGAAAGTTGCACAGACATTTATTTCTTTTCATGATATCAGTGAGTTGCAAACAACACATTTTTCAATTCTTAGAATTTACTACAAAAATTGTTTTGAACTGTTCATAATGGTCCCTAGCAGGCAGAAGTTTCCATTTCAAATATTCTGTTTCGCGATTCGAGAATGACACGGCTCCGGCGCCGGTGTAGGGATGAAGAAATCAACAGCGTGCGGGCCGAAATCGAAGGATAAATATTTATAACATCATGTAAAATGCAATCGATGGGTAGAGCGCGAGAGGTCCATCGAGACGGAAAATTTGATAACAGACCGGGTACCTTAACGCGCTTTCAGCAGTTCTCGCCCGGCCCGCGGAAAAAGCCGACCCTCAGAAGAAGTGGATCAGACTTGATGTATGTTCGGACATGTCGAAAAAACGTGCGGACTGCATTGGAAATTCGCGAGAAGCCCGGAGCCGCCTCGGCTGGAACGGAACGAAACAGCATCGAGATTTATAAGGTCGATTTTGTACACCGGCGAACAACGGGTCTAACGACTCGCGAAAGACGCAGGAACGCGCCGAGCTAATTCCTGGCTGCGTGTGTTTCGCGCATCTTGGATGCTAGTTCAACAACTACTCCGCCCCCCGACGAACACCGAAGAGGTCGGAAACGGAGATACGTAACACCCACGACAGTTTTAACAATTAATGGAATTAACGGTTAGACAGAAGCCAGTTCAGCGCCTGATTTATCCTCTTCGGGGGGGGGCTTGCGGATTTTTCCTTTACCCGGGAACCCCTGTTGACTGCAGCCAGACTCGGCATTCCGGAATTGCTCGTTAATTGCCGGTAATTCGAATACAGTAATGCTTCGATGTATGGAGAAACTTTGGGACTAACATGATAGTACTGTTAAACTTCCACTTAAACTGTTTACAGATACTATTCCTTGATCTTTTATTGCTCGAATAATATTGTACAAACGAATTTATCAACATTGAGAACGCACCTTAAAATAAAATTATAGATTTCAGCAATACTTATCTTGCAATACAAATTACAACCAAAAATAAAATCGCATTTGCAAGACGTTTGTAGGTGCATAATAGACTGCATAAATTTTAATGTAAAAGGGGTACGATCAAAACATTACTTTTTTATGTATAATACAATTGGACAGATCACCCTACATAAAACGTCCACACAACTATATTAATTTAGTGTAACAATATTAATTTAGCGATAAAGCTCTGTTGTTAATTATTTTTTTATGGAAGTCTTACTAGTATATTCGTCACACATTTTTGCGGTTGAAATGATACCAAATACTACACGTTTTTTATCACATTTATCTCGTTAATTCGCGAAATAATTGGTGGAACATGCGTGTTCGAATAATAGAACTAGCTGCACTGTTTCATTAAATCTTTATTGATCTCTACTACGAGTCGTGCTGTATATTTCGGATAATGGAGAATTCAGATATCGGTTCGTATAATCGAGGTTCTGCTGAATCGGTTGAAGGAGCAAATACATTCCGAATTGTACCGTGTTTGGACTCATTTTAATCGGGAGAATGTCACAAATATGTGGGTACAAGTTACATAAAGTGTTCACAATTAATTACATGTTTTGCATTGTTTTGTACAAAATTCCTCTGTGAAAATTCGAAAACTAAATACATCATTGCAATGGACAATTGAAACTGCATTAAAATAGAAAATACCATGTGCAATTAAAGGTTACAATAATTTCGGAAGGACTCGAATAATAATTAAAATCAATTACTAGTCATATTTTGATTACTCACGAAATTTTGTGTTTCATTTTTGTGTTTCGTGCATTTATACATATGTATTATACATAAATTAATTATCGGTATTATAAAAATATGTCTTTAATGCTATATTACCTCTTGCACTTGATAAGATTAATTAGTCTCTCATATCTCGACCGTAGACACCTAAAATTTAATGAATGTTGACATGCGTGAAGCATTAAGCGTTCCAATTTATGTGAACTATACTAATTTGAATTACAAATCTATTCAGAACACGGAAATTATTATTAACGATTACATGTCAGCAGTGCTGTCGATACACCCGAAATTTTACGCAAAGTCGATCGATATTCCATATTTCTAGAATAGTTTAGAGCCATATTTTTCATGAATTAACAAAACCACTAGGACTACCCTGATACAAAGTACTCGGACGACGCAAAGATTCAATTTTTAATCAAATCGAATTAATTCTCTCTTATTAAGCACGCAAGTAATTTAAATAATTCGATGACGGTCTGTGCCAAATATCGATCGCAAAATTATCTGATATAATTTTTCCATTGAATTTTTCTATCGAATTCATTTAGGCAGATTCCAATGGCAGAGCGGGTATTTCCCGTGAAATTAATGATTTTCGTAAACGTTAAATGAAATTTCATTGTGCCACGTATTAACCGTTATTCCGTAAATGAAATCGTAAACCAAGCAGAATAATCCATTCTATTATACGTTAACATTATTATATGTACATCATACTCTTCTATACCTAAGAATTACGCGTTAAATAGTACATTGTCCGTTATTAATGTGTTTATACCGCGACCCATTGTTAATGCATTATCGAAATATTAGTAATGATCAAGCTGCAAGCCAAGGCTGCGTAATTTATTAACATTCGCAGGGCCCGATAAAATTTCATAACTTTCTCCGCGGGCATAAAAGTGGGGAATAAAAGCGTCGGGCCGCGTGACATTCTAAATTTTTCGCTGCGAAATATGCGCGAAAACCGGCGCGGCGTCAGGTGAACTGTGAAAGAAAGCGGGTTTCGAAGGCCCGCACATTCAAAGTTAACCATAAATTACGGAAGATCCGGATGCCATCATTATTTAGAGCCAGCAAACACATGCATCGTCCCGTGAATTATATTTCAAACCCGTCGAAGCATAAATACGCCGCCGGAGGACTGCAAAATTTTACCGTTTTGTTATGTCTGGCGTATATTTCCTTGGCAGCAGCGGCTCGCGGCGCCGCGAACCATACAGAGAAACGAAGAACATTTTCCAAGGAAATATAAACGCGTCGAAACAAGCCACGTGTAACGCCTGTGTAAATCAATTCCCGCGTTATTTTCCGCGGCGCAGCGGTCCTTCGCGATTAGAGGTCCCGGCACTAATTGCTCTATTATCGTAAATTACAAGGCCGATCGGGAGAGCCCGCTAGAAAGACGTAGCTTACCAGACAGAATTTTAATTTCGCCAAGGCGCTGCCCCAGACACGATACTTCTCCGCCTGTTTGCTAGCGATGGGCATGATCCTTCTCAATTAGTATCGATTCCTAATACTGTCATTGTGTTTAGGGCACGTATGAATACACGAGTATCAAAGTGTGTTGATTCCTAAATGATACCTTCTTAGGAACCAGAGCTGGGGAAATTAGTATTTTAAATAGTAAATAGTAAATAATCCTATTTATTTTTTATAAAGTATGTGTATACAACTTTAAAAAGATAATATTTTACTTGATGCAGTAATTTTTAAAAATAAAATAATTTATTTGAGGCTATATTTTTGAAAATAATATTTTATATGAAGAATATTGACAATATTTGTATTTTGTCTTTATTTTCAATTTCCATTTTGAATATTATTGCTGAAAATAATGGTTCGAATTCAATATATTTATACGTTAAATCGTTTCTTAACGATAAGATAGACTGTATTATTTATGCGATTTCTCAGAGTATTATAACAATGCAAAATTTTATTACGTGTTTCAGATTGTTAAAATAGAAATATTTTATTTTCGAATTGTATATCTTATTTAAAATACTATTTTCTTTAAGCGAAATAAAATCTAAAATATTAAATAGTATTTGAAATATTTGTTTCGCCAAATAATGCCCACCTCTGTTAGAAACATCGATTCTCGAGATATTTACGATATTTAATTTGTTGTAATTTCATAAATAACAATCGTACAACAATAAACTTGCACTCACTTTAATATATTAGTACATGATATAGAAATCCATTGTTGAAACCTCCATAGAAACATTCAACTATTTTTTCCGTTAATGAATCTTCCACCAATTTGACGATTGAACCCTTTACAACGCTTTAAAAATGTTTCTACGATTTTTTCCAGTTTTATGGAACAAAAATAGAGACTAAATTTGGTGGTGTAGAATCTCTTGATATACCTTCATTGGAACATTAACATCACGACTAAAAAAATTCGCACGTTATGTTTAATTTGTGTCCTTCTACAAGAGAGATTTCGATCTTAAAATCCACAGTGATTCATTCTCGAAAAAGTTTCCAATGTTTTTATAAACAGTTTAATTAATAGCATATTCGAGAGTCTTCAGTTTTAGACCTGTCACGCCGTGCAAAATTGTCTAAAGCAAAAATGAATGGCAGATGGTAAAAGTATATGTTTGAAGCTGTAAAATCAGACTTGGTACATTGTTGTACCACTGTATCCAACGAAATTATCACAGTTTATATATCAACGATTTTTCTAGACATTCAGTGTTCAAATCGGAATTTCGTTGAAAAAGTATATTTACCTAGAAACGAGAATCCACTGATCTATTGGAAATGCAATATTGTCGAAACTGGCAAAAGGATATTTTCGTCCGATGGCTATGTCTGTTCCTTCGGAAAAAGTGTTTTCTAAAAGTGGCGAGATAATTAGTCAAAATGGATATCGGCTAAAGGACAATACATAAAATATTATTCATAAATAAATTAGTTCTTACTATTTTTGTCTACACATTGGCAATATCTCTCGTTGAAAATCGATTTAATACAATCCAAAGTACTAAAAGTAACTTAATTTTCGATTAATTCAATACGCTTTAATTCTTTTCAATACGCCTCGAAGCATGATTAGCAAATTACTTGAAAAACATGAGAATGAATTGAATCACTCCCATCACTACTATTTGCTTAAAGACTGTGTGTGGATTCGAGAAACTTCTCTCTTAGTATTAGTTTGTTAGTAGAACCGCGAAACTTTGTATATTTAGAGAGAGAGAGAGTTAAAAGTTCACGAGGAAATTATAAAATACAAGATCGTACGAATTCTAATAGAGTCTCGTTTTATTCTTACTTTGCCCGAAGCATTAACGGAGGCAGTACGGTTTTATATAATTTTAATTCCTTTGTGTTCGTGTCTGTACAGACGCAAGTTTCCGTAAACTTTCCTAGTTAATAAATTGGCCGGATATTCTGCTATTTCATTGTCGGGATAGCAAAATTATTTAAATTTCACATTTCTTTGCTTTGTGCCCGATAAAAATGTCTGGACGTTGGAGAAGAACAAATATATTTTTACATGTATGCGTGGTATTGATTTTCCTGTAAAATTTAATTTACTGTCGAACAACGTTTGAATATTAATAAACGATTTTCAATCGGGATAATATTCAACATTATTTAAACCAATTTCAATATCTTGCTGTTTTATTAACCTTTCAACGCTAGTCAGACACAATTGAAAGTTGTATTTTATAATTTCATAATACAACTTCCTGATTTATTGATATTCCTTCCTGATATTTAAACCTATTACATTCTTAAAATTCAGTGAATTATTATTTTAACAAATGTAATAATTTTACAGATTCTCAGAGTGCGAGTACGTGAAAATAGAATTATTTTACCATCGACATTTAAAATCTTTCAAACAATATAAAGAATACGTGATTTATCGTATTTCTCTTCCGATAAAAATTAGATTTCAGACAATTTGAAAAATAATACGTGAATTGTTTGCAAACCAAAATATTAACATACACGACATAACCTAACGCAGACCTTCATACTGGCAATTAATTCAATAAGAAAAATCGAGCATATTAACAAATGAAAATATTGAAAAATGACACAGTGCCTGTCAATAAGAAAACCGCTCTGTGTAGAAATAGAAAAGTCATCAGAGGCACACGCCGAACCTATTTGCGCTAACATAACGGCGGTTCGGCGTTCTACTAAAAAAGCGAGGAAAGAAGTGAAAGACGAAAAAACATGCCGCGGAAAAAAGACTGAAATCCGAATGAAGTTATTGTTCAGTCGGATACATTTTGCTCGAATGAGCGTGTTATAGAGGCCCGGGCTGGCGCGCGTGCCTCGGTGTGTACAATGTGTCTCAATTAAAAAAGATAACGAAGACACCCGGGCAGAAGTACCAATCCAATTATTCCCGGCAGCATTCCGCCATTTATTTCGGTGCCTAAGGACGGCACGCGCGCGCTGTTTTCCTCGCGTCTCGATGCACACTTCGAAAAAACCGGTCAACAATTTTCCGACCCTGTTCCTCTTTTTTTCTATCATATTTCTTTTTTTTTTTGCCAACGAGCAAAAGAGGACCCCGCCGTTGTCTGCCGCAGCGCGGAAAACCACTCGAGTCCGGCGGAGAAATTTGAAGAATGCCGGAAACTTCCGTTTTCGAAAGCGCCGCGCGCCGCACTTCGTTACACAGGCGAGCGCTCGACCCTCTTGCCTCGAAGCGTTCCCGTTTAATTAAATTAATTTCGCCTGAACGAGGTCCGCGATGTCATCGAAGCAACGGCTGGTTTATCTTTACGGATTAACAGCGTGATTTCTGGATGATTCGGTGCCGATGCTTCTCGCCGACCGGAAAGGAACACAGTTTGTTCAAAGAACGAGGAAACGGGCGACCGGACTCCGCCGGGGAAAACTGCGTGGAATGTCCTCCTGTGGGAAATTAGTTTCGCCGTTCACCAAGTTATGAGTATGCTACACCTACCCTCTTTAACTTCCAACAGAATCCTTCTCTTCCCCCCCCCGATTTTTAGTTGACATTCCGCGCTAATTTCAGTGTCGCCGCTTCGGAACGTGGCGCGGTTAAAAGAGTTTTAACACCAGAACTACCGAGTAGGATAATTGTTCCAGTAGTCGGCCATCTTGAGCATTCTCATTATTAACACGTTCATTGCCACGCCAGCACTTCGGTGCGCCACAGTTCCAAGAAATCTAATCAATTTTTTATTCCAACCCGTAACTGATAAGTTCAGATTTATTATGCTGCTATTTCAGCTGACACTTCGTAGGTCTTGTCGAAATTTTGGACAGAGCATCAAAATCGTCGTAAAATTGCTCAGTTTCTAGCGATTAACGTGGTCATCGCGTACCGATGCTGTGGAATTATTTGAAAATGATTGTCATAATTAATGTCACTGTATATCAATTTATTAATGTGCATATCAACTAGATTATAGTGTGCAGTGAGAGCTTCGTTATCAAATTGCTAACAATTATAATTAATAACGTTGATCTATGAATGAAATAGGTGAAACGCATAAAATTTGCGTGGCTTTCAACAGGAAGACTAATGCGTCTGCAATGTGTACCATTAGAAATATGTTTAAAAAATTGATAAATAAAGTAGTTCGCCGTCCGAGGGTTAATACACTATTTTCTAAATTGTGTATATGTAGCTATACATTAGAATCTTGGAACTGGAGAATAGGCTGGCCATTGTGCCCGTTCAAATATACAGTAATTTATTAGTAGATATTTATTTTTAGCTTTCATGTAGTCATAATCATATAATAATTTTCATTGTGTGCTTCAACGATGACGTTCGTTCGAAAATTTCTGGTGGAAATATCTTCAGAATTTCAGTAATTGCGAAAGAAAAACACGGAAACATTTTGACTGGTCTGGCGCAGTGCTAGTGTTAAGTACTCTAAAATTAAATTGCGCTCGCGAAGTGGTTCTCTATCAGTTTATATAGTAATAATATTAATGAAATTAGTCGGTAAGAGTCTGCCGATGAGTTTCATTTAAAATACGAGGTTCATTAAGCCGGAATTGTAGTTTAAATCTCGAATGAATAATGGATTCGAATTTATTGATTAAATATGAATCTCCACTGAGGAATACCTTTTCGCGAATTTTTGTATGCTCCATTACACTTGAGCAATGCTGCCGGGCGGATTTAAAGATCGAAAGTGCGAGGCAGATTCTATTATATTGAATAAAAGTGTAAGTAACATTGATCTTTATATTTATCAGAACCCACAGCGTCGTTTATAAAACGTAGATTAGAAGTATTTGTAGACTATATTAATGAAATATTTAATCTTCTAATATTTAATATCTTCCTTTCTCACTTCTTAGTTACACTAGATTCGCGGAATACTAAAAATGATTATTCTACATTGCTTCATAAAAGCAACAAGAATGCCCAGATTTGTAGTAATTATTATTCTAATATTTCGTCAAGAAATAATCTGTTGAATGATTCCTCGCGGATGTATCTTGACAATTCTCAATAATCGTAAATTAAAAAATGTAGAATCCGTCAAAATGACGGGTTCTGGAAATGTAGTAAGAACAAACGAATTGCTAGCCGATGAGATAGAAATACACGAACAATTGTACACCATTTCCAATGAAGCAACGTTTACACTTAATAAATAAGACAAAAAGACTCGTCATTCGAGTGCTAAGGGTTAAACTGCAATATAAAATGACGCCCACTCATTCCAAAGTGATAATTACAGAAAACAATCTTCGTAACGCGACAAAATAATATTCGTTCTTGGAAAATGTCGATAAGATTTCTCCATCCTGTACTTTGCAACGAGAAACAACAATATTCATTCCTATTTCAATCTTTTATTTACGGAAAGACGGGCGATATCAATCCGCTTGTTTTATTGTTTTCAACAAACCGAGTGTTTGTTCAGATACGTTCCATCGGGGATGGTATTTTCATTGCAATTATCAAGAAACGTTCGATTTTTAATCATACTTTGATGAACAAAATTGCACTTGCCGTTACAAAAATTGCATTTTATGATAACTGGATCAAATGGACATTCACGTTATTGGATAGGTGTGTGTATTTTCATATCGGAAATGCTATTAATGTTTTAAAGCGATACAGAGAAGATGGACATGTCGTAAATATTTCTGCAAGAATTAACAATCTCTATTATTAACTTGTATTTATCGAATACGTCGTTAGATGTATTCCGAATTGGAGAATTGTTTCTACATTGGTGAAGATAGTACTTTTCAACTTTGTCTCGAAATTTTCAACATTCTAGCTACAAATGAACTCCCGTATAAAAATACTACCCCACGAAATGTTAGCTATTGAATTGTTACTAAATAACAACTTTTACGCGATAAAATACACTGGCTAACCCTGGATAATTAAACCTTTGTAAAAATGACGATCTGAATATTTGAACCCTGTGGTATGGAACCAGAGGGTATGCTAAATGTTTTAATTAATAGATTCAACACCAAATATAACTTTTGCACGAACCCTTTTTCTTTAAAAGTCAAGCTATTTTTATAGTTAGATAAAAAGCGTTCGACTATATTTGAACCGCGAAAAATGCAAAAGTGGTGCAAGTCAATACAGTTAACCATTAGATAACAAGGAATCAAATAACACAGTTCTACAAAACATACTAAAATTATGTTTACCCCTGAGACGTGGTCTTAAGCCAAGCATACAGGTACTGACTCACACCACTTTCGCACGGTTCATTTGTATTTTTAATTGGTGTCGTCGTTCCCACGACAGCTCGGTAATCTACAGTTAAAACGATCCCACCGCAAAAGCTTGACTGGGTCCGAACGCAGCGATCAAGAGCGCCCGGCTTATCCAAACCGATCGTAGGTGATCCTTCACTTGAATCGCACAAAGCTCGAAGACACAAGGCGTCTGAGAGCACCGTCCAACTCGCTGGCAAATGGGTTCGACTATTCCGGCACGTAAACCGTAATTTTCGCGGCGAGACCTCTATCGATAGGTGTTAATTTACTCACGGCGTGGCGGAAGCTCTCGAGGTTTTCACACTTTCGGCCGAGTCTTCCATTAACACGGCCACAATCGAGTTATCGTCGGTAGCGGCGGAATAGAAGTTCTCCGACGAGTTTCGCCGGAACTTAGATAAATTCCGTGGGGTCCATCGGCTCTTTCGTCGGAACGCATCGATTCACAGAAAACTTGGACGTTCCGACAAAGCGACGACACCGTTGTTCGAGTTACCAGGTTACAGTATGATCGCCTTCGTTCTGACGAAAAGATTTAAAGATCCCCGGCCGGAAGCGTAGTCGGCGGCGGCCGAGCCGCGTGTTTCGACAAAGGATTTATGGGGCAAACCTGCGACGTAATTCCCGAAGAAGTTGCTCATATCTCAGGGGCTGGTTACGACGAAGGCCGACGAAGCGGTGCTCCGTGGTGTCGGGAACCGAGTGGACATCCCGCCGACACGGGTACTCTTCCGGTTGCGGGGGTTACGGATGTCGGACGTCTCGCGTGGACGCACGTGATCCACGGTGAACGGGCCGGGATGTTGGACGCGCACGCACGGACTGAGGGATGCCGGTAAACTGATCGGGATCCTGACGGCCCTCCTTCGTCGAGGAGGCCTCTCTTCCGTTCAGGATGAGGCGCGCAAGCCCGTCCGAGCGCAGGAGCGACGGCGGCACGCAACAGGCAGAGGGGGAGGGCCACAACTGTGGCTTGGAGAGAATGGGACTAACGGAGGATGCAGGAACCGGAGGAGACTGAGGGCCGAGGTGGAGAAACCGAGGGACGAAGAGAACGCGCGCCGAGACTCCCAGAAAACTACACCGGCAGACCGGGGTGACGGGTTGACCGACGCGCGGGGCGAGACGGCGGGGAGGAAGGGGCGAAAAACTTGCGGAAAGTATGAGAAAGGATGACGAGGATAATGAGATAGAGGAATGTGGGGACGGTGGCAGCGATCATCGGGGACCCGGCTGGGGGTAGCAGATCATTGGTGCAATGCAACGATACCACTGCACTGGCTAGACGCAGTGTTTAGGCTCTTATGCCTCGTATGACTTTTTCTTGCGGTTAGAAGGGTTTTGCTGCTGGAAGCTTCTCGTGTAACGACAGGGGAAACTAGTGGTTTTTAAGAATTTTTTCAGAATAAATATTGAATATATACTGCTGTGCAAAGGAAAGAAGCTCCCGGCTATATTTAATAGTAAAGCGTAAAAAATCAATTAAGAACACTGTAAGTTTTGAAAAAGGATTCCGCTGTTTAATTGAATAGTTCTGAGAATATACAGTGGGTAACGGAAGTATATTCGAATGCCCTTTAACGCAGAATAACTTTTTTATAATTGTGATTTCTTATAATCAATTAGAAGTATTGGTTTATGAAATGATGTGTAAAAAAGATTTTCCAAAAATTATAATTTACAAGGTTACATGCAAAAATAAAAAAAGCATTTTTTAAAACTTTTTTATTTGGGCCATTAATGAAAATTTAAAATATAATTTTGTAAATTATATCTTGTAAATTATAATTTTTGGAAAATTTTTTTTGCACATCATTTAGTAGGCCAATGCTTCTAATTGATTATAAAGAATCGGGTCGCGTTTGGTACAATTATAAAAAAGTTATTCTAGTTTCAAGAGCGTTCAAATACTTTCGTTACGGATTGTCTAATACTTAAAATGCAATAAATCAATCATTGTACAATACATACAATACAATACAATTTCTGCATAAAGATAATGTTTGTCATTATAGCTTATAATTATACTGGGTGTTTCTTTCTCTTGAAGAGTAGTGTATATGGATCTAGAACTTTTTGGGATGTAAACAGGTAGTCTTGCAGTACAAGTGTTCTTTTTCCAGTTAAATTCTTATTATTATTTACTGTATAGTATATGGTAGACTTCTTAATAGCTTCAGCATTGTTGGCGTACAATGTAGCATCTGTCACAATGATCAAAACACTGTGCAAGCATATTCAATATAAGAAAAAATCGCGAAAAATAATATTTACTAGGGGTATGCGAGAACCCGAAATATCGGGTCGGGTCGGGAACACGAAATTTTTTCGAGATCGGGACGGGTAGCCGAAAATTTCGAGATTCTCGAATTTATTCCCGAAAAATTTCGAGAACCCAGTAATCATTTATATTCGCGGTTTAATTAATACATTCATAGTTTCGGATTTTTTATTCTAGATGTTTTCGAAATTGAAAGAATGTTGTCCACCACGAATTCTTTTCAAGAGTATATTTCATATTAATGTTATTGGCGCTCTGGTTCGATCAGTTGGAACCAGAGCGCCAATAACATTAATTGTAGTTTAAACAATTGTCGATCGAGATCCAGAGAACTGTTATATTTCATATTCTCGAAATTTTCGGGAATCTCGACCTCTTCTTGACTCGTCCCGACCAACGGGTTCTCGCACACCCCTAATATTTGCTGATGCAAAATATTTTAACTACTACTGCCATCATTTACGGAAAGAAACTGAATTATTAAGCTGTCTTTAAATGGATAGTAGCGAAGTAATGGTATGAGATGGTATAGGCTACCATGGAAAGACGAAGTTCAGAAATATTCAGACATTATTAAGAAGCAAATAAATAATGTCACAAGAATTGTTGGTACTAATTTCATATTTCAAGCGAAGATTTTTGCAACTGACAAAATTAAAATTCTGGACCTAACATTATTTGCAGACGAATATTAAGATTTATGCATACAATCTTGTATAAAGATCTGCAATCTAATCATATGTTCACACTAAACTTATCACCACCGATCGAAATAACAGGTTCCAGATTTTTTATTTTACAATGATTGAAACAATAAGAATGATTTCATATATTTACGTACGAAGTCTACATAAAATTAATCTGGTAATTTTCATAAGGGAACATGTACCAGTCACTTTTAAGTAATTGATTAAGTAAGTAGTTAAAAAACTAAAGTTAATTAATTAGACTGGGGATCTTTATGCATTTATGAAGAGATTGGTTGGGCGAAATATAAACCAGTAAAAGATTTTAGAAATTCAAGAATGTTGTAATGTTGCTTTTAATATAACAAAGTCGTTAAGGGATAAAATCAGTTTTTATGATATTCCTGCTTCTCACAATGAATGCAAAACATTTTTATTTTGCATGAAGATCCGCAGTCTACTGATAACAGTCCGATTCCTAGGCTGAATAAACAAAGATTATTACATAGATATAAACTTTGTTATTACCGATCTATTTCCGCTGATTGTACGTAAAATATCAAATGTCGTATAATGCAAATAAAAATAATATAATGCAACGGGAATGTTAAAATAAATGAGTACACCGGTAGACTGGGATGACGAGTTGACCGGCGCGGCGTGTTTGGGGAGAGGTTGAAGAGGATGAAGAGGGGAGGGGTTAAAAAAGTTGCGGAAAGTATGAGAAAGGATGACGAGGATAATGAGATAGAGGAGGAATGTGGGGAACGGTGACGACGATCATCGGGGACCCGGGTGGGAGCAAAGTTGGACCTGGAGAAAAAAATGTTAGGAAGAGTGATCGGGTAACTGAAACCGTCTGAAAGGATGGAGGGAAAATGAAACGACCACGAGGAAGGACGTACGGAAAAAGTGGAAGATATAATGAGGTTGGTGAAAGGGGAGTAGAGTCGCGAGACTGTGGTGATGATGAAGATGATTCTAGGGGTAAGTTTTCGGGGAGGCGGTTGTAGAAGTGACCGGTTGGAAGGGTTGAAATTGTGAGGACAGTTCGCAGAGATACGAGTTACTATACACCATGACAATACTGTAGAACACGTAAAATCGTACACGTCTACGTTATACGACAGGATTTCTTCTTCTTACATTTTTAATAAAAACGAGTTCGTGAATTTGAGAATGTCAATACATTGTCTTCAACTTATTAACACTGTTAAAGAAGAGAAGAATGGTTTATATGGTGACTGTTTCGTGCAATTGATACTTACAATTCTTGTCTTGCGTAAAGGTCCACAGTCTAACTATGAGTTAAATCGATTTAATAACATTGAACCTACCAAGTATTTACACTAGATATTTACATATTCTTCTTCGTTTTCGAGAAAATCGAAAAGACAGAGTACTGCTGAATAGTATCTACTTCTTCTGGAAGCTACTCGCGCGAATAAAATAGCCAAGAAATAATTATTCTGAAGGAACAATGCTAACATGAATATACTCTTTCTCGATTTTTTCATCGAGGTTATTTCTTAATTATATTTATTTTCACTTATTTATTAACGTCATGTTTTGTTTCATCAATTGTTGTCTACGTATTGTTTCACCTTAACTGTCATATTGTATAGCAATAATAAAAGTATACTTATAGCTCAATTTTTTAAAATGACATTGTTGAACTTGAGAAAATTTTGTCGCTTACTAATTATTTTTGGTACATCTTAAATATTGAATGAGTCTTATCAAAATTCTACGACACTCAACGTATTAACTTTGGAAACAGTGGTGGGATAAATGGACAACTGCAAACATCGAGAAGGTGAAGAAGCATCGAAAGAACTTCGTTAACGTTGTGGGCGTACGAATGGACAGGGAAATAGGAAATCAGTTTTGTAAGAAGGAGTAAAGGTAAGTAAATGAAGTAAGTAGATGAACACAGCCAGCCAATGGAATTTAGTATAAGCAGAAATGCCTAGTATCTGTGAGGCTGAAGATAAATATAATAAAGTAATAGAATAAAATGTTGTGAAATACTTGGTAAATATGATAACGATGATATAGAAAAAATGAGAGGAGAATTTATGGTGAAAGAAGATACAGGAAGAAAAGTAGAACACGAAGAAAATAATAATATAGATGAACAACCAGGATAAATACAATTTTATGATATCCATGAGAATATTCACCGAAGAGAGAGAAGAAAGTAAAGTGAAATTTACAATCACAGGGAAATGCATATCGGTTGGAAAAATTATATAAACTACAAAATTTGGCGTGTAATCAAAGAAATGTTTAAAACGAACACATTAAATAGAAATACATATATTAATTACAGGATATTATTAATAGAGAGAGAAATAGATATAAATAAAGCTAAAAAATTAGCTACACATTTAATGACAGAAGACGATTATTCGCCTAAAGACTGTAGGACTCCAGCTCGTGTAATATATGTTTGATATTCATTTGACAGATTGCATAGGTGCCTTGGGAAATTCGAAGTTGAGAGCCGCGTCTTTAACACTAGAATTACCGAGCACTAAAAGTGAGTTGTTCTTAATGTCTTGTAAAAATTACGAGAGTAAATGTACTAAGAATATTCTCAATATTCCAATACAAATTGAATTAAAAATAAATTGAAATTTTCATTTGCCATTTTGCACCAAATACTCATCAATAAAGTCACAATTAAATGATAGACAGCGGATCATTACGAAAAATAAAAGTGTTGTGTCCGAATTGCAACAAACTGGAGTAAAACAAAAATTTATTTTCTTTCTTAATATGTGTAATAGGTTGAAAATAATGTTTTGAGATTCTTGTAATTATTTAACTGTTTCAAATTGAACTTACTCATTTTTATCATAAAAGCATAACGAAATGAGCTTGGAATAGACTTGCTGTATAAATATCGTCACAAAGAGGGCATCATAAATGTTACTTTCTTGGTCAATACAAATTATGTTCATTCACTGAACAGGACTCCTTGGTGACGCTTTTATTAAAGCATTTGTGAAAAGGTAGCAACGGGCCAAAGGGAAGAAAGTTTGAACAAAGCGTCGCTCGAAAGACGAGAGAACAAATAACTGAAGGTACGGGACACGAGAAATAAAGTAACCGTAAAAAAATGTGTGAACTCCGAGATAAAGGAGGGAGGATAAATAGGAAGTGGCGAGAAGCAAAGGAAAACAGGGGGGGATGTGTTGGAGTCAGAAGGAAGACTCGGGGTTTGATTAAATCGCAAAGATACCGGAATACCGTCGGCGGTGGTCCTTCAAAGGATAAAAAGCTTCGATAATTTACAGCTGCTCGCGAGCGCACAGTAGAGGAAGACAATCCTTCCCGTAGACGACATCGATTGCGAGACCAGCTCCGGGGCGCATTACCGTTATTAGATTCACGAAATCTTAATACGCGAAGATGTTGGTTAAAGCTTAATTGGAGGACGCCGAGGGGTCGGTGGTTCGTCGTCAATCAGCGTGGAACGCCGCACCGGCGAAAATTGTACCCGTAGAGTCGAGTTCTCGAACGTCCCGGCGGGTTTGGATTGCGAAATTGCATCGGAGGAATCGGGTATCGTGCAAACAAAATTTTCGTAATTTCAAAACCGGCGAGAATATTTTGAAAGTCGTGTGCAACGCGAGAGCGACGCCCGAGCCGACACTTCGCGGAAATTGAAATTTCCCTCCTTCCCCCTTCTCGACACTGGCAAATGAAAGAACAAAATTAAGGGGGACCACCGTGTTCATCTCATCGGTTCTCTCGTTCAATATTAAACACGACGAGATGTATCCAGCAAATAAGCGAAAGTTTTAATTACACTCACAATGATACTTTAACGCCGCGCCACCACCGTGAGGATTGTTGGCTCGAACCGATGCGACGACGACGGGTTACCTACCGACGAGGACTGCTCCGTTTGATTTGAAACGTTTGTCTCATCGATGATTAATTTTAGTAGTAATCCCGTGATAGTTTCCACCGTTATCTGCCTGTTTACAGACGAAACTTAATTATTAGACTAATGGTAGATTAATAGCGGGTTTTCGAAGTAAAATTATTACATTGGTATCGCTGGACTGCGGGTTTCGTAGGTTTAGAACGAAAGTGAGATGGAACAGTCGAAGGATAATTTATGGGGACGTTATTAGTTTTTAAAAGGTGTTCACTTTATTTTATTATTTTATTAGAATATTTATTCTACATGTGTTATACATAGGAGTAACATGTCAAAATTATTTATAGAAGGAAGTCGAGAAACGAGTCTTTTCAATAAACGAAAGACGTACACTCTTAATAGGGAAAAAACGTTTTTTAGCTAACGAGGGAAGGAATAAAATAAGAATAATTGTTTGTTCTTCTTCAATGAAGCCGAGTTGATCGTATTTTTCGAAAATTCTGACTCGACGTCTCGGAGACAGTTCTCGACGAAGTCCACGGGAAGTTTCCGGCCATCCCGATGTATTTCCATCGCGAAAGTCTGATTATCCAGAAAGTTGTAATCGTGTTAAGTCGCCAACGGCTGTGTCACTGTTGGCTGAAAATTAATAGACGCCCAGCCTCGTCAAGAATACACCGTGCTTCCGCTGCTCTTGATGATAGATTTCATAACGGAGTAACGTCTCAGGCGGACGTCGCCTACGAAAGGTCGCGTAATTCGATGGCGCCTGTGAAAATCAACCAGAAGAATCAGAATCTTGAAACTACTTTTATTTTTTTATCCGATATTTCGTCGATTGGTGAACAAACCAACGTAGAAAGTCACATTCGAAAAGCTTATGCTTTCTTACGTAAAACAACACTACGCATTTCGCTCAACATGCAATTATTTATCACTTGCACACTGCAAACCTTTATATAATAATTTATAAAAATTATTAGATACAAAGTGTAATGAAATTAAGTACTCCACTTATTTTCCATCTTAAAAGATATTTCTGAAAATTCCACAACGCTCCAATTTCTTGAAATTTCTTTACTAAAACGGACAGTGCATAAAAGTTTACAGATTTTTTAGTGAATTCAATTTTTCTCCGGGTCTTCACAGCATTATCAATCGTCATTTACTTTTTGCGAAAGCTTTGTCTTTCTATTGTTGTACCAGAACAACAGGCTATCACACCTTCTATCTTGCGGCCATTTTAGCTTTTTACTCGAGGGTCAGTAGACCGGCCACTCCTATTGAATTTCACGAGCATTCGAAACAATGAAAATGGCATAAGTAATAGCAAACGACACAATAAAACAACATGCGTTCACTCCAACGGCTGCGTTACTTTACTAGATATAGAAGTTTTAAATTAGTGATTTTGTCCCCGGCCTGCACTTTATTATTCCGCTGGGACTATTCCACCCGATGGACGCAGATTTTCGAAACATAAAGCATACCAGTTGTTTATTGCGCATTATCCTGAAAAATAAGCAGCTTTGCGTAAACACGTGCATGAATAAAAGTGTGCAACGTAGGACATAATCGATTGTAAAATGGGACTGACTATATATATGAAGATATACCATTGTTAGATCATTTGCTCGAATGCACAAATACAAATCGAATTAATAATAAAAAGAATATTAAATATGATTCGATAAATAATACTTATAAAGAGTATTTCAGATATTAAAAATTGTCTTTTATTTCATTTTTATTTGAATTTAATTAATTTAATTTCGCGCAGATCAGTGCACAATTATCGATTTCGCAAAAATTAGTAAAATTTCTTTATCGTTGATAATTTGCTAGAAAAAAAGACAATGAGATGTTTTATATTTTCGTTCACAAAAGGTATAAATTGAAATATTTGAATAGAGATAGGTTTTTAATTTGGAAACTTCACAGAACCATTCAATGACAGTTGAATGATTAGCGTGAAAGTTTAAAGAACTCTCTTTAAAAAGATACGTAGTTCTCGAAAGTGACAAGAACTTTCTTGATGGATAATGCCAAGCAGCAACTTGCATGCCATTAAATAGGTTAGGCGCCGTTGGAACCTAATTAACTCGTTTCGATACTGTCGGTGGTTTCGTGTTTCGCGACTGTTACAATGGATGCAGTAACTTCAATCTGAAACATTTTCCGTACGAATCAGGTAACATAATTAAAAGTTAAGTCGCCGTAGTTTTCGGCGAGTTATTTCACTGACAGTAATTGTTTCATATATCCTAGATTTGACAGTGCGAGATTAAAAAACACTAAGGAATCGAATACCTATCGGAAAACCTAATAACCATTACCTTGTGGATCTTTATGCAAAATAGACGTTTATTTCTTCTGTCAATAATTTTAACAAATTACGAATAATATAATCGAATTCTTGAAAAATCTTTTTATATCTTTGCTACTTCGTGTTTCACCTACTTTTGTAGAAGCTTAATAATTTTCTTTCAAAAGCATTCCCAAATGACATTATTAAACTATATTTTTTAGAAACAGAAAATAGCTTTATTTGGTATATAATGTGAACTAACCATTTTTATATAGTTTTTTATTTGAGGTAATTACTATAAAATAATATATAATTTAACGTAACAGGTTGTAACGAAACTGCCTGTTATTTTATTCACATGAATTTATTTATATTTGACCACAAGAATCTGAATTTTTATAATGTAATCACAGTTACTCTTGATTACATTGTAGTAGATATTATGCAAGACAAAGTATTTAAAATTGGAAATAAGAAATTAACCAAAAATTATTGCACATGATAGCCGAATGATGATATAATCTAGGCAAAAATTATGCTCACGTGCGAATAAATTAACGAACGGTTGTTTTAAAATAGCATCCGGCCAAACAGGATAATACTTTATTTAAATCTCCATTTCCCAAAAATTCCTTATTTACATAAATAACGTTCAAGCCAAATATAACTGAATCCATTAAAAAGCAAAAACACGAAAAAAAAGAGAATTAAGGGTCCTGGCATTCATTTGAATAATCGAGTTTTTCTTTCCCATACAGATGTAGTTAAACCTATAATTAACTGCAACCGTTATCCATTGTAATTCGCATATAATCATACTTCTTTTTTCATTTTAATGTCATCCTGATATCTCTGAAGGTTTTAAATTTTTAATAAAAGGTTTCCACATCATCTAGTAAACTAATCTAGCTCAGCAAAAAAGCAGAACTCGTTTGGTCCATTTATGAAAAAGTTATTCCGATTTAATACTAAACCTACCGAGCCATAAAAGTAACTGGTACACATGTTCCCTTATAAAAATGACAAGATTGATTTTATTTAGACTTTTTGCGGCGGCTATTATAATACGTGCTCTACTAAAGATATCTATATAATCGTTTCTCATGAAATCAGTTTATTATTTTTCTAATTAATAAAAATCCTGGAACCGGCCATTTTGACCGATGTTGGTAGGTTTATTGTTAAAATGCGTGCCATCGATTGTAAGTACTATACTGACTGTAAATACAGGCAGTCGCGTTGAAGGGGTTAAGAAAGCACTTGGCAGAATTCGCAACGATCGCGCAACGAGGCTACGTCGTTGTTCATTCTCGAGAAGAAGAGAGAGACGCGCGTGGCGAAAACGCGAGGTAGGCGAACACGTGGTAGACTGCAACAATTACCGGCGGAGAATGTGTGCAGACGGTTGCAACGTGTTAAACGACACCACCCCCGTAAAGTTTCTTTGATGTCGCGGCCGCGTATTAGCCGTACGCGCGTTTGGGGGTTGCGCAAGAACGCGGCCGCTCGAAATTCGTAATGCTCGTGGAAGTTCGGCGCAGAGCGGCGTAATCGGGCGGAGTCCGGATCTAGGGGGGAAGTAGTTTCAGCGATTTTTGTCGGTGAACGCCGCCCCGGAAGTTTCAGGGCGCTTGGAATTGATGACGGGGAATTGCTTCGCGGCCGAGAGGAAAACTGACCCCGAAAGCTCTTTCGGAATTTTCTCGGCTGTCTTCAAACATGCGAAAACGGTCGCTGTATTTATTCTTCCAGCAAGGGTGGCGTGTAGGGGCTGCTGCATGCAGTTGCTCGCGAAAGCTCTGATTACTCTAACCATAAAAAAAAACGTACAGCAATATTTTCGAGAACAGATACTTTTTTGAAGTAATTCCATAATTTTTTAATTTCGCCCAGATCAGTTTCACAAAAATTATTAAAATTTCTTTATCATTCATAGTTTGCCAGAAAAAAGAAAATGAGATATTTTATATTTTCGGTGACAGAAGACATAAATAGAAATGTTTATAAAACAAGATAGGTTTATGGATATATTTGGAAAATTACTATAGCCGTAAAGAAAATCGTACAGCAATATTTTAGAAAAAAAATTTTTTTTGCATTGATTTTTTTTTATACACAACTAATAAATTTAACATTTTTCAAGCTGCGAGTTCAATGTACTCCCCTTAGTATTCCTAGGGTTATAAACTTGTCATTTAAATATTTGTAATGGTACAAGATGGCCTAAAAGTCACTAAATCATTTTCAAATAAAATCTTTATTTTTTTGAAATTCAAATTTATTCTTTTATAATGTTGTTTTAAAGTTTGCTACTTGTCTATTGCAACATGAAACATTCCAGAAGAAATGTACAAATAAGAGAAATGAAATGAAACAACAACAAAAACTTATTGTATTGAAACGAAAATACTGGAAAGAATAACGCGGATATTGTGCCATGACAGGTGCACCGTGCAAAAACGTAACGAGATTTTTAAAAAATTTAAGGTCTCCCTTAAAACTTCATAACTATAGTAATTATTGTGCGTGACGAAATGTCCGTGTCGGGCGCTCGCAACAAATTAAGCGGGACTCCAATTTTCTTTGATGTTGCACGCACAAAACCGCGACGAGACTTTAGTGATAATTATACAACATTAGAAACGATTGTACATTTCCTAATGATGACCGTCATCACGCGTGGAAAACTCTGCGACACGACAATGTACTCTACATGAGGGGTTTGTCCAAATTATAACTAATTTTACTGTCTTATTAAATGTTAATGATCTGTAAATTAAATTAGCAGGTGCTCGAAATATTTATAAAGTCCGCCATTGTAACCATGTTATATGAACAAAGTTCTCTAATGAAATTAATCTTCTACATAATGTTTAATTAAATATATGTTCGTAAATATGCATGAATGATATAATATTTGATTTGATAATATCTGATTCAATACATGAAACAATTAATATGCAAAACAGTATAGAATATAGTAATTTACATCTGCATTTCAAAGTAAATTAAAATCATTGAATCTGTCTAAAGTGTATAATTGTCCTAAATAATTAATTTATGAAAATCTTCCACAAATTTATAGGTGGTACGACTTAGGAAACCGGTTCCTTTAATCGTACCGATGTAAGTTTTTAAAGATTTAGTTTATTTTACGTGAAAGCATATAGATTTTCTAATTTCGTTATAATAAATAACAACAATATTAACACAAGTTTTGAATTACACATTTAATTTCTATTTATTTGATAAATCCTAAGTTTTATACGGTTTCTTTCTTAAGGGGTACGACTTGAGCAACCTTATCCTAAATTGTCAACTCAAATTATAATTAAACTAACGATTAACTAAACAACGATGCTTCCACGGTGTTATAACGGCATTAAAGCGAGGGAAGATAATCGTTAGGAATTATACCAACATGTCTCTTATAATCCCACTAACATCCGTTTTGAATTTCTGCAAAAATTGTTGAGCCAACAGAAATGACAAGCTACGTAATAAGTGGTATCTTGGATCACATCGAATTTCATTTGATTCGTATGTCAAGGCGTTAATTACCGACTGCAATTTGTCGCTGATAGTTCCAAGAACCGAGCATCGTCAAGTTCGCAAAGTTTGTTCGACGTTGCATGTGTCACATGATGTAAATATAGTTGCTTGTACACGTTATGCTCTCGCGTGCAACAGAGTCCGTGCTGGTAGCGAGGTGACCCCCGTGGAAGCGCACGCAGCGCAACTAAAACAGAATATTTTAAGGAGTCGCGAGGAGGACCGTTTGGCGATCTTGTTACACGGGATTAGAAGTGTTTTCTGGCCGGAAAACGAGCGACAATTAAAACGGGAAATCGTGGTCGCCGGCCTGCGGATTACTAATCGTAAAGAAATTAAATTTAAATAAGCTACCGCCGCCGGTTTACAAAGCGAGCCAATGCCGCCTCCCGAACAGGATCTTTAACTGAGAAATACTAATTGGACGCAGTTTCTAGTCGGTACTTTTCCTGGCAATTAGGAATTTACGTGGCAATCCTTGTGGGGTCTTGCAGGTCGTTAACAATTTTTGCAATTAACGTTGAAAATTCTGGAGCATTGTCCCAACGGTTTTATTAAGAAAGACTTTCCACAGTTATCGGAAACAGCAGTTCGAACTGCTTCCTGATGGTTTGCTTTTCCTTACTAGTGGAAATCAGATTTGAATAGCATCTTTAAATTTAATACGATATCAACAATCTTCGTAGATATCAAAGTCGTAGCTGACTTGCATGGTAAATCGAAATTTTTGACTTTTCATACAGGTAGTAAAAATGATTTTATTCAGATTTTATACAATTTTCATGTACACGAATGAACCAATTTATTTAAAAACAAAAACATCTTTGCGATTGTAATAACGACAGTATAAGAAATAGTTTTCTTTTTCTATGACGTAAATAACGATCCATTTATTTGAAATAATCTGAAGCAATTACCAGCTAAACCAATTCAGGATTAGATAACACTATTAGAGCTATTGTGTACTCTTGCCATATCAATGTGGAGGGCCCTTAAACTTCTAATTCTAAGAATTGAGATAAGGCCACTTAGAGACTATTAAAAGAACAATTTTATCTTCTTTTTTCCTTCGTAGGTAGATCAGTAGCCATTTTCTTTTCACATATCTCAGGTGTAGTTTTAGTGCATTTTAATATCGTTAATATCCGCTAGAATGTCCTGTTTATAACAACTGTGTCGTTGGTTCAAAATTGACACTGATATTCCCCAAGCAAGCTATTCTAGATAATAGGTTAATATTTTAGCAACAGTATAATTTAAGATTTTAGAATTAATAAATACTTTTCTGCAGAGGAAGTTTCAGCATATCTAACCAACCTCTGGGGCACCTATTTTTAAGTACATCATAATAGTACGCAATGAAACAAAATGGTGTTAGTCACAAGAGTTAAAAACGGTCGGTCCCATTGCTACAATTAGGAAACTTGAGGATAACGAAAGCGTGTACTTTCGTGTACTCTCTACATGCGCAGACTTACTTCTGTCCCAAACACTTGTTGTACAAGTGTAACACTCGCACAATGTAGCACGGTATTATTTTTGTAGAGACAAGCTAATAGTGTATGTTATCTTAGTATGAACATTGTCAGTATAATTTTAATTCTGTTTTTGCCTTGTGACGAATAATTGTTTAATAACCAACTTAAGACGAATACAAATTCATTGGGATATTTTCATTATTTGGAGGTTTAATTGAATGGTGCATCTGGTGTAGAAACGTGATTAAACATAAAATTCTTTCACTTTCAAAAACTGTCATTGTGATAAAAAATCGTCACGTTCCCATAGTTTAAAATACAACTGGTTACAATTAACTTTTATTTATTGCGTTCATTAGCAAGGGCGCTGTTTCTGAAAAGAAATTATACGATGCTATTATATTAACGATTACTGCATTATTCAAAGTAGACGTAGCCAGCCATGGCCAGACACAATTTTTCAGCAATGCGATCGAAATCTTATACAACAAAATTCGTTACAACATTTTTAATATATCCGCTACTCGATTGTGTACTTTGTGCATTTGCAACGAAAATGGGAAGATGAAATTTAATACAATCGAATTGAAAAAATAAAAGGACACAAATTACTTTTACGTTACTTTCCGAATTCCTTGTCTTGCGATTCCGTTCACTAATGTTCTATAGAAAAAGAAAATTTATACTCATTGTATGTGTACCTACATTTAATTTAAAGGCATCAATATTTAGTAGACTCTGTTCGAAAACGCCGCCACGAGTCTGGCTCTTATAATGCAAGGGGTTAAAGAGTCTGTGAACATTAATGGGGTCACTGTATATCCAAATATCTTTTCGGTTTCGTGTATTATTTATCAGGAGCCGTTCACAAGTCAGATCGATCGGCTGCATTTTTTACATTTCACTTTCAAAGTATTCGATCAATGAATAACTTTTTACGTTTGTTATGAATCTCGTAAACAATCAAGCTTAGCTTTTATTTGCAGCTGAAGCGCGTTCATTGAACAGATCACTGTATAATCACATAATAAATTCCACAGCTAATTCCTTCAAAGGTTCCGGAGGAGAATTGAGTTGTTGAAGAATCCGAGGATCCTAATCTTCCAATACCACGAGTCAATGATTCTCGAAGAACCGTCTGGATACCGAGGCTTCGGGGCGAAGCACGGTAAGAGGAAGTCAAAAGTGTCCAAGAGAGGGTGGTAGACGAGGGTGTACAGAGTCTGGGGATCGGGCGGGGTGAACAGCGTGGGGGGTAGGGGGTCCAAACTTAAAATTCGGCGAAATAATATTTCGATGATATGCCGAACCGCGTCACAGCTGCGGCGCACGAGCAAAGGTCCCTCGGCCCGCGTCATACAAGATTGTTAAAGCTGAGATCGGAGGGAGAGATTGTGGGTGGTGGTGTTGGCTGTGGAAGGGCGGGATTCGACGGGAGGCTAGTAGTGAAACAGCTGGCACATACTGGCGACAGCCCGCCCGTCACTAACTCAACCTGGATACACACGCGCCATGTGCGCTAGATACAAACTTCATTGATGTTGGGTGAAAAGAACGACTGAGACTTCCGTCATTCCGCCCCACCCACGCTCCTCGGACGCGTCTTCGCGGGCTGGGTTAACGCTCTTGTTATAACAAGAACACCGCGGTCACCGGCTCTTCCTCTTATCAGTGCACCGGCGATCTTTATGCGCTCGTGGCATGTGCGAAAGTACACCAGGCGTATCCGGAAAGTTCCGATTGGCTACCAACGAAAGGCAGTAAATTTCTAAAACATTTGAATGGGTCTGGAAGAAGGGTCTATGTCAGGTTTGTTAAGGATGTTCTGGAGGTATATAAAAACGCAACAAAATTTTTGAAAATTTCACAAGGTATAATTCTTACTGAATTAATGCAATTACCAAAGTTTGGATACGATTCACTGCACCGTTTAAGAATTATAGCAACTTAAAGTTTGCACATTTTAACACGTCTTCTTATGGAGAATTCATAAAATTCCACTTCAAACCCTATTTATAAACCTTGAAAAAACGCAACTAGAAACTCCAGTTTTTTTTGTATATGTAGTAAAAATTATGTAATTAATTATGTTCAAAATTTATTAGGATTCACTAAACAGTTACAGAGTAAAAAAGTTATAAACTGCTACAAAACGTAACAGCTACACAACTTAAACAACAAAGTAAAGATCGTATGATGAAAATAGACAATCAAAATTATGAACATAATTGTTCAAATGATAATTTGGGTGTTCATTAAAAATGAAGAATGGTGTTGCATGTACACAGGCTGGTAAAAAAATATATTATTATTAATTGTTGGAAACGAATTTCATATATAATTGTAATTTTTGAGAGACAAAGGTCCCTGCAAGGTTGCAATATTAATTCGACAAATTTTCATTGGTTAAATGACAGAGATAACAAATAGATGCATAAACAACGTAATATATATTGTGTAATAAATGTTACATTTATTTACTTGGATATGTATCTTCGTTTATTTTCACTGATAATATTTATTTATTTATTTTCTTCAATACAAATTTATTTAAGATAGTTGTTCAGTAATTATTATAGATGTCCCATTAGTTATTGCCTGTTAAGGTGATTCAATATTCTAAATTTTTAGACGACACTTTCAAAGAAACCTGATCTATGAATTCTGTCCATCATGCTGTCTATTCTTTTAATTATAATCGTGCAACAAGTTGCACAGAAACCGTGAATCACTATAGAGCACAATTTTTGTTTTTCTTCACAAGCAAGTAATTAACAACAAAGCCATCTAACGACGTAAAATGCAGAAGAGAGGGTCGATGGTATCTCAGTAATTTTATATCGAAAATCTTGTCAGAACGACGAGACAAGTCGTTGCGAAAAATTATGAAATAAGTTCATTAGAATATCCTGTCATTATGATGAAATTGCATAAAGCGATCTTCACGTAACATTAGTAGCGATCATCGTTAACGGTATCAGGTCTAGCGTTATGAAAAGAATGTCCCAGATATTCAATTTTCCATTGAAAATCTAGTTAACGTCGCGTCACCGCCAAATAAATCAGGCCACCTTAAAGGCGGAGTGTTTGCACAGGCGTTTAGAGGTAAAGAATCAAATTATACATTAATATAATCGGTCAACTGATCGGTTTTTATTTAATTATACAAACTGTAAAAATGAACTTACGGAAAATCTAAATAAATTCAATGTTGTCATTTTTGTAAGGCAACGTTTACCAGTTGTTTTTAGGGCTTGGTACGTTACTGTTAATGAATGTGTTCTGATCTCCTAAATAATACTCCTATAAAGGAAGAACACGCCACTTTATTAGTAATTAATCAAAAATATCGTTACATCATTTATTACGTATTAATCTATGTAAAAATAATTTTATTACATCGATTAACACAAGATTCAGGAATTTATTGAGATCTTATCATGAATCATTATCAGATTCACCATTTTTCCAATGAAACTAAAACAGTATTAAACTAAAGGTACTGTTTGCACAGAGCGAGTGCTGAATGACAGAAAAACGGCTTGTTTTAACAGGTAAAACTATGACAGAGCCCAACGACACGGGATCACAACTCGCCCAAGCGATTGTGCCAGCTGAAGGAACTCATAATTATGATTTCTGGTCTTACATTGCTGGTGTAATATAAAACTTTCCTTTCACGGGGTGAGTTTTTTGCTTGGAAGTTCACTTCTATTACAGAACAAGCCGGGCGCCACGAGGAAAAACAAAGTTTCCCTTTCTACGTTTACTATAAACTAGAGGAGGAAATTACACAGCACGTGGCGCGCGAGTGAAAAACCTACACTTTATTGTTCCTCCAAGAAAGAGTCAAATAAATTAATTTACCCCCGGTAAACATTAATTGCAACTGCTTTTCGTTCCGTAAACTCGCGGGAATTGAATTGGACACTTGACGATAAAACCCTTGCGGAATTATTTCAAGATATGTTTCACTGCGAGCCATAATTAAATAAAACACAATTAACATTTTCGATATCGCTCTTTTTGGCTCCTGGGATCAGCTTTTTCCAACACAGTGTGTCGAATAGCTTCTGTTTTACGACCAATAAAAATAAAAGTTTACGTAACGTCGGGCGCGGCGTACCCATGCTGAAATGCAATGGGAGTGTTCAAAAATATAAAGCGATTACTCGATTTTATAAAATTCTAAATTGTATTAAACGTTACTTCGACTGGTTAGTTCTATGTGCTTTCAGCTTAAATTGTTTAAAGTTCATCTGTTACACACCAGAAGAATTTATAAATCTGCAATACATGTGTTAAAATGTGTTATACTTTTACAGCACAGTAGTGCTTCTTTCAAAGGACAGATAAAGAAAATGTCTTGCAGGATATTTTTGCTATCTTTATAACATTATACACAGTTGTGTATCAAATCCATTAAAAAATCATTTTTAGAAATCAAATATTTTAAGTCTCTAAAATAAATGTAATATATATTTTATTGTGTGTGTTTCTGACAATGCATTATATTTTATTACAAACTGAAGATATTCTTAGAAATATTTTTGTGTAAATGTTACTCTAAATTTGCACAGTGTTTCTATTTCTTCAAAATTCTTCAATTCACTCGATACAATAGTATAAAAAAGAAAACTGGCTTAAATATATAATTTTTTACATAAATGTATACTAAAAATACTGCATAATTTTTAATAACTGAATCACGAAACCGACCGTTGAATATATTCACTGTTTGTTTAATAATTCTACGTGCCCGCTGCTTCCCCTACTTTTTTATCGACGATTTCATCAATTTAACGTAAGCCACGCGCCAAGTCAATAACTCTCCGAGTCACAGCCTTCCCATTTTTCTTACTGGAAATTATGAGAGACCATGAACCATGGAAGGAATTGAATAAGCAGAAAGCTGGTGGGACCTGGATAATATTAATAACTTCTCGGTCGATCGATTGCTCACGCACCGACTAAATCAATTCGACATTGTGTGACATACGAACGGAGAACAATGTGGTAATAACCGGTCTTTTGAACAATATAAAAAAAAGACCATTGTCCATTTTCCACTGAAGGTAGAAATCTAAAAAATTGAAGTAATACCATGAAAATGGCACCTTCTCATTGAAAGTATTTAAGAAAAAGGTTAGAGATTAGATCAGGGTTAAACAATGATTTTTAAGCATGATTTGTAACCAAGATTGTTTTATTTTGTTCTCATTTTTCACAATATACTCCGTAATAAAGCGTGTAACTCATGCGATTTTTATTATTTTTGCTTAAAAAAATAACTTATATACTTTAAAGTTCCATTCTAATGCAACAAGTTGAATAGTTTTTCTGAAAATATTGCTAAGAACTGATTAAAGATGGCCTCGAAAACAAGAATACCAGAGTTGGGCAAAAATTTAATCAACGATTGACGACTAAATTACTACTTCCATCGTTAATCGTAATTAACAATTCATTTCCTAGTTTAGTCGTTAATTGCGGTTAACGATTAAATTTCTACTTTAGTCGTTAATTGAGATTAATGATTATGGATAATTGATTAATGATTAACTGCTGAAATGTCTAAATGAAATACGGACTCAAAACTATATGAATACTGAAAAAAATGTAAACTGGGTTTAGATGTATTGTCAGTTGGTCTATAATACAAACTCTGTTTACGTGCTTTTATGTTATTTTTCGATCATTTCTTTTTTTAATCAACGATTGATGATCAACTTCATCAATCGATTGAATAAATCGTCGATTTTTCGATGATTTCTTTTCTTAATCGTACACATTAATCAAGTAATCATGATTAAAATTTTAATCGATCAATCTTCAACTCTGCCCCTATCCCTTGCCTTACGATTTATTTTACGGTTTCAGTGATTAGAACTTTCAATGCAGTTCGTAATTAACTAAAAAAGGGGAAAAATTATATCTAGTGTGTGCCTACATTTCATCTCGGTTTAAAGAAAATTAATAACATACGTATATATGTATTCATTAGACTCTGTTCAGAATCCTCATCAAGAGTCTGACACGATATTGTAGGGCAAGGGGTTAATTACATTTTTTTAAAATGGCATTGATTTTATGGAATTCTTGAGGTTGATGGACTGACACACAAAATGTGAATGGATTCATCCCGTTCGATAAATGAATATTCTACAGTCCGTGAGAGCTGGGCGAAGATCTTGAAGGAAGTCGAAGGTTCGGTGAATGGTAGACTGTACTCGGATCGCTTCATGCGTAATTTCAAGGATTCGTTTTATTACCGGCAGGGTACATTGTACGAGCAGATAGTCGGCTTGTCGTTCTCGAGTAGCGACACCGTCGTTTCATAGGTTTACGACAATTTTCAGTACACCCACTTAAACGTGGAAGCAAATGGCCATAATAAGCTTCTTCCGACTCCGCGCGGCTCGGACTCTGCGGTTTGCATAAGAGCTTCTGCCTCTGTCACGGTGAGTTAAAGGACACCCATGAACTTCGAGGATTTCACGTAATGTGTAAGAAGGGTTGCCCTGTTTAATTAACAAACCATTGTCGTCTAGACGACCCTCCGAGCAGAAAACTCCGGACGGACAATAGAGGGATTCGATCGAATAAATGCTAATACGTCTTTCTCTTCTCTTTCACAGAATTGAATTCGCGATCTTACTTCGCGGACACTTCTTAGACAAGGAACAGCTCTTTCGATTCCACGGTGGAACACGCTGTTTTCATTGAAATTTTATTACTGTGCTCGATTGTGCCCGGACTAATTAATAGTTCAATAAGGAGAAGATTCAAAGTGTGAAGATGCAATAAATTGATAAGGTAAGATAACATTCTGTCTATGCAAAATTGTTAAAACAACGTTTGAAAATTTAAAGGTAATGAATCTGTAAATTTGTTCCCATCACATTTATTTATTTATATAGCATTTATTAGATTTATTCTTATCACACTTTCTACTTTATCCTCTATTCTTATTACATAAAATGAAGTCACATTTATTTTTATTTCATAAATAAATGATTTTGATATTTTATATGATTTTTAAAACAAAGTGAATAATTCTCTACTCTGGTACAGATAAATTTATCGTATACTAGTTTCTAAAACGAAGTAAATAATTATGTACTGGTACAGATCAATGTTTGACACATTTTTTAAATAAAGAGCATAAATATGTACGTAGGAAATTTAATACAGGAAATAGACTTTAGATTTGATAGCACCTAAGTATAAATATCTCGTCTCCCTGACATCTTTTCCGATAGAATCTAGTTATGAATATAATAATGTAGCTCCTATAATATATAAGCAGAACTCTGTCATACGTACAGCACTATTGGCATTAATTATTTCAAATCGCACGAATTCGTCCAGACACCCGAATCGACAGGTCTTTCAAGAAAATGTGAAAGACGTTCGTCATAGTCTATAATAAGTCGTGATTCGTAAATCATAAATGCAGCTTGACAGTTTGCAGATTAATACGCTGGAATACACAAGGGATGTTTATACACGTGACGTCTCCGCGACGGAAATCTAAATCTGTGTATCAGAGAAGCACGATGGAACCGCTGCCAGTGTTACGATCTCAATCTCGGTGAGATCTTCGCATTTTATGGGAAGGAGGTTGCGTCTGTATCCGTGCAGATGGATATTGAACCTGGTCGTGCATACGAAAGTGCAAGAGACCCGTCGCAATTACGCTATTTATCGTTTTGCTATGGCAGTCGCTCAATTACTTATTCCGAGTTCACTCGACCTTGCGAAATCACAATGATTAAGATATCCAACTTTCTTGCGGACGCGTAAGTCTTAGAACATGTTCCTTCTGGGTGCAAAGGAACAGAATTAATTAGTTCTATTCTGCTACAAAATAGTAAAAAACTCAAAAGAAATATTCGTTCATGAAAAACGAAGGTCGCCTTCATTCTTTTCAACGGTACTACATATTTTTTAGTGCATAATGTAAGGCAGGCATGAGTTGTCGACATTTTTTTCTAAAGATCTATTTTAGAGATAATGTTATTATTAAAATGTTTTGGAGCCTGCGAATACGAGTTTTCAAACATTTTTGCTACTTTCACGCCGACAAAAGGGCGAGAATAAATATATTAGATTATTAATTTGTATTTTCCAAAATTTGGTCGGTTTACTGCAACGGCTGGGATGGGTACGTTAATTGTCGGTAGAGCTAATGGTAATGTCGTTACAAGGCACAATTCTAGTGCGTATATTGGCAAACGTTTTCTTAATCCACCGTCATTGTAATTGGAGATTGCTTTATAATACTATTGTTCATTACTGAACAACCCGTGGAATATTTAGTCTGTCTTAATTGTAAATGTGTTTGTGCCACGAGTGCAAAGCAATTAATTAGTAATTTCATAGAGCATACGTTTCTGTTTAATTCGTACCGTGCACGAAGGGAACATTTTTTGAGCGCATTACAAATGCAACAGTAAAATAATTCCTCGGTTAAACTTGTGTGTATAGATTATTCTACTGTGGCTCGCTGCGGTCGCGGCATTAAATATATAGGATATACAAAATACGTTTAAAATTTAGCAAGGAACTACGGTCATGTGAAATCAACTACTGCCGTCGTGAAATTACTGACAATATTTTTTTACTGTGAACATATCTTCAAAAAGAAATTAAATTCGTTTTATTTTTATCTTGAAGTAATGTCGTCTCAATGCATACTCTTGACTCAGTTTTATTCCACAGTTGCATATATGCAATATATAATATATATTGAAAATTATAAAATTTTTTATGTTTTGTATTGAATCAAATTATAGTTATAGTTTTATTCCACAGTGTCGCACAAACTTGTTAGTATACATTTAAAATTAAAAAATTTGTTATGTTTACTTTCTTGCTAATGAGTGTTGTAACATTTTTTCAGTGGATGATACAAGCTCTCTGTGAATGGAAACAAGAAAGTCTGGTACATTATCAATCGCGAAGATTGCTATTATAACTCCTGTGAGTATTTCTTTTCAACTAATTAATTAATCTTGAATTTCATTATTTTCATCGCACTTTAGTTTGGGCGCAATGCAGCAAATACACGTGCTATTGATAGGAGTCCTCTGACGCGTCTGATCATAACCAACCAATCCTACTTGCTGCATTATACTATAGCATGCGAACCCAATGGGAGTTCTTTAAACTCGATTTTCTCGAAATCCGGGCGTCGAACGAAAAGACCTTATTCACTTTTCTCGACTTATTAGCACGCTTATATTAGCTTGCCGAGTTGTCGATGTTGTTGTTGTTGCTGTTGTTGTATGCGTCAAATCTTGTAATCGAATTTTAAACCACTTCCCGATGAGCTAGAGACTTGAAACTTCAAACGTAGCTCAGAACTGGATACAATATTAAAAAACAAAGAGAAAAAAAATTTTGATATTAACCGTCACACCTCGTCGCGCGACGCTCGGTAGTACGTCATCGCGTTCAGCGATCCCCACTCCGCGCGCCGACGCTCCCTACTCCACTACGCGTTCCCACTCCACTGACCCATTTCGCACCGAAGGAGCTCAGTCAGTATGGCGCAGTATGGCGTTACGTTCATTCAGTTCCATTTCGGACAATTTTGGACTTCATCAAGAAACATCGTCTCTCGGAGTCATCCCCTCATTCTATCTCGCGTATTTCCATATCTTGCGTTTCAATATATATCTTACTATTTCCTACCAGTATTACTATATCTCGCGTTCCATTTAAAAAAGACTATATAAAAAGTAGAAAATAAAAAAATATATAAAAACAAACTCTTTAAATCCACGCTTATATTAAAATGCACTAAAAAGGAAAAAATAATCCTTTTAGACATTAGTGACTATAAATAAAAGCGTGGAGCTCCCACGAAGATTACGTGAATATAGTTTAGCGCTCCACACTTTTATTTATAGTCACTAATGTCTAAAAAAATTATTTTCTCCTTTTTAATGCATTTTAATACAAGCGTGGTTTTTAAAAAGTTTATTTTTTATATGTAGAATCATCCCCTCCCGAGATTGTACCACCCCTCCGGCAACACAGAGAAATCCTAAAATTATACATTAAATATTTTCGTAAAAAATGAGCATTGGCAAAAAAAGCTCGAACACGTGTCCGCTTATTTTGTCTCTAGAATCACCAGAAGAAGTTTTATTAAAATCGGCCAGTTCACAGATACGGCTTCTCCTTGTGAGTATTCTCTTTGTCTCGACAGGACACGCATGAATTTATGAAGTTCGCCGATAGTAATCGATCCGTTCGTACCGCCGCAATATATCTGACGTATGTACGTAAAGACGAGCGATTATGGCGACTTATCGCCCGGGGGCATAATACCGAAGTGTAGGACCGTTCCTATTGTTTCCACCCTCTTCACCCGAAATGTTGGACCATTGTTTAGATTTTTCGCGAAGATCGAGACGATCGCAATATAGGCGGACGCTTGACGTGGTTTGAATGCACGAAGAAAAGCATTCTTGGCCCTTTCGCCTCTTTTTCTGTATGGCTCCCCGCAAGAAGCGAATATCGGGGCTGAACAATGTCCTGAAATGCACGCTTCCCGGTCCTTTTATTTTCTTTTCGTAAACCAGTTAGCACGTCCCTCCGAAAATTAGAGCGCCCGCTTTCGTTTCGACAAATTCCGAATTTCCTTATTAAACACGAATTTATTTCTCAACGACGTCTATACATCCCAAATTTTTTGACAGCGTGCCGCGTTCTATGCAATTATTTTGTGACGCGAACTTTGAAGACAGGGAGACTTCAAACAAATAGTACAACATTGAACTAAACTAAATTTTAAAAACTAAAATTCCTCTATTCTCTCAAACCATTATTAATTTTTTCCGGAAAAAACTGAGGACACGTTTGTTCTGGAAAATTCTACAGGTTCAAACGCCTGTAAAACAATTTTAAAAAAACCTTTCCTGAATTAATCTACCATAGTTTTGAAGAACGAAGCTTCCCCTTTATAACGAGGACACCAAACTTGTACGATTTTTACAATAATATAAGGCGCATCGTGAAGACTTTGTGTACGAACAAACTTGTGCCTCGCTTTTGTCTCACAAAACTGTCAAAAAAAATCATACGTCCAATTTTGAGATCTCTCTGGAACCGGGAAGCTTCAGTCTTCAAATCTGTGATGGATTCACTCACGAATAAAATGTGTTGATGTTTTTACAGAAAGAAGTTTCTACTTGGTCCTTAATTCTTGCAATTAATATAAACAATTTCTATTTTGCATAGTTTATTCTAGTGTATCATATTCCACCACTTTTGTCATAACTGCATAACATCCAGTCTATTAATAATTTTCAAGAAAATTTCGTCAACAATTGCAGTCATAATGTAATCCCAACAAGCCAAACTTCTTTGTTTCATTGCTCTTCAAGCTCTTTACGTTTAAGTCGTCAAGTTTCCTAACAAATTCAAACAGTTTTCACTGAAACGCTTGGAGAACAATATTTCTGTGTAACACGAAAGGATCGTTTCTACAGTGAACTTCATTTTGTCAGTTAAATTATGAAGAAATCCTCAAAAATATTTACCTACGATGTTTGACAGCAAATTCAGCAAAGAGTTAATCGCATTGACGCTGATCCGAAGCAACGATTCCGGTGTTCGGACGACGCAGCTGGATATAAATCCCGAAGCGCGGCGATCGATCACCTGCGAATCACGTTGTAAGAAGTTGTCGGGCCGCATAGAAATCGCGGCACGGGCATAATAATTACGCATAACCCGTTGCTCAGGGGGAGCCGGGCCGCCATCGACGCCCACGCAATGGGCCCTGTTACGCTTAGCCATAGATTACGGCAGACAATTACCGCGCGACTATCAGCGAGTAATTATTCCGACGTTAGCAGAAATTTCCACGTGCATTCCTGCCACCGCGCCCGTGGGTTTCGGTGTGCACGCGCCCGCACACACCGTCGGAAGAGAGCTAGAGAGAGAGAGAAGACAAACGTTGCTGCACTGTTCGGGAAAGAAACGGCTAGCTAGTCGGAAACGAAAGTGGAACAGAGAGAAAGAGGGTGTAGGGGGTAGGAGTATACAGGGGTGGAGAGACACGTACAGATGAAACGAGAATTTTTGTAGAACGGATACTAGGTTCCATTAGAGCGGATACTTTTAATACTACCATTGAAATTTGTTTGCCAATGACAATGCGGACTGTGCAGCCGAAGAGGAAGGCAGGCATAGGCTCTGCCGGATCGCGCGGCGGTGAAGAGGCGAGAGGATGTGTAGGTGGAGGCTTGGTCCGCGGTTGAAAACGCTTGCTGTCGGCACGAGGGACGGAAAAGGAGAATCAGCCTCGAAATAGCGCACCCCGGGAACGAGGAAAAGTGAGAGAGAAAGAGAGAGAGGTTGGTTCGGGGTGGAACGGGGCTTGGGGACACACGGTGGGATGGGGACACGGAGGGGTGGCGAGAGATGCGCCACGGCACAATGGGGGAAAATTAATCGCTGAAATCTGGGTACAATGTAAAAGAGTCGCGAGGTTGGGGGTTGACTGGGGGTTTATGAAAAAAGCTACGACTCTCCGGTGAAGCCATAAGTCAGCGATTTCCTCTGGTACATTGAGCCGACGGCCGTGCAACCGCGCGGACGAGCGGAGCGAGCACCGAACTATCTTGTGAGTTCTTATGGGCCGCCACGCCAAACTGTAAGACATACGCGACGCGTATGTCATTTCGAACCTACCGTTATCTTCGAACCTTTCACAGGACATCAGGATTCGGACCGCCGAAAATTTTTCGGTGGAACCACCGTCATCTGGGAAACACCTTATCTGGCCGGTCGAGAGGAACAACGGATTGCCGGACCTGCCGACAGAACCATTCCGCCAGTAACCCTCAGAAAGGTTTGCTGTACAAATATCATCTCTTAATCAATATTTGTTGTTAACCCTTCGGGGATGTCTGTGCACCGTGATAACTCTAAGGAGTACAGTGTGGCCAGATATCTGTCTTGGTATATGGCCACCAGTTATCCTAATCTATTGAGGGATCCCGTGCGAGGGGCAGCTATGCCATGAAATATTAAAAAATGAAATTTTTGTTCATTCTGATTCATGACAATAATGAATAGGTGCAATTCGACACAGTAGACAATAGATGCAAGGAAAATGTTTAGGAACATATGTTTTGTCATGTACTGTACCTCTAAATGAAATATTCTATTATAATGACAATATTCGTAACACTTTCTGTTCAAGCCAAGTTTGAGATTTCGACATACAGAGATATTAACTTATAAGTATACTGCGGATCTTTAGTGCAATATAAAAATTTCTTACTTGAATCTCAACACACTGGAGTGAATTAGAAATTTATTTTTTCCCAATTATGTTTAGTAGGTTGAGAATAATATGATAGTACGTTTAAATTTTTCTAATATTTTTGCTATTTTAAATTACATTCACTCATTTTTCTCATAAATGCATAAAATCCGCAGTCTAATTATAAGCTTCTATAAAAAGAATTGTAGTTTCACCAGATTTATATTGGAAGATTATTTTTCATGAAAGCCTTAATATATCCCATAAAACCGGAGTCGCCAGATTAAAACTTGTGTCTCCACTCTACCTTCCCCTTCCGAGGCGGCCGGGTCACGTGACGCGTTTCGTCTCTGTCGTGCATGTGCCACACAATGTCACGTGACTAATCTGGTACTGGCAGAGAGAGAGTAACTTTCTCCCCTCCATTCGTGCTCCCTCCCCTCATCTAGCGGCTCTGCATAAAACTACTGTTGTGGAATAGCTCGCTCTTATACGGAGCCCCTCAATTGTCGGAAGCTTTCGCTTGAGGACCGCTTTGATACGAGCCAACATACTCTGGCTTGACATATTCTCCCTCTCTCTCTCGCAAATTCTCGAAAAGTCTATCCGGATATATTAGGTAGTCCCAAAAGTTTCTTTCGGCATGTGTTCCTTTAATGTTGCTAAATAAATAGAAACAATCCGATAATCTTAATGTTAATGTTTTAGTACATCCTAACATGAATGTGCATTATGTGCATGAATCGAAAACCAACTTTTGGAACAACCTAATATTTATTTAGCAATATTAAAGGAACACGTTCCGAAGAAACTTTTGGGTCAAGCTAATATTTCAAAATATGAGACATCAATATATGAGTGTTCCTTGACACTTTATTGTCAAGATATAATTAACTGGTGCTTTTTAAAGAATGATCCTCCAGCGATCATTACATTTTTGAAATTTCATTACTGGTCCGTAGCTAAGTACAATGAATAAAGTGTGAGAAGAATAATTTCAAAGTGAAACAGTTGTTATGATGAGTTTAGAAATACAGGTAACTTCGCAAGAGATCTGTTTGGCAAACATAGGTTGTATAGGTTAAAAGCTTATTTACTCGCGAGAATGTTAAATATTCACTTGACTGTGATAAACCGTAAGCTAACTTAAAGGAGTCCTCTCGGATTCATTACTTCTACTTTGCCGCGCTTCACAGAAACGAAAGTTCGTTATTATTGGGGCCGTGTGAAGCACCTGGAGAGTTTGTAAGTTTGCCATGTTAAGTAAGTGCATCGAACAATAAAACTTTTTGCTCACCTTTATTCCGTTTGCTTTCGATATCTACACCGGTGCCTTGTCGTCTTCAGATTTCTATAGCGTTCCTTTCAGGAAAAATCATTCTTGGATTTTTTAAAAATTTTATTCCTGATCCCGATATTAATCCCTGATTGTTCAAATTAGATTACCGTAGATATTTTGTTCCTGACCTTTAATTTCTACATATTTTGGAGGAGGCATAACTACATGATAAAAGAGAATTACATTTCAAAGATTCAATGACATTTATTTACGGAACTGCATCGTAGAACTACGTAGTAGCAATTATTATAATATTGAATTCACAAATTCATTATTAACATTGTATTATTGAATTCAATACAGTCACTATTGACATTGTATTACTGAATTCAACACATTCATTATTGACATTTGTATTATTGTATTCAACACATTCATTATTAACATTGTATTATCGAATTCAATACATTCATTATTGACATTGTATTATTGAATTCAATACATTCGGTATTGACATTGTATTATTGAATGCAATTCAATAAAGCAAAGTAACAAAAAATAATTCAATTAACAAAGATCACACTAACAATAAATCAATTGTATAATTTCTGAATACTTTAATGAGTCAATTAAATATTTGTAAGTGATTGCGGATCTTTATGCAAAATAAAAAATGTTTGCATTGATTGTAAGACACAGAAGCCAAATAATAATTTCATTCTTCTTTTAATTATCTTATTAAGGTGAAACTGATACACTAGTGGCCTTAAATCTTTTTAATATACCTCCACTGTTTTAAATTGTACGTACCCATTTTTGTCATAAATGCATAAAATCCGCAGTCTAGTAATTACGTATTTATATTTATGATCAAACTTATTTATTTATTGCAATATTATTCACTATTACTTAATTCTTATAATACTATTTACTATTACTTATTTATTGTAATACTATTTAATCAATTTTCGTGTGTACATTTAAAATATAATTTCTCAGCTTTTACGATAACAAAGTCGTGGAAACGATTCTGTGGGCCTTAACAGGATTGAAGGGTGCAGAAATGGCATTATTAACATTCATTAAAATCCTAAACCAGATCCCTGCAATTTTTAATCGGCTCTCAATTCGATCCGATTTCTCGGCATGCCCATATACCTCTAAATCTGATAATTAAGAATACACTGCTCTCGAAACGACAGTATAATCCGGCTTATACTTTCTTCCATCATCTCGACTCGGCTTTGTTATCTATGATTCCGGCTGTTCGCTGTTCTCAATTCTACCTGACGTTCATTACATTTGATTAAATAATTCGCCATACTTTTAATTAAAATCTGTTTGCTTGCTGGATAATAATCGACTACAATATGAATTGAACGAATGAATGGGATTTGTTGTCGAACGTAACGGAATAAAGCTATTTGAATGGTGTCTGTTACGTACGGGAACTTTTCTACTCGTTTCCAATCTCGATTTCAAGAATAAAATCTGCCATTTCCTAATAATTCACACGATTGTTTTCTAGTCAGGTAATTACTAGACAGATTTTATGCATTTAAGTATTAATATAAATTAGTGAAAAGGTTAAGAATATTTAGAGTTGTCAACGTATAATTTTTATGTAAAATTTTTATTTTGCATAAGATTCACAGTCTAATAATTACACTATGCAGACCCTAGATGTAACTATGTCACGTACTCATACTATTATTGTTAAATGGAATCGTTAGAAAGATGTAGTGAAAAAGGTTAGTGTAATAACACAGCTCCACTTCAGAATAATTTAAGTAAATCAGCAAAGAGCAATAAAAAATCAAGTATTTTCTCATTAATAATTTTTTTAATAAACTTCTACTTTTTATTCTTTCAAGAAATACACTCTAATTGTTGAAGCTCTAATGGTTAAATTATTATTTGAAGCTGACTCCTATTTACACCAAGTGAAAGATCACATGGTTTCGATGAAATAGTATTATATAACAAAAATAAAATAGGTAATAACGAAAAATATCTAAAAAAGATAGAACTGTCTCCTTGTTGCTGCCCTTCAGTTTTTGATAAATTCAATGCAATCAAATGGTTCTAATTCCGAATGTAAAGAATAGAATGTTTCTTAAATATAAAAATGTCAGAACAACCGTGGCTGTAATATCAATAGCAAACGCGCTCGTGTATTTGTCAATTGCTAATGCAAAATCGCAGTCTATTTACCAAAAAGATTTCATTCGACGCGCTACAAATTCCTGCCGATTCCGTTGCACATAAATCAACGGGGATTAAAATTAAAATTGAAACAAGAGAAATACTTGCACGTCCTGTTGAATTGTTATTCCATACAACGTTTCTATGCGCAGTGTCGCGCAGGAAAAGCATTCATATCTTTTTCCAGTCGAGCTTATGCATTGTTCACTGTGGAGTTGCGCATTTTCCGGGGCGCGACAAAAACCGCACAGTAGGCTCCTAAAGGAACCCTAAAATCTTTTGACAATGCCTTCCCATTAATTGCGATGAAAAAACAGTTCATGGCGCATTATTATGTTTTTTCAAATGGGGAAAAGCGAAGTAATGTACAGTAAAATGTGGCTGTAATTAAAAATGACAAAGGAAACAAGGCTTTTCATTAAAAGATCGCTGAAGACACCATCGTTATTTTATAATATATTTTACTCATTGCAGTTGATGCAATACATTCATATATGTAGATTAAGAAATGTTTTGCATTTTGTGTTTCTAGTGAAATGACAAAAATTAACAATTCACATCTTTTTTTTAAATGTTCTTATTACTTAGGAGAAAATGATTATTATTGTTTGCAAAAATTTTAGTGCATTCTTCGAGTAGGGGAACATTCTCTATATCAATTTTGAAATTATAATATTCAGTATTTTACTCTTCAGTTCACTTTATTTAAAATAGTTAAACATTTTGCGCGTGCAATATTGGATCTACATGTACCAAGTCAAGGAATCAATGTTGTTATAGTGAATATTCTAATTTATACTGAGAATGTACCGTGTAATTATTCAAATCAAGAAAGCGTGAATAATACCCTTAATGATGTGTGATTGAAAAATATTTCGTTATAATTAAAATACCCTAAAACCAAAATTAAATTTGTATTACTTTCGCAGTAATTACCCGTTTTGTACGCGAGAAAATCTGATCAGTTTCATCCAGGGCTTCATTAGCTATTTGATTGTATTTTATACCATAATTTTGATACTTTGAATGCACGTATCGAACAGTTCGCGGAAAATAAATTACTACGAAATAACAAGTTCACGAATATCGATGTGCAATATTGTAAAATACGGTAGTTTTGAATAAAATCCAGAGAATACGTCATCGTTAGAAGGGTTGGAAATGGTGGCGTTGATTTTATTTATTTTTTTGTTTTTATCAAGATATCGACAATTATACGGCCAGATTAACACACAATCTAATTAGTCGAGCTCAATTAAAATAGTTGTTCCGTCGAAATCGTTCGTAAATTGTCCGTCGAGTAGAAATACCCGATTCGCCATTTTATTCGCGAGGCGTAACACCGGCATTCGGTCGATATAGGATGCACGTGACAATTATTAAAACAGGGTCAACGTCACTTAACGTCGTCGTCATTTATCGCCGTTTAACAGAATTAATGATCACACCTGTACGCGAGCGGCGTGATGCGTTCATTAATACGGGTGGATTTCACTGCGGACGTGGTGTTTTTCGCGATACCGAAAAGAGCGTCGAAATATTTCCCGGTCGCGATCCAGTTTCCAGCCATTACCATTGGTCAAGGACTGCCAAATATTTCGAAACTTGCGGATACAATTTTTATCATGATTTTCTGCATCATTCGATTGGATCTTTACGCAAAATAAACATTTTATGCATTAGTTGCAAACTACTAGGACCAAATAATTTATTTCCTCTTTAACACTAAACTTACCATCACCGGTCAAAATGACCGGTTCCAGATTTATTATTTTACAATTATTGGAAAAAATATATTTAAAAAAAACTTTTTATAAACCACGCTTATATTAAAATGCACTAAAAAGGAGAAAATCATTTTTTTAGACATTAGTGACTATAAATAAAGATTACGTCAATATAGTTTAGCGCTCCACGCTTTTATTTATAGTCACTAATGTCGAAAAAATTGTGTTCTCCTTTTTAGTGCATTTTAATATAACCGTGATTTTTGAAAAGTTTTTTCATATATTTTTTTTTATTTTTTACTTTTTAGTCTTTTTTAAATGGAACGCAAGATATGGTAATACTAGTATGAAATAGTAAGATATAGAAACGCAAAATAATGAAAATACGCGAGATAGAATGAGGGGATGACTCCGAGAGACGACGTCTCTTGATGGAGTCCGAAATGGTACGAAATGGAACTAAATCGCAGTCACTGGAGTGGGGATGAGTCGGAGTGGGAACACGTAGTGGAGTAGGGAGCGCTGGTGCACGGAGTGGGGATCGCTGAACGCGATGACGTACTACCGAGCGTCGCGTGACGTGGGTGTGACGGCTAATATTAAAATTTTTTTTCTCCCAAACGCAAAGTTTTTTAAAAATTTGTTTTTTAATATTGCATTGTCATCCAGTTCTGAGTTATGTTTAAAGCTTCAAGTCTCTAGCTCATCGGGAAGTGGTTTAAAATTCGATTACAAGATTTGACGCATATAACAACGACAACAACGACGACAGGGCAAGCTAATAAAAGCGTGGTATAATAAAAATGATTTTATAAGAATTAAAATTGTGTAAATATCTTTAGTAGAGCACGTATTATAATAGGAGTCGCACAAAGTCTAAATAAAATCAATCTTGTCATTTTGATTAGGGAACATGTACCAGTTACTTTTAGGGTAGGTTCAATGTTGAATCATTTTATTCCTCAAAATAGACATTTTATACATTAGTTACAAGCTACTAGGACCAAATAATTTATTTCTTCTTTAAATGATTTGATTCCTCATATACTCTTGAATATCGTTCCATGAAAGAGAATAGGGTAATATAATTCACGCGGTTTTGTTCTACATTTTAAATCTACAAGTTATATTTCATTTATAACGACACATTTTGATAAGAAATTTTAATAAAACCACTCACAACATAGACTAAAAAAGATCCATCATTTTACAGGATGTATTTGATGGATTTTATACATTTATGATAAAAACGATAAGTGCAATTTGAAGAAATGTAAATATTAGAATAATTTGAAAGTATGAAGTTTCTACTTGGTTCCTAATTCTTGTAATGAATATAAACAATCTTTATTTTGCATAGCAAACCGCAGTTTAATAATAATACATCGAGACTCTCAAATTCTCTGTGAATTTTTCTACTGTTTGATATTCCACAATTCCACCGTCGTTTGTTATAAATGCATAATATCCAGTCTAGTAATCATCTTCAAGAAAATTTCATCAACAATTCCATAATGTAATCCCAACAAACAGAACTGCTTTGTTTCATTGTTCTTCAAGCTCTTTGCATTTAAGCCGTCAAGTTTCGTAACAAATCTAAACCGTTTTAACTAAAATGCTTGGAGAATGATATTTCTGTGAAACACGAAAGAATCGTTTCTACAATTAACTTCATTCTGTCAGTTAAATTTTAAACTCTTCCTGAAACACATTTAAAAAATTCACCATAGCTACAGTTCGTAAAGCACACTTTATCAATTAAAACACCATTTTTCATTTAATTCTTCATAATTCTGCATTTATTGTAAACATTTAATTATGACTTATGTATATAGTATGCAAATATTTACTCGTGCTCGTATTTCATTGATATACAAAATAAAAGTTAATCGCTCTCTTCCTCGAGCCGATATTTCATCAGAATTTTCGCAATAAACAATCAGGTTGCCTGCTATTTAATTCAGCAGGAGTTGTTTATGAAATTTTTAAAAATCTTTTCGTGTTCTTCCAAATGAATTCATTAACATTTAGTCAACAGAACATTATTTAATAAAATATAGGAAAAATTGAATTTAATACTTTTAGTAATAATTAATTATTTACAATTATATACATTATTTACGACTTATTGAAATTATTAAAAGATTGAACGAATTTTGGTGTGACTCCCTTTCCTAGTCGTTGATGCAGACAGGTTTTATTTTGCACGAAGACCCGCTGTCTAGTAATAAATAATTACTGAGTTTATCAAGTTTCCCTTCACAAATTCCCAGCAGCAAGGAAACTGTACGAGCTGAAGCACTCCGATAATAATCTTCGACTATGCGCGAAATCTTTTTCCGCGGGAATTTTCCAACGAGTCAATTGCAAAGTTGAAATCCCGAGCAGTCATTCTCGGATTAACGTTAAATCCTCGAGTCATCTTCAGAATTATAATTACCCGGGACAGCGTTCCCGCCCTCCATCCCTGCCGCCCCTCCCCGAACATCAGATTACTCCGTTTTTCTCTGACCCGGCCTAATTTCGCATTCACCGGAGGCAGCGCACCGTGTTGCACTTGATATGCATTCACATTCGGCCACTTACACTGTTTTTACGCGGGCCGCAATATACATCAATGCGTAGTCGCTGCTGGTAGTACACGGGAGTTTTTAGCGACCCCTGCGCTAACGTCACTTCATATATCAATTCGCAAAAACGTGAAAGCTTGTACCCGAGGCGCACGCCACGCCGCGCCTCGCTCCGGTCGAAAACCAGCGCAAAACAAACGTTTCAAAGCGGGAGATCGTCATTTCGGCGCGTTCCCTTAATTTGCGTTTCAATTATTACACGGACAATTATTGCGTGCTCGCGTTTTCCTAGATTCATTAATAACGTGCGAAATTGGAGTACGCAATAAACAAAGGACTTCGTCGATCTGCAAAAATATGAAATTTCTGCAATCACTTTTAATTAATTATTTCTGTACTTCTCGCATTAAACCGCATCAACGGTATTTTTTTAATTCCATTTCACATTCGTGTCCCTGTCACAATCAAAATCCAATGATTTTTTGCCATGAATTTAGTACTTTTATGTAGTGAGAATAACGCGCCGCGCTCCGGTCGAAAACCAGCGCAAAACAAACGTTTCAAAGCGGGAGATCGTCATTTCGGCGCGTTCCCTTAATTTGCGTTTCAATTATTACACGGACAATTATTGCGTGCTCGCGTTTTCCTAGATTCATTAATAACGTGCGAAATTGGAGTACGCAATAAACAAAGGACTTCGTTGATCTGCAAAAATATGAAATTTCTGCAATCACTTTTAATTAATTCTTTCTGTACTTCTCGCAATAAACCTTATCAACGGTATTTTTTTAGTTCCATTTCACATTCGTGTCCCTGTCACAATCAAAATCCAATGATTGTTTGCCATGAATTTAGTACTTTTATGTAGTGAATAACGCGCAGCAGCGAGTAGTGTACTAACAAATAAACCGTGTAACTTCTGTCTGTAACTTTTGTCAGTATCATAAAAAATTTCAGAGATATTCGACTGGGAATTTAGCTATTTCCAGTATAATTAATAAATGAAATTGTTCGAAATTAGTGCCAATCAAGCATCTGTCCTTTGAGGTACATTATTTGGAACAAAATTGAAATAAAGCTCGATGAAGGTAATAAAAGACACAAAGAGAGAGTTTAACGGTAACAGTAATAAAATTATTACTAATTCTGTTGAACCGTCAGTTCCAGGAACTGTAGGATATGCGAACGTCAAGAGGTCAGTTGTTAACTATCAGAAATAAACTTGCCCCCTCCGCTCCGAAGAAAATAGTTAAAGTAAGTCGGTGGAAAAGAAGATTTTCCTCTTGGTTGGCTTATAATGAGAAAAGTAATTCCAATTTAAATAATATCCCGAAGTGCCGGGAAAAATAATATCCGCGATCGTGCTGGAACTCGCCGAAAGAGGAAACTAATTCCAAAAGATAGCTCGATCGAATGATCTCGCTCTCGAAACGTCGAAGGCAATCGATTAAAAGTATCCGCGGTCAATCCTTAATACCCGGCTCACCCTTTCGGGAGGTGCGAGTGTTTGAAAATGATTAACCATAAGAACTTCTGATCCGTTCGTTATCGAACCTGGCACAAAGTTCGTATCGAAACAAAGTTTTAAATGTTCACTGAATTGGTGACTTGCTGCAAGAATAATTTCTTGTTACGATATAGGAAATGACAACGAGAAACGTAATTATATTATTAAACAAACATACAATTGTTTTGATTCGTTTTCTTAATTTTTTACAAAATATTTTTCTGTGTTACTAACAACTCGAGAACTAATTTTTTCCTGTTGCAATTTATGTTGTTAAACGTTTATCCACTGCATACTGGGTTCGTTTAGACTTCTCACTGCAAATAAATTTACTTGGAAATGTGTAAATACATACATTAAAATTAAAACATAAGAAGAACATTTGTCAGATATTTTTTGATTTGATAAAATGTTAATGCTCTTCACTGCAGATTATTTAAAATATAATACACTTTTTGAAAGAGATATTTTGTTTCTTTTAAAGACATTTGCTTATCTATTCGATATACTCTGATTGATGATAATAATGGAGGAAAAGTTGTATTGTAACTAAAATTATATAGGACTATCTTTCTTTATTTTATTTCTACAAAAGAGAAATTGTTAATGGGAACCTAAATCGGGGAAATACCACAAGTAACCAAGCTTTAAAATAACTGCATCGAGATATGTATTGAGGTTCAAGTTGGCTGTATTCAGGTTAAAAAGTTGTACAAGCACGTGCCGCGTGAACTCGAGGACCTCAACAGTCGCTTTTTCCGCTATTTTATAGGGAGAGTACCAAAAATGTTTCCAGGCTTTAAATAATTGCTTTAGTATTGAATTTCTTCAGAAGGAAACTACTTCCGGAAGTTCATGATTGAATTCAGTAATGCAAAGTAAACAAGCCGAATAATCGAGTGAAATTCATTATAAACATCATCTGCGACATATATAATAAATATACTCATGCAGAATAAAAAATTTCTAAGCTTACAAATGATGTATTTAGATATATTCTGTATTTCTATGAAAAAATTATATTTTAAACAATTTGCAATTACTACTTTTACTGTACGAAGAGTAATACAAATTCCAATTATAAAATTAAGAATAGAATTAAAATAAAAATCTAAATTCTCATAATGAAAAGTAAAACTTGTATATTTCAAATTTCGAAGAGTTATCTAGGGTGTTGATACGCCTTCTCATTTCTCCATAATGTTTTTCAGTAATCAAAAGCGCTAAAAAGGTCAATCTAGACCGCAGTCGCCCTCAAAAGTCCTATTTTTACGTTTACGACTACCGAGATTGCCCCCTGAACATGTCAGCGAAACTTTTCGGTTTCCCAAAAATATTTAGCAAACAGAAATCCAATGTCTCTTAAAGAAAGTAGACTCTGTAATATAACAATGGTTGCAAGGTAGAAATATTAACACCTAGAATTGCGAAGCGCACCTTACAACGTCAGCGAAACTTCTCGGCTTCGATTTACTAAAAGTATTTACTGAAAGGGAATAAAAAGAAACCAGATCATTGCAGTTCCTTTCATACGGAAATTCGAGCGTCCCGGTTGCATCGGTCGCACATGCGGCAAGATAGAGCAAATAATGCATAAAAAGTATTTCTTTCTCCGAGCATGTGGATGTCGCAAACCGGAACAGGAAGAGGAAGAGAAAACTTCTCTTCGATCTCGTATCTCGTCATTATCTCCTTGTCGCAAAACAGCGTTACGCGCATTTCGATGTCTAGACGGTGCTGGTTATAACAAACCAACGATGTATTATCAGCCCGGAATTGCCCGGAGTACTTGCACGGTTGTTTGCAGCAAAATTTATCTGAATTCTGCTCTCAGCTCGACTTCTGTGATTAACTTTTGTCACACAATCGTAACTAGACCGTCGTTAAACTTGCTCGAACAGTTCTGCATGTATACAGTCTACAATTCTGCCGACCTACTTTTTGATGGACATGTTCAGAATGTTTTGCACTCCTTTTGTGGATTATTCAACCCTTTATTAACAAGGTAGCCAAGTTTCTTCTGAATATGTTCATTATTTTAAGATTGTCCGCAGATGAAATGAGACGATCAATTCTTCAGTAAATGATTTTAATAAGTGAACAACTCTTTGATGAAACATGCAAATTGAATTTTTAAAGGTAACTGTAAGCAACAGAAATGATCTGTGTTTCTTCTTTTAAGAGCTCTAATAATATTCTTAAATTCTTGCAGTGAACGCAGAGCTTGACCTATTCATTTTTGTTATTAATGCATAAAATCCGCGGTTTAATGATCATTATGAGAAGAGTGCTGGGTATGGCAGAAAAAACTGAGCAATTTTAATTAGCTGTCACCTTTGCTATAAACTGGTTTCTCGCTTGCTTTTCATCAAACAAGCAGTAATAGCTTAGCAAAATATTCTAGAGGGTTGTTAAAGCGAATGATTAAACGGTGTATTTCTGATTTCATATCGTGAGGACGTTATTTATAAAGATATTTAAAAATGAAGGGTATCATGGAAACAATCTACACGAACTGAAGTATCTCTAGGAAAGCATCAGATAACTTTTATACTCCATTTTGTGTGTATTAAAGTGAGAGGAAACATTTTTTCATTAACTAAAAGCTACCTTGTGATCAAAATATTGTTCATTCTTATTAATATGAACATTTTCCTACATTTTGCAAATCTGCATATAACACAAATGCGTCACGGTACACGTTTACGCGAATTTCTATTTTCACGCATAATTTTGTGTAAAATGTTCTTCATGATAAAAATATTAATTGAACTGAAGTATCTCTAAAAAAAATCAGATAACTTTTATACTCCATTTTGTGGATATTAAAGTAAGAGGAAAAATTTGTTCATTAACTAAAAGCTACCTTGTGATCAAAATAGTATTCATTCTTATTCATATGAACATTTTCCTACATTTTACAAATCTGCACATAACAAATGCATCAGGGTGCACGTTTACACGAATTTCTATTTTCACGCATAATTTTGTGTAAAATCTTCTTCATGATAGAAATATTAATTTTCGTCGATACACATCTTACATTTTACGTTGCGCATAACGCAACAAACGCATCAGACCACACAGCCCAACTGATTGTACCGTGAGGTGTTCTTTGAATGCTTCCGCGGCAGTCAAGGTCCTAATATAAAACATATTCGAGTTTCATTAGGACGAGACGCTATACACGTGCGAGCTCGTTGTTGCGCGAATACATGTAGGTAGGAACAAGATATCGCGGTGGATCTACACCATGCTTTTCCAAGCCAGTTTTCAGGGTCTGGATGGCGTCAACGAGCAAACTTCAAATATATCGTCGACCGTTAAAAGCGGATGAAATTGTCTCACGCGGCCGCACGCGATTAGGTCCGCCTCCTTACGATGGCAAATGTTATCTATTTAATTTCCTTTCCCGAGGCTTCTAACGTCGGCATCCCCTATCCTCTCACTCCTTTTACCAACCAGACGAGTCTGATTCTCTTCCCTTTCGATGGAACGAGGGTGAACATTCTCCCTCGCGTTCCCCGTCATTCTTTATTTTTACTCCGCAGATCTAGACATTCTTTCGGACTATTGCCGTGATGGAAGATGCTCCGGAATGCAGTGACTCGGAAATTTGGTCAAATTCAATCGATCACTAAACAGCGGACGTTTATGCAATTATTAATTTTTCTAGGCAAAAGAAAGCAGAAACAAATATATCAGTGGCAGTAGCCTTTATAGATCTGAAATAAATAAAAATCGTATTAATCCTTTGCACTCGAATGGTGACTCTGAGGCGCCAGTAAAAATTGCCATAGCATTATTAAAACAGCTTTAATATTATTCAATTTGTCTGTATTCTATGAATTGCAAAAAGCTCCACCTTTGTATGAGAAAACAGGTTCAATTTGATATGACCAATGTTAAAAGGTTACATAAAATAAAAATGACCTAGGTTTAAGAAATGTCTTGATTTTGCAATTAAAATTGCTTCGAGTCCAAAGGGTTAAATTCGGTGGAATTTTATATTCTAGCGTTTTTTGAAAATTTACAGATACCGTAAACGCATAAAGATCCGCAGTCTATCGATCACCGTTGCAACATCGAACATAAATCTTGCTCGAAAATAATATAAACATTAATTTTGTGGCTGTCTTTAGTATACGAACTTGAAAATCAATTTTTACTACAATTTATTCAGTGAACCAAAGCCGGCTATGACTTGGACGAAATTAAAAGTTAGTAGATCATTCAATGTCATATTTCCAGACATATGTATATACTGTGATTAATTCAGATTTTTAGTCAGAAAAAAATCAGAAGAATACAGATTTTGCATTGAACTTCAAGAGCGAAATGAAAACTTATCTGAAAAAGGAATTTACTAAATTACCTTCCTACCGTATTGATTTTTTACCATTATGTCAACTTAAGATGAACGAACAAATCGAGTTGGGAAAATAGAGGATGAATGAAAGTTAAATAAAGTATAAAAAAACAATCTGTACACTCATATATTTGTAGATTAAACTGGAAGTTTATTCAATCAAATAAAAAACAGACTTCTTGAAAGCACGCTATTTTTCAATTTTGAACAATCGATGCGATATATTCGTCAATCAACAATCAAGGATTATTGAGTGTCAAACATTTAAAAGAAAGTCTCTAGTACATCCATTAATTGCTCTACCACATTTTTACAAACTGTACTATGATAAAGTAAATTATTTCTCGTAACAAAGTTTAAAAAATTAGCGTCGTGTAATAACGTGCACGAGCAGTGTAATTGAAACTGATGGAACAGATGGTTATGACGACTGAACTGTGTACGTAATCTACTTAGAGAATTTTGTCTGTTAATAAAGACTGCATGATGGCGTTGATATTACCAACCATTACCCCGGGACCATTCGAACCGCCTGAAAAATGATCGTGCCACGAAGAAAATGAAATTAACGAGAGGATATTAAATATCCGCATAGATCGAACGGAGCCGCAGGAATCAGACTTCGGAAAGCAATCCAGGTTAAAGTAGCTTGTGCCCGCTGTTACACAGACAGGCTGATAGATAAATGGAAAGGGTGGTTCCGTAAACAGACAGTTTTTATCAGATCTACGGTTCTTGGAAGCCTCAAGACCGTTCCAATACAAAATTAATTCACAGTTTATTCTCCGCAACTCAAATTTCAATTAGCGATCGCCCTCGGAAAATGTTTTCCAATACAATTATACTTTAATTCAAAGAAAGTTCACGGCATAACAATGACGTTCAATTCGTTCACAGAAGAGATATATTCCAAACTGACCTCTTAACAATTTTCATTCTAAATTTATCTTTATTTTCTTATCTACAGTGGATCCAAAATGTATGTGAACTCAAAAATTTCCAATTGTCAAGAAATTGTCAATATTTGAACTATGGTAGCTTCGTTTAAAAAAAAGTACAATAATAAAGGACTCATTTTGAAGCTCGTAGCCTCTACTTTTTTAGACCATCATTCATTTTTTTCGAGAACACCTGTGAAATATATCGCTGGTGAAAAATTGAAGAAGTGTTTTTGATCGAAAATGCTACAAATAAAAGCATAAAAAAATTTTATACAATAATATAATATAATAATATGAGAAAAGTGTTCAAAACTTCTAGAATCCACCACATTTTATGTAACATTTACTTTATACGTTTGAAAAAAAAGGTTTTGAAAATATCGATATATTTCTATAAATATAATCGTGAGTGTTGCATGCAAATATAGCGTTTGAATTTTCCGCGATACAACGTTGTTCATTTGAATTCACATAGGGAAATAAATTATGGGAGGAAAATGAGGTCTTGCATTAATAATTCCTGTTTACACGGGCTGACGTTTTTTTGCTCAAGTGTCTCCAATTTGTTTTTGACTTGTTTACGTTACTGAATTAATGATTGGGAGAGCGATTAGCTTGTCTGAATATGATCCTGTGATTAATTGTTCGAGGATCGTTTTTAATATTTGGATCTGCTGAGAACAGAATGGGTCTGTATAATGTCCCATACATTATCAGGAAATTTCAAGACGTCATTTGTAAGAAAGTTGATGCAAAGAAACAGCTGTTTTTAGATCCACGTAGTCTGCGGGTAACAAATGTTAAGAAGAAATGAACAAAACGCGAATAATTTTCATTTCTATCAAATTAAAAAGTTATTTATCATGTATTTCTTGTTAGTATAAATGTATCAAACGTTCTGCTTATTTAGCCCAGATGCGAGACTAAAATACACAATTACATTATTTATTCAAGAATGAATTATTTTCGTTTTGTTCATGGAAGTGGACTCGATGAAATAATTCATTTTTTTTAATGGTTCAAGAATTTTATAAATAAATTAATGTGTAACTTGATAGTGTTTAATATTCCATCAAAACGTTTAATGTAATTAAAATATATTATAGTTATAATATACTTTTTTGATTGAATTGTAATTTAAAAGCGAATGGAAAGAAATCACATTTTGTGGCGTTTAATGTTAAATTTACGAGAAAAGGAAACCTATTCTGCACTCTCCACCAAGAAAATGTTTCGTCTCTCTTTCTGTCTCTCGAAACAACCGGTGTAGCATATTACTCGGGCTTTGACTTAAAGTAGTGATTTCGTTCTGGTGTCTACACCATCTCTGTTCCCCGTCTCATAGTAACAGTTCTCTCGGCAGCGAGCAGCCGTGACAGTTAGGGCAAAGAAACGCATTTTGAAGAAGCACGTACTGATCGTAAAGCTTATACGAGGATTGCACGGGCAAGCGTGCGATATGGCGTCTCCGCGACATCAAAAAACCTCAGAGTGATGCTGTTCCACTGTCAAACACCTCCAACCTGATACGTCTGGAATCAAAGAATCTTTTCGGTAAACAAAATTCAGAAGTTCAATAGCTTCGCAATTATCTTTCATTGTCCCTTCCTCTATTTTTCTTTTTATTTCTGAACCCTCTATGGAAGTTCATCTCTTGGAGATTCTTAATTAATTTAATTCTTTGGGAGTTGTAAAGATATACTGGAATTCTCAAATTCTCGCTTTTAGTCTCTTTACTCTTTTAAATGAGGAGCACAAAATAATTTTCAGGTCACTGCGGATTTTATGCATTCAGATTTCAATTTTTTGGATTTTTCAGGTTTTTATTTTTGACTTATCACAATTGTTAAAAATATAATACGATTCAGCTATAACAATCGCATCTTCCAAACTAAAAATTAGAGTCACTTTACTCTCCTCTGTTTTCTTATTATTTGCAGCTTCAAAAACAGTTTCTGCCATACATTTCACTGTGTTTGAAGATTATCTGTATACGCCCAAATTGCACGCAGATAATATGTAGTTGATAAATTTTAGTACGATGGTATCTCGTTTTCTACCGTTGTATAACGTCCCAATTCCTAAAGATAACAGTATATCCCCTATAGAAATATAGACCTCGAAAATTTTAATCGTCCGAATAATAATTGCATGCAGATTATTCTTGAAAAGAGCAATTCACTGTTACACGATTACACTGATGAACAGAAACTGTTTAATTCGGAAATAACTTTGAGCTCATTACTGAAACTAATCAGATAAATTAATGAAAAATTAAACAGAAGTGTTTTAAATTTCAAACGTCTCTACGAGGATGGCAAAATTTATTTCATGTCTGAATCCACCACAGATTTCAAGATCGAAGCTTCTTCTTTAAAATCACACCTCAATAATATTATTGATTATTATTAATATTAATAATATTGAACTGTAAAAAGTATTTAGAAAATTTGTTATAAAAAATGCCTATCCTCCTCCTCCTCCTCTCTACTATATGAAGCATAAATAATATAAAAGAAAAGTAGGAATGGATTTTGAAAGTGGAGGCGTCACGCTTTAAAGCACGTCTGGGCAACTTGCGGCTTGCGAGCCACGGACGACTCCTCTCCCTACTCCTGGGTCCTCCCACCAAACTCCTGTGGAGTGTAGGAGGAGGGGAGATTAGGAATGTGTATAGTGTATAGGCATTGTCGCATTCCTCCTAGTTAAGCGAGGCAAAGCACGGTAGGAGCAATGTGAAATCATTAATAGTGGGAGAACCAAAACAGTGGTAGTGGGGGGACCGATGCATCGACAGTGGGAGTCGTGGGATGACAGCGAAAAATAAGTTGCCCGGGCCTGCTTTAAGGTGAGTCTAGATAAATTATACAACTTTTTCCACAAAATTGTAATAGTTTAAATTTTAAGTAGCAATTTTTACCAAGGTTCTTGCAAATTTTTAATCTGGTGACTTGTAGGTGGAAATGTATGTTCTAAATGCATAAAGACCAAGGTCCAATTATAAATTTACGTTCACCTTTCTTCCTAAAGCTCATTTCATGCAATTAAAAGTGATTGTTCATCCAACGATAGCGCTTCCGCTGACTAGAATCCGTAAAAATACGACCCCTAGCACTCCTCTCACTAAATTACGAGAATTGAAGTCGCAAGATTTATGGCGAAGCGGCAAGAAATCTCGAGTAAGAGGGGAAAAAAGGGGGAGTTAATAAACAGAATTATTTATCACACGTGTGTCAAGGCATCCGTACGAATCTCTTAGGACACGCGTCCTTTTTGCATCGCGCCGAGCCTCCTGCTTCCGTCTGCTTGGTTCGCAGGGTTCTGAAGAACAGCCGACGAAGAGGGGAGAAACACGAGCGAAGGCCGAGAATGCTCCGGGAAATTTGTCAAAGTAACGCAACCCCTTCGAATTTGTCGAATCTTTTACCCGCCTGGGTCATTGTACATGCTAAAGCACCGACCTGTTACTTTGACACTTTTCTAAGAGCGCCGTTCATATAAAGGAGAACACTATTAAGACGTCGGAAGATTTTCGTGACTCAAACGTGCAGTAATTAAAACGACGATAACTTTCAAGTTACGGTGGATTCGATTCGGTTTCAGAACTTTGCTCGTATTAACACATTTACTGCCATGTCAGTCATATGTCGATGATACTCTACTAGATTTAGAAGTTAATTTATATTGTAATACGTTAGAGAAAATAAAATTTTATTAGGGCTGAATTGTTCGGAGGGTTAAATATTTAAAAGTTAATTTTTACTGTGATATGTTAGAGAACATTTAATTTAATTGGGATTGGAGGATGCAGAAGGGTTGAAGGAAAAATCTAGTTACTTTAATCTAGTTATTTACTAAACTGTAAAAAATTTATTATAAACATTATTTGTAAAGCCGAAATGATAGAAATGTGTAGGGTAAAGTGCCCAAATATGGTATAGTCCCCTATTATGACACTACCTTACTTATATCTTGTAAAGGAGAAGTCGCACTCCAGTGAGAAAATCCTCAAACAATAGTTTACCATGTTTACTCAACAATGTGTCTTCACGTGTTGAATATTTTTGTGGTTAGATTTTCGATTGTATCTTTTTCGAGCAAGGTAAGTGATTTTGAAATGAATCTTATAAGAAGGAAATGCATCTACAACTGATAATTTTTTGGACGAAAAAGAGCATTCTAAAATAATCAAAAAATGACATCAACAAAAGGTGGTTCATATTTGGGCACTTTACCCTACTATCTAAAAGGGTTAAAAGAGTAATCACTGGACAGTGAGTGTTCATGCAAAATAAAAAATATTTTACCTGAATTTCAATAAAAATTTTCCATCTTAACAATTTTAATAAATTGGAAATAATGTAACAGTATTTTTTTTAGACTCTTCTGATGTCTTTACTGTTTCGAATGTCACCTCATTTTTATCATGAATGCATAAAATCTACAGTCTAGTAATCACTGTGCTCATTCGTTAACTAAATTAATTTGTTTTCATGGGATCTTTCTGGAATAGTGTGGAATATTAATTATTGCTAACAAGATAGGAAAGACGTGGTAAACATGAGAGCTATGTAAAGCCATGACTTGATTTTTTTGTTCAGTTTTCACTCTGAAAGGTATCCGGCTTACTTACACGCATGCTTACGGGTATCAGATATGCAAGGGTCATGATCTAAATGCGGAGAAAGGAGTTATGGGGAGGAGATGTCAGAATGGAGCAAAGATATCTCCCTTACCGAGCATTTCTAGAAGATATTTGTTTCGAAAGACCCATATGGTTCGAGGCATTATTCTATTTCTGCCACATTGAGACTCTTAAAGTTGTCATGCATTCAAACCCGGAATTCTATATTTATAATAAGATTGGGACACCATAGCGATCTCAATAACCAGCTTAAGTACGTGAAAATATATGTATAAGGAAACTGACAGACCTGTCTGAAAAATTAGAAAATTTATTTTAAGCTGCACAATTTTTAATTCTCTTTCTTTTTAATGAACCACTATTACTATTACATTATAACAGAGTTGGGCATTAATCGATTAAAATTTTAATCAAGATTGATTGATTGATGTGTACGATTAAAAAAGGTAATCATTGAAAAATCGACGATTGCTTCAATCGATTGATGAAGTTAGTCGTCAATCGTTGATTAAAAAAAGAAATCATCGAAAAATCGAAGACTAAATCATCGAAAAATCGAAGACTGATTTAAAAACTCAGTTTACATTTTTTTCAGTATGCATACAGTTTTGATTCCGTATTTCATTTCGAAATTTCAGCAGTTAATCATTAATCAATTATTCGATTGACGATTACAATTGAACAGAATGTAATCGTTAACCGCAATTAACGGCTAAAGTAGGAGTTTAATTGTTAATTGCGATTAACAATTGAAGTAGAAATTTATTTGTCAATCATTGATTAAATTTTTGCCCAACTCTGCACTATAACAGTAGGACAAATTGTAAAGTGTATTAAAGTTACAAAACAATATTACATCATCTAGCTCCTCTAAGAATAGGCGCAGTATAATTGCATAATAAAGCTACTGCTACAAAATTCAAAATAAAAGTTCGAGCAAAACTTGAGAAAAATATACACTCGGTCCAACAATACTCGTGAAATGCCAAAAAATACAAATTCCAAGCGAGAAAAGAAGAGAATGAATTCTCATGCAAAGGACTCGGCAGCGTCTCAGTCTCGGAGATCCAGAGAAAGGGGCATTACTCTCGAGTATCTCGAGCGATCTTAAGAGATTCTCGAGGAGCGGTTATCAGATATGTAAATTGAATAACCTACGCGACAGTAATAAAAATTGGGGCATCGGTCACCGATGATTTCTCCGGGGTTAGGGGGAAGTTGCCGCGTTGATACTCCCGGTGATCGTTGGAGCCCCTGGGGCGACTCGGGGGTGTGTGTCCCTAAACGGCTAGGCCTAATCCAGAAATCAGTGGCCGGGCAAGTGGATCGTGGTGGTTATCAGGAGGCAGTGAATCATCGAACGAGAAGGAGACACTCTCGCCCGTGGATCGCGATAATTCGGCACAGCACCAGCACCAACGGTACGGTAGATCAGTGGCCCGGAGACTCGGAGAGACAGTGGAAACGTCATCGCTTCGTCGAACGGCAGCCGGAGGAAGAGAAAGGTGGGAGGATATGGCTCACTCCACTTTAGTCTCTTCGAAGAGAGCTCGTAGAGATAAGCCGCCACTCTCACGACTGGCATGATGGGACACCAAGACCTGAGAAACCTGGGGAACACACAGACAAGAATGATCGTTCGGGCTCCCGTTGTGTCGGTGTGAGACCAACCCCTTGTTGGGGAGGGGAAGGGGTGTCGTACGCACGATGAGCTACACGGAACCGCATCGCACACTCATCTACCTTGAGGAACTCCGTTGGGGCTTTCCGGGGAGGAATAAGACGTATCCTGTGTTGGCAACCTTGAGACGTGATACCGGGCTCAGTTAGACGCTTGTAAATGTAATTCGCGAGGGTGCCAACGCGCGTCGGGATACTCGTAAATGTTTTTTCAGAGGGTCTCCGGCTGCTTTAGTGGATCCATCGTCATTAGACTGCTTTTCTTCTCGTCGATGGAAGGCTACGTAGCCGTACACCGAGTACTGTGGGTCGGGAAAGAGTGGACGCACTCGGTTCTTTCGTGAAACCTTTTTTTTCTTTTGTTAATTAACGTTTTAATGTTGCTGCAACAACAAAGGTCAGTCGCAACACTGCACAGTGCGTCGGCAATGGACAAAATCGAAAAATCAACATTTATGTTGGCATTTAAAACCTTCATAGAAGTATAATTATAGCACAATTATTCACCGCGGAAGCGATGGGAAAGTTTTAAAATATAACTCACCTTAGAAATCAAAAAATTCTCGTGTCCAGTCAGGTCCAAAATTGACTGTTCCTGCCATTGTCCTTTGCTCGTGATCTCTGAAGTGTGAGAAAACTGAAAAAGTACTCAACTTAGCTTCCTTTTGTTTTACTGAATAAATTTCTTTGATTTCGCCCAATTTTCTTTTTGTTAAAGATAACATTTCTCTGCAATTGTTCAAAAGTACATTAACTTGATACCAATGTTATGTTTTCAGATATTCGTGGACGAGAACGAAATGCAGCCTGAGCCACAGCAAGCCCTGTGAACATGTATCCCCAAAGTAAGTTGAAGTAATTAAAATTTTTTAATTACAACTTTGTTTTAACATGTCCTGAAGTTAAAGAATGAACACGTGTGCATACGGTATTTCTACAAGAGAGAATTTCCCTATTATTCTGCATGTACTATTCACTTCTACTAAAAGGAGATAGAATTTTCGCTCGATAATTATCAGAGGTTCTGGTACGTACTACGAGTTATCGAGAATCGTGAAACTCTGCGATACTATAAAAAGACACAAGCAAATATCTGGTGGAGAACGTGGTAGTCAAACTAATTGTACATGCAATGCAAATTTGATTTTGCTCGAACGTTGTTCTACGGTGAAATGAAAATGTGATAATTATAAAACTTGAAGAAATGAAAATTTATTATTGCTATGAATAAGTCTTTCTTTCGTAAATTATTTGACATTAAAATCGTCTTGTTAAACTTTTAGAACGGTCATAAAGTGGTCAAAATTGACTCGGAAGTCTCTTGAACTATTATAGGCGCAATCTTTAATTTCTATTCTTAATTATAACATTTTTTATTCAATGAATTTATATCGTTAACACATACATACATATTATGTTCATTCACTCAACAGCCAACAAAAGCCTTGCTTTGGAGTCTAATTAGCAAACAAGTTAGCTTTAAATGTTAATATCAGCCCGAATCAATAATTCGGAGTCTGTATAATATCGCATCGTATCCGACAGCTTAGAAGCAAGAAATTTCGATTACATGGGAAAATATATGACGGAAGTGCGAGCAATAATCCGAAAGATAAAACATTTTTTCGTATTTATTCGCTCGGGCTGCACAAGAGCACGTAAAAAATGAAAAGTACCGAGAAATGTGATGGAACTGCAATATGTAATCAGAGTTGCATTCAAAACAATATAGAAATGACGGGGAAAAAGAGCAGAAGGAAAAGCAACTCGACTGGAATAATTATGAGAACCACGCTGGAATATTTTCCATTACCCAATGGAGTAGCGTCGAAATAGGTGAAATATTGTTGACGCGGACAGAGAGAATATAAATACTATTTCAAATTCATGGCCACGAAGGTAGAGATCGCAGATCGACAATGGCGCAGACTTTGAATATTAAAGGCGACTGTGTTGACACATCGAAAGCGAGAGATCTCGGTTAAGTCAACATTCGACTAAGTTATCTTTGGATTGTCAAGTCGATCCTCTATCGATTAATTTGTGACGATTTTGAATATTCATTAAGAAATCTTAAAATAGAACAAGAATATTGTAGGATTATTTTAGAATTATTCAGGAGAATTTTCAATCTATCTTCTAAATTTGCTTTTCTCTTCTACGACATTTCTACGAATAAAGACGTTTTAATCGCGGTAACTGCAAAGAAAATGATATTCGGCAAGGGGTTAATCTTATACATTGCTTTGAAGATGCCATAAATGTATAAAAATACACCATCTAGTCGGATAGTATTTTCTATGTTAATAAGTTCAGTAGGCCAAGAATACTGCGGAAAGTAATAAAATTTTCCGACGATTCTCCTTTTACTCGTCCCCAAAAAGCCATTTTATGGGTTCTCCTATAGTAACAAGTTCAGTAGGGCAAGAATCCTGCGAAAGGGATAAAATTCTCTGGCAACTTTTATTTTATTCGCGTCCAAAAAAGCTATTTTATTCGTTTTCGGGAACTACACAGCGGTTTTACTATCACCCAGAGAAATCTTTCATCGATCACCCGAATGAGCTAACGGCCAATGAAGGTCAACAGAACCAGGGGAACGCTGCTGGTGGAAACAAAATAATAAATTTGCTGCTAGGCCCCGATAGAAAACGGGATAAAGGAACGCGGCTTATCGTATAAGCAGAGCCTAAAGATAACTGCAATATTTTTTTTTTAAGACAGATATCGGTTTGAGGGCTAGGCGTGGTCCGACCTCTTGAAATAGGACGTCCGCGTTATCGGCGTTATCAAACGGTGGTGATTGATGGAGCCCCGGCTTTTATAATAATTACTCGATTATCCTCATATTAGACCGTAATTGTTTACCGCAATTTGGGAGCTAAATATAAAGGGAGGGCTGCGATCGGCTCGTGTTTCGAGATGGCGAGTTCTTCCCTCTTCCGATATAGCGGCTCCCTTACTTTAGATTAACAGCGATTGCTGGACTAAGGATTTTTGTGCATTTAAGGGCTGTTCTGGATTTTCACTTTCAAAAAATCGGTCTCTTTAATTCTTTAATTCGATTTCTTGAAGTATAAGTAGAATACGTGTGCAAAAGAATTGGTTTGAATTCGTACAGTTAACGTCGTTATAGGATTTTGAAGTCTGCAACTCGCAGTTCATATAATTTATAGTTGAATCTCCTTTCAAGTTGCTTTTTTCTTACTTGTCTAACATGCTAAATACATAAACATTTTTTAAAATCTGTAATCTCGAATGCTGCCATTTTATAAATAATCAAGGTTTTTAATTTCTTTTGGTACAGACCATAGTTAATATACTTCCTCATTTTTTTCTTTTCGATCAGCATAAAGCCTATTTAGTGCAATTTAGGCAGACAACTTTTATTTTCCATAGAAACCAGCAGTTTAACGATTGGCAAGACAGTTCTGCAGCGACTGAATCATCGATAGAACAATAAACAATAATGTACAGTATTTTGATTCTAGCGTCCAGGAAAGAAGACAGGGATTTTCAACATTAAAAGTTTAATAACACTTGATTGCTGTGTAAATTTTGTGCGTTATAATTTTGTTCGCATAAACAGTATATTAGTGAGCTACCCATCGCAAATAGGATTATAATGAGGTGAATGGATTTTGTTAAATTTCCACTGTTAGAAATTAATCTCCACGCGTATACTTTTGCATAGAAATTCAATTTAATAGTAATGAATCTTGGGACTATTATTTAATATATTTAAAAGAAAAGACTCCCTTTTTTAATAATTTTATCGAGTTGAAAATAATACGACAATATCTTCAAATTCTCTAAATGTCTTTCCTACTTCGTGTTTGATTTATTTCTGTCATCATTTGTACATATTTTGCCATAAATTCATAAAATCCTCAGTCAGTAACCATAACAAATATTACACAACAGGAATAAATTCTTTCTATTGTCGCAGTATTACGGATCATGTTTAACTCACTTACTATATGCAAAGTGCCTAAAATTGTTGATAAAATACGACTAATGACTAGACTGCGGATCTTTATGCAAAATAAAAAATGTATCTCTTCTTTTAATTATTTTGTTAAACTGAAACTATGTAATACGTTGATGTTCTTGTTCTTCTAATTTTTGTCTTAAATGCATAAAATCTGCAGTCTACTAATGACTCTGCCACGTTTATCGTTTCGGTTTACAAACTGATCGTCGCGCCAATGGGCCAGCACAGAAAAGGTTAACTCGATCCCATAAATGTAACGAGGGTAGCTAAGAATTTACTTGAACATTGAATGTCTGCGTAATTGTAACGAACGAAGAAACGGGAAGGAGTGGTAGGCTCGAGCTTAAAGAACAGTGGCCAAGTTGAAAAACAATTTTCAGGCCCCCCTCCTATTCTATTCGAGTCGTTTCATGGCGTGCAAGCTCGTTATATACAATCCCAGAGTGCCCATTCTACTGTGGGCTAGGGAATTACAGAATGTAAAAGTACAACAAAAGCTGCGACCGGGAATGGCGGAGGAGCGGAGGCCACCAAAGTCTCTGGTCCCGTCATAAATCGCACCGGTCGACGTGCAAGCGGTAATAAAGACAGCGTATGCTATCGATTCGTTTCCTTTCGGCTGCTGAACGATTCACGGGAAATAGACACGTTGCTTCCTGGCAAGTATTTATCTATTTCGACATTATTTCCCGTCTCGAATACGCGGTGACTTTGTTCGACGAAACCGAGACTGTGAAGCTAAGATTCTGTGGGAAATATTCGAGAAAATTTCATGTTTGCTAACTCCTGTAGATACAGTGAGGGGCGAAAGTATTCGTACACCCTTTAAAACAGAATAACTTTTTTATAATTGTACCAACGACCTGATTTTTTATAACCAATTAGAAGCATTGATGCAAAAATTATAATTTACATGGTTACATGCAAAAATTAAAAAGGCATTTTTTAGAACTTTTCTATTTGGACCCTGGTACAAAACATATATTTTAAATTTTCATTAAGAGCTCAAATAAAAAGTTTTTTATTTTTGCATGTAACCTTGTAAATTATAATTTTCGGAAAATCTTTTTTGCATATCATTTCGTAAATCAATGCTTCTGATTGATTATAAAAAATCAGGTCGGTTGGTACAATTATAAAAAAGTTATTCTGTTTTAAAGGGTGTACGAATACTTTCGTCCCTAACTGAATTTATTTATTAAGGTTATTAATGTGTTCACGACCGTGTCACCCATATGTATGTGGACGAAGGAAATATTCGCCTAGATTTAATAATTAATTTTATAATTTCAATTTTTTCATCTTTTTATTTCGTTAGGTAAAGTACTTTGGTTTCGTAGAATGTTAGAGGTTGTCGGTTCGCCAGTCAAAGTGTTAAACAAAATCTGGACTGGCTGAAATACCACAAAATTGAGATGCAACAAAAAATAGTAATGGAATACAAATAAATGTTTAAAATCCCTTGTTATATCTGCAACATAAGAAATAGTTGATTTAAGAAGATAAATTCTCGGAAAACAAATTGCCAGAAAAATCTTGCTCTAACGCAACGTTGGGTATCAATGGGTTGAGCATTGTTATTATTAATATGTTATTTTTTAAATGTTATATAATATGGGGACACGAGGCTACATACACACACACATAAGCTGGAGGTAAGAAATAGGCTGATTCAAATGTCGCTTAATAACCATAGCAGTGAAAGAAGCGACGTGAAACAATCAAACAAAAAAGGCTGATTCAAATGTATAATAATTTATTAGTAGATTTGAAGCTATTGAGTAGAGGATGAAATGGGGCACATTTACCCTAGTGTTACGGGAATAAAACGGAGACGGTATTTTGGGGAAAAAAGAATGATTTCATGATTCCGAGGGGAAGCTAGTTTTTCACTTTAAAGGCTCCAATTTGAATACTGCTCGCCTGTGACACTAGTATATCCGCTTCCGCGCCGGAAGTCGACCTTTCCTCCGGTTCACCAAGCCAGCCGGGCGACAAGTCCCTCTGATCAGGACTCGTCAGTCAAGGTGGATCAGTTGAAGAACAGGGAACGTAGAATAGAAGAGACAAGAACCGTTGTTCTTGCAAAGATACGTCACGGGGTGGCGAAAGTGGATCCAGAATGGAGGCGGAGTGGTTGCGGATTGAAGCCGCAAACCAGTCCGCAGTATATTCTTATGTAGGCCTACTGGAAGCAGAGTTTCGGCAGCTTCCGGGGAAAATTTACGAGCTTCGAGCTGATGGGGTTTCCGTGCTTTGCCCGAACCTGCCACCTAATATCTTTACTAGGGCACCCTCGATCTCTCTCTCTCTCTCTTTCACCCTCTTCACCCTTTGCTTCTCCCCCACACCCCGCTGCTCGTCACACGTACATAATCGAGACACACACCAATACCCAACTACCTTTTATTATTTCACCTCAGGGCCACCGAGTAGTTTCGCACCTTCGAGCATGATACTTAACCGTCGCATCACGGACCGTGAAAGCCACCAGCTAGATCACACGTGACCAGACACCATAGTCCCATAGTGGATGGTCACATTATCAGGGATCCGAGAATTTTCCTAGAAGCGAAAAATGTTTTGAATTATGGTTTGACCAGGCTACACATCTTTATGCAAAACAAATCTTTTCTTCGTCAATTTTCAAGAGATAGAAGCCAGATACACAATTACTTATTTTTTATAATAATTTTAACACATTGAAAATGTGATAGTGTTCAATTGTTTTAATTGCTCTACTGATTTACCATTTTTGCTGTTAATGCATAAAATATATTTAAGTCAATTTAAGTGCTTATAATATTATACTATGATCAGACTGCGAATGTTTATGCAATAGAAAAATGTTTCGCATTGATTGTGAGAAACAGGAATAACATAAAAATTGATTTCGTCCCTTAACGACTTTGTTACATTGTAAGCAACGTTCTTGAATTTTTAAAAATCTTTTACTGTTTTATATTTCGCCCAACCAATCTCTTCATAAATGTATAAAGATCCGCAGTCTAAGTTTATTGTATTTACCTGTACAGAGTTTATTTTAGTGAATGAACTGAAAAATCTTAAAGGAAGAAACACGTTCCTCTATAACAGGATTTCAGATGGGATTCTTCTGTGTGCTCTAATTAATAAATAGTAATTATTTTTAAAAAGAACAGGACTAATGAGAAGACGAATTCTGCCTGAATAAGAACAAAATCGTATTTAACAGTCGTACTTCTAATTAGATCGTCAGTTGAGAAAATTAGTTAAAGACCTATAAATGCATTTGTTTAGACCATTTTTGTCCACAATTTTCGATACCATAATCAACAGCGATAAATTTACGACAATTTAATTTGATAGCTGTCATAATCAAATTACAGGCTTGACTCTCGTCCGACAAATGCTAGGACATTTGGCGCAAACTGCAGCTGTCGTCGTACCGTTTGTAAAATGTCAAGCAAAACACTCGCACAAAAGAGCCACGTAATAATGCTAAAACGTTACTAATTACTTCGTTTATACTACCATTTCTACAGTCTAAACTGTGAAGAATTCTTGTGCGGAAAAATGAACAGTTTAACTATTAGGTGGTACCATATACTTATGTAATTTTCCTTTTGGCGTGTTCACTTATTCATCTCAATAAATTAAACGAGAATTATATCTTAATCGTATGTTCAACGGTATTTGGAATGACTTGTTGCCAAATCTGTACACAAGATCATGCATTTTTATAAAGAAGAATTATCTGCATCAATTGTAAGAAAATAGTAAATAAAATCCACACTAATTTCTTTTTGGAATATCATTCTTGCAATTAGTTGAACGACATTTTTTTTTATTTCGTGAAAAGTAAATGGTGAACAGTTAGAACGGAGAGTAAGAAAATAATGCGAGTCAAACGAAGTTTTAACATTATTTCATACCAGTCGTAGTCGCGATTCAAATAAGTACGAAATTATAAGGATGCAATCACCTAAGACAAGACCTTCATCCCTTCGGCGAAAAGTTTGCCGCTCTCCAACTTCTGCCCATCGTCTCCATCAATCAAACTTATCCGTTTACGCTAATTAATTTTACCCTAATATTAAATTTTACTTAAAAGTCTGACTCGCAGCTTAAGAAGGGAAAGGAATTACGAAAGAAATCTGAAACACTTGGAACTGAAAATTCCAGTAAACTCGCATAAATATCGTCGTGTAATATCCTTCAAGAATAAGTAACTTGAAAATATTAAATAATTAATTTTTCAAATTAAATGGTTTATCGTATAATGTAATAACATTATTATTAGTACAGTGAATGGTCCTTGAAGAACAACAAAGTTAATGAAAATATGAAATATTATAAATGCGTTAATGACGAAAATGAATAAATTAAACACAAAACTGGGAAGACATTAGAAGGCTCTAAAAATATTGTTACACTATGTTTCACCCACTCAAATGATTAATTGAAAATGTTTCTTACGAAAAAATGTTATTTTACATAAAGAATCACAGTCTACGCAGAAGCGATAAATATTGATGAAACTTTAGCTCGTTAGAGACAATTTCAATCAATAGATAATGGAAAACGATTCCCTTGATATGTGAAAATTATTTCCCGAAGTAACTTGATTTTAATGGACTAGTCGGGTTGGAAGTTTCTTTACAGCCCGCGGCTACGTTCAATAAGTCTTCCCCTTTTCGTAATTTTCCATCGATACTTTCTTTTACAACGTATTTCATCGGCTACGGTGTGATTCGGAGATAGCTAAGTTGAAAATTATACGAAGCTCATCGCGTAATTAACTGTTGGCATCCAATTATCTGGATTGATTTCATAAAAAATGTTTATTAACGAGCCATAATGAATAAACTGTGGATCTCTATCGAAAATAAACATTCTCTAAATTAATTACAAGCTACGGGAACGAGAAGAAAATGTGTTTCTTTTTCTATTGATTTTAATAAGTTGATGATACCGATACTCTCGAATTCTTTTTACTTTTTTAGTACCATCATAATTCAGCGTAACTAGGCTTTCATCTTATGATTTTATTTTTTATTGTAAATTCGTCAATTTACGGAAGTACCTCAAATAATTGGATCACCTATTGTATATTTAAAAAAATCTGATCTCGGTACAAAAATATTCTTTGTTGCGTAATCGTCCACACACACACACATTGCTAGTTCTTTATATCATTATCCTACAATTTTAAACAGTTGAGAGATGAATTAAACAGTGGAAAATATTGATCGATTATTTACAACTCGACAAAACTAGTAAAGAGAAAAATAAATTTCCATTTGGTCTTCCTTAAATGGTTCATTCAAACAGAATCTATTAAACCCGAAAATTATCCATTTTCTTGGAAGCGAAACAAGATTCTATTCTTCTGTTGTCAATATATATTGTATATATGTCCCAGCATTAACCCTCAAACGACCAGAAGGGACCATGGGACCCACTGTAGTAATAAAGATTATATAAAAATGAAATATGGAACGTGAATGTTGAGGTTCCTAAGTAGATGGTGAAAGTATTAGTAAAATGGCATTCACCGTTTTGATCACGATCGGGGCTGTAGGTGGTCTAAAGAAAATGCAGAGTTCCAGTTAAACCGGATCTAAAATATCCGTAAAAAGCACGGTAATTCTAGACGGTCTGAGACGATACGGCGACCCCTCTTAAATGCTATTATCAAATTTAACTCCGTGAAAATACTGCTTTGGGAAGGATCAACGAATCAGCCCGCTCACGCATTCAACACCATTAGTTCCTTTATACCCGGTCTCCGCCCCGGCCCGGGGGCATAGAGGATCGCTTCAGATCAAGTCCCGTCCCGGCTTGTCCCCCTTGAAATTATTTTGCACCGAGAAGGCGACAAAGGTCCTTCCACTCAGACACCGTAGCCGAAGAAGGAGGCGAATCCGAAGTCGATATCGAGTAGTTCCTCCGGCTTCTGTGTCCCTCGCTGAATAACATGCATTAGCCTTTCGCCAGATTAGAGAGGAACCGGAGGAGTTTGAGCGGGCTGTGTCGTCCGGCCAGCTGCGTCGTCCGGGAGGAAAAAAAAGAAAACGGAGAGGAGGAGGAGGATACCAGGGAGAGAACTGGACCGAATCGGGAGAGACGAACGGAGGACAGATATCGAGAAACGGAGAAGGGATCGAAGCGAAGACGGACACTACGGATTAGCATATTATTTACGCGCGAGATCCGAAGCCCAGGCAATCCCGAAAACAGTTGGCTGAACTTTAAATCTCCTTCTCGCGTAATACTTCGCGCTCCCGGGTCCTCACCTCATTAAAGCCCTGTGTCTGAGAGATTTTCTTCTGGACACACCCTCCATTCCCTCGCACACCTCCTCTCTACCTGGACACGTCATCATCCAACAAGAGAGAGAGAAAGAGACGCCTCTTCGTCTACCCGGAGCAGTTTCTCAGCTCGTTGCGTCCCTCGGTAGCGAGCACGTAGCAAGGAAGCCCACAGCCAATGGGAAAAGAAAGTCACATTCATTTCGAGTCTAATTTACCGTGTGGAAATCGCGGTGAATGCCATTAGCGCCGCCCCGTGGATCCTATGTATACCCAAGAACCTTTATGCTACGTGCCTGCCAGGTGGAAAGGACGAAGGAGCCTTTGGCTCGGAGCCCAGGGACACCTGGAATTAACGTGCTCCGCGTCCCTCTTAACGAGGTAAATAGGATTATATTATGAGATGTGCCGATCGATTGTTGCGGCCCCTATCCGCCGCCACCCACCCCCGGAGGTGTGTCGTAATTTATTAATTGCCGGGGGTGGGATTAATACGCGGACGTTTGGATTAATCGTTCGTGCTTAAGCAACGATACATTCCGCCCGGAATAATTTCGTTTGCTCTTTGAAGCGAATCGAGCTGCGCCACGGCCGACGCGGGAAGTGACACGATCAGACAGCTTATTCTGGGACTTTGTGATTCACTAGATGTAACGTAGTAGGACGAAACGCGAGTACAAATATTTAGGAACATTATGGGTAATCGCTTTGTTAAAGTTGCATGCCGAATTTTTTAAGTTAAAATCGAAGACTCGAGCGACGAGTCACAGTACCACTAAAAATTGCTATGCCACCATTCAAAATATTGATTAGATTATTAAGTATGTTGGTATCTAATCAATTACTAAACATTTAAGTATTGTATCAGGTGTTGTATCAATTTCACAACCATAAAATGTTTAATTTTCGAGTTTAAATAGTTCCGAGTGAAGGAATAGTTTTATTATAGTAAATAGGTACCTGGGTAGAGCCGGTTGCAAACACAAGGGTTAATCAACAGTAGAAATGAGAACCAGTTTTACGCAAGTAACAAATAAAATGCAGAAGCTCCATCCACACCAACGACTCCTAAAAATTCATACCAGACTGATCCAGCAATTATCGGACTCGTTTAACAGGAAATTCTACGATTCCCCGAACTTTTAGCCGTAGAACTCCATTAAAAAGAAGGCAGTTCCACTATCTACTGCGAATCTTGCACAATCGATAAACTATAAAATCACGGCTTACTGAATGTCGGGAAAAAGAAGGAAAAGCAACGGGACGCATGGCGGAGTCGTATGGACGGGAATAAAACTGATCAGGAAAAAATGTATCGATTAGCAACCTATAATTATTTTGAAGGGCTGGCTTTGATCGTGTTTCGGAGCACCTCTGGCAAACGGCCGGGCCATCTGCGGAAGACACTAGTTCAACTTTCTTTCAATTGAAATCCGTGATTCTGCTCGGAGATAAAAAGGATAAATTACTTTCCTAGCGAGTGAAAAAATTCAATTAAAAATGAGGAAACTGCGGACGACAGATGGATTCAAAGGACTAAGCACACATCTGCAGAACCCACTCCGTCCCCAACCCTGGACCAGCTCCCCCGTCCCCCTCCTGGCTTCAGGTTGGACGATATCGAAAGTTAAACGTCGTCGTCGATGCCGAGTGCGCGGGTGCTTTTGCAGAGATTTGCAAGAAATTCCTATAAATTTGCTGTCCGATACTGTCCTTAGAAGATAGGTCCTCCAGAGCGGCCATGGGAATTTTGTATGATCTAGCTGACTGTAGTGATCTTGACTATACGCTCCGTGTGTGTGTGTGTGTGTGTGTGTGTGCAAAACTCTCCTCTCTCTCTCTCTCTCTCTCTCTCTCTCCTGGATCCCGATATTGATTTTTCATGAAGCCCGGTATAATTAGCGGATTGTCCGTTGAACCCCCGACTAAAACGATCCGCAAAGATCACATTGAATTTTCTTGACGGCGCTCGACCTGACAAGAGAGCGTGGTTTAACGCTCGGATACCAGCCTTATCGTTGTGCGATTCATTATTGGGAACCTTATGAAGGACCATTAATAATATCCCACGGACACGGTAACAAGCTTTTGCACTAGACCAGCGCCTGTAAAAAATATATGTGTAACGGAACGATATACCCAAATAATGTCTACCGGGCCGGTATTAAAGCGCAAAACCCACCGAGGCTTTGTTTCGCCGCGTAAATAGATGCTGAAACGCGCTCGCAAACTTTGTCTTAGAACAAGAACTTCCATCGAGTGTTGGTGTCACTGAAATCCAATTTACAAGATTCGGCGTGGTTATGGAGCGTGTATTGATTCCGTGTTAATGCGAAAGTATATGGGTAAACGGGCGGAGCCGAAGAAGTAGCGAGTGTTCTTAATATGCTGTATGTAGAATTAAAACGCTAAACTCGTGTTCTTGAGCGACGGTCGAGTGAGACGGATACTGATAATGGATACTCATTTATGTACAGGGTGTATAAAGTGTAATGGTCATCCTTCCTAGGGGTGAATCTACACCTCTGGATCGGTAGACATAAAAGTTTGTTTTTACATCAACACCTTCTACTGATCGAGAAGAGAAAAAGTTCTTATTAAGATAAGAAAATACTTATTAAGATGTAAGCTGTTGAAGTTTTTGCAAAATTTGATTGTGTGGAGTTATACGTAACCTGACCGTGTCAATGAGACAGAATATAATCGCGTGACTGCCTCGAGACAAACGAAATTTGAAGGGACTCATTTTTATTGTAAAAATGTTTATCTTCCTCATTACATAATTTTCTTGTTGCTAATGTGTTCATGTACTACTCCTTGTAGCTACGTACTAGACAGACTAGACAGACTGACGTAAAATTAACTGGAAAGGATACTATTAAATTTAATAGAGCTCGGATTCACGTGTTAATAGTTCGATCGTGAAATGTAATTAACATTAATTCACGAAATGCCACACGCATACTCTGCACCTATAGAACACGACGAAATTTCGCGATAATTTGAATGCCGAATTAGTAAATCAGTTTCCATATTTTACACGGCACACGAATCGGCAAATTCAGTTCTCGTGTATCATTTAATGTGTATGATGGATGTCACTTTTCGGAAGAGTAATACATATACAGAAAGAGAGTGAATTTGAAAAATTCTTTATCATTGAACGTCATATTTTATATATTGTAGCAAACACCAATTTTATTTGATTTACATCTTTGCAATAAATAATATTTTGAATTTCTTTACAATTCATTTACATTTTATTTGATTTCTTCCACAAAAACTTACTTAAAAATTCTTTATTCGTAAAAAGTTTAAATTGATTTAAAAAATTTAAATTAATTGATTTGCAATAGGGTGAAATTGATTTGCAAAAGGGTGAATTTGCAGTGCAAAACCTGTAATAATATCCAGCACTTATTCGATTACTTTAATCTATTATATTTATTCAATATACTCATTCAAACTTACTATTTGAATATAATGTATCATCAATATGCTAAAAAAAGGTAGTTATTCAAATGCTATCCAGATATAATTGTTGCGAGACCGTTCTGTTGAATGTGAATGTTTCATTATGTTTGCTAAATAAGAATGCGACAGCATATCGACTTCCAGTTGATCTACTCGAAGAAATGGCCCGCGAGTCTCGCGAGAATCGGGAAAAATTTCAAGAGCAGCAAGTTCAGCCATCACGCGATAGCTACAGACGATGAAAATTCCGACAGCATCCGGCGAACTATTACTTCTCGCAAGTTTTCGATCCTACAAGCACACATCACCTGTGAGTAAATCAGAATGGGATCAAAGGATCATGGGATCCCGATGTATAGATAGACTCGTCCCTACCTTCTCTCACTTCCGTCCGTGACACCTTTGTATACCTTTCGGTACCCAACACCGGCGACAAACAAATCTCGCAGAGTTTCGCTCATTCTCGATGCGATACTTGAAAATCACGGTTCCTCTGACATAGTGTATATATACATGCATATGCACGATTACGTACCGTACATACGTTCCTCGGAATAAACCGAAAAAAGTCAAGGAAATACAAGGTTTCGTATACAGCAATCACGAAAACGTCACTATTCGTCTTGGTATCCAACCTTAAGTTGTATCCACGAAATAATAAAATTTAACTCTCAAAACTTTCGACGCTAAAATTTATTTTACAATTTTTTTTTACATACAACTTTTGAAGATCAACGTTGACCTTCTTATTGGACTTAATAGAAATAGCTGCGATACTTCGAACTGGCTACTGGAATATCAAAATTTATATGGAACCCTTCTAACTCTGAGTAGACCACTTTGTATGCAAAATAAAAATTGTCTACATTGATCGCAAGAATCGGAGACCGAATAAAAACTTGTTTTTTAATATTTCACTTTCTCCCGTTTTTAATATCAATATCTTTAATATCCCGAAAATAATATTGTTTAAAATTGCTGATACTATTATTTTAAATTGCTTCTACTCATTTTTATCATAAATGCATAACATCCACAACTATAATGAAACTAATATAATTTCGACGAATTCAATGTAGTGACTATGAGAATAATCGAACGTAATTGTTTTAAACCAAATTTTAAAAATACGAAATCTTCAATTTATTGTAATTTAAATCGGTTACCAAAAGTGTAGAGTTTCTGAATTAATGGTATGCGTATTTAAAACAGAGGGAGTGAACGAATAAAAATTCGTAGTAGAACGTATTCGCAAAATACAAATCGCGGAGAACTATTATAAATAATGTATGATACTGTTACTTTTACGGCATAATGGAGTCTGAAGTTCCGGGCGAGAATCATTAAAGATTCATTTTGGACACGGCTCTTAATCAGCGTGGAATGCTACAATAATACATACATTTGCATGAAGTGTGTGTACATGAGAGGAAGGAGGGAACTTGGAGAGAAAGATTGAAGCCAGGCAAACAAGGAAGGAACCATGTGCAGAACCTCAAAGGATGACTTTGAAATACGTGTGAAATAGCGGTACAGTAGAATAATGTTAAAAAAATATGGAATGAACAATAACGTAAATATGTTTCGACTATATTAATATTTGAAGTTCACTTCGCGATTTTAAAGAGGCTTCCATCTAAATATTATTCATTTAAATTTCATTTAAATATATATAATATCTAATGGATGTCGGCCTCTGCAAAGAATATAAAATAGAAGGGATGAGAGAGACGTTTGTAAAGATCAGATAAATTTCATATATTATGTTCTGTCCTATGATTACAAGGAGTATTTAAAAAATGGGCCCACAATTAATAAACCGAAATCTTCAAGGGTCCAATGAGTGACTGTGATATTCTACTCGTAAATCTTTGAAAGTTCATCTTCTTCAACTTGAATTTGTTAACACGTTTAGAATGATCGAGAACAAAGTATAATTGTTTGAACGTTCGTTTTATGCGTTTAAACATATTTGATGAAACATTGAAGATACACCGAAATCGCGGCTCACTAACAACGCAATTCAATTAGACTGCCGATTAATTAATGTGAGAAGCGTCATGCATTCCTGCATTTGAGTTCAAGACGACTGAAGGGAGAATTCCTAAGCGTCTTATGCATATAAATGATCTTTCTAAGAAACGAATATTTCTTATATAGACTTTTTAAAATATTCCATTTTCTGTGTTTACTGCGTGACATACCATATCCTTTCGATCAGTTATTTATCACTATATTATTATGATTCCTGACCGCATATTTATATTATACGTATGCATGTTAATGAAAGAATGAAACGTATCTATAATATATCAAAAACGAGTAAGATCATTTTATTTGAGGTACCTACAGTTAATATATACTCGAATTAATATTCGAACGCTCTAAAAAAGACAAGAATTTTTTTAATATTGTACTACACGATTTGAACTTTTTTGTGAAGCTAGAGCAATTAGTTCACTACAGGATGTGAAAAGAAATTTGTTCAAAAATTACAATTTATCGGAATTGTAGAAAAAAATACTAAAAGTTGCATTTTACAACTTTTTTATGTGGGCCTGTATTCAAATTTAAAAAATACGTTTTGTAGATCTGTGTGAATTAAGTTTAAAGATGGCAAAAATTGCAGATTTTCACGATTTTCGGCCTATATCTAAGAATTCTTACATCTTTCAATGCTTGTCGTTTTTTCCCGCATCAACCGATTTCGACGAAACTTTCACAGTGCATACATATAATTGACACAGATCTACAAAACGTATTTTTAAAATTTCAATATAGGCCCGCATAAAAAAGTTGTAAAATGCAACTTTTAGTATTTTTTCTACAATTCTGATCAATTGCTATTAAAAAAAAAAATGTTCTCATCCTGTAGTAAACTGATTACTCTACTTTCCCGAAAACGTTGAAATTGTACAGTACAATGTTTAAAAAGTTATCGTCTATTTTAGAGCGTCCAAATGTTAATTCGAGTAACGGTACATATTTCGTTAAAATGCAGTACTGACTTTGAAAATTAGATATAACTATAAACTATAAACTATTAAGCGTCCATATTCTTTTATGAAAAATCAAGTGTTCTCATACGCTATTGTGCGTGAATCTTGAAAGACGAAACTGGATAAAGGGCACGAATCTTCGACATGGAGACCGGTGGGATTCGAATATTATTCACACTCAATTTAACTTATTGAGAGCGACTAGAAGCTGTTTGATGGCTCGGGCTACAATAGCGTAACAATTAATCGCTGAATGGATTATCTCAGCGCTCCGTAATATCCTGTCATTCATGAAAACCAAACGACCGACAATTTTACAAAACACACTACTATTTTCTTTGAATCATTGAAAATATCAGACTTAATTTACTACATTTTTCTCTTAGTAATGTAGGACTCAATTTCATACATTCGAATATCTCTGAAAATTCGGGTTTTTAGTTGGATAAATCCCAATTCAGCTGTTGAAATAGCTTTACTCGATCTTTTTCTATTAGTTTTATTGCTAATTCCAGAAAATGAACGCAGAATTGGAAAAATAATTAAAATTGTGTGAATAAAAATATTAAAAAACCTCTGAAAGAAAATTATATATACGTCAAACTAATTAAACTGTCAGTGAAAAATATCATATTCGTAGTTATAATATTTTGCAAGTTACATATTCATTCTTAAAAGGAAGATAAGAAAACGAATAACATTTAAAAACATTATTTCATTTATTTGTACGTATTTTTATTTTTATTGTTACAAAGAGCTTTACATAACTGACAATATGGAGAAATCGGAGTATAACACAGCGGCATTTTCTCTTGCCCATAGTAAGTATTAGTTTCGAGTTTTCCTTATGCGACATTACTCATAAATAAACTTGATAATTGGTAAACTCTTCTAAACGATATGAATAATACTAAACGAACTCCCAACCAGAATTTGTATGTGATGTTCAACGATTTAAGTTAAATTAAGTTAATTTTAAGCTACTTTCAATATCAGCATTACAACGTAAAAAATTAAAAGTACATTTCACAAAGTTGTTAATGGAGACATTTCTAAAATTTTAACCCAATCGATAACATAATTTATGTTATGAATAATTTATTAATTTATTAAGTTTGGTGAACTACAATTTATTGGCATAAGGGTCGTTCAAAGCGTTGAAATTTGCTACTTTACTTTGAAATTAACTATTACCTCACACGCCGACTCATCTCACATTTATTTAGTGAACTCCATAAAATATCGAAAACAGGGAAACGTAAACGCAAAGGCGTAAATGTTTTCACAATTGAATTGTGTAGTAATTACAATTAAAATTATACTACTGACTTGCTGCACCGTAAACAATTATATAAAATGTCTTACTAAAGTTCACAACTCGGAATACTTTCTTTTACGAGTTACTTACTTAGATTTTTATATATATATATATATGTATATATATAACCATGATACCAATAAAAGCAACCGCAGTAAGTTCTATCATTACTCTGATAATAAAGACGACTTGAACATTTTTTCCCCCAGATAAAAGATAGAAAAATATTCAGAGTGGTAAAATCAAGTGCGAATTCCGCAAAACACATTTTAAGTTTCTTGCCTGTAACTTAATAATCGTATAGTTTGTTCTATAGAAGTACATTGTTATCTCATAAAAATTACAAGAACATATTTAAATATAAAAACTACCGTATAAGATCGTAATTAAGTTCGACTCGTGCCATTTTAAACATGACACTTGCATACTGTATAAGGCAAAATTCATACATTCCTCTCACTTACATTGTTACACGCTCGTTTATATCGATTTTACATCAACATTAGAGGGCTATTTAACAGACGATCTCCTGATTACCAAGCTTTCATGTATTTTGTACTAGACTTAACCAACTTCGACCTTCTGCGGTGACTGTTGTTGGAAATCGAATCTGTACTAATCGAACCGCATTCTTGTCGTCCCCTTCCATATCTTTGTACTCTGAGGTAGTTGGTACAACTATTGTTTCGCCATCTTCACTTTCGTTATAATTGTACACTTCTTCGACTTGCTCTGCGTCCTCCTCTTTACACTCAATCCCCTCATTTTCGACAAAAGTCATCTGAAATGTGCAAGTAAATATTAAACCGCTGTAATTTCATTTCAGTTTCGTTATCTTTATAAGCGTTAAGGGAGTAGACTCGTTTCTAGGATTGCAGCAATAATACAAATATAGGGTTTTTCAATAGTCAAAAGCGTCAGATTGTAGAGTCAGTCACATAATTAATGGCGCACACTTGTAATTCAAAGAATCCACAAAAATGTCCGTGGATATGAAACGTATTACATCAGTAGTATTTACCTCTCCATCAACAAGATGACCTACTTCTTCATCCGCTACATTTTCTTCCGCAGAAATGTTTAATACATCTTCTTCATTATACATTTGATCTTCATTCTGTTGTTGTATGATAACATGATCTTTCAACTCAGTCACATACAGTTCAGCCTCCTCCAACTGGAATGCAAAGAAACTATTAAACTCCGCATACTATAATCAACAGCTTCCAAAAACGTGAAGTGCATTTAATTACCTGATCATTTTCAGGCTCGTCCATTAGCAGCTCAACATCGCCTTCAGGGATTGTTATCACTTGATCGTCTTCAGTAGTGAGCCGTGGTTGATTAACCACAATAGTATCGTTTAGATGGCCCTGAAAAAGCACAATGAACATCAGCGTTAACGTCGTCACACAAGTATACAGATTTATTGTCTCACAGTAGCGCATTAACTCACCTGAGTTTGCATGTGAGCATACAACAAGGGTTTTCTCATGAAGCCCATACCGCATACCAGACACTCGTACGGCTTCTTATCACTGTGTATGAATCGATGCGCGTTCCTATTGTCTCTGCTATTAAATGCTTTACCACAAACCTAAAATTCCACAGTGTCACATTAAAGAATGTTCTTACGTCAATACTTTACGCACTAAAAACTCATTAATAAGTCTTTAGTGGCTCTACTATGTCTCTGAAAAGATTATAAAATCATAATTAGACAGGGGATTTTTATGCAAAATAAAAATTTTCTACCTGAATTGCAACAAACTAGAGTGAAGTAAAAATTTATTTTCCTGTTTAATATATATAATAGATGGAAAATAATATAACTATTTTTAACACTACCGAACCACGACTGGTCAAATGACCGCTTTCACATTCTTTATTTTTTAATTATTGAAATTATGAAGACGCTTCCATTAGAAATTATTTAATCAATTTCTTTATTCGAGAACACGCGTTAATAAACTCAAATAATATAAAACAATATACATATATCCGACACATTTTTTACCCGATACGGTTAGCGTTAAATTCTTCTAATATTTTTGCTTTTCGAAATTACACCTACTCATTTTTGTTATAAATGCATAAAATCCGTTGTCTAATCATACTATATAAACGCGAATTTTTTAGATTCTAGGGAGAAAACGAAATATAAAAAGCATATAATAAATGCATGACTTCAAAGTTGCACAGCATTATAGAGGATTAACCGTTATGTCATTGCCGGTAGGTAAAATATTAATCTACATAATTTTCAGAAAACGTACCTCGCATAGATACGGTTTCTCTCCCGTGTGTATGCGCATATGCTTCTTAAAGTGTTCGGGGTATACGAATGTCGCCGTACAAACTTCACATTTGTACGGTCTTTCACCGGTATGCGCTGCTTTTATGTGATAGTCCAACAATCTTCGTCGTTTGAATCCCTTCCCGCAATCGTCGCATTTGTATCTCTTGTCGTTGTAATGCGTTGCACGTTTATGAGATTGCAAATTTGACCTTTGACTAAAGAATTACGGTAATGTATTTTAAAACCTTTTCGTATTCGTAGTCGATAATTCTATGAACATACCTAAATGTAGCCCCGCAAAATTCGCATTGGTACGGTTTCTCTCCAGTGTGTGTCCTTTCATGATCTCTTATTTCAGCTTTGCGAGCAAACGCTTTACCACACATTCTACATATGTAAGGCTTGTAGCCTGTGTGCACTATATTGTGCACCTCTAAATTGTGCGGTGAGCCAAAAGCCTTTCCTATAAATTGAACATTTTCATAATTAAACAGAAAAATCGATACACAAGGAAAAGTAAGAAACAATTGAATAAGTCATACCACATTGATGACAAATGTACTCTTTTACACCGTTGTGAGTTCTCTCATGCTGATTAAGATTTTGCTGACTTAAGAATGATTTATTACATTGTGAACATTCATAAGGACGTGGACGAATTTCGTGTGTTTTCACGTGTGCTTTGTACGTATACTTGGAAGCAAAGTCTTTGCCACAATTCTCGCACACATACGGTCGCACGCCGGTGTGAGTGTTGATGTGCTCTTCCAACAAGTTTTTAGAACTATAAAAATAACAAAAAAAAATATGCTGTAATAATGATAAAATATGTATTTCGAATTCTATCTAGAAAATATCCTTGATGTGTACCTGTATCTTTTACCACAAGTTTCGCATGGCCAAGACTTCACTTGTGGGTAATGTATCCGTTTATGAATCCTGAACAAACGCAGATTACTAAATATTCTATTACATATTTCACATTGAAAATCACCATCTTCCTTAGCAACGTGATCATCAAGATGAAGAGAGAGCTCGGTTCTCTTCTTGAAATCATCTCCGCATATATCACAAATGTATAAACGAGTTTCATGCACGCTTTTCATGTGCGCGATTATAGATTTTGCATCTCCGACAGCTTTGTCGTCTTCGTTTGTACATAGCAAACAAGTATATGTAGAACCATCTCTGCTTATAACCTGAAAAAAGATAAATAATTTTTAATAATCGTTCATAGAAGTTAACGCACATACAGTAATGTCAGACTGTAAGTCGTCTCTCGGTTCTGGGTTACGACCTAAATATAACCGGGAGACCATTTTTTGTGGCTTCAAAGACCGCGCCGAAACATAACTAATCCAATAACAAAACTTCTTTATTTTTCATTACTTTTTTATGGGACTTTGACCAACATATTCGTGGCAATTGTCTAATGAAAATGATACCAAATGTGACATAATTCCAATTATATTTACTTGTGTAATGAACGATGAAAGTTTTCTACGCAAAGAAGGACAGCCTATGGAAAAGAAAGAGACGCGGAGAGTCGCGGCTCGCCGGCAATTCAAAGCATTTCCCATACGCTGTTCTTCCTTGCGTCCGAAACGTTCATCGTTCATTACACAAATAAATATCATCGGAATTATATCATATTTCGTATAATTTTTATTTAAAAAATGCCACAAATAAGTTGGTGAAAGTCCCCAAAAAAAAGATAATGAAAAATAAAGAAGTTTTGTAATTGGATTAGTAGTTCACACTTTATTTCGTGGAATACGTGGCGTGTTTACACTGCTCGGCAACCGAGGCAGGTCGAGCTTGTTGGCCCATTGCGGGGTATGCTCCACAATGGAATGGGCAGCGTAGCGGCATACAGTTAAGCTTCCAGCACGACTTACAGTCGGACATTTAATTAGTAATTTCTAGAGGTTCTGCGAAAACCCGAAAATGTCGAGTACCCAATGATCAGGACGGGTCAGGAACGCATCAGGTCGAGACAAGTTATTCGACTTGGGAAGGCGAGTGATGCCAATGTAATTAGCCTCCTTCTACGATTGGGGGCGCCCAAATCGCCGGAGGGGGCTGTGAACGCGCGAGTCCCGGCACTTCTCGCGTACACGGGATGGGGGCTGGCCCCGGGGATGTGCGTAATGCTCCTCTCCGAGGGACTGGCTCTTACCGCGGTCGGGGAGCATAACATAATTCCTTCCCCTCTCCAGCGAGGGGGCAGGATATCCACAAGGCGGATTTCCCTCAGTTTAAAAAATTTCGGGATTCTCAACCCGTACCGACCCGACATTTCCGAGTTCTTGCACACCTCTAGTAATTTCTTACTTGTTCCTGGGTAGCGTCAAGTTTTGATGGAATTTTCGATCGCTTCATCCTCTTCTTGTCTTCATTACTACTTGTTTCAGGCATTGGTTCAATGTTAAGTATAATTTCTGTTTCGCAAGAAGGTTCCTCCTCTTCTTCCTCCTCCTCCTCCTCCTCTAATCTTTCTTCCTCTCCTTCCATCTCTTGCATTTCTTCTTCATCCTACAAACAAATTATATATGTAATATTAAAAGAATACAACAGGAGATCTTTAAACATGACTTTGTCATCTAACTGATATTTACTTTCTCTGTATATTTTAGTTCCGCATCTTGGCTTTCTGTATTTTCTATATAATCATGGTCATTGTAGTCTTCTTCATTTTGCATGTCAGATACTTTCTGTACAGTTCTTTTATAGTTATTGAACAGTTCTAATTTCACTTCTGTTAGTCTACTTTCCAATTCGTCAACCTGTAAGTATTATTGGTTTTGTAATCTTATTTGTACTATGATGTCACTATCAAGAATAGTAGTGTTGCAATTTTATTCACCTCGTTAAATAATTTGTAGCATTTTTTACATACAACAAGAGAATGTACATTTTCTTCATTGAGATCTGTTTCTAAGACAGCACAAATGATATCTACAAGTGGTTTCTCCGATGATGTAAAGGCGTTCTCATTAAAAATACGTATGCTGTTCCTAGTAGACACGCCAACTTTACTGTTACATATTAAACAATGGGTGCTATCTTTCTCCGAATCAGCCGTCATTGTTTAGACAACTGCAAGAAAAATATATTATAGTAAAATCAATCTAATAAAAGTTATTTGTTTTCTATGGTTAATTCTGTTGTTATTAAAAGACAAAACTAGGTAAGTCACATGTTTCGTCAAGTGTACGTCTCGTCTGACTTTATACAATTTTCCCAATTGTTTCAATTAGCCTAAACAAAGCTGTAATATTGTTACGAAGAGTCACAAGTTTTCTGAAAGTTAGTATAATTGAGTAACATATACAACATTAATTTTAGTTTTTGTTCTTTTTCTGAAATCTTATGATTATTTTCATAAATTTTGAACATCTGTTTCATTACATTTTTATTTTTAAAAAAGATAATTGCGTTGATGCATAATTTGTCTTTTGAGAAAATACTTTCTCCAATGCCCCAATTAAAGGAGTAATCTGAAATTTTAAAAAGAAAACGTGACTGATTCTGTTTTGTCCTACAGCTCTAAATACATAAATAGAATAACACGCAGTATTATACACGAATTGTGCTAAAAGAAGTAAATAATGAAATATTAGGAAGTGGCGAATGAAACGCGCATTTAATTGTACCATTAGCCTGCAAAGGAACGGCGGCTGTGATATGTACTCTGCATCTTGCGGAATGTTTCGTGACTTTCATCATTAGCATGGTAGGAATTAGTATCGAAGTATTTATACGAAATTTCGACTTTCGGAATGATCTCTTCTTATGTAACATCGTGTAGCGTGAGCTACGATGTGAGCAAGACAACATCCATCGTCTTCCGAGCATCGTGTATCGTCGAACAATAACGTATTCGTCGATACACTCTGCGAAACAAAGAAACAATAAATAATGCGGGCCAGGCGTCCAACGGACAATGTTTGTCACGGTATGCAACGAAGCATTCCGTTTTTCGTCGGTATCGACAAGTAACCGCTAAAATCCAATAACCCTAACAATAACGTGCTCGATGCCACGGTAAACAAAATATTTGCCTGTGTTCGTCGTCAAAATGAAGCATTATAATAAACGTAAAAAGTTGCCAGCACTGACTTGAAATTTTCGTTTCTCTGTTCGAACGATTGGCAGCGAGCGAAACGGCAGACGGATCTTGATGCCAACGCCATTTAGGTCTTCATGATAGGTAGGGATGTTGGTCGCGAAGAAACCACCACAAAATTCACACAACGAAATCGTTGCCACTTTTTCGAATCCAGACGGGAATTTGATGTTGCCCTCGGCTTCAGGTGGAGGCACACGATTGCGTATGCAACGCGTTGAATGCCCTCTATCGGACCTTTTCTACGCAGCCATATTTTACACGGAAATTTTCAGCCTTCCTGAATTATGCGCAGAGCTGGCTAACATTCTCGAGGACAAATATCTAAAATACTATTTTATAGATAATAACAGAGATATACTCTCTGATAATAATTCTTCCGCAATTCGAATGAAATAGTATTTTAAATGAACATTAACCAAATATTTTTAATTTTAATAACCTGTGTGTGTGAAACATATATTTATGCTGGAACAGAGGTGGGCAATATTTGGCGAAATAAATATTTCAAACATGTACCTACTATTTCATATTTTAGATTTTATTTGGCTTAAAAATAATTGTATTTCAAAGAGGATATATTATTTCAAAAGTAAAATGTGTTTATTTTGACAATCTGAACCACGAAATATAGCATATTTGTATTTTAAGAATATCTATATAAATCATAAAATAAAATATTTCCATTTACCAATCTGAAACACAAAATAAAGCATTTTATTATAATCTATTATATTATAGTAATACTGGGACACACACACACACACACTCTGGGAACATATACTATAATAATCTTTATTTGTTCGTGTCTAAAGACAACAATTATTCGAACGATAAAATGTATTTATTTAAATTACATTATTATTCAATTTAAAAATGACAATACGAATGTCCTTACTTCCTCATACAGTATAGATTGCTTTGTTTTCTTCTGATTACGTCAACTTGTACACAAATATGATTTATTATTATTAGTAGGATCAGTGTGTATATCTAATCTCGCAGAAGGTACAACGTAAAAGTATTTTATCTCGCTTTATCAGACCGTTTCCATGACCCAATCAAAACACTTCATTCATATTTACATTTTTCGTTTGAATCGACCTCCAAGTTGAGATAGTTTATTCAACTAATCGCAGCCAATTTTTAAAAGAATTTAACGTACGGCGAACTGTGTTGTGTATAAGTACATATGTATATTATTTATTTAGTCGCGTAAAATATAAAAAATCAGATTTCTCTAATCATATTTCTAACTTGTTTGAAGAGTTGTAAGTTTCTCGTGTAATCTTAACGTTTATACAACTTTAATTTGTTAGATTTTTGTACTTCACACCTTCATAAAAAATGCTTGCTAACTGATCCTACTTTTAAAAAACAATAATGGTAATCGATGAAGAATCATAAAAGCGAAATACGAAAAAAGCATAGAATTCTGCAATATTCAATCAATTAATATTACTCGACGTAATTGTAAATGAAAATTGTGAGATTCTGTCATGGTGGACGATGCATGGAAATTGATGGAAATTCTGGCTATTCATCGAGAAGACGATCAATGAAAAACAGCCAGCAACATGCGCGCGATCTAACACTTATTTTTGTAGGATGATTTCTATAGTTACCTAACCTTTTAACAACATATGTATTGCTTTGTGCCTCTCACTACTAATTCCACATTCATGGTTGCGTTGTTTTATAATTTGAATTATCCGTTGACAGTGGATGGAAACAAAAACGCCTGACTATTGGCATATGTTCGATCAACTCTGAGATGAACAAAAATGAGTCTACAAGTAGATATGGACCCCTCATCGGTGCAATTGATGAAGGGACAAGTAGCGCAAAATTTTTGGTAATAAGATTTCATTCATTACTTAGAACGAGATTTTCTTTTGTTCTGTATAAATTAGATACAGTTTTATATATTATTTTGACTTAAAACAGTTAATAAAAGACAATATATCGAAATTTAATAATTTTCTGAATCGCAACTTTTCGTGTACAGAAAGAAATAATTACGAGATTTTGTTTTACTAACCAAACGGATTCAAATTAATTTGAACATTTCAGGCGTTCAAGACAATCTATCGAAATTTAATAATTTTCTGAATTACAAACTATACTACTTTTATAAGCTCTCGTGTAAAGTAAGAAATAATTACAGGGTTTTATTTTACTAATCAAATGAACATTTCAGGTGTTTGCCGCAAATACAGCAGAGGTATTAACATATCATCAAGTTGCCATAACCCAGTCATATCCAAAAGAAGGATGGGTCGAACAAGATCCTATAGAAATCCTGAAGGCAGTTAAGGAATGTCTCTATCAAACCGTATTCAATTTAAGACAACTTACCATAGACCCCAGAGATATAGTTGCAGTCGGTATAACAAACCAAAGAGAAACCACAGTTGTATGGGATTCTGTTACAGGAGAACCATTGTATAATGCTATAGGTTGTATATGTATAAGAATTAAACTACAATTAACTTATAGTCACAACACCGACTAAACAAGATATTCGATTATTTTACAGTATGGATGGACATGAGAGCCACTTCAATAGTAGATGATATATTAAAAAAGATACGCAACCAAAACAAAGATTATCTGAAACCACTTTGCGGTCTGCCAATTAGTCCTTATTTCAGTGCTTTAAAGTTAAAGTGGTTGTTACAGAATGTACCTCGCGTTCAAGAAGCATTAGAAAAGAAACGATGCATGTTTGGCACGATTGATTCCTGGTTGATTTGGGTAAATACATTGGAATCATTTAGTGACACCTAATTCTTTTGTAAGATCTAATTGTTAGCAAACTTTTATCGGTCATAGAACTTAACTGGAGGCTCAGACTTTGGTGTTCATGCTACCGATGTTACTAATGCTTCGAGAACGATGTTAATGAACATCACAACTTTAAAATGGGATCCAACTTTGTTATCATTTTTCGATATACCTTTAGAAGTTCTACCAGAGATCCGTAGCTCATCCGAAATCTATGGTTACATTCAGGATGAGATCTTGGCTGGAGTTCCAATATCAGGGGTACAGATTTTTAATTAAAAATAGGAAATAATATTTGTATAATATCAGAAATAATAAATAGATATATTTAGTGCTTAGGCGATCAACAAGCAGCACTTGTGGGTCAAATGTGTCTACAAAAGGGTCAAGCAAAAAGCACTTACGGCACTGGTTGTTTTCTTTTATACAACACTGGAACTGCTGTAAGAACAGTTTTAATATTCATGGAAAACTTTTCTGATAAGTAAAGTACTAAAAAGAAATTTTTAAGATTGTAGATTCATCTCATGGCCTGTTGACAACAGTGGCTTACCAATTAGGACCACAGGCTGCTCCTATATATGCTCTTGAAGGATCGGTGGCAATAGCTGGTACTGTTATCCAATGGTTAAAAGATAATCTTGGAATATTGTCAGATGTAAAAGAATCTGAAACTCTAGTTGAACAAACTCCTACTGATAATCGTATTACATTTGTGCCTGCATTTGCTGGATTATATGCTCCATATTGGAGAAAAGATGCAAGAAGGTAAATAGAATAATAATACAGTGATTAAATTGATTAATTGTACGATGATATGAAAAAACCTTAAATTATGTTACTATCACATATCTTTTGCAAAGTATTGTGGTTTCAGTGTTATATGTGGAATTACAGAGGACACGAATAGCACCCATATCGTGAAAGCAGCATTGCAAGCTGTATCATTTCAAACGAAAGATGTTTTAGAAGCTATGAGAAAAGACACAGGATTAACTTTGTCGAAATTGTTAGTAGATGGTGCAATGACGAACAATAACTTATTAATGCAAATGCATGCTGACATTTGTGGAATGCCAGTTGGTAAGAGAAATGTTGTGCATCGACAGCCGAGGATAAAATTAAGTGGGTATCCTGTAAAAAAGTGATTAGTTGTGAAAAGGTATCCACTTAATTTTGTCCCCAACCGTGCATGTTAGTGAAGATTTATTTATTTATATTATATGAATGATTTGAATAAATAAATATGTTATTAAATCAACATATTTACAAGAAAGTCAGGCCATTAATGTGTGAGACTACTGCACTTGGAGTTGCAATAGCTGCTGGAAGTGCAGAAGGCATACGTAAATGGGATGTAAAAGGTGATGCAGCTGTACCAAGCGATATCTTCCTACCTTCGATAACAGAAAATGGTGAGTTCGTTAAGGGGGTGGACTCTCGTTTCCAGGATTGCAAGGGTGCGGGATGCGCCTTCTCATTTCTCGATAATGCAACGATGGGGGTTTTCAGTAGTCAAAAGCGCTAGATAAAAGATCAATCTAGGCCGCGGTCGCCCTCAAAAGTCCTATTTTTACGTTTACGAGGCGTAATTTCCATTATTCTGTAGCGTAATTTCCATTATTCGGAAGCATAAAGTTGCGACAGCTACATGCTGCCGGATAATGCAAATTACGCCTCGTGAACGTAAAAGTAGAATTTTTGAGTCGCTTTTGAATAACACTTTTGACTTTGACTACTGGAAAGTCCCATCTTTGCATTATTTAGAAATGAGAAGGCGCATCCTGCACCCTTGCAATCCTGTAAACGAGAGTCAACCCCCTTGCCTTCATTCGATACTTAATAAGTACTGTAATATTGGATACAGAACGGGACATATTGTATGTACAATGGAAAAAGGCTATCGATCGGAGCTTAGGTTGGGAACCAATGACAAATATCAATGGTAAACATATAATAACAATTCTATAACGATAAAAATAATTGTTTAAATTTGATTTAATCAATTGCTTTCAACAGTGGTATCATTTATTTTCAGATAACACAAAGAGTATTCATAAGGCAACTGCTCCCGGTATTTTTATGATAAGTACAATAATTTTACTTATGTTTGCCAAGTATCATGCTATGTTGTGATTTGACGAATACAGTACTATGTACTGTATTTTTCTCAGATAATGCATTTAGGCAGGTCCTGTTTGCTATGAAATCTTCAAATTAAAACAGATTGTTGTGTAATATAATTATACTTGTCAGTATACTTTGTATAGTAGTGATATAAGTGCAGAGAACGAACTGAAATAGGATACAAATAAAGGTGCCATAATGTTGTGATAATTAATTGTGCTAAATCAAATACCGACATCTATCTACTGTTTAATCTAGGTTGTATTTGTTTTATTTAAATCGGGTGGCTTAGTTTCATTGACTGGAGCTCTTGTATCAGTTGCATTTTTATTAATTCTTTCATTTTCTACGATCTGTACTATCGCATCTGCGTTTGAAACGTCCTAATTAATAAAATGAGATCGGTAAGTGTTCGAAGTATCGACTAGTAGGTGAGATCATAAATAGGATTGAGACATTACCATAAAAGTATCAGTAGTAGATGTTTGAGCTGTGACGTGGGCTGCAGCAAGCCAGGCGTCATTTCTTATATTATCAATGCGTAATCGCGTTCGTTGCGGTACAAGAATACGAGAAATAAGGGAACGACAAGCTGGGGAAACTGCTGGCGATTTTGGAAATGAAACTTTACTTTCTACTTGCTATATTGAGAAATGAAAGGATTATTACAAGAAAAAATTTATTTAAAAAATACCATCGTCATACGAAAGAAAATGTTAGATGGCATGATTTGATATAGCTTTTTTTAATGTACCTGGGTACCTTTAGAAGTTGGTTATAATTTGTGTCGTCGAACGGAAGTCGACCATAAACCATTGCATATAGTACTACACCCATGGACCATACATCGGATAATTGAGGTAAATACGGGATTCCTTTTAATATTTCAGGTGAAGCGTAAGCATAACTTCCGCAAAACGTTTCACTCAATGGAGCAATTCCATTTCTTGGTACCATCTGTCCTCGTGCAAATCCGAAATCAGATAATTTGATGTTAAAATTACTATCCATTAAAAGATTCTCACATTTTACATCCCTAAATGAAATGAAATAATTTTAATTTTATAAAAGTATTATACATTAAATGCGAAAGAACGAAATTTTTTTTTAACAATTTCGAAACCCTTTGAATATAGGATTTCTTCAACTATTTATTATTTATTTTTTACCTGTGCACTATACCACGTCCGTGGCAATAATCAATCGCTTCCAACAATTGCCGAAACCATCTACGACTACGCAGTTCATCAATGTATGTATCTCGTTTTATTATGTCCAGCAAGCTACCATTTTTAGCATATTCCATAATAATGTATACACTAAATATAAATAATTAATAGTCAGTTGATAGTCGTATGCATAACAAAGTCCCCGATACATTTATGTATCAAAAAGAAAACTAACCGATGAGTTGTTTCAATTGCTTGTAAAAAACGAATTAAATTTGGATGCTTCAAACCTTTAACTACTTCAATCTCTCGCGGCAAAAATTTTTTTAAATATTCGCCGGGCGCTTGAAATTTTGAAATGATCTTCACCGCTACTTGACAAGCATGTCGATCAGATTTCGCAACCTTCAGATTATGTATTTAAATAACAATTTAATTGCAATTGTATTATAATCGTTAATTTTTATTAAATGATTTATTATAGGATAACGTACTTTCACGGTAGCATAAGAACCGGCACCTATCGTTTTACCAAGACAATAACCATGTGATTCAAGAACTGTTAATTTCCTCCCTTTTTCTTCATCATTCTCGTCGTCGTCGTGTACTGGAGATTTATTATTTGTTACTGAAGCAGTTGCCATTTAAATGTTTTTAGTTCGTCAAATTAGTACAACAGCATTTTGGTAAATGTGTTTTTTTAATACTTTTCATTTTATTTCGAATATGTTTGTTGTCGACATTTTACTTTTTAATTTAGGTGTTCGAAAGAATTTTTGTTAAAGAGTAGTTATATTAGTTGCATGATGAATGTTTGGTTGTATGCTTATGCTGATTTATGATTGAAATTTGACTTGGTGCCTCTTCACGAAGTATCGAAAGATCGATTGTGAACACGTGAAATACGACTGAATACGACCCATTATTGGTAATTTTACATATTTATACATAAGCATGAAAAAACATTTAAATACTTCATAAATACATGTAATACGTAGAAAATATATATATGTATTAGCATATAATTTAATTAGAATAAATAACATATGTATTATAAGAAAGTTTCACAGTTTATCTATAGATTTAAATATATATAAAATGGCTCGATTATTTGTTCGTTATCGATACTAACACTATCTCACTATCTGTATACATGAAAAATTTTATTCATAAATCAATTTCGAATTTATACCACATTTATATATACTCATAAATGCCGAACTATCTATTTATCACGTAATCAATGGTTGTAATGAATGCTTTCAGTATTTCGTGGTAAACACGGTCTTTTGTCAAGTGTTAACATTAACCGAAACGAAAGTACGAAAGAACAGTAATTATGGCAGATGTTTTAGATATTGATAATGCGGAGGAGTTCGAAGTGGATGATGAAGGCGATCGTAAGTTTATATCCTTTATTTTTATTTCACGTTCAAGCATTTATTTTGTTACACATAACCTCTTTTTGCGTATTGTCAATTTTGTTCCCGCATATTTAAAATATATTTCATTATGTTGTGGTAATAGTTGTTTGTTTGCTTAACATGTTTATGCGTTATTTTCAGAGGGAATTGCCCGTTTGAAAGAAAAAGCGAAAAGAAGGAAAGGTAGAGGACACGGTGCGGAATTAGTTTCCACTCGTGACGATGTTGGTCATTATGAGTCGATGAACATCGTTGAGGAGGATGATGACGAACCAGGCCCGCAAAGATGTAAGATAAATTTAGAAAGTTGTATTCTAGAGTAATATTTTTATAATATCTTTTTGAAAGCATTATGTTAAGACATTTTATAGGTATAAAATATATTTCTATGTTGTAGCTGTCGAAGGCTGGATTTTGTTTATAAATTCAGTACACGAAGAAGCACAGGAAGATGATATTCAAGACAAATTTTCTGAATTTGGTCAAATCAAAAACTTACATTTGAACTTGGATAGAAGGACAGGATTCTTAAAGGGATACGCACTGGTAGAGTACGAGACATTCAAAGAAGCCCAAGCAGCAAAGGATGCATTAAATGGAACAGAAATTTTAGGACAACCTATTTCTGTTGATTGGTGTTTCGTGAAAGGACCAAAGAAGTAAGACAGTGTTCACTTTGCAATTTACATGCAATGTCTTCCATAAATTACTAATATTCGCCTACTCTTTTTCAGGATAAAGAAAAGAAGTCATAGGAGACGATGAAAGTAATACCAATTATTACTAAATAAAAACTTTATTTTCACTACGTATAACTATTTGACATAAGAACTTTCGTTATATTCCATAAAGTATAAAAACCCAGATGTTGTAAATATAATTTGCAACAGAACCCGACCGTACCTTGCAAAAATTTGTTCATTTCAAAGTTTTCTAGAAAGAAATACTTTCGATTTCAATATATCTGTAACAGTAAAACATGTAATAAACTATGTACTTTTCAATCATACTTTATTAATATATTCCTTTTTTTTATTAAAGTCATCTATGTGAATGTAATAAAAAAATATTTTCCATTTTTCATTCAGTATATATTTAGATTATACATGATATATTTATATTATTCTAATTACTTAACAACATGGTACAGTCATTTTATGGATGAAATTTTTGCAATTTCATAATCTCTGAATTTATTTATTACGGAAAGTATTTCATAAAATAAATTACTGAACCAATTATATTAAGCATAATAATTGAGATTAGCCTTCTTCTTTGCTTGAACTTCGTTAATAGCTTCCATTAAATCCTCGTGTGTAACTGCAGTTGCATTACGCCTCAATGCTATCATACCCTGTAAAAAAGAAAAGATCAGAAGTGAAATATTAATTAACAAACTGAACTCACGACAGTTCAACATTTCTAGATTACGTACCGCTTCTACGCAAACAGCTTTACATTGGGCGCCGTTAAAATCGTCAGTAGATCGTGACAATTCTTCGAAATTCACATCTGGAGACATGTTCATTTTTCTGGAATGAATCTGCATTATACGTGCCCTGGCGTCTTCATTGGGGTGGGGGAATTCTATTTTCCTGTCCAAACGACCAGATCTCAGCAAAGCTGGATCCAAGATATCTACTCTGTTTGTAGCTGCAATCACTTTAATGTTTGTGTTTGAACTGAATCCATCCAGTTGATTCAGCAGCTCCAACATAGTACGCTGTACTTCTCTGTCACCAGCCTTTTCAGAATCAAATCTTTTTGTGCCAATTGCATCCAATTCATCAATGAAAATAATTGCTGGTGCTTTTTCTTTTGCAAGTGAGAACGCGTCTCTTACTAATTTCGCACCATCTCCAATGAACATTTGAACCAGTTGTGGACCAGCTAGCTTCAGAAAAGTGGATTTTGTTTGTGCAGCACAAGCTCTTGCCAATAAAGTTTTTCCAGTTCCCGGTGGTCCATATAAAAGTACACCTTTGGGGGGCTGAATGCCAAGTGTCTCAAATTTTGCTTTGTGTGTCATTGGTAAGACGACAGCTTCTATCAATTCTTGAATTTGTTTGTCCAAACCACCGATGTCAGAATACTGTTCTGTTGGCCTTTCATCCACTTCCATAGCTTTGACTCTCGCATCGTATTCAGCGGGTAATGTTTCGAGCACTAAATAGCTATCCTTATTGACTCCCACTAAATCACCTGGTCTTAGAGCTTCGGCATCGACCAAACCTATAACAGGTAGGAAATACGTTTGTCTGGTAGACGTTTTGATAACTGCACATTTCCCTTTCCGTTGCGCATCCAAATCCACCACTGCTCCATCCTCTTCTCCCATATCCTGGGGATCCACATCCAATAGCTCTATCACATTTGATACCAGATAAGGTAATGTCTTATTTACTTTGATTTTTTCAGTATTTTCTTTAATTTTCTCATTTTGTGCTTGCAGTTCATGCGAAATCCGCATGACCTCGCTTTTCATAATTTTTATTTCATTGTCCAGCAAACGTGTGCGAGACACAATTTCATCAACAGACATTCGCGAAACGTCTGCCAGCAGAACCTCCTAGAAAAAAAGTAGATTTATAAATTCTAATATTATGTTACTATAAATACATATATTATGAAATGTTAAAAATTTTTCCTATTATCGTTGTTACAAATCTTTATAGCATAATTTGCAGATTACCATTTTCTACAAGCAATCTTGAGCGTCCACAATGAATTTCAACAAATTATGTGTTTATTGTTCTTTGGTGAGTCGATTGAAATATGAGCAAATTTCAATGTGTGTTATTAAAATATTTAAATGAGAAAGCGATAGAAACGTTTACGAGCATAATATTTTTCAAGTGTAACGATATATGAAATACGTTAAATTATATTTGTTCCGCGTCCATTTATATATGCTTGTCATTCGAACATAACCTCTGTGAAACAAATTTATAAACTTTTTACCTGTCCATCTTCCCAAATAGATTTATCCTCGAGGATAGTCATTTGTCTTGACAAATGTAATAACTTGAAAATATGAGATTTCGTATACTTTCTGTGTCGGTTCTTTATTCTGAATTCTTCTTAGGATATGCTCATTGAACCACTGAAATTGAGATCTCCCTTTATACCACTTTATACGCAGCGATATTCCATGATGTATGATTGTGTACGATACACAGTATCGTAACGCAGATGGTTCATTTCCACGACGCGAAGAAACCTCGCCTTTATTCACCTTTATTCTCTTCGCGCGGTAGAATATCGTTATCGATGCTGAAGTTGAGCCATCTCGTGTAGTTTTGTAACCACAGGCAAAAATAGCTGACGAGATAATAGTATCTGATCAGATAGTATCAGTTAGTATCTCGTCGGTGCTCTCATCTCATAATCTCATATACTCTCTGGTACTGACCTTACCATCTATTGCCATCTATATATAGTTTCCGTGATTTCCAGTGATTTCGTTGTACTTATTGGTATTAGAAATTAAATTCAATATAGATAATTAAATTTACAACAGAAAAATTGACCAAATATAGTTTGTAATAGTTATTATATTTGATCATGTTCATTACATTCATTAGAATATCGTGTAATCATTGCATAAATGAAAATACCACGTGATAAATATTTGATAAAAATATAATATAATATAATATTTCATCGTTATAAATTCAGAAATTTGAATAACATTGCTTCATATCAATTTTTTCCCTGATAACTTCAGACACAAAACCAATCAAAACAGTCGAGGTTGGTGACAAGTGTGTCTGATCAACTGATCATTCATTTCTATAACCACTATAACAACAGTGGCGTGAATGATGTGGTCTTGACACAACCAGAATTGTTTGTTTTATACCGAATTTTAATCTATAGATGTGCGAAATTGACAAAAATGTCTTTAGATCAGACTGTTTGCGAAGGTAAAAAAACAATGCATTCATCGATGACAATGTTAAAATAATATATAATTTACGTGTTAAAAACACGTGATACCTTGAAATAATAACATATGCAGCAAATGAGTTGACATCATTGAGGTTATTCTTATTTTCCTTGATAATTATTTTCAGATCTAAAAGCATTTGAAAGGCGACTTACCGAAGTGATCTCAAGCTTGCAACCAGCTACTTTAAGGTGGAGAAGTACGTTTTTCTTTTCTTCTGTACGTGTTATGCTTACATATTGTTCAATGTAAACAAATCTTTGAAACACCAACAAATGATTTTATTATACTCGTTAACAGACTGCAGATTTTATGCATTTATGACAAAAATGAGTAGGTGTAATTTAAATAGCAAAAATATTAGGAAAATTTAAACATACTATTACATTATTTTCAACCTACTAAAAATGATAGGGAATATAATAAATTTCTATTTCACTCCAGTTTGTTGCAATTCAGGTAAGAAATTTTTATTTTGCATAAAGATCTGCAGTCTACTCGTTACAAACTGATTATTTTTACACACAAATTTATAAGAAATTTGAACGCTGTATAAGGTAATTTATCATGATTTTCTGCTCTTACATTTAATATTATGCTTTCTTCCAGTACTTCTAGGTTTTATTTCTGTTTGCACTGCGGTTGGTGCGTGGCATTGGTTGACAGACCCTAATACACCAGCTGTATCATTTACACAAAGTCTCTGCAATCATCCATTCTTTGCAATAGCCAGTGTTATTTTAGGTAAATTTCATAAATAGGAATGATGCGTTTTCACAAGGTCTTTTACTAAACAGCAATGAAATAAGATACTCTTGTTCATCGATTCGCATTTATCTAAAATGAATTAATTTATTACAGTGATATTATTTATGATGGGAGTTCATAGACGCGTGATAGCACCAAGCATTATAACTCAGAGGGCTAGAAGCGTGCTTGGCGATTTCAATATGAGCTGTGACGATACGGGAAAACTTATCCTGAAACCAACAAGACCACAGCATCCGCACGAAACTTAAAGAAAAATGTGTAAAATTTAGTTAATTCCTAAAGTGTTCATTTATACCTGAATTACTAAGCAGGGTGTTCATAAAGTATGTATATACAAAGCGATTTTGATACTGAAGTAGCACTAAAAACTGTTTCATTTCTTGTGCTTAGCATTTAAAACAATAATGTTATACCTTACTGATTGTTACGTGTTTATAGTTGTACATTACATGTATATTCACTTTGAATACTCTTTAAAATTAAATGATGTGGAAATGTTTACTAAGTAATTTGATAATTATTTATAAAGCAATGTCGGAGAATAATGGAATCATTATAGGAAATTTTGAAGCAATAGTAATGCAATAGCGACTTATTGTATATACAAGAACATATATACAGTAATATAAAGTTCTAAATTACATAATTTTTGATTGCGAGAATGTTTTGTGAATATTCCATACTGTATATATTGTAATTCAAAAACCTAAAAATGTATACATTAATTACTGGGACAAATAATAGTTAACCTTCAATGAAATAAAGGTACAATACAACTCTTGCCAGAAGTACTTGCCAAGAGTTAGCACAAATCAAAATTTTTGTAAGATACCATCATTCGATTATTTAAGTTACGTATATAAAAATGTATTATAAATGTGATATGATTAAAATATACCGATACAGCACCCGTATAAACCATAATCCTATATCAATTACATAAGTGTAAAAGGACATCAATTGAAATAAATAAAGTTAATTATATGAAATTTTAATTATAACAATCTATTGTAGAATTTATTCTTGGTATCTACATGCAAATTCTAAAGGATATAAAAAAAGAGAACAACTATGAAGTTCATTTAAAATCTACATACATAATATAATTTTGAATAAGAAATACAAATTATAACGATCAAAACATTTATTCGTATTAATATTTTGCATATTATTACAATTTCCGCAACGCACAGTCACGCGATTTATTTCGTATAATATTACATATACAATATTATTTACTTATGCAGACCAGTACTTTTCGAAAATGAAACTGCAGCATTATGGTTTAAGATTCCTCAGTCCCAAAGTAATATTACCTACAATATCTGTACATATACAGAAGTAATTATAACCAAATATAAGTGCGATATTCTAAATATAGCTGGCCAGCATTAATTGGGCAATTTCCAGTATGTGGGTACTTCTAACTGTGCATGCACGTTTAAGCTGCACAGTATATTTCGTTATCTTGTGTGCATACATATTTCCCTCCTTTTTCTGCGAGTTTTGTCATGTACGATTTCAATACTTCTGATAGTAACTCTTTTGACAAGTATGTCGATTTACACCACTTGACATTTGAAAGAATAATTTGTATATTAAAACTTATTATAAGTTTGTGGTTTATAATAGCTTCAGTATGCGCGAGTACTATAATTAGAAATTATTTAATCCTTTAAATACATTTGTTTGTTCGTACAAAATGAGTTTGTACCAAAATTTATTCTCCTTGTTTTTTAACGGTTTACTTATAAAAATGAATATACATTTATATTCTTAATTTTATATTAGGAAACTAAAAATATTGAGTTGGCTAATCTTTAATTAAAACCTAAGATCTGTGAGAGTTACTGGCATTTAATTCTTCGAATTTCGAAATTGTTCATAATTTGATTGATTCTATTTATTTATGTCAATAAAGTGTCCTTTAAAATGATTTCATAATATGTTTATTCATCGGTACTTCTCTTTGTTTCATGCTTTGTAATTAGATACGAGAAGTGTAATCAATATTTAATATATATACATATATATATATGAAATATTGAAAAGTAGAAAGTCATTATGTAAGATATATCTCATCACAAAAACCAAGCTAACATAGCATGGTTGTATTTCTCTATGCATGGAACTCAATGATAATTCAATGATCGTGCTCTTCGAACTCACGTGCTAGTGCATAGAAAATAAATCACCAGCTGAAGGAAGAGGTGCCAAACCACCCGTAACATCAGGCAATTGTGTCAAGTCAGGAAGATTAGAGATATGTGACTTTACTTCTGTTCTAACTGCGCACACCTTTTTCAGTTTTTCTTTATAGTCCTGCAACAAGATATTTAATGAATTAGTTGTATATTTGCGAATGGATAACAAACTGCTAATGTAAAAATATATTTATAATCATACATCTAAAGTTGCCTGTGCTTGTTGGAGTAGTTGTCTTTGTGCTAAAGTGTAATCTCTAAGCATAGTCAGTAATCTCCTTCTGTCTTCCATTTCTGCTTGTAAACGTCCATTGTAATCTGCTAACAATGCAGCAGCTTCGTTTACAGCAACACTTAATTGATCTGCAGCTGCTCTGTCTGCTAAATTTGCAAGAAGCGAAACTTCGGAAACTTCTGGTGGTAAAGATGCAATGCGTTCTCTAACGCCAGCATCTGAGGATGCTGTGTTTTCCAAATCCTGAAATGGAGAAGGCAATTTTAGTAATCGCCTTAAACTGTTTCATGTTTGAGGCACTTAGTTATACTTTTTACACGACCCAATCAGGTAAAATGTGGCTGAGAACAATGCGATTTCAATTTTATAAAAATATTGATTTTGTTAAATAACAATAATCATTATTTGTCAAACAATAAATCAGCTACGTATTGTTATTTTAAATCTAAAATTAATATAACAGTTCTATTACTACAGAAACATTATAAAATTGCTAAATAAAATTAAAAAAAAAAAGGAAACACATTTTCAGCCCATTAAAAATAAAACTGATGACCATAAATAGAATAAAATCACAACTGGGGGTGGATGTATCAAACTGTGAATATGCTTGCCAATATGCCTTATGGATTCAACATATATTTTTCTATGTATAAGATAGTTTATTGCTAACGATACATATTCCGAATGTTTGTTGTTTTTATAAGTGGTATTAACCATTAATGCCTTGATGAGTTCCTCTGTTTCTGGTGGATCTCCAGCAGGAGTACGTGGACTTAACGTAACATGTAGCTCTTTGGTTCCATCTACTTCAACTTCAGTCTCTGATTTCTTTCTCTCCTTTTTCTCTTTCTGTAAAATGAAGCGAACGTTTATTTTTAGGTAGCAATTCTAACTTCAACATAAATGTTTGATGTATCTACATATTAGATTCTAGATTACCTTTATTTTTTCTATGTCATTTTTTAGTTTCTTTTTTGGCGGTGGCGTTCCTGGATCTTTCGCAGTGTCTGTGAAAGAAACTTTAAATTCTGCAATTTGTGCTTTATCATAAACACCTCTTTCTTCCCAGATTTGGAGCAATCTGTTTAACCTTTCCCTTGTCTTTTCGTCGAAGCTTTTCATATGTTCAAATGCTTTTGGTAGCACCGTTTCAAATTCCTTCCCAAATTCTGGTCCCTTCTTTTTACTATTTTGAATGACATCGTTCGCCAGATACATGAACATTAACTTCCGATTATCCTTCACTGAAAAATACGTTTATAAAAGTAATATTCAATAAAATGATAAATCGAGCATAAAGTGAATTCATAGCAAAAAAAAAATGAATCTTATTGAATCACATTTTAAGAAGTTTTAAATTGAACTGATTTTCAGTTTATTTATATGCTGAAATTCAATTTATAATTATTTATATAGTAAAAATACGCAATAAAGAACATGTTTGAATTAGACAGTAACTTATATGTGAAATTCGAAAAAATGCTTTATTGTTTCACGAAGAAACTATTTATGAAAAAATTGCTTAAATATTTCGTATTATCTTTAAACATTACCACGATCATATATATAAACAAAAACATGTTACAATTATATACAAAGAAATGCGATAAAATTAATTGAAAGTGTAAAGTTATAATTCGATGTAAATACGATAAATTTTAATTTCAATAAGTGTCTACTAGTAATCCAAATATAATTTTGCAGTTGACATATTTTGAAACGTATGTCTACAATTACGTAGAGCAAATTAACTTACGAGTTAACCTAGAAATTTGAACGAACGTTGCTCGAAATTTATGTTGTTTCGAATGCTTCTCAAAATGGCATTACAATGAAATAATATTCGCGATGCAGAATTCGAAATATAATACTCGTAAGTAGAGGTGTACTTACGATAATCCTCACGTACCTTTACACATCTCTTTGAACCAGATTTTCACGATGGTTGGATGATGTTTTCTGTGATGAATTAACCAAAGAGAAAGTGTTTGAATACTCTGTTGAGAAGGATTTAAGTCCATTAACCTTTTCACAAGTGCACTTTCTGTAAACCCTGTCATTTCTAAATTCTAACGTTATTTCGTCAGTAACGAATATATAAAACCCTCCGTACTTCGACTTACGAGCCGCACAATGTACGACTCAACAGCTGAAATACAAACATGAACGGTATACAAAACGTTACGGTCTACTACATATTATTTCCGCCATTTGCGTTGCGAGCGCCATCTGTCGCAAATATATTGGACCACATTGCGTTACTTTATCGATGTGCAGGCTTATCAAGTCTGTGTTTATGCGTCGGTGTGTGTCACTGTGTGTCAGTGATCGTTAATTGCGACACAGCCTTAAAGCACAGACGAGATTGGACGAGATTCTCGTCTGTGGTATTTGATCATCAATTGCAATTTACGATTCAATTTTTAATCCAATACAATTGCAACAGTTCGCTAGTCTAAAGAGAGTATAGGTATAAATTTAATCATTTAAATTAGTTATTCAATCGTTGGATTGATAATTATATACATATTTATATTTTCTTTATCGTGGAATAAATCTTTAAATATACAATTGATCGGGATATACGTATATATATTTCATTGATTTTTTTTATTTTATTATTGTGTAACCACATTGAGAGAGATTAACAGATCAAATACAAATATTAAATATTCCATGCCCAAACCAGGCTGTATGTTTTTCACGAGCTCATTATACGTGTTTACTCATACGCAGAATACCTCGCATAATCAGTATGCTGTGATTCATAACGCATTTACACATGTATAAAGTAGAGTCATATATAGGTACATATATATACCTATCTGCGTATATGCATATGTACAAGCACAATACATTAGACTATTGTAGTTTTATAATTCGGCATATATATATATATATACTATATACTGACTATATACGTATCAAAATTCGGAAGAACAGGGACGAAAATATTTCAGTCGAAATACTGTGCAACACCGATGTATATGCAGTGAACAGATTTAAACGTGAGAGAGTGAAATAATCGTGGACCCTTCTCTATCGGCTGCACAAGTTGATCAGGGAGTTGCGCATTCAGTTTGCTGCATTTCGGTGAGCAGAGTGCAGTAGTGATTCCCAGGGATCAGTGCGTGGTTCGCGATCGGGGTGTGAGGAGGGATTATGTATCGTTGGGTTAGTTCGTTCTTCGTACCTGGCAGCAATTCGTATTTCGTGTTTCGTTGCGCGTAAGACTCGTGCGATCCTCGAACGAGGCACATCGTAATGGCTGCGACCTGACTTGGTTAGCGTGCATGCGAACTATCGTGTTCGCGTTACGTGAAGCAGACGAGCGAGAAAGGGGGCGAAGCAAGACGAAAACGAGGAACGTGAAGATACGTCGGGGTTTAGGGTTACGCGATTTCGGTGTCGCCGCGAGTGCGTGTGGTGGGCGAGGCGTGATCGCAGAACGGGAGTCTCGAGGACGACGAGCCATGAGTGAGGATCGTAGTGAAGATGATCCTATAATGGATCTTTGGTACAGCAACTGGGAACAACAATGCGTCGAGGCATTGGAGGCAGAGCCGGATTACGAAACTCAGCTGCACAACGAAAAAGAACTCTATTCTCAACAGATGTGGACAAGTTTTCAGACGACGGCGTCGGCCATCGCCCAGCTGTACAAAGGCGAGCTAACATCCACGATAAACACTGGCCAATCGTTCGTGTCCGTTCTCCCTTGTCTCGTCTAGAAGACGAGCCTCGAGGACCATGGGCAGCGAGACGTCTCGTACCTCGCCTTGTGTGGTTACCATTTTGCGTGACATCCATTTTGTGCGACGTATGAGACGATATGCCACTGTTCTCGCTTCTCGTTTGCTTCGATTTCCTTTTTTCGCCGCATATATGCATATCGATCTGATCGTGTAACCAGTTCCTTTCGGCTTTGCTCTTTTACAGATCGTACGCAGGGTGTCTCTCTATGGTTACCCTTCCAGACTGCCGCAGGTACCGTCACGTCGTTGTACAAAGGTGCGTGCACTTCTTTGGTCTATCTTTGTCAACAATGCGAGCAAGATAAACCTTCATTTTCTTTCTTTCTCGCGTGCTCGATGCGTTTGTCTATCGTTGTCTCTCTTTCTCTTTTTCTTACTCTCTCTCCCCTCCCCGTGTGTGTATGTCTGCTTCTTTCTCCCTCTTTTCAATATTGTCCTGTCTCCGTCGCTTTCCCCCCTCCTCTTCTACCTCACCCCCGCTATTCGGTCATCTTTTTGTGCAGCCGTCACTCACTCGCATACACCGATCGTGTGTGTCTGCATATAGGTGTGCGTCAGAATGCTTTGCACAGCTGACCAATGCTGAAGGTCAGCTGTTAATTGATGCGAACTTTTAAGGCTGTTACGAATATTTATAGAAAAGGGAAATAAACCCTTGTCGTTTCTTTGATGATTACACATATTATTTCGCACGTAGACGTAAACTCTGAGGTGGATAAACTAGATAAAATTGTTTATCAATCATAGCTACCTCTGAACCTTGTTGTGGTGTGTTTATGGCGAGTTTGTTTTAGCATGTATTTTTATACCATTGCTTAGTTTGTGGGTAAAAGTGTATTCTGGTACCAGAACTTCATGTTATTTCAGTTGCTGTAGCTTTTGATGATAAATAAATATTACAGTAACACGTTGACTGCCACGGTGATAGCTAGTAACTGGTGTTATTGGTTTATTTGATACGTTTGTCATACAATTAGTTATAATATCAATTTGTTTGTTCTGAAATGAATGAAAGTGTGGTGTAACTAATAATATAATTATTAATAACTGTGGTCGTTTATTCAAATGAAATAGGCAAGACTCATGTGAACTGTACAAAATCCACATGGCAGTCAACGTGACAGCGATTTTCTTACGTAAAGTAATTTTTATTTGGTAAAAGTTTATTTGGTTAATTTTACCTGCTTCTATTTATGTTTCAATGCTTATATATTTACATGTACAAAGTATAAGCTGTGTATGAAAGAATAGTTATGTTCTTTCCATAACTGCAGTCGTTTTTACAATTGAAACCAGTAATTTAATGTTTATGTTATTGGTACAGTTGCTTATCATTTTGATCCTAAATGTAATGAATATTTCAACAGATTCTGTGGACAGCATGCGCCGATGCAGTGAGCTAGGTGTAGAAATGGGTCGACAAAAACGTAGTAAAGAAATAATGAATTGGGCTAGAAAAAAAAGGCGTATGATCCGTAAGGAAGACCTTTTAGCATATCTTGCTGGGAAACCACCTCCTCCTCGACCACATTCTCATAGGTAAATATTTCATCGAGTTATTTACAACCTAGATGAGGATGTGCATAGTTTTTGCTTAAAGTAACGTCAGATGTTTGTAAGGCTGTACTTCCGAAAACTCGTGTCAATGCTCTGAATTGGATGAAATTTTGGAAGTAGCTTCTTTTTCTACTAAAGTGATGATTACAAGAAGGATTTTTGGTGATTTAGTAAATATTTCTTTATCATTTGAGTGTTATCGACACAATCATAATCGTGGAAATAGGTAGATGCGGAGGTGGCTATAAAGTTGTAAAACACGCTGATTAGGAAAAATATCCATATTGACCTCATGTGTGAGCTTTTATGGCATTATGACGCGAAAGAAAGTGGAGCAGATCCATTTTTGTGGTTCATAGAAGACATATTAAATGTATATGCCACAGATTAATAAAATCTTTCTAAGAATCTAATCCAAGTCTAACTTCTTTGTAATTTCTCTGTCTTTGTAATTTTCGTCGCCTGAGAGACGTAATTTTGGTTATGCTTTTCTAGTTTGGTATTCGGATATCAAGAAAAAGAGATCGGAATAGGTTTGGGTTAGTTCACTTGGCAGGAAGGGGCATTCCACACAATTATTTGTTTTAAAATGTTTGCTCACTACATATACTACATTGTATCGTAAGATAGGGAATGATATTAAATTGATAATAAAAAAAAAGTTCGTCACAAGCAACGATGACTGCCATAATTGTAGTCGAAAAAGTTTTTCCAAGTATTTCCAAAATTTCATCTAATTCTCAGCATAGAAGTTTCCGGAAGTTTAGCAGCGTAAAAAAGAAATCGCAGTTCTTTTTGTGTAATTCGCTGTATGTAAAATTTAAATGTCTTTTGTTTTTTAGACTTTAATGCATCAGTTCCGTTTGTCAGGTTTGTCTTAATGACACGGAACGCACGTATAATACGACTACATACAGCTATACAAATATATTATAAACTGAAGTTTATTGTAACTTCCAGGAGTTCGCCAAAACCAAGAATGATGGTGTGTGGTTCGCCTCCCTCGCAAAGTTCAACACCAAGCATGGTTGTCGCGCCAACATCAACAGTTGGAAATGATCCAGATCCTGAATTACACACATTTAGGGAAGCAATTGCATTATCTGGTAAGAATTACTTATCACAGCGAATCTATAACAAACAATCGAATTTTGATTAGTGCTAAATTAAACCGCAAACGTACACTTATACTTTGCGTAACAATTAATTTGTAGCGACGTAGAATCATTTTTAGAGTACACTTGAATTCTCAACTTTTTCGTTTGCAATAAGTTGTGCCATAAAATTAGGTCTCGAACTAATTGAGATGTTTTGGTAATTGGATAGGTTCACCAATGTCTAGGCGTACAGGAAGGCAAGCCGAATTATCGGCATTTATTAGTAGCGAATTTGCTCGACATCACAAACGGCCTGCTTCGCATGATGTGGATATGGGATCTCCCACGCACAAACGTTCGCGTTTCATGTAACAGCGCGCGATGTGTAAAGTAACCTCACTCCCTTGTTCCCCATTAATTAATGAATTGATCAATTAATTATTAACGGTTCATCTCCCCCTACATAGTTCCCGATTAAACATAATCATTTCAGGAAGATGGCAGTGATTTGCATTGCCATGTAAAATGTATTCGTATATTTTGAATATCTCGTATTAATTGTCGAGTTTCTCCTTAACCGATGACGACGTGTCATAAAGGCGCAATAAGAGGCGAATTGTTTGATTATAGAGCAGTCATTCTAATACAACCAAAATTACTGTATCATTGTTTGGGGATATCGTAGCACGAGTATGTTTAAAGTCGGGCACATGAAAATCATTACTGTATGTGGTAGAATCTTATTTTGGAATTATTTATTTATTTATATAAGCAGCGAGATAATGGTAACGTATTTCAAAATATCATTCGAAGTGCCCATAAGGAGTGAATGTCATTGTTTTGTGTACCAGAAATCTGTATACATGATCTCTTAATTTACTGGTTCGTAAGCTAGACAAGAGGATCGTGCGAATTGTAATTCTGGTGTTTTAATCCAAATTTTGTGTACTGCTGGGAGATGGGGATATCCAAAACAATCTTACAAAGTAGTACGGCGTAAATCTTTCGCGTTTTCGAAAGCAAACGGCTGAAGATGTGAAAATTTTGAACGCAGAGCGCTAAACTGTGACAATTAAATTGTCACTAAAACGTAACAGCACAGCGAAAAAGCGAAGCGTTTACTTGTGAATTTCTTCTTTTGTTTCTGTTTGGAAACGAAGAAACTGTTTCTCTGTATGTTATTACTTTTGTAGAATATTATACAGTATTATAATATATTTTGTTGGAAAAAAAAATAGAAAACGAAGGAAATTAGTGGTAAAAGTTTTTATATTTTAAAAAATTTTTTTTTCAAACATCGTAAATATTTGCCAGTGATATAGCGATATAGGTTTCCTTAACAAAAACATCGTGGTTTTCTACAATCATATATTTTGTTGTGTAAATATTTACTTAGTGATTAAATGCAAAAAAATTTTAATCAAGACGTTGGAAAAAGACCAGGAATTCTAGCTCGATCGGAAATGAAAGAAGGGGTTTCACAGAGATCTGGGCAGTTTCCCATGAAATTACGACAAATGGACGCCTTACATTGATGTAATAAAAATAGACAACGTGATTAAATTATCAAGATTACAGTTCATACTGTCTCCTTGTGAGTGTACTAAAATTTGTCAGTTGTGTTATGAAATTTTTATAGCTGCAATCAACGTATTGTACACACAATTTATGTGTATGTTATAATTAGCAGCAAACGTTTGATGAAATTTACTGATTCGCGGTACCATGTTCACAAGGAATTTTAGACAAATGATGAAACGGTAATGTAACATTGTATGATTACATTAATAACTGTAATCATATGAGGAAACTGGGAACAGGGAGATGTTTGTATAATATTCTTTAATAATCCAAAGGATTGCTTAGCCCTCTGATTGTAATATTGTTATGATTATAATGTGATCATATGTCGTTGATATTGCAAGGCTAATATCAATAAAAAGATCATTTTATACGGATTTTGTTGGCAATAAAAGGGAATGCTGAAAGACCAGAGATAGGATTAAAAACGAACAATAGGAACACATTCATAAAAAAAGAGAAGCAAACAAATGCGTTGATAAATAATTCGGTTTATATAGTTTTGTAAATTCTATTCTTCAACAGTGGAAGAGAAATTTTCTGTTGTACGACCTCTATGTATAGAGTAACTATAAAAAAAGCTGTCTTTTGGATAATATATTTAATTCTCTCTGTACTCCTTCGTTTGTAATTTTATATCTGCTTTACGTGTATTCGTGTACGATTCCTCGGAAGGAATATCGAGAAAGATATTTTGTTAACTGCACTGTTTTCTTTTTCCACGTCATGACATTCACGCCAAAGTTTTTAATTAATATGTGAAGTCGAGCTTGAAAGCGCGAGATTTGACGAGGACATTAAACAAGAGAGCGAGAGAGCGAGCGCGCGAGAGAGAGAGAGCGAGAGAGAGAGAGAGAGAGAAAACAGAAAAAAAGAAGAGTGACGTCTTACATTTTCCATGTGTCGCGGGTGCTCATAATTGTGTAACTACTGGTAAAATTCTTAAATAGTTTTCGTGTAGTTATAAATCTTAAGCGAGTTAGAATAAGCAATGCTTATATCAAACAAGGAGCGATGGATGGAATTAACGGATCGGTGGGAAGGAACCCGTGTGAGTAGTTTCTTCCAATCTCGGTATCCGATGTCAATTGGGTAGCCATGGAGAATTCCATGGTATTTTAGAGTTGATTTATTTCTTATGACATATACAGGGTGTCCTGTAACCACTGGTACAACCGAGAAAGAGAATGATTCTATATGAAAAAACTAGAAAGTATAGAACAACATTTTTCATCAAATATAAAAATTTCTCATGCGCGCATCGACGACTCTCCGTTCCATGGAGGTTGTGTAATTGATATATAAGGTGATTCCATAGGTGTAACATAAGTCGAAAACGTGAAATAAATTTGTATTCTAATTACGACATTTATTTTTCGGATGGAATCATTCTTTTTCCAGTTGTACCAGCTGTGGCTCGCTCTTTATGTTATGGGCAAAGGGCTGACGTGTTAAAATGTGTCTCGTGACAAGGTCCACGCAGAGAGACCGTGCAATGCAAAGGGATCTACTTTTCCACAACTGCTAACATGGACCTAATCGATACGCGAGCTTTCCGTCTTCGGCGTGGCCATTGTTGACGAGACATGACAGCTCTTTGTTACGTATGCATGCATATATTTTTGTGTATGCATACGCGCATACTTGATATCGTATGCGTATAAATGTACATGCATATTTCATAAGAAAAAGCATTATGTTCAAAGACTTGTATCGGAGCGCGATTTAGTAACTCCTTTTTTAAGATCACTGTAAATGTATGCTGTTTTTAGGCATCGTATCTCCTTAAGCAGCGTCTATCTGAATTTTGAAGGGCGTCGATCGCAAGGAACTTCGGGACCGTTTTATTACGCGGATATAAGATATTGCTGGTACAATTTATTTAATTAAGGACGGAACAATCGATTTTCCTATTCTACACAGGTCCCGAACTTCCTCTCCACGCGCGTTTTTCGAAAGTCATTCAGAAGCGAACTCGTTTTTTTTTTGTTTGATTTTTTTCTCAACGTTGTTTGAGCACCGTTCCGGAGACGAGCAAAAAGAAAAAGTTGTTGTTCACTTGTAAATATAGCGTATATTCATAACGATAACGATGAATAATAGCCTTAGGGGTACTGATAATATTATTATCATTATTAATATTGACAACTATGCGATAGCTTTAATAATATTTATCGTATAATCGGCAGTTAATAAAACTCCAAGGACTCCACCTGACTCTACTTTCCTGACCAGTTTAGGTAACGCAGGGTCATGTTTCTGAAAGTTCCATTCCAACGAATTGTAAATTAACAAATACCGAGGAGGGGTATCTTTGTACGTGTGAAATTTAGTTGTACGTTAGAAATTTTGCAGCTTATTTTCAGGTTCTTTTTCATAATACGTTCTCGAACTTCCGTCAAGTCTCCGCAGAAACTTGAGTAAAGAAACAAAGATAAAACATATGGAATATATAGTACTCTACCGTCACTGTCCTGTGGACGATTGCTTTACAGTGAAAAATGTTTCGTACAAAGGTAACTCTAACCAAAACAATACATAGGAGAAAGTGACACACTGAAGATGCCATACTTAGCAATATTTTATTGATAAGGAAAAAAAACATACTTGATGATGAAACATCGAGTTATTTTGTACAGATACTGTCGTTTTTGTTTTTTGTTTCTGTCAGTGGATAGAGGCGTGTTCTATAATTTAGAAACTGTTTCGTTCGCGGTCCGAAGAAGACGATCGGCAGTTCACAGAATCGAACCGGTGATATTCTTGTTTACAATCGGTTCGAATGTTCGCGGGAGATTCTCTCCGCTGTAATCGGCATTTTCCCATATTGCATAATACGAGACGACACTCTGAGGACAACAAAATAGAATTTTTTCCCACGTGTATAGAGCGAGAGAGAGAGAGAGAGAGAGAGAGCGTGCTTTCCCTTTCTCGTGGGAAATGTTAATCTTATTAATTATAATCTGTGCTGTGCCTCGTGCCGAAACGAAGTATTTTCTCCGTCGACTTGTAAACACAGCGATCTCGATCGTCGTGCCCGGTTGAAGAACAAAAATCACGGACGCTTTAGTTTAAACAAAAGAAAAAATAACAAAAAAATGTTTCCTCTATTTATTAATGAAAAGAAAAAAAAGTTCCGCGTACAAGTAATTGTTCGTTTTTAAGGCGAGTCTTTCTTTTCTCTCGAGATTATATAAGTTGATGTAGGGAAGTGTACGAATAGCATGTCTTTCAATAAGGGACTTTTAGATGTTACATTAAAGAAATAATTGTTATTTTTTGAATATCAATGACTTCCGTCTTTCTTTTCTGAAGAGATGCGTGTGATTCGTACTCGCTGCCAAAAGAAGTTTCCAATGATGAAGTTGCCATTACCGCAAATGAAAAAAAACCGACTGTTCTGTAATTCGTATAGAAATAGACGAAAAACGAAAAAAAAAGAAGAAGAAAACCGGTAGTTTATAGGGCTCCGAAATTAATCGATTAATTTTAAACAAAGACGATGAATTTAATCCGTTTTTATATTAACGAATTGATAGTTGTTTAGAGTAAATCGGGATCGGACGATCACCGGTACGTGATCGAACGATCCCTGTAATTTATTACGGATTAATCGATTAATCGTGCAGCCTTAGTATGTGGGATCGCAAGGAAATCACTTCTGTATCATATCTTTTTCACAGTAAATGTAGTTCGTACGCTGGTCATACAGGTGCGTAGGAAAACGTTGTGTGTGTGTACGTGTTCACAAAAATACGTGGCGCCGTGAAAATTTTCTACGAGCCGTTCCTTTTTTATTCTGATGCACATTAATCGCAACATGACGTACCCTTGTCTCCCAAACAACAAAACGTACTATCGTACTATAGTAATTGCACGTACACAAAAGAGCCGTGATATGACACAAAAATGTTTATGTTCGCGGTCAGAGCGAGAAATGGTGCTGTTATTTTTTTGCGAACATAAGGAGCTTCTATATTTTTGCGTCTCTTGTTTGTAAGATAATCATTTACAAATAAAATTACGAAGAAAACATTATACTCGATAGTTATTGTCTCACTGCACGTGCGTACACCATATTCACAGCGATCGAAATGAAAATACATAAGACGTTTTCTATACACGATCAACGTATTTACATGATTTTCATTTATTTCACATTCGATTTGTACAATTTCTATAAAAAACTCTTTCACTTACATAATGGACGAACGAAGACGAATTTTGGTTTCTCTACTCCACGGATTTGTAGAGGTACATTATGTTTGTTAGCATTTACACTTTCATTTACATTCGTAAGATTAGCGGCAAGTACGTTCCACTAAATTAAGGCACCATAAGTAGTTCAAGGTATAAGGCTAATCGAGGAATTACGCATTAGTCTGGTTATTAGTTAATACTTAAACGTGCTTTCCGTTTGCCGCATTTGTATGGCGATGATCCGAGTTTTTCGGAAAGATTTCATCTGTTTACCAACTCGAGAAACACATGGCAAATTACGCTCTGTACTCACTGATAGCCTATGAATTTTTGCCATGCGGAGAACTCCATTATTTTCAGCACAATGTGTAGCACTTTAATACTTATGTACAATATATTTTTATATCGAAAGATATACTTTCATGGTGTTTCGTGAGGCACTTGAGAGAGCTTATTGGGCAAGACACAAAAAGTACTTTTAGAAATATAGTATTCTCCGTATAAAAAGAATTTACAGTCTGCTATCTTTGATGACATTTTCGGGAGCGTTCAATGCCTTCTTTCGGTTCGCTATCGCGTTCATCAGTTTCCTTTTAGGTCCGAGTGGAAGTTTGAGGGCTGCGATGTCAGCTTCAGTGAGCAACATCAACGCCTCTAAATCGATTTGTTCCGACTCTAGAACCGGATGCGTGGACGATAGATTATTGGCAACTAAGAATCTCTGCAGAGGTGTCCATTCCTCGTCGGTCTCTTCTTCGTCCTCCTCTTCCTCCTCTTCTTCTTCTTCTTCTTGTATTACAATTTATATTTAGAATAAAAATTCAGCAGAACTGCGGTTGTACAGTTACACGAGTAGATTAATATTATTGTACAATAAAAATGTGATCGTACCTGAGAGTAAATCGTCGTCCCACATGCTTTGCCTGCGAGCCAGGCTACCCGCACTTCCTATGCTGATTTCCTCGTTATGCCCATTAGAGCCGGCTCTGTGACCATTTATAGATCCGTTTACGGAACCATTCAGACAGGAGTTACCGTTTTGTTGATGCGGATCCATTTGCGTGACAGGTATGTTCTCGAAAGTAGTCGTTATCTAAGAATTAAGAATAGGCTACCGTGTGTATTATGCTACTCGTTAATGCTAAATCGTTCCGAGAGACATTAGCGCAAGAGACGAGCCGTGACACGCTCTATGAATTATACCGACAACAGTTTATTTTCTTTGATTAGAATGATCGTTCGTTTAATAACTTTGTCATTTTTCACGCGAGAAGAAACAGCATAGGCATCTGTTTCATCAGATTACAACGATTTCTACGAAGTAATTAGTGCCATGAGTGATGACAGTGCGGAACAGTTAGCCTGCAGCTACGCAAGCTGCGACGGCATAGCTTGAACAAGATCGGATAGCTAATCAAAATTGTTTCTTCAAATCTGAATCACGGTAATCGGGAATTTTTATTGTTATTAATAATGATCATTCGCCGATGCTTTATGAATAGATTCATTGGTATGCACAGCGTGTTGCATATTTAACAGCCGTCAGCGACCAGATCATTTTTCAACTGCATTAAGCGCCGTTCGAATAATTACAAATGAATGTGGAATACATATAACTGTTTTATGAACGGTTTCGTTAAACCGTTTACAATACGTGCAGCACGTGCTGGCGAGCCAAGCATCTTCGAAAACACACTGTGTCAGCAGAATTGAATCTAGCAAATTATTACAATGCAACAGTAATTAAGGTTACTGCAATGCACGAGTTTCATCACTCTGCTATTTCTTCGTTGTAATGAAATGGAATAATGTATCTTCCTTTTGTTTTGGCTGTGGACCTGTTACTTTGATTAAACTAGGAAATTATTAGGTGAAAAAGATATTTTTTGCACGTTGTAAATCTTCGTTCACTTCAGAGATTAATTATTGTTAACAGAAAAATAGTACTTCATTCTAGCTTCATTTTAAACGTGAATATTACTTTCTTCTTTAAATTTGAACTCCCTATTTCGAAAAATTGGAGTAATCATTGCATCACAGAAGAAAGGATTTGCTACGAGGATCATTGTACTGCCAAGTTTTATTATCAGTGCAAGGATAATTGCACAGAAATATTTTTGCACACTTTAGAATTTTTGTATAAAATTTAGGATGGATAAATAGCATACATGTATAGGAACTTACTGCTCTCCGAAATGCTACGGATCCAAAACCAGGTCGATTGAAAATACTCGCAGGTTCCTGCAGGAAGGCCGTGTCTCTGATGCCATTTATTTCTTCCCCATCCTCTTGATCTATGTCTTCGTCGTATGCACGGTCGCCTAAAAGATCAGGAGTACTTTGCGCTTTACTCAACGTACCCCAAACGTCCGAGATTTTTCCTCTCCTCCCCATTTGCTGGGCCTGTGTTTCATAAGTTCCTACGTACATTACTTCAGAATCCCTTCTGAGACCGGTGAGACTACGAATTGACTTTTTCCCGTTCACCTCGATCTAAAAATATAATTCGAATGTTATCTGTTATTATTAGACTGCGGATTTTATGCATTTATGACAAAAATGGGTCAGCACAATTTAAAACAGTGGACATATTAAAAAGCTTTAAAGACATCAGCGTATTGGTTTCAGCTTAATCAGTTAATTAAAAGAAGAAAGAAATTTTTTTTCATTCCCGTATCTTGCAATAAATGCAAACATTTTTTATATTGCATAAAGATCCGCAGTCTAGTTACAAAAATAATCTTATAATTTCCCAATTTAATATATACTTTTTGATAAACAATTAATAAATTCCTTCTTTCAAAATGAGAAATAACGGCAAGATGAGACACGATTAAAATAAGATTGTTTAAGATTAGAAATGAGTAGGTAGAACATAAGACTGCGAAAATATTTGAAGAACTTAAAAATATTGTTGTACTAGTCTCAACTTAGTAGAAATGTCGAAAAAAAGGGATTAATGTTTATCTAGCTCCTGTATATTTCTTTCGATCTAGTAAAATTATACAAGAAAAATTTTATAGGGAATTTCTTATAAGAAATCTAAAGAATTTTTATTTTTATTCTAATAATGCATTTTCGATCAATTTGTTCTGGTCAACATTTATCGAGAAAGTGTAATTTCATGCAAGTTACCTCCACAACTTTAAAATCGTCGACAGCCTTCCTTGCTAAAGCTTTTCTGCATACTGCACTGCCATGTTTCTTGGCAGTAGTGCCGACGATGTCGCTGAACGTCGGTGAAGGCTTCACGCGACCTTTGAAGGTCAATATACTGGATTTGTAAGGTAGAATACCAGTTTCATTCACTGTAGCTAAATCCAATTTCGTTCGGTCCTTCGATAACTTCTTTTGTTCCTTTTCGGCTCTAATTTCCGCCATTTTTTGCCGCTTTATATATTCTTTTAACCTGTTTATAGAATCGGTGAAATAATACTTTGTAATTTAGTAACTCCTAATTGCAAGTAAAAATGATTTTTCGCGAATTTTCAATATGTATGCGTAACAGCGTCGATCTTGAAACATATAATTGTTATTGTGATGTTATAATCAACAGGTAAGTATACAAAATTGTGAAATACTTATCTGAAATTTTCATATTTAATTTTATAAAACTTTCTTCAGTCATAACAGCTCGTGTGTTTTTGTTGTACATTTTATAATAATGAAATATAAATTCGTTATATTCGTAAACTACAACATGAATTCTCGAATATCGCGATTTTGTGTTTATTGTTCAAGTAATTCTTGATTGTAAACTATTTACTTAACATTTAAATGAGAAATCACAAGATTAGTTATTTATGTAGTACTGAAAACTTTTATTCAAACAATTTCACGTTTAATTGCAATACGAGTTATGATAATGCGGTAAAAGGCATTCACATTACGAATGAATGAAATGAGATTTCACCAATTTTACAATTATCGTAAATAAGGAAGCAAAACAAAGCTACTAGTTAAAAAGAAAGTTATATTTTCTTGATGAAGATTTCTAAAAAAAGTAATTAGAAAGATGCAAATATTTTTACCGTCACTTAATCACTGTTATTCTATGAAAAATTTCGATATTAAAAATCCTGTACATACTTTTTTAATGAGACGTAATATATTCGGAATGGTACCCACGTAATCTAGTTACTGCACAATTATTTAAATTATGCATTCAGTTAATGCTAGCTTACACTTTCGTTCGTCACACATCATTTTTACTTTCCATACTCAGAAATACCTTTTCTCAGCATCTTTCTCAGCCTTCTCGCGATGTATCCGGCTTTTCTTACGATTATTCAGTTCCTGATCAGCCTGCGCCAGATCTAGAAATTGGAGGATCATCTCCCTCCCGTTTATGGCAGCCAAGTCTCTGGCGGAATGTCTATCGATGTCCAGTGACCAAATATTACAACCGAATTTCACGAGGAACTTGACGCAGTACTCATGGCCTCTCGCTGCTGCCAGGTGAAGGGCTGTGTTTCCGAAATAATCGGTTTTGTCGGGGTCACCCCTACGAAGGGAATCGTTGAAAAATAAATTAGACGCACCCTTCGTAGTTTCCTGTTTCGCGTGGGCGTTTACGTTCTAAGCGAAACTGTATCTATTAGCTTAACACACAATGAGCCTTTCATTTACCAAATCGATTAACTCTACAAAATCAAAAATGGATGGAATAGTGTACATTCTTCTTTAAAAGTTCCTACAATTTTGTTCGTTCAGTGAATACGCCTGCTATTAGGGCTGGTGCGTCTGTTCGTGATCGGCCAATTCTACTTCCTAGTTCCCAATTGTCTATGTCAGGGTTTCTCGAACTTTTTCTGCAATGGAACACTTCGCAAACCCGGAAATTTTAACGGAACACTTAGCTTATTTTTTAGGTTGGGTAATTCCTACGAGTTACAAAAGATCTTTATTTTAATTACAGATCTTTCCAAATTGTCGCGGAACATCTAGTCAGGTTCAGCGAAACATAGTTTGGGAAACCATGGTCTTTTCAGAATAGTGAATATATTTTTATTTCGAAATATTTGTGACCATTTTTATGTGTATTACTGTACGATCTTACAATTTTATTTTTTTCTAGATCAAAAATTGTGGGCAGTATTGTAGATAGAATGGCTATCTTTTAAAAAAGTTAATGTTTGCTGAAAATGTAGGGAACGCATGTCTCTTCCAGCCCCGCATCCTGTCATACGAGCGGAACAAAGTTCCGGAAGGATAGGAGGCCTTATATCAAGTTTCCATTGCATGTTGACCACACTGAAGCCAACTGAACGACATCTGATCTTGTGCACAATAGGGCACGTGCGGTCTTTCAGCTTTTATATCGTTCTTTACAGACCATCGGTGATCGTGTAAGCTGTTACTCAAGTCGCACGTTCGACTATTTCATGCATTTCGAGTACTAACAAATAAATCAATAACTCGATACGATACTATCTTTATATATGCTTATTACATACATAATTGTCCGGAGAACGTATATGAACCAATAATAAAATTAAACTAACAAACTAACTCGAAAAAACTCTGTTTTTAAAATGTTTCTTATACGCGTGTACATATAATACATTCTTATACATTTATATATTTTTCAGAATCAGCCTCCACAAGGACTGGAGACAAAATGAAGAAAATATGTATGTATGACATAAAATCCTAGGGAGATGTACATATCATAAATGGTGTTAGAGAAATGGTTTTGGGAAAATGGCTGCCACATCCTTCTAGTTCAAAGTATTTAACTCAATTCTTCAGCAAATACAATTTACGTATTTGAGAGAATCATAATTTTATATATAGAAAAGAAATTGTTCAATTGTGTATTGCTCTTTATAATAACAAGAATGAATTCATTCAGACATACATATGTGCTCGAACGAGGAAGCATAGTCAACAATTATTTATAAAATCATTTTTACCGGTAGTTTCAGTATTTTAACTTTACAAAGTTGTGAGAAAATAACTTATTTTACACGTGATATTTATCGAGCTCTGTCGTATAGTATCGATACTTTGGAATGAATTAAATGTGTCTGTCCGAACAGCAATTCCTTGTTCCCCTGCGCCCTTCCGTTCAGTCCGCCTGGCTCGGTTTTGTTGCGTTCGTATTCGATTGTTTCTCATCGGTGCTCACTTGGCCGCAATTTCCGCTCGTTGGGGTCGATAGATGTCAGATTATAACCTTCGTTTCCGGTTTTCGCGCATCTGTTATCGTAAAACACGAAACTCTCTGCGCGTATAGTACAGCTAGCCGCGCGCCATTGGGGGGAGAAATAATGGCCGAGCGCAACGGATTATGAGCAATCTTTCACGTTTAAAAATAATCATCGTTTCCACCGTCGGATGCAACTCTTTCGGTGTTTCATGGATGTCACCCGGTACGCGGCATTGTTCGAACTGTCGTGTTCAGTAGTCATGACGACCTCGCAGTTAATTTGTATGGTGGTTTTCAAGGTTAAGCAGGGGTACAGAGGAAACGATTCGAACTTTCCGTAAAAAATTGCTGTTTCGAAATGAACGCATTAAATTTCATCGGAATTGCCTATTATATCGTTCATGCAACTTTCTATAAATATGTATGCACATCGCCCGTTATTATTTCAACAAGCTCATTCGAATTTCGAAAAGTAATACTCTTCTGATACGACTTAATGACATGGTTTAGAAAACCAATCTTTTACGGTACATTTTTATTTACCGTGGTTCGAATGGTGTTTAGATTTATACATTCTGCTTGAATCCAGTTCTGTTTGTTTTTTATGTGTAATTATGATCTTCTGGAACGGTACCGGTAACTGTGCGCGTGGTTGAATTTAGGCATTTTTGAATTCCTGGTTTATTAGTAAAATACTATCTTTTTAAAGGTACATATTCATATATGTGTTTCATAAGTATTTTTTTAGAATTCCCAACTAAAAAAATATTCTACTAAAATTAAATACTGGTTTGTTTAATGATTTTTGTATGCTTTGTTGTTATTACTAAACTGCAGAGTTGCATGCAAAAAATGAAGACGCTCTATCTCAATTACAACTAGTTTTTAATGTTTTGTATGTGCTATACATATAAACCTTTTGTGGTTTAAAGCAATAAATACAACAACAAGGAGTTAAATAAAAAGGTATTGTCTATCTTAATAATTTTAATAGGTTGGAAATAATGTATCTTTGGAACCATCTGATATTGTTACTATTTTATATATTACCTAGTCATTTTTTCCATAAATGTATAAAATCCACAGTATAGTTATGGCAAAAATGAATTTTTGATTGAATTATAATGAATAGAAAAAACGTTAGCTGGTGCATGTTATACACGAGTGTCATACGTATACATATATTCCTCCAACGTGTTTATAATTAAATAGCTTCGTGAGCATACCCTTTGGCGACGAGCAGTCTCAGCACATCTATATGACCTTCAAAGGCTGCCCATAATGTGGGGGTCATTCCTCCGTCATCTCGTGCGTTACAATCCTTTTTCGTAGCTTCTTTTAAGATGTCCAAGGCGCCGTCGCGTGCAGCTCTGCGGAGAAAACGATTATTTCTACATTATCGATGATTATATAAATTTACTAAACGAAGCATCAGATTTTATCTGGCATTCTTCACATTTATTGTTTAATACGCGAGTATATACACGTACAGTAAGCTATACTTTCCTAAATAACGTGCAAGATGATATTTTCATTCGGGAATTAAAAATCTAAACGTTCTTACATAGCACATCATCCGACACTATTTAAGAGGAGGGGATTTTTATCGAGCTTTACACGGAGGTATAAAGTTGAAAATCTATACTTCCTCACAAAGGACATCCAATAATCAAGAGAAAGAAAAGTAAAAATGTAAATTTTCCCAGAAAGGATATCATCCAACACTAATTAAGAGAAAGGGATTTTTTACTTATGAACATCAAACAACTAATTAGGAGGAAAAGAATTAATCTAAATTTTCCTAGAAAGGATAATTTATCCTTTTAGGGATTTTTATCGAGCTTTATGCAGAAGTATAAAGTATAAAGTCGACAAATTTTTCTATTTGCCTACATTCATAAAGGTAACAATAGCTCGCGAAGTGAATGCTTTATGTAATTGCGTAAATAGCCGTGCGAAAATTGTTTAGCGTACCCGTGATAACTACATCAATTATTACTACTTAATAATCGTTTTATGCCGTACGCATTCTTATCGAACAAAGGTAACCCAAGAACAAGTGACTGAAAATGAGAAAAGAGAGCGAGCGAATTAGGGAAAGTATGTGCAAAAGTTTAACGAGCTCATCGCATGATAATTTTCTCCTTGTTGCAAATCATTTAGCGTGAACGACTCTTGACATTTTTGCGTTCCAGGTACTGAATGGTCTCCAATGAAAGTGTAAGTAGAATGTAACGGGCTAATGATATTAGATGAAGTGTTTCTTTAAAGATCACGCACATAACAGCTTCACGAAGGTAAATATCTATAAAAATGTGTTCTCAAGATTTACATTTATGTGTATTTATTATTAGTCATAAATTGCTAATTTGGTGTGTCAGACATTAACAATATTTCTGATAATTTTACTTTGCTCTTTGCGAAAATTTTAATTGTACAATAATTTCAAATATTGGAGCAATTATATAAATATTTATTCAAGCACGTGCATAATTCTATTTGCTCAAATGGTTTAATAATGCCACTCTACCTTTATTTTTATAAAACTTCACAGTAATAAATGCATTACTATTTTATTATATTAACAGTATCAATGTGGCGAACAATGACCAGAAAAAGATTCATGCTCACACATGCTCATATGCAGTATCCCCATAATATTACATAAAGACTGGTAACACAGGTCGTTTTCTCCAAAGCGACTCCAGTTAGAATTTGTTTGCTCAGAGTTGAGAAATCATAAATAAACAAATTTCTTCCGATTACATACTGATCGACATGAAAGCCAAACAGCTATTTTAATTCTCTGAATCTCCCGTCTCATACATCATTCTACTCGAAAACTGTACTTTATCGCGCACTCTTATTCGCTCAGTGTACCTACTAATTAAACGAATTAACTTTTTCTCCACCAAAGGTGGTATTCAGTGATGCCCCACATACACCGGTGCTAGTAGAAGTGGGCTGGGTGATAAATCTTCGCGCTGAATCAAATAAAAGCAAAGGTGTTCTCATGCATAAATTCCGCACGCGCGCCGTTGATGTATAATACATCCAACAACAAGATAGCGCGCGATTATGGCGATTTCTCGGTCCTAGGTAACCAGGCATATAAAAATTTTTCCGGATTCTTCTCTCATTTACCATACATTATCGCGATTAACTTTGGACGAGGTTCCCTTATAGAGTACATCAAGAAAATGAGAGATCGATGATTACATCATCAGCCGATCAAAATTCTGCAGCTGGTTAAACGGTTGCTTCCTGCAGCGAATTCGCCGAACTGCAAGAGCAACCGGATCCTCGAATATCGCATGTTTTCCTTGTTCGACACCCTATCCAATTCTACGCTATCCACGGATCAAGATTTCAAAGCGCGACACTCCGTTCTCATGGTTAACCAGGCATGTCAATCCTTTTTTCATTGTAGCGCGGGCGACAAAAAGCTAGCTCCGCGACATTTCTCCGCTTCCTGGATCCCGGGAACATAATAGACATCCTGGTGCGAGTGCGCGTACCGATGCCAGGGAAACAAGAACACGAAAACTCGTGCTACGGTATGCGCCAAGTATACAACTCGCAAAGGGAAACTCACTTGTGAAACCGTTCGGACGTCATATCTGCGAACTGTCGCTTCTCCGGTGTCCCTTGGCTACCGATCGTGAAACATCCCTGCGACCGGGCCTCGGGTGTCCTGGTCACTGCTCACGCGAAGGCTACTCTTCGGGGCCAAAACACGAGGATTCAGAGACCGAGCATGCTCGCACCGGACTAAAGGAACTACGCGTGCTGAGTATGGCGTCCAGCGGTGCACTGTTTAAACGGGCGAAGGCACTCGGACGATGTTCTCTTGCCCCTCACCAGACCTGTCCTCCTCTACACCAACTGTTTGATAAGTCCTCTCTCGCTCGTTCACCCGTTCCCGCCGTCTCTCACCTGCACCGGTCGCCCCGCATGTATACTATCCGCCACCTGGCGTTCGGTATTCCGGTGCACAGGTATGCTACCTGCCTCTACACTACCGACCAGGTCTCGTTCAGGAACCTCTCTACTGCGACCAGGCGAAAGATCCATTATTTCTGTGATATTTTCAAGTTTACTAGGGGCACCTGCGCCTAAAGGGTTGCAATATTCGGTTACGATACCGAAAGTTTGCAATTTAGGGTACCCGAAGCCGCGTGGAGTCATAATTGAGGATCCCAAAAGTACCTCGGGTACCCAAAATTAAGTTTGCGAAGTTAGGGTACCGAAGCTGCAGCCGGCTGGAGTTAAATGTGAGAATCCCAAAAGTTTGCGAAGTTAGGGTACCGAAGCTGCAGCTGGGTGGAGTTTGAGGATTCCAAAAATTAGTACTTACGTTTGCATTTAACTTTCGCGTACCCATAATTATAGGATCCCGATTTGCAATGTTCGGTGTACGTTATTGCACATGCTGTTCGCCACCTGGCGTTCAGTATTCCGGTGCACAGGTATGCTACTCGTATCTGCACTACCGACAAGGTAGTCCAGTAAAAATGGTACCTGTTTGCGGAACATCGACGGAGTTTGACTACTTTCTAAAACCATATCTCGTCCGGAACTTGCGAGTAATCAATTTTTCTATTCTGTTTAATGATCTTTCCAGATTTCGATAATGGTTTTGTTGTGATTGGAGTCGGTCGAGATAGGCATGGCACTTTCAGTGTGTTTGCGATGCTCTTGTGCTGTTCATCGTAAATCGGTCACATATATTTTATACTCTTGAGTTGAGTTGGATTGAGCGAATTCAATGATGTTAATACGAGTAATTGATTTTGAATTGGTGAAAGTTAGCAATGTGGGAAGAATAGTGCCATCTTACGTGTTCAATTAAGGTATCTGATGGTAGGTACTAGAATTTGTTCGTTTCGTTATGCAACGTATATAAGAAAAATGCTTTCGAAATAGTTTTATTGAGATGTTACAACAATCAGCATGCAAAGATTACATTGAGACCAGAACCTTAGAACGATGTTGATTTATTTCAACACACCTGTTAAGTATAATTGGCTTGCCAGAAAATCGCTTATGTCAGTTCACAGCGGCCTCAGTACTGTAAGAGATACTCTTGAAATATATATGTTTCACACTAGCATATTCGAATTGCATTTAAACCTCATGCCATAAAATATGTTTTGATATGTTCATCTTTCTCATTTCAATTATCTTTTTAATTTATACATATTCTTTTCCCAACGTGTGTTATTAATATTGCTCGTGTCCTCTGACGTTGCATGATCTTTCATTCAAGTAAATAAATTTGTAACATATGTACATGATTGTCTTAAAAATTACTTTTTGTTCAATCCCTTTTCCATTCATTTAATGTGTAATCAATTTTTCATCAATACCCATAATCCACATATATTAAATTTTGTACATAATTTTAAACACATTTTGTAATATCATTCTGTAACAAATATGCGAAATTGACATTTATCGTATATTTCACGAGTATCTTCTTTTAACATGTTTATATTGACATGTTGGATGCATATAACTATTGCAACGTTTTAACAGCACTGACGATGATAGTAAATAATCTCCGCTACTGTTTGTAATTCTTATTTAATTACGATTTCATCACAGTTCGATTATGTTTTCTTCGTTAAATTTTAGCTATATATTTCGAACATTTACATAATATTGTTAAAAATAATAAACAGAGCAATACCAATATGTGATCTCTTTTTCAAGATTTATTAGTGATTGTATTATCTTTTTACGTTTGTTATGTTGCATTTGGGAGACTAATATAATTGTTATGTAAAATTCTAATCTTGTCAGTCTGCTTAATTTTATTCGTAATTAATAATTGATCTAATATCCATAGAAGAGAGATTAAAATTTTAATTAATTATAAAATACGAGTACAGTAGAGAACATAATTTTCATTTTAAAATGATCACACAATATTACTCTCCAAAATGAAACAAGACAAGCGAGTGACGTTTATTTTCGACGCAGAATGTTTCTAACAATTTTTGAGAGGCGAAATCTCAGATAAAGTGTAGAAGTACCTATTCTCCCATTGCTTTTAACAATATATCACTTTTATATACACATTCTTTATGTATTGGTCCACTGAAAATCGACTAAGCAATCGTTTTGTTTCCAGAACGAATTTAAACAAACAATGTGCTGATTTCAAAACTCAATTTCATTGTCAATCTTTCCCAACAGCATATTTTTAACAATATTTTCATTTTTGTTGAACAGAGCTTAATTGATCGTTCGAGGTTCATGTGTATAGGGTCTGTTAACAACATATTTGTACATGACGAATAACAAACAAGTAAATTAATCAATACAACAATCGCCATGATTGGCTCATGAAATGTATCTCCATTTAAAAGTTGATGTTCCATTTTCGACCTGAACGCAATGTCAGAGAAAAGTTTACAGCTGCCAATAAAAAAATTATACATCTTTTAAATTTTATATTTGAGTTTCTACTAATCCTCCGACGGCGGAGTCCGGGTCAATTGTGACCCACAGTATAAAAAATCGCTATTATCTTATTTAGTTTTTGGCGAATTAATTCAATGAAGAGAAGTGCCTTTAAAAGTACGTTTTAAAAAATGGATAAATAGAACAGTATAAGTGGCCTTAACATTATTAATTACATAAAATGTAATTATGACCTCGAACGTCCAAGAGATCACGTTTAGCACGCGTTTATATTTCTAAAAATGAATCGAACGCGCGAAAAGAATGCGTGATCCCATTAGCGTCGAATTAACATGTTCAATGACCGATATCGCCGTATTATCGTATGAGAGATATAAAAATAGATTTCTACACACGCTCCGTTAAGCTTTCCGCTTAAAAAACAACACACGTATCACTTGAGGTTAATGGATTGTCGCTTTCGTTAGATTTTTCTCATCCGGACCGTACTTCGCCGTTCGATCGCTATACAATATTCATGAATTCCATTCGATTCCCGTAAACGACGCCTTCGAGACACATCTCCAATCAAATTGAAAATCGATTGCAATGTCGCACCTTAGAAAATGTCAGTATGATCAGATATAGGCCGCATCCGCGTGAAGTTACGAAACGGTTACAAAATATTAGGTTGTTGCATATGGAATGTTCGATTTTAGAATGCAAATCTTACGAAGCGTTTTGATCAACAAATACTATTATAGCCTGCGGGTTTATTATACAACCATTTTACGTAGCTGATCATTATGGACGTGTTTTCAGTTTTTTTCAGATATCTAATTTCACTTTTAAATAAAGTTGATTTCAATGCCAGTCAATATTGATGAATGTTATCATCAATATTGATGACAGCATTGTGCGAGGTTTGACTAAAATGTGGTAGCGTAAAATACGGGACTGCGTAGAATTTGAGACTGTTGTTGCACAATTTTCGACTCGGAGAAATTATTACAAGAAAAAAATCATGTTCATTTCGCATAATGACCTGTAGTCAAGAAGTGACAACCTTGCAATTGAAGAAATGAATAACGAAAAATTTCCATCATAATACAATCAAGAAAACGTGTAATTTGTTGCCAGAATATGTTGATTGTAATGGTGCCAGATCAGGGGAATTGACTCAAATTAAGGGGAAAAGTTTCCCCCTCTCTTCCAGTACCGGATTAGTCACGTGACACTGAACAGCGTCATAGAAGGGGAACGGTAGAGTGGGAGACAAGTTGGGCGATCCTTGATCAATAAGTTATTTAGACAAATTTTGTTTAACGTTGCTGTTAAAAATCGGACATTTCATATGCAGCAGCTCAATAGAACACGGTACTGTTCAGACGTTAATTATTGCGATTGTCTTAAACATAACGCTAGATATATTACACTATTGTATAAATATGTTCTCGTGTAACACGTGCACACTTGGAAGAAGTCCGATCGGATGTAACAAAACCGCGTTACACGCGTGCAGATGCATCGGAGTATGCTTTTTCCACCGATCACGGTTCTATTGGGTTCACTCGTAAATAACTTCCGCCATAGATATTGGAAAATTATTAACACCAGAAGCACCGAGCTGCCGAAGTGAGTCGGTTTTAGTTTCTTATAAAAACTGCGAGAGCGCATTTTTTGCGACTTTTATGTTTATTTTAATCTGCACGATGTGATTTAATAATTATTTAATTATTATCCACAAAAGCATCTTTGTGATTACAAATAATTATGAAATAAACTTTTGTTTCTAATGTTAAATGATACAAATTAAATTATTTAAACTGAATGATATGTGTCGAGTCCAACAACGTGATCGTGAATAACGTAACTTTGGAATATGCAAAACAGAAGTTATATTTGAGTCAACTGACCATTGGATTATCGGAAAGAACCTTTTTGAATTTTTCAACCGGAAACTACATATCAGATTGGCGTATGCTCGGTTCTACAGTTGCGAAGATTGAAAATAAACTTGTTATTAATATTGCAGAGAAATTTGAAAATTTTCCGACAACCCAATAGTTTCAGGTTACGTGCTTCCGGGATAATCTATTTGATAGTCTAACTTTTTACTGATAGTCTGTTGTTGTCTGATGTTTTCACTAGATGCTGTAGCATTGGAACATTTTTTTTTATTTACACGGTTTTTCATCATTTTAGATATCTCCATGTCCGTTCTATAGCAAGCTATTTTGCTTGTATAACTTCTGTTCTAAAACTGTTGTATGATACTTCAAACATAAAAAATAATCAATATTGTACGTTCTCGCTACTTTATAACAATTAACATCCGTTGCAATTAACACGTGAACAGTTCTCTCTGTTAAATAAGAACAACTGAATTTATACATGCACATATTAAATTAATAGATAAACTTGATTTGATTAAATAAACCAAACAATGAGGTTTTAAATAAATTAAACCTGAATAAATTGAATTAAATCATGAATCGAATAAATTGATCGTTGATACAGTACCTTAAAAGATGTTTGTTATTCTGAAACAAAGATGTCAGCATTATTAAGAAAATGATACTGTGTCAGTAATTGTTCTGCAACAGTTTTGCTACTCGTATCAATCACAGGACCCAAATGGGTTCATTAGTTTTAAACTATATTATCATTTTGTAATGATAATACTGCATTCCTCGTTCCTGCACATTATACTTAAAACACTTTATAGAATATTCTTTACCGTAATTACAAAGAGATATATTTTCTATATTTTTATACTCGAAGGTATATATATTCGCATATTATACACGTGTAAAGTTGTCAGTAACAATTAGACTGCAGATTTCATGCAGTTATAATACATAATTCCCTCAGACCAAGTATAGTGAAGTGTTTAATACAGTTTGGCGAGGAATATATATTTCATTAGCGTCTTGATTAGAACCTTATCTGAGCAAACGATTGTTTTTCTTCCATCCACTATAAACTAGCTCATAAAAATTTGTATTTCCATATACCTTTGCAGTAATAATCAATTGTACAAGAACAGAAAATTAATTATGCTATCAGTGTCTATGTATATATAGATTACGAAACGAGCCCTTCTATATTTTGCTAGTTGTATACAAAATTCTACTTGTTTTCACTGAACAGTTTGCAACATTTATTTGATAGATTTTGTATAGATATATACTGAGTTTTTACTATTGTTTATGGCAGAAATATATGTTTCAGAATTTGATCGCAACTTCCGTAGCGTCCATTTGAAATGTTTAGTTCTCATTTCATACAAAGATCATACATTATTTGTCATTGGTTTGGTAAACAATAATTTTATAAGTTTCATGAAAATAATAATATTAATGTGATTGTCTTTAAACGAAAAATTAATTTGCTCTTACGCTATGAGTTAAGATCATTCGAGATTGTTATCGTCAATGCTATTTATAACACAGCGAGAAGATTTTCGCTATTCTTTGATGATTCTTTGTTTTTCAATTAATTGACTAAATGTTTAACAAATCAATATTATGGTGTTTACGTTGACAGAGGTGTAGGTTGCGTCACGTAATTTGCAATGCCTTCGAAAATGAATAATTTCTCGGTTATCAGATTAATAATATATACAAACAAGTGGATAACAAATGAGTAATAATTTATACGGCATTATTAAAGCCATTCAACAATGTCTCCGAATATACTTAAAAATGTTTTTCTTATAAAAAAAAGACAATGGCTGTGACGAAACGCTACGTAGAATCAGTTTTATTTACTAAACGCGATCGAAGGTTCAATTCGTAGCAATTTTTTGGGAAGTCTTATACATTAGTTAATTTATCAAACTCACGTTATACTTGTTGAACAGTCGAAATAGTTCATGTTCTAACAAATGTGTCTTTACACAACAAGAATCTGCATTAACGTTATAAACACGCAGATATGCAGAAGTCCAATTACACTTTTAAACGGAAGTTCATCAAGTTGTAACATATGTAACGTTTGTTTTCTTCTATTAAAATAAATATGCTTTTATCTTTCAATATATTAATTGATAAATTCCATATTGGAGTGAGCTAGGTTTGCTATTGAATTACAATATTTCTCATATCCCGTTAAAAAGATGTTTTCTGGATTTTAGAGAATCAGAACAGTTCAACTACACGAGCTAATATACATATAAACTATTATTCATCTATTCTGTACAGGGTGTATAAAAAGTAATGGTCATCTGTCCTAGAGGCGAATCTATACCTCCAGATCGGTGGTTATTTGTTAAAGAAACTGGCCGCAAGATTGTTTATAACGATAGAAGTTGCAAAATATGAATGAGAACTTTATATCCATTGTTATAGTACATAAGAATATTAATCCTACATTATGAAAAATACTAATGTAAAGTAAGGCTACTTACTTTTTAAAAATTTTCTGTTCCTCCGTCGGATCCACAGGACACTGCCATTCACGTGAATATGCTTTAATAAAACACCACACGACACATTTTCCGAAAGAGTGACAGCAAACGAGAAGAACTTACTCCGACCACGATCAAAATAGTACTGCGATGCAAAATTTGGGTCGGGAAATTTAGCGTTTGTTAATTGGACGCAAATGTTTGGTGTGAGTAATTAATAGTGTACTGTGGATCCGACGGAGGAGCCGAAGATTCTGAAAAATTGTAATATACTTCAAACTTGTTCTCTCTTCTCGACGAGTAGATGTTGATGTAAAAAGAAAACATTTACAACAATTTCGTGGCAAGTTTCTTTTACAAATATCCACCGATCCAGACGTGTAAATGCACTCCTAGGATGATCATTACTTTTTATACATCCTGTACAATGATTGTGTTTTCTAATGTTGCTCAGGTTTTCCAATTTTATAAACTCCAGAATTATTTTTTCAAAACAGTGTGGACTGTTCCAATTTTCTTCAAATTATCTTGGAATTCCTCAATAAATTCTTGTACAATAAATTCTTGAAAGTAGAAATTAGAAATTGGAATCTAGCAAGTGCTGTTACTGAAACACAAAAGCGAATTCACAGTAACCGAAGAAAACAGTCATTTTATACGTTACAATCCGACGTTAGTGAAAATTTGACAAACATTTAGTATTGTAAAGACACCTGACTATTTCTTTGAGCTATTTAAGAAAGTTAGGCAACCGTTTCCGGATATTAGGATAGTCTCACGGAGTCTTCAAACTTCGTCGTCCGCTATGTACAACGTCTCTTCGTGCGGCGATCGATCGTTGAAATTCTCACTAACAAATCGATCGGTTTTCTGATCGTTCGACCTATGGAGTTCCACCACCAAATTTCCCGTTCTCAACGGATTGTATTTTTCATTTCCGCCTGTCGGGCTTTCCACACAATTTTCCGGAAGGTTCTCCAATTCCGGTTCCTCGAGCAGGGCATCGACTTCGGTCAATCCTTCGGAAGAAATGGCAGCGGCGATTGGCTCGTCTACGTCGATTCCGTGGCTGTCATCTGAAATATCAGCTCGACTTCCTTCGGTGTCAACCGATGCTGTCGCGAAATACTTGAATTCGGAGTCGATCCCTCCGCTCTCGATTACTGCCTGCGTGTTCAGAGAGTGTCTGCTCGACTCTTTGTGGTGTTTATCAAAGGATTGTCTTCTATTGTCGTCTGATCTGGACTGATAGAGTTTCGGTTGACGTTGTCTCTTTAGGTTCTCACCGCTGCTCGCCCTTGATCTGATTCCCACCTCGTCCGACAGATATTTCACACAATCGACGCTGAATCTGTTCACTGATAACATTCTGCAATAAATGTGTTCATTGATTTTTGTGCAGTGCAGGATAAAAATATACCTTTTGGACTCGAAATACTCATTAATAATTTTTTTACACAGTATCTAGTAGACAAATCCTTGTAACATTAAAAAAAGAAGTTAACTAAATAATAAGAAACTCTTTTGGAGCTTGACTTTGCTCCAAAGTCAATTGTATACAAAAGTTTCAGTCTTTTCTTCAATTTTATTCTATTTGTACGCGACATACTTATGTTACTAGTCGAAAATTTACTTATTTATCTAGCATCGATAGCAAATAAATAATCACACAAATAGGTGAAGATTGCACACACACACAACCATTATAATTATAAATTATTATGTGTGAAGGATTGGGAAGGACTCAAATTTTTGTATACACTCAATAATGTATATATGTCGTGAAGTGCATTTGCGGATAAAATGTATGAGTATATTACTGTTTGAAAATGTATCTCAGGTGCACGGTACCTGTAATCTCCCTTTCGGAAGTCAGGACTCCTTCTAAATTCCAGACTCGTTTTCCGTTGACCCATTGATCTTTCGCTCCTACGTTCACTTCCAATTTTATCGAAAGACATTTTATGGAAGCTCGGCGAGGAAATCTTGCGGAAATCTCGGGGAGATACTTTCATGAGGTCTTTCGCTGCACCTAGCTCCTCGACCAGTCTTATATCCATCGAATTTCTTTTTCCTAGCATAAAACACTTTAGATGTTTAATATATTTATCCGTAGAAAGAAAGAGAACAATCATTCTTTTTTAGTTTTCTGTCTACTGCAGATCAATTAACCGAGAAAATTCGCTCCCATTTCACATTTTTCGAAAGAAAAATTCTCGGAAAAAACAGCTCGAGTCAGAATAGCTTGTCTGTTGTTTCAAAAACTTTTTTAAAAGAGGGAAAGAATTATTCTAAAATTGGTGGGGATAGCTAATTACTAGACTGTGAACTTTATACATTTAAATGCAAAACAATAGAAACATTTAAAGAATTTGAAAATGCTCTTTTGTTATTTTCAACTTGATAGAATTATTAAGCAAATGGTACTGTTGCAATTAGCACGAACAATTTTTCTTTAGCATAAAAATCCGCAATCCATTTTCTTGGTCACCAAATATGTCGGATTATTGAAATTTTCGGTTTCTGAGGACTGACCTGATAGATTAGGCGAGTAACCCCGAGTGTTGGGTGACCAAACCGACTCATCCACTTCTTCAACCTTCGTCTGACGAAGTAATTGGTGTCGTCTAGCAGTGTCCGATCTGTCCTTCACTTTCAGTGTAATAGGACCCTTATTGGGAATGTGCAAATCCATCGCCATTGAAATTTGACTGCCGCCCATCTTCTGTTGCTCCAAGCTTTCTCTGCTCGTCTGTTTAAGTTGTATTGATTATAATATGCAATTCACCCGCAAGAAATAATTATTCCGTATTATCGTTGGATTTTCAGATTTCGAATTTTATGCATTTATGGCAATCCACGAAAAAACGAAAAAAAATCTACATATAACATTCTTATAAGAAAATAAAAATTCCAATTTTTCCTAATTTATTTGTTGCAGGGAACGTGCAACATTTACGTGCCGTTAGTAGTTTCATAAAAGAACTCTTATACAATATGAAAATTTTCTACCTGAATTGCAAAAATAATGTAATAATACAGTAAAGTCGCGTTTACTGTCCAACAGCCTGTGTTCTGCAGGGACAGTGATCGCATACCGACATTATTCTTTTATGACTGCGTCTACCGCGCCGACCGCGCCGTGAGTTCAAAAGAAAAGGACAGCATGACAGTGGAGTGGGTAGACACTGGACAGTGATCGTAAACGCGACTTTACTGTATATTTAAATTCTTCTAATGTTGTCACTGTCTTAAATGACGCCTACTCAATCTTGTTATAAATTCGTACAATCAATATCTATGAAAATGGCAGTATATCTTGATTGTTTAACCAAGAAGCATTTTCAATGTTTGGTATACCTGATGTGCACTGTAGCTTGGATTGTCAACGGACAGGGCATGTCTTTGCAACAATTCTGGATTCAACAATGCGCATCCAGCGTATTTTGGTGTTCTTTTGCGGGGTGACTTTTTGTCTATCAAGGTTGGTGCGCTGGGACTCTTTTTAATACAATGCCCAGTGTGTTTGTCGTCTAGTTCCTTCGAGAACTGCATAAATTCCGCCGTCAACTGTTTCCTCAAAACCTCGTGGATGCTTGGACTCGGACTCCTGTTCACTCTAAACACACCAAGTTGGTGGTCCCATTTTGTCGTCTGACTAGATATAGACCTCCGGTTCCGCTGATTTTTTATAGTCTTTATTGTCGACGTTTGATTAAAGCGAAAACGTGCTGGCACCACTTTGGCAGCGTTATCACGAGCCTCGAAGGTCATTACGCAAGCTGCTACTACGATAAATCCTGTAAATTTGTATTGCGTTACTTCAAGATTATGGTTGGTCAAGAAATAATCTCAAATGTGTATAAATTATTTTTTACGGAATTCCATGATATTATTGTATTCGTAAATAATATCAACAGTACTTTGTGAATATAGGTGAATATAAACAGAATCTAATTATGTTCTTGATTCAAGTTTAAACATCAATACGCACACGATACTAAATTTTTTTATTTTTCAATTTTACATCTCGAGGCATCGCATAAACAATCTATTTTGAAGACTTGTCGTGCGCAGGCGCGATACAATATTTAACAAAGAAGAATGTTTAACACTAAACTGATCAGCACTTGCTCAATGACCAGTTTTATATTTTATTTTGTAATTTGTAATTATTAAAGTTGTAAAGATCATTCTATGAGAAACCATTGATTAAACATTTTTATTCAAACACGTATTATAATAAAAAGTGTGTGCATTTATCAAAAATTTGCTAGTATAATATGTATTCTCAGATAAAAATCTATTTGACACTGGTATTAGATTATTTTGATCGACAAAAATAATATTAAAGTATATTATAGTTGGATATTCACTTATCAATTAAAGAAAAGTTCAATATACCATTTCAAAAATCTTTTAATATTTATAAGTTTATCGATCTACTCATATCTCGGTATCAAGCGCAGGAATACTGTGAGCCTCCATAGCTCAGGGGTTAGAGCACTGGTCTTGTAAACCAGGGGTCGAGAGTTCGAATCTCTCTGGGGGCAACTTTTTTTTTCTTTTTTTTTCATTACAAATATCAATGAGATACGCATGTGCTTCCGATTGTAATAAAAATCAATTGAAAAATATTTTTTTCATGCCGAAAATGCATGCTATATCTATTTGATTTCGCGTGCTCAGTTTATTGTAATTCCAACTACACAACATGGTAGTGGTAATGATTAAATGTATATAGGTTCAATTAACTTTTGTATGTCGATTTAATAAATTGCAGATTTAACTTAAAACTTTGCTGGTAGAAAATAGCATAAAATTGTGTCTTAGGATCAATATCCTTTCTCTCAGATTAGTGTTTGTCGTGTTAATATTTTCATATTTGTTCATTATATACAGGTTTCGGTTTCTGTGTGTGCGTGTGTTTTTTACCTATAATACATTAAACATACACAAGACGGTTTTGAATATTGCTTAAGAATTGGCAATGTAACTTAATGGAAAAAGTAGAAACACTATACATATAACAATGATAGTGAACATTACCTCCTACACCCATAACGATTGGTCCAGCGTAACTAAGGTTGTTCAGATGAAATCCACGAGACTCATTCTTCACTCTTATTGTTAGATTACCTCTAACTTCTTGTGCCACGGAAAGCTGGTCTGCGAAGTATCCTATATGACATGCATCATTAACAAATTCTATTAATTGTTCCGATAGTGTCATTTGAAAAATGTAATTTAAATGTATTGCAATATAATGCTAAATGTAACATTTAGAAAGGTGAACTGTTAGGTGAATTTTTATTATGTTCTTGTAAAAAATACAACTGTGTTTGATTGGTCACAGTTATCAATATGGATGAGACAATCATTTTGTTTCGAATCGATGAATTTCAATTAACAATTGATATAGCTGAAATTTTCTGGAGCCCGGTAGATAAATAATTATGGAAAATTTTCAGTTCTGCATTAATTTATATAATATTGCTTTGAATAATATACATACGAATGTGCACAATCAACTCAAATTGTTTTCAATTATTTATTAAAAGTTGCAATGTTTGCTTGTAAGATATTGAAAGGACTGTGTGCACATTGTTGTTGGATAATAGCTACATCAGTGCGTAGAAAGTGACATAATCATATATGAATGTCGTTAGCATCGGGATACTGGGATACACGTTGTGTGTGAAGGAAATGTAATATTTTATGAAGGATATGTGTTTTGTTCCTCACTCCATGTCAGTATAATTCAATCTGTTCGGATTCAATACATTTCAGATAATATTCATTTGAGATGTACAATAACAATGTCCTTCGAAATATGCTGCATTTGATATTATGTTTTAGTTATTATAAACGGGATTTTGTAAATTATAATGAACAGATCTATGACTGAATGAACTAAACAACATTCGTTACGAGTGAAAACGAGAGTGGGGAAAGGTCTGGTTGCGAAAGTAGATCTAGTTGTAGTCGTTCCAGCCAGTTAGCGGATAAAATCACTTTTCCGCCATTTGCATAATATTCTGAATCACGAATGCTTTTAGTGCAGCATAGAGTACTTCGCTATAAAGAAGCCCAGTAACTGTAGAAAGCAATATTTTGTAAAGAACGTTGCAAACAGAAGTATTAATGTAAGCACTCCAAATATTATTGTATATTTTTCAAAGATTCATTGGAGTATATATTGTGTACTTATGTGATAATACAATCCTGGAAAACCAATATATTAGTATAAGAATAGTGCTCATAGGAATAATAAACATTTCCAAATTACTAATATTATAATTGTAAGGAACGTAAACAAATTGTAATAAAAAAGACTTCAGTTTAAGAAAGAAGTTTCCAAAATGGTAAATTTAAAAAATTACGAATACTTTGTCTACGTCTTATTGTAAATTAAAATCGAGAATAATATTTAAATTGGTGCTACTAAAGCTAACCGAATTAAATATTGAACTGAAACTCAAAATATTATTACAAGATAGTGTGTGGTTCGATAACTAACAAAACAAAATATTTTACAAACTAAAAGTTTATTATCTAGAATATGATAATTTTACTGATTGACTATCCATTAAGTCTGTTACCAATAAGGAAACAATTTTGGTGTTAATGTTTGTGATACTAGTCTACAGAAGATATGAGATAAGATAAATGCTACTTTAGATATACTTACTAAAAGTTTGTACATGAATTTTCAATAAATAAAATTCGTCCATTACAAAAACTACAAAAATTCTAAATAATATCGCACACGATTTACGTTGTTATACATACTTATACGTCAACGTTGTCCTGCCATATGGGAAAGCTAGACAGAAGACTAAAAAGACTACTCACCTATAGTCGCCATGCAAGCTCCTAAAAGCATTAATAGCAGGCCAATTCCAAGAGCTTCGCAGGCGTACCACAAACACCGTGTTGTCACCTTGTCTCTCACCACCTAATTAATTTAATTGCTTTTGTCAACAGTTCATAGATTGTGCAGTGTGCAGTCATCCATTGATTTGAACAAACAAATGGCTCACATTGTTCAAAAACCGTTTCTACGCAATTTCCGACAAATAATACTACTCCAGGTAGAAGATGCTCGATCAGAAAGAATTATGTAGATCTAGACTAAAAATAAAAAAATAGTATTGTATACAACTTAATGACATTTTAAAAAATCATTAAGAATTTACTGATTTATTATCATTCACCATTTATTGACAATTGTATAAACAATTTAAGTACCATGAAAAAGCATTACAATAATTAAAAATGATTGAACCCTTTATGAAATAAGGGCTAAATTTTATAGTTTTGTACATTATAAGAAAACAAACATTTTTATTAATAATTGTAATTTCCCACGTTAAATATATAAACAATCATAACAACAGGCGCTTGATTTGTTTGATGGAATATTTTTTACCAGGAATAGTACTCGCATATTTTATTGTTTAACTTAAATATACTATGTATAATTTGTTCATTATGTCAAGTTTTAAATCCAGTAAAAAGAAATGCCTTAAGACAATTTTAAAAAAATGCTGGTTTTTTTTTTATCAAGTAATATATTAATATCTTATTTGAGTAAAAATATTCATGCCGTCAAACCGTTTTTATGTCAAAATATTTACGACTACGTACCAACGAAAGCAAAGTAAGATAAGTCTTGGATAATTGAATTTTCTACGAGCATGGAAAAGTATCGAAAAGAGACTTTCAAAAATATAACAGCTACGTTTTTTTTTTTAGCTACGTGTACTGAGTAATCGCGTTAACCGACTGAACAATACAACAGCGTTAATAAAATATTAATTTTGAAGTTTCCAGTGTCTGACAAAACTTTTTACATTTACCTGGACGTTCCAGTGCGCCCCTGGGCCGCAGGCTCTTCTCTGCGTCCCTTGATATTGGATGCTTCCTTGGGGCATTTTGCGCTGAAGTTAAATAAATTCTGCGTTATTTACGGGGACCGCTGTTCCGGCGAATTTAATTAAAAATTCTATTAGAGGGAGAAAGAGAGAGAACGCTGGCTGGGTAAAGCCAGGTTAGGCAAGAATTCAAGATAAATATTAATAATACTAATTGCGAGACTGCGGATCTTTATGCGAGATAAAAATTTCATGCTACATAAAAATGTGTGGTTTTCTTTATTTAATTGTTTTAATAAGCTGGAAATGGTACAATGATATTTTTAAATTCATTCAATTTTTTTGTTAAATTCATTTTTGACATAAATTCATAAAATCCGCAGTTATTAATATTTCCAATATTCAATCTTAAAATATTTGAAATATATTCTTCAGTTTGTCAAAATTCTTATGGATTGTGGCTCTTATTATTAATTAAAACAACTATGAACAGACATTTAAATTATAAGGTTTGTAACACTCGTTTTTATCATTTTATTTTTTGAGGAAGAAGTCTGAGTTAGGCTTGAATAAAATACGAGGACAAGATAGAATTGAGGTCCTTTGTTGTAGAAATGTTATGTACATGAGACGTTCCACGTGGGTAGGTCATTTAATAGACTTTTAATAGACTAAAAGTGGATAGAAAATCGTAAAGGGTTTAATTATATTCTAGACGCGCATCCCACCCTTCACTTGTTAGTAATAAGTTATTACTAATTACACCTAATTCCATTAGTTAACTTTAATATTTCAACTATTCTGACTACATTAATTATCGTTATAGCTGTGTTATTATCTGCATCAATCTATGGTTTATTTTTCCAACTTCAATATCTGTGTCGAAAGGATTTATATGTAATGGTATTATTTATTAGATTAGAAAGTAATAACGGTGTTTGATTAATTTAAGATTCATAATTCGTTAGAGAAAGCAGTAAGACCATATTAAATTGATGCATGTACCTAATACTCGTGCATCGATACCATCGTCATTGATTTATCGCCAATCTAATTTTCGTAATTATACTCCAACATCCAGGGCCATTTTTAATAAACATAAGAGCAGCAAAGTATTGGAATTAAACCTTATTACTTGATTATTGAGATGCAGTTCACTGATTAATCCGAGATTAAAATTGTTACTTAAAAATTTGTTCTATTAACATTTCAAGGCTAATATTATTGCCAATTCTACATTATTATGTTACAATTACTCTCATGGAGGAGGACAGTTTATTATTTGGTAAAACTCAAAATAGTTCATCGTTTGATAAATATTTCTGTAAAATATTATTCCTTTATAGGGTATTTGCCTAACATAATACACAGGGTGTCACAAGAATGTTGTACTTCCGTATTGTTCACAACATTTTTGGGACACACTATATAAGCTGTTTATTTTGAAAGTGACCTACGTCCATTTTTGACAAAAGTCAAGCTAGCAATTTTAATATTCACATTTCTACGTTATCTTTTCATTCTGAAGCAAATTGTAACTATTATATTTAAAATCACAAAGATTTTGTAAAAAGGAAATTAGCTGGTTAATAGAATGATACAAATTTTTATTTTGAAAGTGGCCTAAGTCCATTTGTCAGTTGTTCGATAGACCATAAATTCTTAGTAACAGGACATTCGTTTTTACCGAATGACAGAGATTTTGGCATCGTAGAAATGTCATTAAAGAAAAATAATTTACTGTTTGTCCCCCAAGATTATTATAATGTTATCAAGAAAAGTGTTGGGAAAGGTAATAACTTTATTTTAAATGAGATGAAACAAGAGGGTTTCATATCAACAAGATTTTTGGAGGATGCAATTTTTAAAAGGGTAAAGAATTCTAACGGAGAAACAATAAATTAGTTAAAAATATACTGGATGCGTTTTTTGAGAAATGAACCATATAAAATTTTCTATAAGATATCAATGGATGAGAATGCAGAGTTTAAAATACTGAATTTATTACCACGTCGGGGTAGATGAAGAAAATTCGAAAATATTGTATTGATACCACTTTATAAAAATATAAGACAAATTACAATAGCGAAATACAAGGATATGATGGACTTACTACGATATATACTACCGGATCACCATGCTTCTTCAAATCCCTCCCGCATACACAAAACGTTAATAAGGAGTAAATTGTTATGCAATTTATATAGTTAGAAGATTTCCTGAATTGTGCATAAATGGTGTATTTCAAGTTTTGTAATGAAATATCAAATAAATTGAGTATTGTCTTTTCAATTTGAAACATTTGAAATTATATCGAATGGACTTGAGTTGTTTCAAATTTTTTGACAAATCTAGTTGTTAATTTTGAAAGTGGCTTAAGTCCATTCTTGGTGAGGAGACACATATTATTCACTTAATAATTGCTATTATTTTAATAGGAATTGTAAATTCAACTCTCTTAGATACACTTAAGGAGTGTGATACATTGGTATCCTATACGTATATTTTTAATTTCATTGAAACACACAAACTCTTAAATACCTCAATTTAAACTTAAATGAACTTAGGCCACTTTCAAAATAAACGGCTCATGTATACCTACTGTACTATTATCCACATTTAATATACGCCCAGATCAAAATCATATTCGCAATATTGATCGAATATTTTCTCTAAGGGATAGTATCCGCTGTCTACATTTTCCCGAGAGTGAACATTTCATCCTAGAAAAAAGTATCGCAGGTAAAAAGGGCAAGTTTTTATTCACGGTAGTTTGCACAAAGTAGCGCAGCATAATAATAAATAGCTCATTGCCTCATTCTCATTTCATTTAACACAAGACCGACACTCCTAGGCTCGCGATGCTTTAATTCAACTTCACGATACGTGCATGTGTATAGTACCTGCTACAGCTTTCACCACCATCGGCCATTCATTCACTTTTACATAAGGGTGGGTAGGCACAGCTAGGCGTGCACAATGTGTTCATGTAACATTATCTGGCAGCTAGCATAGTGTGTGTGGCCATACTCGCGTCTAATTCACGCACAGTCGAGAGAGGGAAGCATTGTTCGCTTCTGTTTCGTATCTTTGAGCGTGGAAAGTTCGCGTTTTGCATTGATCCAAATCCTTCTTTACGGCTTCTTTCGCAATCTCTCTTTACAACTGCAAAACTTCCCTATATTCCCGACCACCGGCCTACCGAAGATTTCGCGATCCATCACTCGATTGCAGTTTCAAAGTAGAGGAAACTTGCCAAATGCTTAGTGGTCACATTAATCATGTACTCACGCTGAATTAATTCGTTGTTACTGGACTGCGGATCTTAAAATGATTAAAATGCTCTTGTATTACCTATCTTCAAAATTAATCTAAAAAAATGTCTATGTAGCTCCTTGCAATTAGTGGAGGAAATATTTATTTAGAAGAATTCTCTCCCTCTCTCTCTCATCCTTTCTGAAGGATTTTATGAAACAGATATCAATGTGACAGTATTCACAAATTCTTCTATTGATTTTACTGATAGTTATTGTAGTGTGTGTTAAATAAAAACGTATATACTCTTAATAAATTCGATAAGTCTAAAATGATATAACAATATCTCCGAACTGGTATTTGAAAATTATCAGTGCAAAAATAATTGCGATTTTAAACGTGTGTAGAATACTTTTCTGAAATTGCTTTATGAAACTTGTAAAAATAATGAAACTGTTACAGTTATTGTTCGCACAATTTCCCTTTATTCCAAATTTCCCTTTGTGCCAAAATTTTGCAGAAACCTTATATGACCCCTACGACTAAAACAAAATATTTCTGCGATTTTATGGTTTTATATCCCATTGATTTCTTGAGCAAATGGTGTGCGTCTTTTGTGTATGTTTATAGTATTTCTATTGTATTTTGTCACTATATTGGAACTTGAAATTGCAGTCGTGTATGGCCACGTTGGCAAGACGCGTGGTTGTTTGTTTTATCGATTAGTGCAATCTCTGGTTTGTTTGCTAGAATTGTTTAGTCGGTCAGTATTGTCGCTGTTCTCTCAATATATTTCGCTCATTCTGCTACGGTTATTATTATCATTGCATGGTCATGTTACCGGTGTCCGACATTTAACAATACGAACAGAATATAATTAAACGGGTAAATATATGATTATGTTATGCAGGGTGTCCCAAAAATGTTGTACTTGAAAGGGGTGATTCCTGAGGTTATAGGAGATAACTTTTTCCTTTACGAAAATCTTCTCCATGGCTTTGTTAAGGAGTTATTAACAAAAAACATGGACCAATTAGAGCGCGATTAAAGTGGTCGGATTTCGGCTCGGCGTCGGGCCCCGTTGAACGCGGTGCTGGCGTTGGCCGAGCCGGGGTCCGTTCGCTGTAGTCGTGCTCTCATTGGTCCGTGTTTTTTGTTAATATCTCGTTAACAGAGCCGCGGAGAACATTTTCGTCAAGAAAAAAGTTGCTTCAAATAAGCTCAGGAAAGCATTGGAAAGCACTGAAAAAGATCGACTGGCTAATTCCACGTTAATAAAATATAAAGAAGATTTCACTGCGAATGAACTTGCACTGAATGAGTCCATTTACAATTTTGCTTTATCGATTTTCTTACACCGCACAGTCACTCTGACTACGCGTACTATCTTTCATCTTGTGAATGGCAAGAGAGGAGAGAAAGACAGGAACAAGCATTCAATTTACTGAAATCGATTCTGCTCTTTAGTATAGCTCCTCGCTTGTTCTAAGTTCCACAACTTCAATCGTCGTATAATTTTACTAGACTTTATGCAATTACGACAAAGCTGTAGAAAGCTGAGCAGATGAAACACGAAATTTGTGAATATTATTGTATTAAAATACATATTAAAATGGAAATAACTTTGGAATCTCCATCTCTTGTAGTCGATGCAGACAATTATTATTTTGCACAATGGTCTATAGTTTAATAATCATAATCTTGAGCTCAGAATTATTATAACTTCTTTCATATTATTCTTTTACTTAATTAGCTTTAAGTGAAGGAATGTTGCCACATTGACTGACTAATTTACCCATTGAAGTAGTACAATGACTGTTTAAATGATTCTTTTACGTCCAATCTAGTTCTCTAAAGATATTTTCTATTTTAAAAAATTCTCATTTGCAGAAGATGAACAAGAAGAATTTTATTATCATGAGGAGAGAAGATTTTCACCTTGAAGAACGGAAAAAGTAGCAAAACAAAAGTTCTGGCTAACGCCCTCCAAAAACCTGAGGAGCTTAAAAAGAAAAATATCGCAATTGTATACGATGCAGTTATGATAATAAATAGGGTTGGATAACAGCAGTCACGCACGTCGAGATTACTTCATTGCGTGATTAAAAAGTTGTATGGCGCGTGAACGCCGAGAGTTATAAGTTCTACACCATATATAACAATTCTATTGTCCTGTACAGAGATTAATGTTTCCTTCGTGCCAGCTGAAAAGTTCTTGTGTTGCACGTTTTCTCGTTATGAAGTTGACGGTTTCTTTAGACAACAAAGTGAGTGGTTAAAAGATGTCTGACTTCAGTTAGCCGATTGCAATTTAGATAATTTTCTTATCACAAAGAAATAAAATTGCATGTCTGATATTAAGCCCTTAATGAAGAAATGATTGAAAGTTATTTGCTCAGTGCGGTATTAATTTATAATATAGAAACTACAATATAGAAATAGATTGTTGTTTACATTTTAAACACCAAGCAGAATGATTTGCAACCGTGCGAGTCGTCCGAAATGTTTTGTTTAAATTTTAAAAAGTATGTGGACTGTTTTGTTAGAGACCAAGGGTCAACTTAAATTATATTAACTTAAATAAATTTTAAAAGTTAGGCAGAATGTTTCACAATAAACTCGTTTTGTAACAGATCAAGCAAGTAACTTCCAAAATGTCTTTTCTAAATTTAAGCAGCTAAAAAAATTTAGTAATCTTTTATAAAGTCTAGATAGAGCGTTCTCCATACGTTTTCCAAATTCGTACAGCAGGAGATAATAATGTATAAAAGACACATACGAACGGGATTATTCAGCTTGCGCCATCAGGTGGATCCAACTTTGTTTGTGTTAAAAATTGCGTTCTATAATAGAGACCTTGTCCAATTTTAGCATGCGGTACCTGAATACACTTTTCATCGCGGATAGTCTTCGTTTTAACTTCATTGTGTCTCGGACAATAGCATCGCCGGAAATAAAGCGGGGATTGCAATTCATGAGAAGATTCACGACAATTAAAGCGATTAAAGCCGGACTTTTAAATCCCCTTGCTCACTATTATACTCTGTGTAAGGACGCAGGATCTCGGTTGTAATGCACGAGCATATGCACTCTTGAACCTTCGGAATTAAGCTCTGAATGTGTTCGATGTGTCTCTCCATCTCCATATTCGAAAAGAATAGGATTTAGGTTTTATTTCGGCTTTGAGATGGAAAAGATGGAAGGGGAAACCTATTTTTCTGCTTTTACGGAATCGTGAACGAAGATGCACGCATCTCATTTTCTTCCAAGGTTCATTTTTTCTGCGAATGTTTGTTCATTAAAATTATATTTTTCTTCCTGTGATAGAAACGATTTTCCAAGTTCTATTTCGTGGAATTTAACTCTGCTATCTATGATCAAATTATACTTGCTTCATGCATAGTATAGGATGTTCTGATGGATATAGTGGAATCCGCTTATTTGAGTTAAAGTTTCATCAGGACTGACGTTCATTTCGAGCGAAGGACTAAGAACGGAATCGAAGAGCCCTAGTTCTCTTCGCCTAATTGGGACCACCGCATAATCAGGCCAAAGGACATTAGACCTGATGAGTCTCAAATATCAGGAATCCATTGAATTTGAAACTTGAATGGTAACTTATATTTTTATTCGTTGATTAAACTCTATTTCATCTCGTTTACTAAGTAAATAAATTAACAAATGGATATATACAATCGAAAATTATCCCAATTAAGTGTGAAACTTTATGTTTAAAATATCGTAATGCATAAAGACGTTAGAATTTTTATTTCATTTCTTTTTATTAAATTCAGCATTTTAAAGTAAAATATTTTCTACTGTATTAAAATTTTAAAAGTTTCGCAACAATTTCAAAGTTGTAGTTGAACTTCAAAAATTAAATGCAATAAGGTATAACGATGTTAGAAGGGTAATGAATGAAATGAAAAATTGAAATTGAAATTTAATTTATCATACCACAGCCTCATCACAAGTTTAATATAAAATATTGATCATCAGATTATGGATCTTCATGCAAAATAAAAATTGTCTGCATCAATTTCAAGTATCAGGAACCAGATAAAAATTTGTTTCTCCTAACAATTTTAATGTATTGATGTTTTTAGATCCTTTGAATGTCTCTAATATTTTATATTTTGTTATGAACACATAAAATCCGCAGCCTATCGCTCATAATCCTAATACAGCATTTTTTGAAAACTTTTTGGCTCATCAATGCATAAAGAGAACACTGCTTTAGAAATACATTTTCACCGTTCATAATATATGCGGAGACATTAAAGCCCCGTTGTTGAAGGTATTAAAAAGTGAAGGTTGATTCCACATCGGAGCAAAGAGGACAGAGAAAGCTTTCATTATTTCGGCTGTGGCCGGATGATAAATTATGCAAAAAGTACAATGCCCAGACGCGTGGTTTATAAGATCCCCGAAGCCACCATTATGTTTGCTGTGCGAACCGCACTCGCATTATCTCCTTTTAAATTTCTTATCTCGCGTTCTGCATGAACATTTTCCGTTTGCACGGTCTACAGCGGAGAGACAGGGTCTAATCTCCAAAAGCCGTATCATTTTTTGAACGCTGAAAGCATTTTTGCTACTCGAGCGAACGAAGAGAATCTGCATTCGTAGATCCTCGACGATTGTAAATAATTTTTTTAACGAAAACGTGGATCTTTTTACAATAACAGAATACGTGTACCTTATACACCGCTCGCGTCCCAGTTATCCGAATAAAAATTGCTTCGCTTTGACTGTACAATTTTTTAAATTACGCAGGCTTTCCGAACTTCCGCTAATATTTAACTTCTCCTTCAATTTCAGCATTTTTCTTTCGATTCTTATGACGTAAAAAATGCATATGAACAAAAGTTATTCATGAAAGTAAACAATGTTGTTGTTTATATATTCTGCCAGAGAGTTACAACTTTCTTGATTGTATTGTATTACGGTAAAAATTGACAATCTTTTTAAAGTTTTGCTGAATGTCCATTGTCTTATATTTTATTAATCAATAAAACCTGACACATGAACGATTTTATTATACATATATGAAAATAAATTCATTCAGCAATTTCTAAATTTAACTGCGTTCTATTAAAAATGAACTTCACCTGTATTCATGCGGGTATTGGAAAAAATTATATATTGTCGAGTATTGATATCAATTACCGAACTTTGGATCTTTATGCAAAAGTTTCTGCATCGTGAGGAGATCTATGTTTTGTTTAATAATTTTCATAAATTCGTTCAACTTGTTCACTGTTTCAAATTTTAATAAAATCCACGGTCTAACAATTTCAGAAAATTATGAAACTTTACAATTACGTAGAGCATGCACAGATATTTACTACATAATTCTGTCTGCTGCTTAAATTCACTCTAAGGGGTTAAAATTGAGGTTTTTGGATTATTTGTTTCTCTCTGTCATTTAACAATAATGTTTAAATCGAGCACGAAGCTATTGGAACTTGTTTTATAGACGACAACGTAATCTTGTACAATATTTTGTACATAATTGATGTTTCAATAGTCAAAGGAGCACTGGCATGTCGAGTTACAATATTTATCGAAAAACAACCTGTCCAAAATTCTCATTAAAATCGGTGCAACTTGAATACCCCTTGCAAAACGACAATTCCAGTAAACAAGAAAAACTATTACTCACCTTCCCACCTCTACAGACTCATAATCACAGCATTCTCCACTCCTGCGTCTGTTGGTGAAGCTTGTTCCCGAATGTTTGAAACAGTTGATCGTAAAGCACTCGGCGCGAATCCTCGACTTCCGCGTGTTCGCGGAAACGAACGGCTGCTAGGAAACCCTAGAAGCGGTTAATCATAGGGAATTGTTTGAGCTCGGATGAAAATTGGCGCGGCTCGAGCGACGGAGCAGGTTTATTTTTCTTGGAGTTAAAGCAGCGGCACATGGCGCGTCGAAAATCATTCCGCGACGCGAGGATCTCCGTCGTTGAGACGGCCGCGAAACGCACTCAGACCCGCGCCTCTTGAATCGCGTTTGTCGTTTCAACGATCTCACTTCAGGCTTCCCTCTAATTACGGAATTAACTCGCCGTGTCGCCGTCGTGCAGACGCCAATTAGTTTTCGTGGACACCCGATCCTCGAAGCCGTTGTTGCGTCGTCGCGACGCTCGGCGTTTCGGATGCTTTTGTTCCGTTGCTTTTGCCGGCGAACACGCATCCTCCACGTGCGATCTTTCGGGAATATTGATTCGCTCCTGTTGCAACGTGTAACCATGTAATTAGGGCGATGAGCGTTCGAGGGTTGGCCAATCTTTTTCGCCCTTTCCGCTCCAAGCTCTCGCTCACGTGATCTAATGTCATCAATTAACAGGAAATAGTGGTATCATTTTTACAAAAAGATTGTCCCCTTTTCTACTCGTTATGCTGCCAGCTTCTAATACGATTAATCAAATAATATAATTGATAATTGATAGCGAAACCGCAGAAATCTCTGTTGAACTTCTCCTATTCGTCATGCTGCTGGAATCGCCTCTGGTCTCTTTCGCAGAAATTGTACACCGATTGAATTCTAACGAGCGAAAAATGGGAATCACGTCCGTCCACTTTTCACGGGCCCGTAGTATTTCTTAATTGAGCCGCCACTGTGCTCGTGCTGAACGGTTTGCCGCGGACGAAATTGAACGGGAATTCCAGCACGTTACAGCTCAACTGTGGAAACCGTTTACGACGGGTCGTCGATTGCTCCGATTCAGCCGGCTCATTTCGTATTTTCAGCCGCGGTTCATTTGCATCGATCGCGGTTTCATTTTTTTTCTTTGCCGACACTTCCGACGTGAGAACACTCTCCGCGCTCTCGCTCTCTCCCTATCTCGAGAGAGAGAACTTATTGTGTGAGCACTCTTTCATTTCTTCGCGAAGACTGCGCAACAACGGTTCTTGCCTCAACAGCTCGCAACGCAGAGTCCTCGGGTTTGTAAGACCTTTATTAGCGATTTCAATGCAAGCTTCAGTTTACAGGTAAAAAGGTCTAGCAGTTCCGTATGTGTTTGTAATCATGCTTGTTCATTCGCGTTTGGAATTCAACGATTTCCGCGCACCTTCGAAGTTCCCGATTGTTTCGATTTGAACGCGCAATAGAAACACCACTGGTTTCACTGTCTCCGTAAATCTCGTTATCTTTTTTTGTTTACCACTCGAACACGCTTCTGCTCAGCGTCGATGATTTTCAAAAGCGCGCTAGCCGGCATCCAAATAATCCGACTAGATTTATTTGCGCGAACTCCGCTCCGAGGGACCGAGCAAAGTTTACGGCGTACCTGTAGTCTGTTCTTTCTCACTGATCGTCTCGTCGCTGAAGAGGACCACTGGGTCTCTTCATTGCCTCTTGACTTCTCTTCCCGGCAATAACCGATCGCCCCAGCCTAAGACGCAACTTTGGAGATCACGAAACAAGACCGAACTGGTGCAAACTCACTGAAGTCCTAGCAAACCGGATGTTGGACACCGGCACGTTGATCCTTGGGACGAGGAGCAGTGTCACTGGGAGTCGTTCACTAATTCATCGTACAATCGAAGATGTGTTGCTGAAGAGGTCCTTGGCTTTTCTTCTTGGTATCAACCGATCGTCCCGGGCTGGGATGTAACTTCAGAGATCACGAAACAAGACCGAACGACTGATGCAAACTCACTGAAGTCCTAGCAAACCGGATGTTGGACACCGGCAAGTTGATCCTTGGGATGAGGATCCGTCAGGTGTCACAGCCGTGGACCAGAGGAACTTTGTACGATCAACAGTTAGGATACCGGGGGACTGATCAACACTGTGTCGTTCACTAAATCATCGCGTGATCGAAGACGCGTCGCTGATCGTTAACGGTTCACGATTCTCGGCTATCCTCTTCGTTCATCGCTCCTGCGTAACTCCCTAATGAGATCTTATCCTCCCCGGTCTCATCCCCGCTCGAGGACGAGTGTGCTGGCAGCTCGCCAGCGAGGGAGGCCAGCTGAAAACTATACTAAATCACCGTTAGGATCAGGACTCAAGGGAGACGATCAACGACGCCGCTTGAGGGAGTGTCTCTATTCCAGCATCACCTGTTGGTATCGTATCCCGGTCACGGCCTATACAGGGTGGCACGGGGCAAAACGCTGTTCCAGCTGGATTGGCCTAAGTGCGTCGGCGCGGACGCAGATCGATGTGTTATATCGCGCGCGCTTTCCTATACGAATCGCTCCGTCCTCCTCCAGCGTCGCGACGCCGCCACAACGGACGCCCTGTCGTCGTCGACGATGCTTATCGTCGATTTCACGAGTGCCATTGTGTCGATCTGCCGGATCCTTCGACGCCTTCTTTCGTCTATTTTTCGAACGTTTTTCGGGGAACCATGCCATTTTTTGGCCTCCTTTCGCGCTTTGTAGGACGACGCGACGCCACGCGCCGTGCGCCGAGTGAACACACTTTGCCGGGGCAAAGCGAATTTCAAGCTCGCATGGTCATATGTAAGGATCTCGATGCGCGATGGATTGAAACCGCTTTTATGATTTTTAGAGAGATCGAGAATTTGCTCGTTTTATCAGTTTTTGACGTTTATTGTTTTACTGCTGTGAGTTACCTTACGACGAACTAATTCGTTTTATAACTTTGTTCGTTGTAGGTAAACTTTGGATGTTTATGCTGAATAAAAATTGTCTGCATTAATTTCAAGGTGTAGGAGCCACTTGGGAATTTCTTCAACAATTTAAAAAGATTCTAATTCTTTTAATCTTTCTACTGTGATAATTGCAGTTTATTATTTTACTACAGTGGGACATTCTGTGACGAATTAATTTGTTCTGGAACATTGCTATAGGTAAACTGTGGATACTTGTGCAAAATAAAAATTGTCTGCTCGAACCACTTACGTATATCTTTCAATAATTTAAAAAAATTGAAAATTACATATCCTTGAATTCTTCTAATCTTTCTACTGTTTTAACACTGAATTTATGATCGGTTTCATATTTTTTATTTTACAATTATAATAAAACCACGATTATTCGAACTTAAATTTGAAGCTCGTTGAGGTACTAGAGGCATCAAATATGGGAGATCCGGATAGTCGAGGTCCCACTGTATCGAAATTATAAAGATGTTTTCGGGGGAGTTGATTAAATAGATTTCTTTGTTCATGCTTTTCTATTCATGTTTTTCTGTTCCGCTCCATAGGTGATGCAGTGTGCATCGCATTCGATTGGAATGCAACGAAAGGTAATCCTTTTAATCCGTCAATGCTGGTCGATGACGACGTCCAGACTGTTTCGAAATGCATTCCTTGAATTGGGAATGATCTCATTGCAAAACTCAATTATTATTTTGTGAAATACTACTTGCTTTGTGTCTGATATTTATCCTGGGTTATCTATCAAGTTCGCGTGTTTCGGATTCGTAAGTAGAATAGGTGGGTCATGAACAGACGCGTCAGACCTGTCCTGCTCGCCGAATCTTCACACGCGATTTTCTCGAAAACAAAGCCTCGTATGAAAAAAACTTTCTCCTACATTTCCTACTTATTTTTTTGTACGACCAGTTACCGAAAATCTTGTATAATATATAATATGTAACTATCTCCATCGGTTAAAAAAAGTAGAGGTTTAACAAAAATACATTTCTCCTTTTAACGATTTTAATAAGTTCTTTTTGTTCTTCTAATTTTGTTCACTCTGTCTTTTATTTTGCGTACATATTATATATCAAATTGATCCAAAAGTTTTAGAATATTTTTCAGAACTTTTTAATATTGTACAATGAATTCTAGAAACTAATATCTTCATTCCTTTAGAAATTCAGTTACAAATATCGTTGAAAAGAATGTTTTACGAGGAGCATTGCAGTAATGGATGAGTCTGTTCATCGGAAAAATATCGATAAGCGTTATGAGCTCATTGGTTCGTAACAGATCACCATTTTTTACCTGTAAAGCAAAAAAATAGTTGTTTGTGTGTATTTTAGTCGTTATATTAATACGATTATTGTTAAAGTATTTATACTGATGCAGTATTAATCATAAGAAAATTTTTTTATAATTATTCTGGAATGTAGTAACAATATTACGAAATAAAGAGATGTAATATCTATTTACTATGAAAATCCGAATAAACATCTCTGTTTTTAATGCTGCGAAAAATATTCAAAACAGATCTTTATTAATCGGATAACTGGCGTTGCCTCTCCTGTAATCATCGCAGTAGCTAGAATTATAATAAATTAATTAATTCGAGACAAAATTTAAATATTCTTTTAAATTGCTAAACGAGCCCTGTTAAATATTAATTATTTGTTGTTTGATTTAAAAATATTACTTTTCTGGCGTGTAGGAGAAGACAAAAGACATTCTTCGACCAACGCACCCATTGATTTTGTAAATAATGTTTATTAGATAATGCGTGCTTAAGAGTATTAGGTAACATAATGTATTCTACGGTCCTTCATAGAAGGTGTACAAATCATTGTTCCAGCAATGTCTTCTAGATTAACGTAGATAAAATCATCGTCGTTGTCGTCGCTATCGCCTCTTTCCTCATTCAATCAATTAAACCCGTGTTTCTCGCACATACTTCATTATGCGGTTCATTATCGAGTCGACACGTAAAATCGAATTTACTCTGGAAAATTTTCAGATCGATAATACACTATCGATCAATAAAATTCAATTAGAAATTTTCATACATTTTGACGTAAATATATTCAATAATATATGCATACTAATTCAATTATTATAAATCAATATACTCGTTAGTGTGTTCATCATTTTTCATTAAAAGTTAAAATTATTTTTTGAAACTATTAATTGCGATGCATTTAAAGTAGGTACTTTTACCGTTTCTTTTTAATTTCTTAAAAAATTTAATAAAAAACTTGTTAATGTCAAACGTGAATTTTCCTTGAATATCATTCGATTCCAGTGCTCCGAATTACGAGTTCACGACGATTGATTCACGTTCCCGTGATTTTTTAACATCAAACAAATCGAAGTTCCTTAAACTTATAATAGTACATATACGGTCTAAGGTTCCCCTCGTTCGGTTTAACTAAAAGTATATCGATAAATAACGTATCACTTTTCAAAGTTTCTTTTTCTCTAAACTCGCCGGGGCCGTTGGAGCAAATCTCTCGAAAAACCGGCCCGGCAATTCATTAAAAAAATCTCGATTTTATTTATTCCTATATTCCATTGTGTACGTTCAATCTGTATTTTCCCCTCGTTTGCATCCACATTCATTCCTCATTTTTCTCTCTATATATAATTATTTATTTATGTAATCTATATAATATAGAATTTTTATGTAGGTAATAGCAAGTAACGTACAAGCAAACCTCGGTTAATTGCAAATCTTCCTTTTTTCAAACTTTACTGCCAGATTTCAATTATGTATAATGAGTAATTAATTATTTGTTACAATCTGTTTTCATCGAGGTTCTCAAGAATACAATTTTTACATGCTTTGTTGAAAACTTACTCATCATATTTTCGTAAGTTTGTCCTGAACTTTTTAGTTCAAGTACGTCAATACATTTTTTTAAAATAAAAATCACTCAGTTTGTACTTTTTTTATATGTTCAAACCTGTTAATAATATTTTTTTAATAAATATAGAAAAGTATTAAAAGGATGGGAAAAGTAATTTTGTCCATCACATCGATCTTTTTCCCAACAAATAATTCGAATGTAATTGATAACCCATTCGAAAATTTGTCGCACAATGGAATCCTGCTGGAATTTAACAAAAGCTCCGATTAATTGATGGTGTGCACACTGCATACCATCGCTTATGCCTCCGCAGTGTTCCAGAAATCAACGATGAAATTTTATCACTACGTTCTATAAATCAAAATAAAAAACAGTGTTATTTTAGTATTGATTCGGACATGCTTTATTGAAAAATTGTGAAGAGAAAACTAAACGTAAAATGTAAGCGAAAGTGTTTCATGGTAATTGTGATTTGCAAAGCGATACTTACATTGGATGTATAAAACAATAAAGAAGTTTAAACAAAATAAAATGAACATATGATAAAAATGACTAAATTTTTGTAGTGTATCAATTAACATTTTACTATTTATTTAGAATCATAATCTTCTTCTTTAATTTATTTAGCCATTTATAATTCTAAACAATTATGTCTGTATATAATGTCTAAAAATGTATAGAAATTAAAAATTTGAATGAAACACATTTTATTATGTTTCGAATAATGAATAATCGAAACTTTCTATGAATATAATGTTAAATTTGAAATAATTATGTATTAACAAAAAGGGTAACACGAATTTATTCTTACAATAGTATTGTTCAAAGAGGTATACAGTTAAAAGCATGTTATGTAAAATAAGTAACACAAACAATTTTCTCTACTTTATACTCCATGCGTAATTGTTAAATACAGTCTAATAATAACTGTCAAATAGAAACTTCTCTGAATCCGTTTAAACAGAATAAAATGCGTGTAAATAAAATTCCTTGAAGTTATCAACTTCCACCACAAACTTTATTTTTCTGTATCTTTCTGCAAGATTCACCCACGCATGTACTGTTTGCGTGCACGGAACTTTACATGCTCTCGCCGCCTTTTTCCAGATACTGTGAAGCATAAAATAAAATCCTCGGTTCTTCGAAATATAGCCTCAAAATAAAATCGAACCATAAAAATTTCCGTGAACTCGCGTACCGAAGTGCTCGGCGGGGCAATAAAGTTTGGAAAAAACACGGACATTCGTGTAACCGAGGTTTCCTCGTTAGTTTTCTGTGTTTGTTTTACGTTCGTAACTATACCAATGTCGAGTCGAATGGAGATTAATTTATTTACGCGCAAGATTCTGCACCTTCTCATCCGATCCTTGTGTATGTGTGTGTTCAAACTTCCAAAGAATCGTGTACCTGTGTCGGCGTGTGTATGTGTGTATGTACGCAAACGTATGCTTGTTAGGTAATAGGTATCAAGTGTCTTCTGTAGCGTTAGTAAGTAATTTATTAAAACTTTCTATATCATCTTAATTTTCATAGTCTCTTTAATAATTGCCTATACATTCCGTTTCGTCTTTCTTTCTCTCCCTCTCTCACATTCTCACTTTCTCTCTCTCTCTCTCTCTCTCTCTCTCTCTCTCTCTCTCTCTCTCTCTCTCGTTCGCTCTCTTTCTCTTTGTTTTATCATGCATCTGTATAACCTCTTTCACGTAGCTGCCTTTCGTTTGAAACTTTCTTTTTTCTCCGCTTAAGATAAATTTATTTAAAAATCTTTCCGCATGCGGTTATCGTCGAACAACTCGAGGCATCCCGTTTTATAGTAACGATGAAGTCGGGCCGACGTTCGGCCTTGACACGTTACACATTCCGAAAGTGAAAGCTTTCCCGATGATCTCACGTGACTCGGGAATCATAATGAATGAAAATTCATCAAAATCGCATGATCCAATGCAAACAAGGACAATCGGATAACATTGCAAGAACAGAAATCTGTGTTTTACGTTCAAAGTTTATGTGTATCAGTGGATAATTCACTATATTTCGCAAATATAATCCAAAAACTTTACAGAACATACGGAAACACATGATCCCTTATTAGCTATCAATCCTCTTTTAATTGTATCGAGGGGCTGGGGAGAAATCAAATTAATATCATACCAACATAATTACGAAAACGGTGAATTACTCAGTAACACATCTAATTATTTAGGAATAATAAAGAAACAGTTGTTAACCTTCGTATGCTCCTCAAAAATATTTACGGAAAAGATTCTGGTTAAACCATTTTGCAATTTAATTAAATAAATTGACAGCACAGTAGGACCTCGCTCGTTGCACGATACGGGACCGAGAATGCGTGCAATAATCGGGGTTGTGCAACGAAACAGGGAATCATGGTGATCGTCTTTTGTTTCCCCAACGAATGAGAATTCCGTGCAATAAACTAGGTGCAGCGAGCGAGGTTTTACTGTACTAAATCGGAAAATGGCAAAACTGAAGGGGCATACGAAGGCAAACATATATTCAGTTGTGTACAACGAAATTACAAGTGGCAACCATAAAAATGAAAACAATGTATATGACATTGTGCCGCTAGATTCACGAGTGCAAGCTTCATACGCATCGAAACATTCGTCGGAATACGATTGATCTCGAGCGTTCGACATTATTAGAAATCGAAGGGCTGAACGGACAAAGTGTCGGCAACGCAATCTCCCGGTTTCGATAGGTCGAGATGACAACAGTGGCTATCAAAGTCTGGGAATTGACAATGCTCGGCATCTAGCTCGTTCTCTTAATCTAAACGTTAGTCACGAAATCGATCCTCTTACCTTTACGCGTTCCGACAGGATTGAAAAATAATCTATCTAATCCTAGGGGTCGAAGTCTTGTCTCTTATAAAAACGAACTTGGAAGAAGGAAACTCGCCTACTTGATAGTCCCACAAGCAAATCGGTCGAGGTGAGAAACGGATATACATATTTGGCAGTACGGTGAACAGAGAAGACGAGATAAACGTAGAATCGACAACTTCATCCACTTGTCCCTTCGATAGGTCAATTATCTACAGACTGCGGACGCGTTACGCGTTTCATCTGCAATCATATTCAGGAAAGAACTCGACATTTTCATAGAACTCTTAGTTAACCTTTTACGGACGAGTGATACACTTATGGCAGTACGAAAATGATTGTTCTCAAATCCAACAAGTTCCTACCGAACACAACATCTTATATTTGCTGCAATTTTTACATTTATGACGGCGATTATAAACGTGGTATCAGTACATTTGATGTTTAGACACAGGTTATAGGAATTTATTTCTCTATTTAATAGTTTCAATTTTGTTGGCTGCAATGTACAGTGAGTGTAAAAAGAATAACTTTTTTATAATTGTATCAAACGACCTGATTTTTTATAATCAATTAGAATTAGAAGCATTGGTTTACGACGGAGTTGGACAAAATTTTTATTTAAATAAAACTTATGCTCAATTCTGGTTTACGAAATGATATGCAAAAAAGTTTCTCTAAAAATTATAATTTACAAAATTACATGCAAAAATAAAAAAGGTGTCTTGTAAAACTTTTTTTTCTTAAAGAAAATTTAAAATATATTCTACAAATATGTAGATCTATGATAGCTACACACATGCTGAAAATTTCATCGAAGTCGATTCACATACACACGAGCTACAAGCGGTTGAAGATGGTGAAAATCGTAGTTTTACACGACTTTTGATCATTTCTGCTTAAAATCCACAAAATCGTACATCTTTCGATGCGTATCGATTTTTCCTGCGTTAACCGATTTCGATGAAATCATCAGTATGCGTATAACTAACATAGATCTACAAAACATATATTTTAAATTTTCATTAAGGGCCCAAATAAAAAAGTTTTAAAGAATGCCTTTTTTATTTTTGCATGTAATCTTGTAAATTATAATTTTTGGAAAATCTTTTTCGCATATCATTTCGTAATACAATGCTTCTAATTGATTATAAAAAATCAGATCGTTTGGTACAATTATAAAAGAGATCGTACGAATACTTTTTACAATCACTGTATCTATAATTTTAAATTCTTTTAATCCCTCTACAGTTTTAAACGTTATCCACTCATTTTAAATTCTTTTAATCCCTCTACAGTTTTAAACGTTATCCACTCATTTTTGGTAAAATATTTTTTCTCGAAGAAAAGAATGCACGATATTGTTAGTCCACTGTCATAATCACCGGCACATTTGACTGAGTAGACAGTGGATCTTTACGCAAAATAAAAATTGTCTAGTTGAATGGCAACAAATTGCAGTGAAATAGAAATTTATTTTCTTTCATAATGCGTTTAGTAGGTTGGAAATAGTGTAACAGTATTTTTTAATACGTCCAACATATTTACGTGTCATAAATGCACAAAATCCGCTGTCTGCTCACAGTCATATTTTCTATAATATGTTTAACCGATGTGTTCAAATCGAATAGACGTTCTCGTCCGCAAAGGGTTAATAACCGAAAAAATATAACTACGTACAGAATTTGATTGAATTGCATAGTTGTTGCGAGTTTACGAAACCGCGGAATTCGCGTAAACCTCCGCAGCCTGATCATCAAGTACTCGGCTCCAGGATCGGCCGGAAGCCTTTCGTTCTCTGATCTTCCGAACTAAAGCGGCAAAATTTTATCCAACAAAAAACTCGGTTCCTCAACATCCCTCGGGTTACAATTTCGAAACACTGTCTCTCCTGCTTCTCGTTATATACATTGTGGATTACACGTCGATATATTTCTATGTACAATCGCGTGTGTCTCGTCTTGCCAAACTTGCCTTTTGTGCGTTTGGACATGTCGGTTGTAATTGTATATAATATAGTAAGTTATAATATTATTAATCTGAGTTTCTAGGCAGTTGTGTGTTGTTTACATTATATACGTTAAGATTTATCACTAAGGCTCTCTCGCTCTCTCTCTCTCTCTTTCTCTCACTTGTTCACTTTCGTTCGTTTCTCTTTCTTTCGCATATCGCCTATCATTTAGATAGATATTCCCATTCTCGCTCTTTACAAGAATTTTTTTTGGCCTCTGTGTTTTCTCGCTAACAAGTTGGCGTCGAAATAAATCTGTTCAGCTACGCATGCTTGTTTCCGATCGTTTCGCTACACAATTCATCGACGAAAGGAACAACAGAACGGAAAAACTGAGAACACGTTCAAACTGATTCCGCGCACGACGTTTCGAGCTCTTCGAGAAGATGGTACACACGTATTTTCGAGAATTTCGTCACGAAACAGAATCCCATGCGCGCGATACCGACGATATACAATATCTGCAACGATTCGGATACAGTTCTGTCAGGAAGCAGTGGAACAACAAAGTCTTGTCTTCTCTCGAAACGCTCGAAGATGCTGACTCTCACAATGTTTTCGCCCTCTTCCGTTCATTATCGCCCACGTAAAACAACTTATTTGAACATCACTCGTTTTCTGTTTCGTCCCTCGACTAGGGCTCGTCGCGCCCCCATATACACACGCTCGCAATGATTATCTAGAGTTCCTCGTCGCGAAATATTTTCGCAATGTCGCGGCTTCGAGACCCGTCTCCCGACAAACAGTTTCCCCGCCCGAAGGGAAAATGGCGCTTCATTCTCGCCCCGTCAAGTTTTATACAAAGAATACACGCAAACATTTGTCTTTGCGGCCGTACGAAACTAGAACGGTACCATATGTCTACGCGTGATTGAGTCCGAGTCGCGCAGCTGTAAACGCTCCCGTGAACGCAAGAGTGAGTCTTCTTGTTTCCATTTCCGAGTCCCGATCAGTGGTATTGAGCAATGTACTGCCATTGAACTAATCGTTTGAGGAGACCGTTCGTTCGTGCTGATGAAATTACTGTGATTATTGTTATTTGTAATCTCATATGAAAAGAAACGCAATGTTCGCGGGACATTTCAATAGACGGTATGTCCTTTTGTGACGTTATGATCGCTGATCTCTAAGTGATCTCGACTGTCGTAGAGATCGGGGCTAAAATGATATTGAAAATTGAAATCTCAACTTCTCCGTTCAAGCAGCAAATATCTACGTTGTACTACTATGTGCTCGTACATATGTACATATACTTTTTCATATTATTAAGAATGATTTAGTCGTACGCTAACTATGTTTAAACATCAGCCATTCTACCAGTAATATTTTTTACGTTAAACTCGAGTACGAACACGTTTGCTACCACCGTCAAACCTATCCGACGTTCGCAATCTCGCAACTATCACTTAAGTTTACTACCTTTAAATTTTATACACTTTGGTATATTTAACATTTTGACTGCCACACCAATCTTCAAAATTCTATATGCCCAAGCAATTTATTTAATGAAGTAAACATTGGAAGCTTAAAATGTATTGTGAGTAGAACTTCAATTTTTCGTTTTTAAATATGAGCAAATAATTCATAAATATTCAGATAAACATGTTGAAGTCGCAGTACACAGCTCAGTATTCAGAGATTATCACCAACAATGAAAATTAAGAAGAATTAAAAATTCTCTTCTAGCTTTTCACTGAGCAAATTCGTTAACTAAATCTTTGTAATTTAAACCGTTTGTTATTGATATTTTTCTATAGAAATTAGCGGCGTACTAGTAATACTGTATGAGCTTCAATGTACAGAACGACCTCCCACGAGATTACGGGAATTGTCAAAAAAATATTGACGCTCTACGTCACTTTCCGTACGGCCCGGGGCCGTCGCCCCCTCCACACCTTCCTTATTGTGCCCGTGATCGGAGCGTCGCCCCCTCCACACCCATCTTACTGCGGCCCCGAGGTAGACAGAGAAAAAAAAGGTCGTAGCGAACGTGCTGAACCCAGATGTTGTTTTCAAATTTCTTTGGACAAGGGCCGTCAGTTGTTCGGCGAATATTAACCAGTGCGCATCGGATTCTGTTATGTTCTAATATTCTAATCGATTTTTGTTTTACTAAAAGTGGAAGTATTTGTCAAAGTGATTTAACTATATTTTTTACTAAGTGTTCTACCACCACATCTCAGGTAACTAATTTGTTCGTAATGATTCATAATTGTTTAATAGTTCAGAAATGAATATATAAATAAGATCGGAAATATTAAATTGTAAAAATAACTGTTATTTGATTTTTAGTAATTTGTATAATAATCTGTATGTTTATAGAACTATGTGCATTGAATAATTTGTGCTAATATTTTTTCTTCTGCAGCCAAAGAAATTTCTCTTTGTCTCCACTTGTGTGCAATTGATGTAGAAAATTTTCATTTTGCATAAAAGTCTACTCATTTATCATCCACTTCGATAGAAACATTTCCTCAAGGAAAATGTTACTAGATCGGTATTGAATAATAGCACTGTTATTTTCCATTAAAAATTATTGTCAAAAGTGACATTAAAGAATGACCTGATGCTTAAACAGAGTTAAATGTGTATTTTATGTGTTAAATGTGTAGTAATCATACTCGGGGACAAGTCGCGAATCCGTTAGCGTTGTTTCTTGTATCAGACCCTTTCTGAAAATTATCTTTTGTAACGCGAGCACGGATAAAACGTCGCCGCTTCTTCGAGCACCGGAAGAAACGCATCCGCGCTGCAGCAAGGGGTTTTTAAGACGCTTTTTACCCCCATAGCATATCTCGACAGAGACAGACGCTAACGCTTGGTCGTAAGTTTTGAGAGAGATTTCCATCGGACTCGAAAAACACATGTTTCAAGACAGTTCTTTTCGTTACGTCAGAAAAAGCTGTTTTATGTCCAACATGTAATTCTCGACTCCTTCAAAACAATTTATCACTAACTCATAGCCCATCTCTGAAACGTTACACGTCGTGACTGCGTATTTTTATGCATTCTATATCATTTTTATAAATTATCTTAGGGGGAAAAATTAATTTCGGCGATTACAAGATCTCTTAAGGTAAACGTGAAACGTGATTAATCTTTGTTATACGTTTCATTGTGTTTTAGGTGCATAATAATCCGCAGTCTAATGGCTCTGGGTCTGTTTTTGATGTATTTAACAGCACATACCGTTTCCGACGAGGAACGCATCCCCAAACGACTCGTTCAATTGGATATTTTAACATGCTAGACTTACTCTTTATGAATTAGAAATCGTGAATATCATCCTATTGGTCTTTTACGCTAGTTAATCGTTCGCTACGTGTTGGTTATCAGTGTTATTGCTGCTAAAAGTTTATTCAACGGGATCCTGCGGTCTTCCTACAGATATTCTGACGGTAGACAATAAATTCTGCACGCCGATCTGCATGTGTTACCCTTGTTCAAATGCCGAGGAAAACGCAAGCGTACGTATTTTTTGCTTCGAGGAAAAAAGCTTCCGCTAACAATCGCGTTCGAGACATTTCGCATCGTGGAAAACGATCGACGGCGACTTTGATTATTGATACGCCGCGTTGATCTCCGTGGTAGCAGTTTATCATAACACTTCCTAATCCGAGAAATGTATACCAGTATTCATATCATAAACTATTGGGGGAACGAATAAAATGGAAATTATATATTTAACTAAAATATATAAAGTTTCTAATAAAAGTATAGAAGTTATAATAGTTTGTCTGAAATGTCCACTGCTTCATTATTTTCACTATGACTGTATTCATTAGTTGAATCTTAATTCGAACTGCAGATTCGTTATTTACTGTGTTAAAATATAGTACAAAACTGTTATAAATAGACTGCGGATCAAGCAAGAAAAAAGAACGGGATGAAAATGTCATTTTTTCTTCGATTATTGTAATAAATTGTATATGGATACCTTTACATTTTTTCTCACTGTTTTAAATCATAGCTATTTTTTTTGTTATAAATGCATAAAATCCGCGGTCTAGTTATAAGTGAAGATTTTCATGCAAAATAGAAATTGTCTGAAACAATTGCTATACGTATAAACAATTCTTTCTTCTATTTTTGTTTGTTATAAATGCATAAAATCCGTAGTGTACTTACACACTCTAATTTTCTGAATGATTAGACATTACAAAGTTTTAAAACGTTTTGTGTTCATTAATGAACGAATAATGAAGCACATGGTTTATGAATTTTCCCATCAATTGTTCCAGACGTCGATGAACGCCTCGACGTTCAATTCATACTCGAAGGATTAAAGGATCAATAGGATCAATCTAATCCGCGTAACAATAGCGTGACAGTGAATGTCTTAAACTAATGCTATGACGCTTTCCCGTCCGCGATATTCGATGAAATCAATATGGCGTTCCTATTATCATAAGTTTAACTGGGTCTACGTTAATCGTTTTCCACGCGACAGTCTGCTACCGTAAGTTCGTAGAGTGTGATGGTGCGAGTCGTCGAAGGCGCCATGGTTTCTTTTTATATAATATATGTATATAATATATATGTATAGTCATTAACAATATTAATTACAGGTACCTAAAAATTTCTCGCACGCGTTCTCCACGTCGGAAAAAAAGTAAGAAAAGTCGAAATGCTTCGTACAAGTTTAGGACAGTCTACTTGGCTAAGTTTCTCGGTTTCTTCTTTCGATTTTCTTCATCTCCCCTTCTTCGATCGACGCACGCAGTGTCCCTTCGATCGATCGATCGATCGTCTCTTTGTTTCTATTATCTAATCGTGTGGTTATCAAGTGATATTACAAAGTCGAAATGGGTAAAACGTCCTTACGAAAAAACAAAGACGCTGCGAGAATGTCTCTGTGCGTCGCGCGAACGCTATGAAAATCGATGTTTCATAGATGCGAATACGCCGCGTACAGGTCGTGCCAAAATTTGCGGGCTGAAACCAGATTCGTTCAGAGAAATTCGTCAAGAGATCTCCATTAATGAGGCAATAAAATTTCCAACACAACAATACTGAGGTAGATAATAATTCGTATCAAATAAAGTACATAAATTGCATCCTCCATTTTTTTCTACATTGAACGATTTTACTGTCGAATTAAATAGAATTATTTTTCTAAACATAGCAAAAAGATTTACACTTATAATTATCTACACATTCTGTGATGTAAATGTGAATCTCAAGGTTTTCATAAATGACAGTTTTCACAGACTATTAATTTGACATTATTCAATCTTCCTTCAATTCCATTTTTCTATTCCTAAATTTCAACCATAAAGCAATATGTACTTTAATAATTCATTTTTAATCTGAATTAATAAATGGAAAAATCTTAATAAATATAAGTAAACTCAAATCATATAAATATTCTACAGAATAAATTGAATATTGTCGTATTTATGTTAGTTCAAATAAACATATTCAAAATAACTTTGTTCATCAATGTTAACAACTTTACACATTATTCCATACAATTCTTAAATATTTTTTTAAAGAATTGCGTTTTAAAGACATTGCTTAATAGATTTCTTGTTTATTTAGTTCACAAATGTGTACGTTCAAAGAAGTATTCTAAGAAGTATAATTATTAAATACATATATAATCAGTCTGTTCTATCGGTGAAAAAATTTCACAACAATCTATACAAACTTATGAATGAATTTGATAAGAAGTTACTCTCTAAATCGTTTTCATTGTATACGAATAAATTTACTTGTTACGTTTAATCAGGAGGAAAAACACAAATAGCTTTAGGGTAGGCACTCTCTATTGGCAATGATTGTTTTAATATTCTACAAGACAGTATTCTTTTGTCATGATTTTAAGTTAGCAACAAAAATGTAATAAAACAACAGAGGAAAACACTGTGAACTAATTCTACATTTGTTCTTAATGGTTCCAAAAATGGAGTCCCGACGTCGCGGATCTTTGCGTTCCGACTCGCAGAAAATCTTTTGGCGCGACCTGTACATCTACAATAATCGCAGTGACAAATTCGATATTATCTTTCTACTTATACAGAGCGTTTTTTCTTCGTCCCTCTCCCGTTCAATTAAAATCGTTCGCAATTGTATTCACTGCATTGGCAAATCTAGGATAACCCTGGACAACGTCCGAGAGCGTATTGGCAAACTAGATGGTGTGTGTATGTATGTATGTGTGTGTGTGTGTCTCGATAACTCGCTGACTGTTTTAGCAATAAGTATAACGTCCCGAAGAGTTGGCATGATTTTCTCTACGGCGGCCGTAGTAATATTCCTCTCGGTATGCTTCGATTCGGAAATCTATGGTTTCGTCGACAATTTATCGGCTAAGATTTTATTGCTACGTCTTGAAACTGCTACTGTATCGAAACGGGGTTAGCGATTACAATTTCTCGTGTCGGAATGGTTCAGTATAAAGTGGCTTGGCAGTGTTTAACATTGGTGACCATAATAACAAGACCTGACTATTTATCCGGATGTTTTCTTTCTCTGTTTGCGTGTTGACTTCGAATATCCGCGATTCATGTTATTAATTAACATTTTCTTATTCGATAAATTCGGACATCCTCGCGATTAACAATACCAGTGCATATTTATATACCGCCGTGAATTATTATAAAATTACCCAGAAAGAGCAAGGACTGTCTAAATAAATTTTGAAAACATTCGTTAAACAGTATTTTTACAACTTAATGTTGTGTGCCGATTTGACAGTTTTTAGCTCGCTTGTAAATAGACGCCATTTTCATCCTCGATTTTAAAATTTGCAAGAACCGTGAACAATTTTATCATCGATATTACTATAGACAGAAAACACTTAAACCAATATATTTTTTCACACAACAATGAAAAGTCCCTAAATCAATTTCACCCTGAAAGATGATTATCTTTTATAAATGCACCACTTAAATCCTACAATCATTATGTACACAATTGTTTAACATTTAAGATCACGACTCTCTTTACAAACAAAGAACAATTCCGTAAATCTTGATATTTAAATAACCGACAGGAGTTAAGAAACAAAATAATTAATTTTAGAACAGCTTGGAAAAACCATAGTCGATGAACTTATTTTTATTACTTGTGCTTCAATTATTTTTTCTATTTCACAGTAGAATGGAAAGAAATGGTGCAGAATCCCGTTAATATTGGAATTGTTTTGTTTCTTAACCATCTTCGGCGAGTATAACCATCGATATTAATTTACCATTAACATTTTAGATTTAATCATTTGTTATCCGTTATTCGAGTGTTTTGAGAACATGTCCAATTTGGATATTCGAACGTGAAAAATATCCGGATAGTCGCGGTCCTAACAAGCGTATTATAAATGAACAAGCAGTGTCATGAAACAAACGCGTCATGCATAATTACGAGTGACAATGAACGCTTTTTAGTTATAGTTCTGAAGATTTCAGTCGGAAAGTCGGAAAGATCCAGTAATTCGTGCGTAATCCAAAGTTGATGAACAAGTCTTTCGTTAATGGTCTTATAGGCGAGCTTTTATATTATCAACAAGATTCTGTTCGCTCTCGCAAATATAGAAACGCTAGAAGCCGGAAATCATCGAACGTACGCGATTACTGATCTATAGAAACCGTCTGGTGAACGTTCTAATGGAACACGTTACAAATTTTTATTTCTCATGATTTTCCTATTTTTTTCTTCTATTTCCTTCGTGTTTAATTTGTCGGTCTTATGCGCACTTATTAATTCGACACTAGACTTTGGCGGTAAGCATTCGAACGAAAATGAAACGGGATCCATATGTTGTTACAATTTTTTTTCTGGATCGTTTCGTGCTATTTAGAAATCGACGAAATTATGTAAGAACCTAACGATAATATAGTCAGCGGTGGTAATTCATCTATGGCTCTCTCTTCTTTTTTTTTTGGCGGTAGTGTTTCATTACTTTTAATTATTTTTTCTCCGGTTTTGACTTTTATACTAATCTTTAGTAACAACCCATGCAGTAATTTTACGAAAATAAAGAAACTCGAGGGTCCGGCGTATCATTAAATTCTGATTAATGCAACTCTTTCATGGATTTGCATTTGAACGCGTGTTCCTTACCATTAGCATCCATCGTTTCGGATCTTCTAAAATTATTCGAAGGTAGAGGTATTGAAAAACACTTACTGGATTCGGCCGAGATTATTCAGAGAATATGTTCTCTCTCGCACTCTCTTGCTCTCTCTCTCGCGCGCTCTCTTTCGCTCTCGCTCTCGTTCTCTCTCTCTCTCTCTCGAATACTCTCGCTCGAAATATACGCTTCTCGTGCAAGCATTTTTGGCCGCCTCGATTGTCCGCATCAATACGAGTTATTCATTTAGGAACGCTTTTCTTACGTTTAAAATTATGCATATCACCGTTCTCAGGACTAGCTCAGTCTTGAACAAAATATCTTCAATGAAAACAATTTTAAACAATTTAAATTCATTAAATTCATTATCAACTTACAGATTGTATTTTCTTAAATTATAGTTCGCATCTCCGGAAAATTGACATGATTTGATTAAATGTGTTTGACGAGTACGATAAATCAACGTGGTTGTTTCGAGAAATAAATTTTACGGAAAATACAATGATAAGAATAAATTGATGAGGAATTTCTCGAGACTCGTAACAGGGGGAATATAGTTTGAAGAAACCTGAACCTGTCCTGAAAGCGATTGCTTTTTTCCACAGTCTCGCCCTTATCAGTTTCACAGATGGATCTTTCATCTTCGCTCAATTTTTCATCTTTCATAAGGCGCGATTGAACTCCCCGGAAAAGTCGAAAAGATTCTATCAGGGAAAAGTGATCTTTCAGTTGATCCAGCCCGCACGTTTACAAGGTCCTATAGTTCCGTGAGACGTGTCGAACCTTCGGCGATCGTACAAAATCGAGGGATCCTGCTGCGGACGTTCTCAAAGAAGATCAAGATGCTCCGTAGACGCAGGCAGAGTTGTCAGGTGGACTGATCTTCTCCACTGGCAAAACTGCTGCCCTGTGCCAGTCGTCTCGTACCTGAAATTCAAATAATTCCATCTTATTTCACATGTATTTGCAAAGTCTTTCGAAATTCAGTTTAACAAAAGTTTAACTGTGTTAAAATAAAATTGCTTAGGGAAAGACAGAAGTCACGACAATTGAAGACAAACAATGTTAAGCAATTCATCATAGAAAAAAATTACTTCTTAAACTCGTAAAGATTCTCCATATCGAAATAAAAATTTAACTACAATATAACTAAAACGTCTCTGACTAAAATCGTTTACAAAAAGACGCGGAAGTTACGACAACTGAAGCTAAACAATGTTAAACAGTTCTTCATAGAAAAAAATTACTTCTTAAACTTGTAAATATTCTCCATATCGAAATAAAAATTTAACTACAATAGAACTAAAACGTCTCTGATTAAAATCGCTTAGAAAAAGACGTAGAAGTTACAACTGAAGGTAAACAATGTTAAACAGTTCTTCATAGAAAAAAAATTACTTCTTAAACTTGTAAATATTCTCCCCATTGAAATAAAAATGTAAGAACTAAAACGTCTCTCGTACTAAAATCGTTTAGAAAAAGAAATTACGATAATTGGAATTAAACAATGTTGAACACTTTATATATGTGTAGTAATTTCAGAAGGTCTGATAAAAATGTCTCAATACCAAATCAATAAAATTTCAATATTGAAACATCTTTATATTCCTTACGAAGTATGATAAAAAACGTATCGCATTAATAAAATTGAAATTGATTGAAGCGTTTTTACTTAAATCGCAGAGGAATGTAGAGAATGTTCAGTTTGAAAGCAGAACGATATCATTTTAGGAGGATAAACAAATTCAGTTCCGGTTTTAATACCATAGAATCAGATTATGAAGAGGATTTTTTAATTAATTGAAAGCGTATGGGGCTCACCTGCTCGACTTTAGCAAATACCCTCAGTAAATTGAGGCCAGCTAATTTTTTAATATCTTCCTCCGTCCATGTTGGGTCTTCCAGCAGTGTTGCCAACAATTGAGGATACCTCGATACGTCCTCTAAACCGGTGGGAGTACTGTAAGCGATGTTCAATGTTCATGTTACTGGCTGACAGGTCCGTACAATTAATGACTGCATTCAGAGAATAAAAGATCACCAACAACCCCGGTTTCAAAATTTTGCCATCAATAGAAGCAATTTGATGAGTCCGCGCTAAACTGGTTCGTTTCGGAAATTGTTTTAAATTCGAACATAAGCGAAACTCTTCGCGATAGCACGGCGCGGCCACAGTTGCTGGTAATAACGTTTCTCTGAATGCACAATGCATCAAGGATACTCAAAAGATAATTACAAGTTTATCCCGTCGAAGCCGGCTCCTATTCCAACGTGATCGATCCCCGCCACCTTTCGAATGTGATTGATGTGTGCTGAAACAGCGTGGCCTCTTAATAAGCTCGGCCGAATCGAGACGTTTTAAATGTTCATTTCATTATGCCCAATCTGCGTCGTCATTAACTTTCCGTTACCGTTTCGTTTCGAATCGAATACGCGTCTAGTTGATTGATGATTAATTCCGGCCGGAGGTTGCCTGATTTTATGCGAATCGCCGGGAACGAGGCACGATTTTAGCCATTTTGATTGGAACTATTCGGGGCGTAAGCGTTCAGTTTTCTGAATTCATTTTCATCGGTCCAGTCGTTAATGAATTTCTTTCAACAAGCGTAAACTATTCTTATCATTTTATGGAACATCATTTATATGTATGAAATTGATTCGCTGCAGAATATTCAAATCATCGCATCCGGTAATCGAACGACGTTATTATGCAAAAATTTAGCATGCATTTTAAACAGGTTCTGTGTTTTGTTCATATTGCTGTTTCGATATTTTTCTAAAAATAATTTTACGTGTCAAAACAGTTTTTAATAGACTGAAATACGTACATTTTTTAATTGAAAAATCCTGTGTAACTAATTACTGTAGTAGACTGCGGATTTTACGCAGTACTCGCGCGCGCGCGCGTTCAATGAAGTTAAAAATATTTTTCTCTTATTTTCAACTCGAATTATTCAGAAGGAAAACAGGTATGTGTGTAACTCATGTGTCTTAAACTGTAAATTGTAATTAAAATAGAAGGATTAAGAAGGAGCAATATGCCCGCGCGTGACCTCTCTTTACACGCGCTGTCCTTCTCTACGTTCGGCTTGGCCTTTGGAGATAAAAAAATAGCTACCCTATACGATAGATGCAAGCAAATCCCCCCGAGGCTGTTGCGTCTATAGAGGATTTACTGTATTTTTTAAGGGCCGGCAATAAATGGCTATTAACTATGTGAGCATCTGTTGAACTACAAACAACGTGTTACGTGTTAGTACCTTTTCGAGTAAACGTGTTCTTACGCGAAGAAGGGACTCCGACAGTAATAATTACGGTTTGTTATAATGGTACAGTGGTTTTTATGTGTATGGCCAGAGCAACAAAATAGCATGTGGTTGATAGTGTTCTACGTACCAATAACATCTTTTATGGTGGCGGTGCTGTTGCACGTTATGAAGAATGTATAAAACGGAACCATTGCCACTCCCCCGTTTTTAGCCTGCAAACAGAATCATTAACATCAGATACGCCGAGATTGTGAATCTTTGAATGGAGTTTGCATAAAGAAGGGAGTAATCGTAAAGTTCGGACAAGAAAATTATAATAGAATTTATTCGATGCATACGTATCCGTAGTCAGAAATTTCAATAATATAATTAATCCTAGGATGTCGTCTCTCAACTCCATTTACACCTTGATGTAGCATAATTAAAATTCTCTGCATCAAGCTACTACAATCAAATAGAGCATCTCTTCTTTTAATAAAAAGTTCTCAATTTTTTACTATCTTATATTTCATCAAACTGATATTTCTTCCTTTAATAATTTTAATAAGTTGATGAATTCTCTCAGGCATTTTAAATTCTTTTAATTTTTCTATTGGTTTTTATATCGTATATCAATTTCTCAATTGATGTCTCAAAATTGTTATATTTTCTTGGAAAGGGTGATCCGAAGGTCATTTCAAATAATTTTTTCATTTACAAATACAACATTTTTGGGACACCCGGTATATTTTACATAATAATTGAACTGCTAATTGATACTGCTTTCATATGTTTATCACTATACTGCGGACTTTATGCACTTATGACAAAAATAAATGGGTGAGACAGAAAACTGCGGAATCATTGAACGAATTTAAATATGGTACTGCATAATTTTCGACTTGATATCAAACGATTAAAACTTTTTTGGGAAGCTAGAGCAATTAGTTTACTACAGGCTGTGAAAAATTTTTTTTTTCGAAAATTGCAATTGGTCGAAATTGTAGAGAAGATACTAAAAGTTGCATTTTACAACTTTTTTATGTGGGCCTATATCGAAAATTTAAAAAATACGTTCTGTAGATCCGTGTTGATTAAACATATGCTGAAGATTTCGTCGAAATCGGTCGACGTTGAAATGAGCTAGGAACGTTTAAAGATGGTAAAAATTGCAGATTTTCACGATTTTCGGCCTCTAACTGCAATAAATCTAAGAATTCTTACATCTTTCAATGTCTGTCGATTTTTCCCGTATCAACCGATTTCGATAAAATTTTCACAGTGCATATAATTGACACAGGTCTACAAAACGTATTTTTTAAATGTTCGATATAGACTCGCATAAAAAAGTTGTAGAATGCAACCTCTAGTATTTTCTCTGGAATTCCGACCAATTGCAATTTTTGGAAAAATTTCTTTTCACATCCTGTAGTAAACTAATTACTCTAGCTTCCCAAAAAAGTTCAAATCGTATAGTCCAATATTAAAAAAGGTATCAGTTTTGTTGAGTGCGCGTCCGAATATTAGTGGGAGTCACTGTATACAGCAGTCTATCACTCATCGTGAAGCAAATGTATCCAATTGACGAAAGAAGCACACGTAATATAAATGTTAGAGTGGACATTCTGAACTGTGCCAAAAATTACAGAAAACATTTCGCTCGCATAATAAAGTCCGCAAACACACACATTTCTGTCATAAATTGCATAAGATCCGCAGTGTCTAGTGATGTTCTTCCGCGATGAAATGTGCGGCATAAAAAAAGTTACAGCCAAGAACGTGCCGACGTTGTAAAAAAAATAGGTCTCATTGAAGGTAACGTGGAATCCGTAAGTCCCTTTGGTAAGTTGCACGAAGCTGCAACGTGCAGTTTACGTATCCTCAACTTTAATCTGTAAGTTGCACGCGTACGATACCGGCGAGAGGCAGATATTAAAAAAGTTGTGATTCGAGATGGCGCGCTTTCCATGTGTATCTGTGACTGGGAAACGCACATTAAAATTCGATGAGCGAGCTCTTTGTTCAAACCGACGGCGCACTCGTGGCATTCCATATTGATTTTTCTTCAAAGTCGCTTTTCGAAAGATACGCGGAAACGACCCTGCCGCTATCAGAATCACCTGTCACCGCTACAGTTTACGGTCGCGTATGCTCCTCCAACGCTGCCAAAGGATATTGTGAGCTTTCCCTGTGCCATCCTCTTCATTTACATATAGAATGATTGATATTGCGTCAATTCGCGATGCATACGAGAAGCATTCCGCTCGGGTATCTATTATATGGTGTATGGCTTCGCTGTGACAGCCGTCGAGTTTAGTAAGTCGATGCGATCGTCGGTTATTTGTTTCGTCGGTTCGATTGTCTCGAAGCCGCATTTTTCGCTCTTAATATTTGTGAAATCGTTCTCATCATTTTTAGAACCTACTTGGAATTGGGAAAGTGCTAGATAAGAAGATCAATCTAGGTCGCAATCGCCGCAAAAGTCCTATTTTTACGTTTACTAGGTGTAATTTGCATTATCCGGCAGCGTGATTTGCATTATTCGAGAGCATAAAGCAGCTATTTTCATAAAGCTGAGGTAAATTACGTCTCGTAAACGTAAAAATAGGACTTTTGAGGGCGATCGCGGCCTTGATTGATCATTTATCTAGCGCTTTTGATTACTGAAAAGTCCCATCTTTGCATCATTGAAAAATGAGAACTACCCCCTTAATGTTTTTCACTCTTAATAATAGTGAATGAATATATTTTTCCATTAATTTTATTCGGCACTGCATTAAATGATTTAGTAGTTGTTCGAACGACATCCCACGCATTCAAAGAGAATACAGTTTTCTTGAAATATAAGATGACGATGTTTCCCTCGAAATAAAGAAAACCGGTTAGAAGTTTTTTAAACCGGTTTTCTAATTGATTCTAACGCTTCTTGGATGTCTTCATCGACTCAAGATTGATTTAAACGAATTACTTTCTCCTGTGATAAAGATTGAGACAGATGAAGCGATGGGAGCTAAAGATGCAGGACTAAATCCTTTGACTGTGCGGTCATAAATCGTCCTCGCCTTTCGCTCCCGCCGGATAGGGAACTTAAAAGATATATATGATAGATTACGCCCTCTCGTAACCCTTCGGCAAATCAGGATTGAAATTTTTAACACCTCTCACAATTTGTTGTGGTCAGAGAACATGGTTCTTGACCTAAAGCTTAAATTGTTTACCGATGTTCTTATTTACAATACTTTAATTTGATCCTTTGTCTACGGTGCTTTTCAACAAAATTTTTATGTTGCTCGCAATTTAACAGCGATAATAATAAATCAACGATTTATACTGTTCATAAAAATCTTTGCGGAATACATTCGATTTTGTAGATATTTCTCAGAATTTCTCGCAGTAGTTGAAAATCGCTGATCTAGAAACAATCGGATTCTCTCTGGCTATCACATCTTCAATCTTGAAGCTCCCGTAGTTTTTTCGAAGTAAAGTTTGAAGATTTTCGTGCTCGAGTGAACTTCAGGTTTCTGTTAGAATTCTCGAGTTTCAGCAATGAAAGCATTAATGTTTCTTAATCTGTAAATAGTTATGTTAAAAGTAATCTGTAATAACTTGTAAATAGTCTTCTACGTTGATAAACGTGTGTTGATAACAGTTTCATATGAATACAATTAAAAAGAAACGAACAATTTTATAATATAAATCACTACATAATAGTGGGAATAAATTTTTTTACGAATATCATGCATATCTTTTTCGCTTATATCGACACATTACTGTGTTTGATCTTCCGATATAATGTAACGAGAAGAATTGTTTAATTAATTAAATTATTTCATCGAGGTAGAATTTTACAATATTAATTTTTATGTATATTTAGATTTATGAGTTAAAGAGTATTTTAATTGCAGTAGCTAATAAAATAGGTTTGAGGATTTACTGTTCCGAATCAGGACTGTGATGGAAAGGTACCTTTATTAGTCTCCGCCAAAGTCCTGAAGCGTTAGCCAATAAAATTGGAAGAAATCGTAAAGTTACACTGTGGAAACGCAATTTCACTGCCGCGGAGCAGTATATCCTGTCCTGAAATTTTAATATCGCGAATCTCTATAAATCATATTTCCCGCTCGCTAGGATTTTGAAACGATTGATTCAGAATCCCATGAAACATTCAATGTCCACAATTCCGAGGCAGAATCCGTACGAACTGATTCGGAAACCGCTCTGAAATATCATTTTTAGAACTGTGCAGCGAAAATATTTCTTTATTACATGCCAGAAAGTACACTATTGTAAACCACAAATATTTTGTTTCTACTTCCCACTGTTTATTCTATTCGAATTTTAACCTTTACTTATCACAGTTAAAAATTAATAAAATGAATAGAATTTATGATTTATACATTTTTTGATTGTTCATGAAATATATATTTTTTCGAAGAATTTTTCTAATGCCCACTTTGAGATGGTTTTACATAATTACATAGCATAGTTTATTGTCGTGTTAGATCAATATGTTGCAGCTCTTAAAGATAGAGTACACAGTACACATCTTGTGTGCAGTTTGTACAAAGAATGATTTAATGAATTATATTTTAAATCTGCAATTCTGGTAATTTTATAATTACAATTGACAAGACTCCTCTTTCGTTATTTAATTTATTAAGCGTTTCATGCATTTGAAAAATGAAGAACACGGTGAAAGAAAAAACACGGCGAAGCGTAAAATTAAATTGAAAAAGTAATGCTTTTTTTCACAAAGCTTTGTTTTAGAGAACATCCAATGTAAAAGTAATTACACTGTGAACAATTCGATGAAGTTCCATTTTCAAAGTAAACTTTTGTTCGATAAAATCCAGAACCAAAGAAAAACGTGTGTTAGCAACTGAAAGGTTTGTTTTGGAAGTAAAAAACATGCATAGAACGAGCTCCTGTATAACAAAGGTTCGCTTTGCTCGTGGAACTCAAATCGAGTGTGTTGAACAAATTCGGTAAAGAATAATACCATTAACACATTACTTAAAACGGTATTCCCATAAATGAGTTTCATTTTGCAAAAGATTTGTTTCTATTTAGGTTTTTGTATCGAACGAAACCTGTGTGATGCTCAGAAAGTATCAATCATTAAAAAGCAGCAAAAGTAAGATAAAAACAACAAAAGTAAGATAAAAGCTTGAATTTTATAGGAACATGTAATCTGCATAACCTATGGGATTTTTATGTCACGGGCTCATATAACACTGTTGCTGTGTATAAAAAAAGCATTGTCGTCTAATAATGATCAATTATTAATATTACTGCGTCGTCGTGATGCGGCTTGAAATGTTGAATGAAAATAATGCACCCCCTCAATGTTTTAACGCAAAACACTGCAATGTGTTTACATGTATCATAATATGCATTTGTTTTCGCATTATGTTCCATGCATTTTACTTTTTTCATATATGTATGCAACGAAATTCAATATGATATGTCGGGCAGAATATAATTATAATTTGAAATAACGAGTTACTAATTATTATTTTCATTTGACGAATAGCACAAAAGATTGTATTCTGTGTTTAATTAAAATTAATTGGTTTCAAGTATTTGAAAAACATAATAAAACTGTACTATTACTACATATATTATTATTATTATTTTGGACTCATCCTATGGCTTATGGTTGCCATCCCGGGCTTATGGTCATCCTATTTGTTTTTACGAAATGATCACAATTTCAATATCGACAATTTTAACAGATCCAGAAATGTAGTGTTCAAATCCTTTGTGGGTCATTAAATTTGTAATTTGGGGAAACAAAGGGAATCGAAATACGTGAAATAAATTGGAAAAAGCGATCGCCCGACGAGGAAACAATTCGCCTGATTACGTTCGGAGTCGAAGAGTTGTTTGCGATTGGAAGTGAAGATGTATCGTGTTTGCTTCGCCATCATAATCAATACTGCTTCGATCATGACGAAGCAACGCGAGGATGAGTTACACCAATCAGACACCGAACGATGGCCTGTCTAGCGACATGTTATTAGCTGTGCTTCACTGCTGGTCTAATTAACGTTGGGGCTACCTCACGGTTTAAGTCAGGTCAGGTATTGAGTGAGACGGCGAGCCATTGTCTTCCCGGGATTGACTCATTCAGTAGTTTTCGATAGGAAGCAAAGATAAAAGGGCTAGATAAAATTGGGTACCGGTCTCTTCGAGTGGCTCGAGCCATTCCGAGCTCGGTTACCCGGGATAGATAGAGATCGCTCTGTACTCTCGGACTTCTTTAGATTTTTATCAGGAACTAGGCATTGACGAATTGTCCGAGGGCAACTGTGTCGTTACCAGAGACCGGGTTATAAAGTTCAAAGAATCTACCGAGAAATCGAGGTACACACAATGAATACCCGGGAATTAGGCAGTTTTTCTTATCGAGTCACATCCGCACAACAATTTTTTATCATTTGCTGCAACGATAAAGTTACACGGAGTTTGCCGGTTTTGAATTATCAACACGTTCACAGACTGATCATCTGAGCTCGAATACACAGAAAGATAACCTTAAGTAAATTTCAAATATAGTTTTCGAAAGCAACGATAAAATAACAAGAATTGGTATTATCAATTAATTTTTTATTTAAATAATACGAAAAAATATATCCATCTTTTGCTTCCATATATTATAAATACAATGGTTTGTATACTTTTGTTCATTATAAATATGTGTGCATTGTTTTATCACATTTAGCAATATATTTCGAAATCTGAATACAAGTAGAAACAGTGTGCATTAGTCAGACGAACACGTTGTACACTATCAGCACATATCCTAAATGCACACACGCCTATTTACTGATGCAGGTTAATAATGAATAGATGAATAAACAAGATATGAAATATGAAATATAATTATTCCGAAAATTTCTGTGAAATTATTAGAAGGTACATGGTTCTATTTAACCCCTGTTCTTGTGATTATTTGTGACGCTTATCACAATTGCGATTTTGTAATTGCAGTTTTGTATATATAAATGAATTTCCCTATCATAATAGACACGATACGGGATATTGCGTGAGGCATTAAAATCGTGAAATCGAACGGAATGGTGAAAACATTATAAACTCGGTGTTGAGGTGTTAATAATGCACAATCATGTTCACGAGCGCGTATTTCAATCAAATTTAAGGCGGTCCCGCATTGTTCTCGTCTCAAATTTAATCCCAGAGATTAGTTTCAAGCACCGATGGAACGTAATTGTCATTTCGGCATCAGTGATTGGCAGGCGCACGGCTTCGATAGGGATTAAATTTTAGTCGAGCTTTGCACGCTGGGCTTAAGCACCTAGTTTATCCAGTATTGTGTCATTAATTCGGTATCCGTTACGAATTAAATAATCCCATAAGCTTCGGCCTATGAAATCTTTCATAATCAAACTATAATATATAACGATTGCATTATATTCGGGCGAATGCATATTTCCGTGCAATACCACCGGGATAATGAAACTAATCATCAAATAGAAATTTGTCTCCATTACCGAATTAGGGAAATATTTCAGTAGCAACATTCTATGAATATTCTCCCGTTCGATGTTACGAAGTACCAAATTTCAATCTATATTAGATCCTGCTCGAATTAATTTCATTACAGATAAGGTTCTATTCTTAATTGAATGCCAACCGCGATCCAATTTAATTCGCGAAACATCAATCTAACTATTTCTGCAGCGACCATCTCTTTTTAAAGCTATTGCTTTAGAATTTTGCTGACCAATACTATTGATTTTCACAATGCATTCATTTATTTAATACAGTTATTATCCAGTTGTTACATTGTCTTGACAGGCACCATTGAGATACATATGTAGGTCTAAAAAGTATTTAATCTAGTCAATATATAAACTGAGACAATTTTGTTAAAAAAATAGCAGAATGATAAAGGGCTCATTTTACAACGCTTTTATTAGCTCGCTTTCTTGTCTGTCTGTTTTTAAAGCTTGAAGCCTCTGCTTTTGCAGGTCCTCATTAATTTTTGCTTGGATATTCGTGTATGATACTGCAGGTGAAAAATGGAGGACACATTTTTGTCGAAAATGCTACAAATTTAGTTGTCTGTAAAAACACCAAAAAATTTCTTTTCTGAATGACTCTGACACAGATTTGAATACCGAATCTTCCCCTTTACAAAGACTGCTTAAAATTGAATCTACGCCCTTTTTTAAGCTGTTTTATAGAACAAAAATGAGAAACAGTTTTCAGACCTTGAAGATTGGATTGCTTAATTTCAATTGCAAATCAATGGTTGGTTTAGGTTAAATTTGGGTTTAGTGTTAGATGGTAAATTAAGTGTTAATGAACCAGTGTAAAAGTTATTAAAAGTTTGTCATTTTAATGGTAAAGTTTGGCACAGTTATACGAAGGTGGTTAGAGTGGACGTAAAAGCGCCATTTGCATGATCACAGGGCCATTTAATGCAACATTCCGTAATAATGTTTGATAACATTGTTCCGAAGTGAGTTTACGAGGAACGTTTCCTGTTCGGGAACCTGTGAATATTCAGATAATTGTTTTTATGGATGTCTATAACGTGACCGGATACTTTAAAACGGATTGTATATTCTCATCAGGCAGCTGACATCTCTGTCACATAAATCATGTAGCCTCACATATTGCAATCCCAATTTAATCCTACGGAATTCTCGGCAGAACTATTTTTTGCTTTTTTAGCCTCATTGACCCGAGCCATTTATTATTTAATACAACCGTGCGAGTATCCCTCGTGACTTTTTTCCCATTACTCGAAGCGTAAATTCCGCGCCACGTTGAACACGTACTTTCTGGCTTGGATATACATATATATCTTCGAACGGGCTTCGAATCTCTATCGTTTACTGTGTTACCACCGTACAATATGGAAACGAAGCAAATTCGTACGTGTTACGATCTCCGTCCGAAATTGTTAATACTTTTACTTCTGAATATTATCATGTTCGCCCAAAAAAATTTAACCCTTTGAACTCGAAGCTCTTTTGACTTTAAAACTGAGGAATTTCATCGAATTCTATTTTGTTTGATCCAGGACATTTTGGAAACGACGAAAAATGAAATTGAGTAATTTTTCTTGCACCATTCTCCAGTTCTTAAGTGGTGTAAACATTGTTCCAAATTATGCTACAGAAATTTTTGATCGCAGCAGAGCCTTAACTAACGTTTGTTGTTGCAGAAAAGTTGCAAATAATATAATTTCATAAAATTTATCGATGCAATATTCGCAAACCATAGTGCGAAATTACGTATGTAGATTAATTTTTGTTTTCACGAGTGTGCTTACACACAGTTGCGCACGAGTTGTTGAACTTTTCATTTGTACAATTATCTGTAATGAGACAGAACATAATATACAATAAAATTGTGTCAAATCATGTATGAAATGTTTCATAACAGTATACTTTAGAGGACTTTGTATAGAGTAAATTATTTCGGAGCTTGTCGACGAATATTTAAAATTCTAGAAACTGTGTATATTGATCAAAATCAGCAATATTTTTACTTCATTTTTACCACATATAAGAATACTTAAAAGATTTTTACCTTTTAGTCAATGAAAGATAGTTTTGTATTTTAGTTTTCTCAAAATTAAGTACGAAAATAGTACTTACATAAAGATTGCAAAGATGATTTACAACTATGAAAATGTTCCAAAAGTCCAAACACTAGTTAAACTCTTCCTGTATTATTTTGTTCACAGCTGTAAGGACACAAGCTTCTTTGTCCGTGAAAATAATTTTCGAGCAGAAAGAGACCATTGTGAGAGTTTCAGTATTAAAATGAAAAATATTGTGGTAGCGAGGGCAATTGTGTGCCTCTAACCAGATTTACTTTAGCCGATTTGTTGTGTGGCCAGTTTTGTGTTCCGAGGTTGAGAAACAAAAGAATGACTCGGTAACATTTATGTTCCTCTGCGTGTTTTCAAATTCAGCAACCGGGGGGTTGGCTTGGACCAATCCTGAACTTCCCGAAACATCCGACCTGGTTCTGGTCGCGTGTTTACTGACCTAAAACCAAATAATCTCTTCGTTGGCCAACGGATGCGAGTAGCTGGGTGAAAAGGGTGGGCCGACCAGAAACTTTCACGTGTGCCGTTTTACATTTTCTGCATCCTCCTATTTGAAGCTTGGATACCATACGCATCACGGTACAGTAATTTCTACTTATGGCGTAAATTCTCCGAAACGACCAAGCTCATTTCGTTGACCGGCTTATTGTTAGCGGCATGCTCTCGGAAACCCTCCGGTGTCTCTTCTTACTTCCGAACTTTAACATTTGTCATTCGAGGAAATTAAGCGGAAGTAGCACGCTCGCATCCGATTAAATAAACGAGGTAATCGGAAGAAACATTCACTGGTGTGCGAGATTGAAGAAACTATTCGGCTTTGATATTTAAATCGATTATCCCTTAGGTCAATAACGAAATTCAAGGATGCACTTTATAGTTTCAATGCACATTTTCATGCCTCAAATATAAACGTGATCACTAGACTGCGAATTTATGCAAAATAAAAACGTTCTGCATTGATTGTGGGAAGCAGAAGTAAAACGAAAATTGATTTTATCCCTTAATTACTTTGTTACGTTAAAATCAATATTATAATGTTCATAAATTTTTTAAATCTTTTACTGTCTTATATTTCACTCAACCATTTTATTTATAAATGCTAAACATCCGCAGTCTAGTGATCACCCAATAAAAATCTACAATAATTTTGCTATTTGTCGACAGAAATATTAACGAAATTGTAAAAAGAAATTGAAAGTAGTATGTTTAAAAATAATGTGATGAATGATACTAAACATCATCAATTATATACTTACGAATTGCAACAAACTGGAGTGAACTAGAAATTGATTTTCCTTGTCCTTATAGAGAAGTAGTTTTAAATTCTCCCAATGTTATGGACATTACTGTGTACAGCAGAACTGGCATTTGGGAAACTCTTGCCGGGAATAGTTCAGTGAATGTTGCTCTCGAAAATAGTAGATGTTAATGAGCATTTAGAAGAAAAGTGATAAGAGATTTTTTTAGACTTTCAGCGGGTTCTGTCAACCAGTTTCGTTTTATTTATGGCTCAGTTGCCCGGAGTGTAAATAGTAGTGATGGGAGTGATTGTTTCTCGTGATTTTCAAGTGATTCGATAATCAAATACTCATATGCAAGAATCGAAGCGTATTGAAAAGTAAAATTTACGAACGAGAATAGATTCAATATACAACTTGTTAGCTGTTAGATGAACCTGATAGTCTCGATTATTATATATCCAAATATTAGATTGGCTAGCCAGATCTCCTGATCTCAACATTATTAAGAATAGTCAGAGGAACCTTATATTCCAAAATAAATTTTTTATTTTTGAAAATTGATTTCCCTTCATAATATAATCATATTTAAACGTATATTTGTTTATAATCAGGTTAATCGAGGTCCTACTGTATATGTATATTAGGTCGGAAAGAAAGTTCTTGCGGTTTTTGTTATTTTGATTTTATAATAAAAACCGCAGGAACTTTCTTTCCGACCTAATAGAATTTCAATATGAGAATAAAATAAAATCATTTAAATCTTCATGCGTGTTATGAGTTTGTATAATTGAGAAGGATCATGCCCATCGCTAGAGAGTACAAATTATAGCGGATAAAAATGCGCGCAAGTGCGCGCACGGGTCGTTGAAAGGAACCAGTGGAACTAGGTACAGACACAAATACCGGTTTGCCACTCTCAGTTTCACATTTCTGCAATCGGTCAATCGGGACACGCAGCAGTCGGGGCTGCAATCGCAGGATTAAATTGTATAACCGTCGAGTGCGCTCTTGGCCGAGTATAGTCTTTCACGGTACAGTAATGCTTCTAGATAAGCTTATGCACTGCGCTCCGGGAATACAGTAGGGACCCATTAAACGTGCGTATCAAGGGACCGATGATGAGCACTCAACGAATCCCTCGACGAGTCTCTCTCCCACAGATTGCTCGAGATAAGCACGCCGTGATATCGATAGACGAGAGTGACAGAATCCAGCGAGCAAGTGAAAAACCGAATCTTGCCGATAGCTTTTGTAGAGAAAAAAATATATATAAAACGAAAATATTACTCTGGTAATTTGTCCTCTCGTTCAACGAGACGGTTTTAATGAGTCGATTAGACCCAGATACTGAATTGACCCATTAACCCAGATACCGATACCGGTTTTCGTTGCTTTGCATATTTTTCTCGTAAATTTTTGCTGCCGGTGAAATACGCCCGGAATTTCCACAAAAAGGATTTCAATAGTTTTCGAAGACCGAGTCTGAGAACGTGAGCTGGTTAATTCTTCAGCTCCTGAAGATACTCCAAAGTGTTCTTGAAATGATTATTCAATTTAATTTTCCTAATTTTCTAGGGAAAGAATGTAAATCAATTTTGAGCACTATGCTTGAAAACGATGTGGTAGTTCTTTAATTCTTTGTGTCCTGAAGGTACACCAAAGTGTTCTTAAAATGATTATTATTAGATCCAATTTGTGTTTCTCAACAATTGTAAAAATTATATTTATCGTCCTAAATAATGGTTTTAAAACAATATAAATTCGACTCCGTTCCATACACCATTTATCGACCGACTTGTAGAAACTGTAGCATTCGCAACCTAGATGGAGCGGGAATACTGTTCTGCTGTTCGTATGTAATTATAAATCGTATTTTTTAAGCCAACGAATTCGTTTATTGCATTTATTTAATCATTTCAGACTGCGGATTTTGTGCATTTATTGAAAACATTGAACAATCTTTTTCGTGAACGAATCCTCTGAACTCTCCCCTTCACAACGTCACAGAAAAGCTTGACGTAAGATTTTTTTAAGTGCAATTTTTCAAGGTACACCATGAACACTTTACACTACTGAACTTGTCCCAATTCTTGATCCATGAACTGCTACGTCACGTAAGAATATATTTAAGAAAAATTAATAATGCTGTGCGAAAGTAGAATCTCGAAGCTTTAAAATGGGTCCGAGTTTATTGCTGTACTATTGTTTTTTCTAGACCTGCAACGAGTTAAATGTTGTCACTATCTCGAGAATCGGAAATGCTTAAATACTTTTCGGATCCACTGTGACTACCAATCGGTAATGCGCTCGAATGAATAAGCAAAATGACGCGCATTAGCTGAAACTATCGCGAGCGTAGAGCTGGTGTTGGTAATAGGGCCGTGTCCGCGAACAGGGACATTTACCTTAGCCCATTATTCCACAATTACAAGTGTACGAAACGTATTCATAATAGAAAGCAGTTGCTCCTTTGTTCCGTTCTGCTACGCTTTGCGCATCTGTAGCGGCGGAACGGCAGTGTATACCTAAGCGAAGTGTACCCGTCGATTTTCTTCCTTTCATTTCAATTCTTTCCCTCCTTTTTCCCTCGTTTCGCGACATGTCCTTCGGCTTTTTCCTTTGCTCATCCCCAAGTTTCGCTACCACCGCACTGGGAGTACGAAGCTTCGCGTGACATTGTTTCCTTCTCTTTTTTTTCTGCCCTGGTCTTTTACCGTGGCCTCTCCCGGGCTTGTTCTTTTATGCGAGCTTAGTTCATTTGCTAATTGAGATCCGACTGTTGCTCCTTTTCGCTGTTGTTTCAGTGACCGCGTTTTGCGGGCTACGTCTGACGAAAGTTTGGCGAGATACAGTTGACAAACCCCGCTCCCCAACGTAATGTGATAACCAACGGCGGAATATGACGGACGAAACGAAACTGCGATTTCAAATTTAATTGCGAGACATCCTGATGAAAATACAGCGACGAAGAAAAATATCCGCGCACTCTTTGAAAAGGAATAACTTCAAGATTGGACTCGAACTTTGATGAGTTATTAAATAAATTAGTTTACTAGTTTACTAAACACAAGCATCACTTTTTATCCGAGTCCAAAGTTTGTACAAAGTTTTCTTTAAATCTGATAACGTATAGGAATACTAGAAACATTGAAAAATGTAAAAATCTTCAAATTCAAGGTCTGCAACTTATGCAAATCGCAGTTTCTCATTTTTGCCCTCCCCCCAATTTTTCATTTATATAGTAATGTGTATTCTTAAAAGTTTAGGCACACGTAGAAACAGAATTAAATTGAACATACAATACAACATACGTACAAAATTGAAATAAAAAATACAAGACCTACCCCTTAATAATTATATTGATCATACTAATCTTACACTAATTTTTAAATCCAGAGAAACAATCATGTTATCCACGGATGATTTAATACAACAATCAAAGTATGTATTATAGATTTAAATAAAAATATTATATATATATTATAGATTTAATAAGCAATACAAATCTTTTTTCAGGAAGAATTTAAAACTAGTACGTGGGTGAAGTGTTTAATTTTTTACGGAATAAATTTAGTTGTCTTGGAGACACAGCTTGGTACGGGTAGAATTACAAAGCAGAATTACAATCTTCTTGATTGCACCAGCAGGTGTAGAATACTCTGTCTAATACCTTGCTTCTCCTCCAATTTGAAGAACACGCGGATATTCTCCGGTCTCCTAATGTGAAGATATACCGTATAAATGAAGAAGAAGCGTGTAAGACTCGCGTGATCAAATATCAAAATTGGTTTAACCATTTCGCGCCTTCCATCGCATTTTCATATCCTCGGCGTTTCTGTGTCGACGTGGTTGCTCGGAAACTCACCAGATTTCTGAGCACGTCGTCTGGCACGTTTCTAGTGGAATTGCAGAGTGCCCTGGCAGCACTGTGAGAGAAAATCACCGGTGCCATCGTCGTCTGCAAGGCCGCCCTCATAGTCCTTGTCGAGACATGAGAGAGGTCCACTAGCATTCCCAGTCTGTTTAGCTCCCTGACAACTGCCTGGAAAAGAGTAAAACATGTCCATTGTTAATGACGAAATTTTTCTTAAATGCCCCACCTTTGACACCGTTGTCGGGCTACTTTTCAATTTTTAGTTCCAACAATTCATACCTGTGTTGGAACGGTCTCACTACATACTGAAATCATAGTCTCAGATGCCAGATGCAACTTTCACAATAATTAAAGAAAAATACAAGTCGAATTTTCGTAATTGAAGTTTAGAAAATGAGTATCATTTTCATAACACTAGAGTTCAATACATTTCTCCAATATTTTCGTGTTTTGTCAGTCGAAATGGAGATTGATGCAACTGTAAGCATTATTAAAAAAGAAATACGTAAGTAACATTTTCAATCATTTTTAGTTTAAGTCTCAGTCGAAATCTTCGACTGTGGCAACAAAATTTAATTCATATTTGCAATAAACCCCGAATTCCCAAATTGTATTGATTACAAAATAAAGGCGACAGGTACGAGTGAATGCTTCAAATTTGAAGGCACAATATTTTGCAAGTGACAACCTACGCGATTTCCGTCGTTTTGTTTCACAACCAAAGTTACAATAGCGACAGGGATGGTTAATAACGAGTCAATTTTCACCAGCACCGGATTTTTTGTACTCGACATTTTAGTTCTAGCGACTAAAGTACGATGTTAGCGTGAATGTGTTCTGAGTGGAGTCGAAGGTGAATGGCGAGACGCCATTCAGCCGTCGAAGGATTTATGACGGGATCTCAGGTTGCCTGTGTGTGAACGAGGGTGAGAGAGGCTAAACAGAGCTGTTCAGACGGTGGTTAGCAGACCCTTCGAATTCGTGAATTTCGAGTTCCACGAAAAACTCGTCCCTAGTTTGCAGATTTTTATTGAAAATTTACAGATTTACGGTCGAGTCCATGAAAGCAGGAATTTTATCGAAGTACTCTATTCGTAAAAATGTTACTGAACGACGAACAAGAAAAATGAAAGTACTACATCAATTTTCCTAATACAAAAACGACATAAATACCATTAAATACTTATTGCGGTGTCTAGCAAATACAGTTCAAAAGACGTGTTGGCGCGCGTTCGCTTAATTGAACTCACACGACCAAAATAAATTCCTCTCGTCATTAATCGCTCACTGGTACCACGGCAAATAATTGTCACGTAGTTAAAGATCGATCGAGTGGTAGCTGAGAGTGTGTGTCGGTGGTATAGGTGTGTTTGAGCGCGAGCGAGGGGCGAGGCAGAGCGAATAGGGGGTGGCGGTTGGCTGGATGGTGGAAGGGTTGATTCGCGAATTCGATTGAACGCATCTAATTTCGTAGATGCGGTCGGAATGCAAATTTTCATACCGGATAGCGTCGACAAAGAGATTACGTGATTTTGCAGCTTGCATTACAATTACGAGCGACAACTTTATTCGTACGCAAAACGGCTCAAATTTCGTTTCGGTGCCCGTATTTCGTGGGCACTGCCGTGTGCTCTCCTCCTGGCTCCCTGCCCCCCTGTTTTACATTCGCCGCTGCCGGGGACATTATAGAAATTAACGGACATAACAGATGGCCGCGTGCTCCGTCGAGGATGCATCCGCGTTGGACCCCTTTAATTAATAAAACGAAACAGCGCGGCTCGCCCGTACCAACCGTGCTCCGTTTTTATTATTTTTTAACCTTCTCTCTCCCCTTTCTCCAGCCGCATACACTGCCGCTCATAACTATGTGGACAGTTTCTTAATTGCGATCACCTAAAAATGGTTACGGAGACATTAATGCGGAGCACCGGACGTGACCATTTTACATTACTGCTTCAGATTTCTTCAAGTTCTCAGCAATTTTTACCATGTATATACAAAGAAATAGATTTATTGAATAACTGTCGCCCGGTAGAGTTACTACTGTATTTTGAAAAAGTTACCGTTTTCACCGAATAAATGAAGAAGAAGAAGTTAACAAAGGGACGACAAAAAGTGATGTTGCTTCAGTATGGACAAAGCTTTAGTTCGTCGAGATGTTCTCGAGTCGATTCCTGGAAGAGAAATGTAACGCAAGAATGTGTTTTCCGGTTCCCAAACTTTGAAAATTTAAGCGAGCACTGCTTTTGAACAGCAGTGTACTCTTTTCTTCGTACCGAGTTAGAGCAAAACTTAAATGCCTGTGAATCGTGGCCGAGGTTCGGGGAAACGAAAAATTTGTACATGGCGCGCGGCCGTATCGCTCTGTCGCTGACAGTGCGCATTTTTGTGTTCTATTTCGTATTCGGATTTTCCCTTTTTCTTCTATTTTCTCTCTCCGTGCTGCTGCACGGTGCGCGACTGTGAACTTTTTTCGAACGCGGCCGGCAAGGCCGTTGCGAAACTGGAAGCGGGGTTTACCAATGCATTATTCGGAAACTGTTTTGTTCTGGAATTTTAGAGGCAGAAATTCTCCGTGCGCGAAAGGCGGGAAGCTTTTTAATGATTATACTTGCTGCCTGACGAACGCGTTTATTCATTTATTCGTATAATTCGCCTCAGCGACAAAGCTCTCCGGAGTCCACGAAACTGTGTAACATTACGCGAATTAGTGACGGAACGTTTTTCATTAGCTCTCTTTTAAATCTGTTTTCTCTTTTCGGTTGTTTATTTGTCTACTTACAGACGGATCCGTCTTGCGTTTATTAGTGACCACTCGTACACAGAGGTTCTGAATATTAAATGATTGCAACAGTTTGTGCATGATTTGAAGGAAATTACAAGCAGTTATGTTTTAAAATAACAACTTCATTAATTAATTACGCTTATATTACTTTATCAAAATAACGAGAATGTGTATATTAAAATTTTTAGCCATTGTTTTACAATATATACTGAAAGAAATAAATTTTTTTTAATAATTTCTCATGGATGCATCTTTACCATCTCGATGAAAAATATTAGAACGCGTCATTTTGACGCCATCTCGGGACGTTTTATATAGTCACCACCATTTTATGCAATTGTCTCTCAACGTTTCAGAAAGTGTTGTTTAATTTCACAATTCATCATTACTTTTCTTCTAAAATGTATTGTTTTATATGAAATTCTTTGTTTCTAATTCATCGTGATTGTTCAGGTTTTCCTTCCATTTGTTGGGAATGAATTAATTTGTACACTGAAGTAATTGACAATATAACATATAATTGTTGTACTGTTACAAGTGGAAATTCCTTATTAAATGTTCTATAGAGCTCGAAATTAAAAGCTGTATTAAAAACTGGCAAGTGTTTTATTACATTGAAATTTAGGCAATCATGAATGCTGTATATAAATAAATGTTGTACTTAAATATCTACTAAATTACTAAAAATAAGTGATGCACATAAATGATTTATTAAAAATAAAAATTGTGTACATTCGGATGTACATAATTTTCTGTTGGACATCGAATGTCCACGCATAAGAATGCGCGATCGTGTTCGAAAGTACCGCCACCTACAGATCTCCGCGAGAATCGAATCAATTGAGAGCGTTCGATATTCGATTGTGCGCAGAACGCTATAGGCGACCGTGCGTGCAAGTTGTGACTGTGAAAGACGTACTCAATGTATAATCCAAAATATATTTGCAGAAGTAACAACGATCTGGTTAACCAGAATTCAACATTTCCTCTGTTCTATAAAGGTATGATTCAATAATATGCATAATTCATAACTATTTATACCTTTCAACAATCGCTATTACATACTCAGACTGCATATACTTTATGAAAAGGTTAAAAATTGATCTTGTCCTTCCACAACATTTATCATACTTGATAAATATGATATAAAACTAAGATATTTTTGATTGGTCTAAATAAAATCTGTTCAGAATAGAGTTCGAAATGTCCGTTCGAATGCAGGCGTTGAGTGACAGCGAGTGTGCGCATGCGTGCGAGTTACTTAGGCTGCATACACTTTATGAAAACGTTAAAAATTGATCTTGTCCCCGAAAAATATTTGTCGTGCTTGCTGTTTAGTCTCAATACGATACAAAAATAGCATATTTTTGATTGGTTTAAATGAAATGTGTTAAGAATAGGGTTCGAAGTGTCTGCTCGAATATATGTTGAGTGAAAGCGAGTGTGCGCATGCGCATGGACGTTTGGCGTACGGCGTATGTACTTGGTTGGAAACAGTTGGAAATGGAAACGATTTTGGTCTTGTCGTATGTCTCGTTTAGTATGCAAGCTTACAGAGTGAATATAATCAAACCATTATAATAAGTTATTCAAGCCCTATATGTATTTATCGTGACAGTTACCAAACATAACCTTGTCAACGTTTAACCAAATGCGGAAGCTGGAAGAGGTTAAACATCTTTAATACCGAGCCATTGTTCAGGTAATTGATATTATAACGTAAAATACATTGGCCACATTTATTTATCAAGTACTTGAATAGGCGGTTTCATTTGCAATTCAGAAGTGAATTGATGATATGCAGCTTAATGAGACCAGATTCTCTGTTTCAATCCATCCCGCTATCACTGAAACAATAGCACCGACATTTGTTTTGAACGAGCAATTTCAATATTCTCATTTTCGTAAGCTAACTGGCTTGCGCTGCGGGCCCTAAGGGCACAAGGGATCTTAATGCAAATTACAAATATAAATAAACGAAATAATCGCAGAAACTATATTTATTTAACATCTTCGTCAAATTTTCACTTCTTTAAAGTTTCAAAATGGAGGTGCTCAGTGTGTTGGACATATTCAAAAACCGTTACAAGTACAGCCGATCCAAAAAGTATTCGAACACTCCCCATACTCGAGAAGTTGTCGATATATGAACTGCGATAACTTCGTTAACAAAAATAAAACAACAATACACCTGGATTCATTTTAAAACTCCAAGCTTTTACTTTCGCCATCCATCGTTCATTTTTACCTAAGATATTTTTTTTCAGGCCATCCTCATGCTTTTCTCGGGTTATATTTAAGGTTATGTTTAAGGTTATATTTTCTTCTCAATTTTATTTAACAAATGCAGTCAGGTGACTGGTCAGGTTAATCAATTTTACTCTGAAATTAATGTAATCACTATACTCTAGATTTTATGCATTTATGACAAAAATGTTAGAATAGAATTCTGATAATAAATGAATATCTGCAATTTAAAACAGTGAAAAGATTAAACAACTCTAGGAGTATTAATATATTATTTGCACTACATTAAAATTATTAGTGAAAGATTTAGCTCCTGTGTCTTACAATCGAACTTTCTATTTTTCATAAAGATCCAGAGCCCAGAAATCAGAGTAAAATCGTAATGGAACTGAAACGAATTGGATGAAATCTTACATGACAAATGGTTAGTCATCGACGCGGATTAACGCGGTAAAAAGAATACTGTGTTCCCTTGCAACGGGTAAAACGTGACCACCTTGGGACATCGTTACTGCGAAACTAGTTGGCGTCCATACTGTTAAAGTCGTCGTAAAGAGTATATAGCCCTGTAACAGCTCGGTCAATTTTATGCAATTACAAGACGTGCCGTCTCGCGATAATAACTCTGACAAGCCAGAATCTCTGGTACGTGAGCATGGATGTACGAAATACACTTAATTCGTCACGGTTTCACAAGGCCCTGATGAAGACAGATGATTGTATTTATGTGCGACACAAAAGGGAGAGAAATAAAGCGAAAAAGGCAACTGGGAAGTTGCGCTGTGCAGTAAAACCTTCTCCCCTTTAAACAAATTATTATTTTGTTTAACGGGAGTGTACAACCGCAGGCTATAATACGTTACATAAAATTGAAAATATGCAATGAAATTTGTCCGCCCGGGAGCTTCGTTTTCACGGAAAATTGACCACAATTATACGTCAGCTTTCATTCGGAGCGAGAAGTTATAAAGTTAATTTGTAATTCGAAATCTCTGCCCCGTTTATTAAATTCTCATTTTATTCCGATTAATTGTCGGGCAATTACTTCTTTCCCGTTCTCACGTGAAATTTTAAAGGGGTAGAGGCAAAAAAAAAATTATATTTCACTCCCCTTGTAAATGTACGCAGGGAAATATGTTTTAAAGAATTTTGTTTGATCAAGTTCACGAACAACATGAGTAAAATGCTCTAAGAATATTTTCTTCAGATAACAAAAACATGGATTGAATTGATTTTTTCACTGTTTTATTAAACAAAAATGGAATTCAAAAAATTATGAAACTTCGTACTATTTTTATGACCATTTTTAATGGGGTGAAATCATCTCTTAAAAAAATTTTTAATATTTCCTTTTGAAATATTTCAAGAACGACAAATGATATGAAAGAGAGGTTCAAACGAAAGTTGCATGATATTATTGTGTCTATCAAACCGTGTGGAAAGACATTTTTAAAATACATTTCTCTAAGAAAAAAGAAATTAATGAACCTGGAGGCTTTTAGTGTGCGAATACACATCCATCACCGTGGAATTCAATCGGAACGGTTGCGGGCTGGGTGAATTCGGCACACATAAATACACTTAATTCGGCCTGATTTCGCGGGACCTTGATTAAGAAAGATGCTTGTGCCTCGCGTGCTACGTCGGCGAGAGAAATGCGAGGTATTATATCGGGGGAAAGGAGCTATCGAAAGGGACGACGGGAGGTGTGGGGAAACAGAGAGGAAAAATCAGAAATGCTCAGGGAAAGAAACGGAGATAGGATAGGGGTGAAAAATAGCTGGAAAAACGAAGAAAACAGTGGTGTTTCGGCTAGCGAACATTAGTCGACGGCGTAAGCAACCCGTCTCTCCTATCACGCGAAAATAGTAGAAAAAAAGAGCCGGGGTGCATAGACCGGGATGTCGATACGAGAGAACGGAAAAGAAGGAACACAATGGGTACCGTCTTTTTTGCAAGCGCACCTCTGCTCTAACGAGAAGCCAGTGATATTCGTTTTTCTCGGCACGCGTGATTTCCCTGAGACAACAGGAGCCGGGTGTTTTCCTTCATTTGAAACGCTTTTTCACCAGTCCGGATCCCTGATAAGAATTTTTAAGTACGCCGGCAAAACCACTTAGTTTTTCCACCGATCCGTTCGTGTCAGCGATCGAAAGACCTGTAGAACGGTTTTTTAAATAGCTGTTGTTTAAAGCATGAACCTTAAATATTTTTTCAAAAATATTAGTCCAATTTTTAATTTCAAGAACTATTTTATGCAACAATATTGAAACAATCATTTTAGCAAACTTTTACAGAAACTTTAAAAATATTACATCAAGTGACAAATGTTGTATTATTTTCGGTTCATTAAAATTATTAAGAGAAAGAATTTATTTTAAAAGAGAAGAATTTTAGTAAAATATAATTGCAGAGGAATTCTCAATTTGCAGGTTAATTGTTATACAATAGGTCGGCTTGTTTTCCGTTTCATATTGTAGAATGTTTTCAGCGAATCCGTTAAGTGTTAAGTGCATTGGCTTGCAACCGAATTTTTTCCGCACGCAGCAAACGACTGTAATAACTTTCTAGAAGTAAGGAAAGCAGTAACGGTAGCGAGCTTTTTCCAATTCTATCTACATTTCGTCGACCGTCCTCGGTAGACATAATTTACAACAGAAAAACGTTTCGTATGGAAGTTTTGCGGCTTGATTTCTAGCAAGTTAGGTTCCTTTATTTTTCAAACAGCGCAAGACCATTTTTCTAGCGGAATGTGGCACTCGCCCGTTCTCCACCTTTTTTCTTCGTTTTGTCCGGTTGGTCGGAGGAATTACGGACTGGTCGTTGCTGTATTTAATGGTGTCTGGCTTTACTCAACAGCTTCTGCAGGTGTTCGATATTCGACACCTTATTTATAGGGTGTGTATAGATGGATCAGTACGAATTAGATAGATTTAAAACGCAGCCAGTTTACGACATTCGTTGCTGAGCCTTTAATATGGGAAATATTTCAGAAAAGCCCCGCGTATTACGATTCTCGATCCAGAAATTATTTTCCACTAACACGTGAACAGAACGCCGATATGCTCCTCCTAAATAATACTTCCAACAATTCACTGTGACAATAGTTCCTAGTAAAAAATTATACGATTGTTTCACTGAAAAGTGGTTTCTATATTTATGTTTTATTATCCAATTATCTACTGTCATATTAGTGAGCTTCGGAGTTATCGGTTGAAAAACAGATATCAGATTTCCAAACAAATTAATTAACTAAAAGGTAGTTTCTACAGTTTCACATTTTTTATTGTTCAATTGCGCACTGAAATATTGTATTAGTGAGCTTTAGTGAGATTTTGATGTGCTTCAATATATTTTATATATTTTGTATGTAAAGCTTTTATATTTTCTTACTTCATATCCTTAGTATACATAGGTATGCTTATTTATGTGTTGTATATTACATGCGACTGTATATTTATATGTCACATATTCGTAAATCTTTATGAGGTTTTATTCATTTAAAGTATTATTCAGAATTATATGTTTTGTTACTATGTCAAGGTATACTTGATTCATTAAAGTTTTTAATACAAACATATCGAGTGGGAACGTAATTAACCAATGCCAAGGTATTTGTTGTAGTGAATGCACGAGTGCATTCGGCTTTATGTTATACGAGGTAACAGATACTAATGAGTACAGATACCACTAATTTCCATATTATATGCTGGCGTCCTTAATAATCTCGACGTCCTATAGTACTGACCTTAATTGACCATCAAATATTCTCAGAATCTAATAATTCGAATGTTCATCGGTTAGCTTATTTAGGTGATATCATTTGCTAGCTCAAGAAAGTTCCAAGCTTTCAGCGACGAGAACGTTGTTATGTTAATATTATCAAAGAAAAAATCATGAAATACTGATATGTGTAGAGTTTACTAGCTATTCCTATTCACACGTGTACTATCTTTTTCATACCTGTCCCAGTCACGTGATTGCATCAAATAAATAAATAAATGCATAAAATACGCAGTCTCGTAATAAATGTGTAAGCTGTTTAACTAGTCACCCACTTGTGATTATTTGAACAGGCTTCGAGCGTTAAGTTCGAATTTTCTATTAAATTGAAGCAGCTTATTCGGTCATTAAGTTCAGGTTTTAAATAGCTCGAACTTAAAATGGTAGAAAACAATGCGACACTTCCACCCAATGTAACACAGATAATGTGAAGCCTCGCGAGGGGGGATAACCTATAAGCAGATTAGGTCTTAGAATTAACACACCTAGCAATCCCTATTGACCTCTCTCCCGAATATATCATTGCTTCAATATTGTGATATGGTTGTTGATAGAATTATTTAAATTTTGATTGATTTTAAATAAATATTACATTCTTCGCATATGTGTTTAAGCACTGCAGTCTATTTGATTACATTTGCGAGAAGCAGTAGTATGAAACAGGCTATGTCAGACATCTGAAGATCGTCAGGATTAAACATTATAGTTGCTTATACAGAAACGTATATAACGCATGTAATTCTACATTAACAACATTTAGCTGTTGCATAATGCGTGTTGCAAGTGTTAATAACAGAAATCCACCAAACCAATAATGTTTCGCTGCTGTAGAACAAAAACCGTGTAACTGCGACTGTACTAATAGGAGCTCTTAGAATCGCGCGACCAATAACGTTTTGCAATGGCGCAACGTTACTACCAGCATAAATAGGTGTGTTCGGAATATAAGGTATCCCTTTCCTACAAACTACCAACTATACTCTCGACACAACTGTAGCATAATTTTAGTGCCACACGTCGGCCGTATACAACAATTTACTCTAAACTTGAAAATCTATTTTCACTAGGATTTATTAAGTAAATCAAATTTTATTAGCATACACGTGGTGTGGGGATTCTTGTCTTTTTTATCCTTGTATTATTTAAATAAATTGTTTTGATTTTTAGTGACTTTAATGGCACTCAACGTCACTCTACGTGTTAAATCGTATCTTAATTATAAATTTCTTGCCTAATTTTTCCTTGCAAGGATAGAAATATTATAGTAATCCCAATTCGTCAATTTTAGACAATTTGTGAGATAAAAAATAATTAGATTATTATAGATCGTGTTTCAAAATTTTCTATACATGTTCAGCTATATTTCAAGATAACACGATGATATTTTTAAGCAATTGTTTCTATTATAAATTAACGTTGATATTAAACTCTTTAAATCACTCTTTAAAACACATCACTGGTTTTCTCTGAGAAGGCAGAAAATGTCGGCAGGAGTAGTAAATAATGGCGAGAAGGGTTCCCGGATGGGTATGATGTTTCAGGTCAAGAAGAACACGAGGCTCTCTCGTTGGTCCCTGATGAAGCTGATGTTTGCTTGCAGTTTTCGATAAAGCTCGGCGGATGGCTGGGTCGTCCGAAGAATCTGGGTTACGGGAAACTTCGACGAAGTCCGTAGGACTTTCGGTAGCTGTCGCTTTTCCGAATAGAATCCTTCAAGGTGGGGGGTTAACGGCGATGGAAAGGGGATAGCAGCTCGTGAACTTCGGTATGCTAAGGACCTCGATTTTTCCACTTTTCCTTTTTCTCAACCTTCCATCTCTTTCTGCTGGGCCAACGAGCTGTAATAATCGCTCTTCGCGAGAAGTCTTCTGTTCCGACGTATTTTGTATAGCTTCATTTAGCAGCGAGTTCAATAAAGCATATCTGTTCGAAATTTACGTAGTCAATTGTTACATTTCTGGCTCCGGAGAGTTGCTCGGTGAGATATGTAACTGCTTTTTGAATGTGTACTCGTTTTGTTGGCTTTCTGTAATAGCGGTATTTTATGGTGGAGATTTATGGAACTTTCGTATGCAGTTGAACCTTCAAACATGGTTGCATAAAAGACTCTTCTGTGATTATCTCGCATTTTTGATGTTGCATTTCAACTCTTTGCAGACTGAATCTTTTTAATGTCCCTAGCAACTTTAAGTGTTTTACTTAAAATGTACTTCATAAGGCTTGGCTGGTACTAACTTTAAACAATTTACTTGACTACTTAATTATTGGATCATTGGAAAAGTCCGTGTCTGATTTTTAAAGAAACTTTCTTTCCATGCAAAAACGAATCCACCAGGTTGCAAAACGTTGGGACACAATTGTAGAAAATGGTGGTGACAATATTATTTTTTGTTTTCAAATTGCTCACGAATTGGACCAGACAGCATCAGTCCTTGAGGTCGCAAGAATGTCGATCGGACGGATTGCGGCTACCCCTTTTGGGACCTCCACCAAGAAGATCACCTTGCATATTAATCTCAATGGATCTAGGCATTGTCGCCTATGAAGCTTTCCGATAAGAGACGTCCGATTTTCCATGCTTAAAATTTAAATTCCCTCGGTGGACGTCCTCTTTCTTGCGCCTAGACCTAAATAAAGGAAAGTATCTCTCGATGGAAGATCAAAGTCTTCTTCGGTTTGAAGCTACATAAATCCTTATACACTCATGATGCCCCCTTCGTGATTTAATTGCTATCAACCCCCTCACACTGCCCGAGTAGAAATTCAACAATTTTCAATTTGGAGACTGTATAATCCAAAATCTAATAATAATTCAATTTATGATTGAATTACATCGTGACTCGACATTAATTTTATTCACATTTTTAAATATTCTCAGTTTCAGTATGCATTCTATTTTATAATATTAACCCTTTGCTTTACAATATCGTGTCTGACTCTTGATGAAGATTCTGAATAGATTCTAATAAAAATGTATGTTAATAATTTCTTTTAAACCGAAATAAAATTCTACTTTGGTTTTGTGAATGTACAGCTACTGGAGAACAATATAGGCATGCAATTGATATAAATTTTCTCCTTTTTTTAGGAAATTACGATCTACAAAATAGTTCTAAGCACTGAAACCGTAAAATAAATTAGTTAATGTTCGTCTACTTACATAAGGAATATGCAATCATCTAACACATTGAAAGTAGCTGGTGCATGGACATAATTTAGATCTACAAAGGGCATATTTTAAATTTCCATGATAGGGGCAAGGAAAAATAGTTAAAAATTTCAAGAAAATTTCTGTTACATATTCATCTAAAAAATTTTCGAGTCGTTTGGTCCGATTCGAAAAGAGCGTATAAAGGGTGTCCGCTAAATTTCATCCTTGCTGTCACTCGAAGATATTTTAACTCGAAAATTAAACATTTCTTCCATCCTAGAATATATCCATTCCCCACGATTTTTTCAATTTTATGGATATGAAATTGGTGTGATACCTCAATGCAATACCTAAATGTTTAGTTATTGATTAGATACCTACATATTTAATAATGTAAACAATATTTTCAACGAAGTTACAGCAATTTTTAGTGGCACCTCAGACTCGCTATTCGAGTGCTAAGGGTTATACCTCCCGCGTATTCTTCCATCGTAACAATTAAATCCCACCACATTATGCAATCCGGGTGCGACAGGGTCGTCGAAAATGTCAGGAATGGAACGTCAGATTATCTTCGAGCGATTTATTCGAAACAGTTCGGCTGGGCTCTGCTCGACGGACGCTTTGCTCTCGTCCGGTTACGTAACGTGATACAACGGTATTGAAAGCCACGTGAATTCAATATCGGTGGGGCGGGCAAAACAAACGCAAAGAAAATCCTTTCGGTGTGCTTGGGGGAGGATACATCACGAAATTATTTTCAGCCGCCCTGTCTCTGTGTCGTAACACAGAGCGAGAGATGGGGTTTGCACACGGGACAAGGGGGTAGGGGCGGGCACGATGGCGGAGGACAGTCGGAATGGCTTTGAAATCCTCGGATTAGTGGAATTTTGTAGTAAATCGTCTGGCAGCGTCGCTGTGTCCTCCCCACAATAACGATTCTGTACCGACGTTGTTTCGATATAGTCAACGTCGTGCGCTTGAACAATCGAGCCATGTCTGGGCAATGTGGCTTCGTGCTTCCACACAAATACAATAGAGCCTAGGGTTGCGGCGGTTGGCGGATGTAAATGAGAGAAATGGCCGGGGAACAGAGAAAGAGTACAGAGAAACAAAAAGGAGACGCGCGGGAGTGGAGAGCAACATGGAGAGAGAGAAAGACGGAAACAGAGAGGGCGAGAAAGAGAGGCAGGCAACTTCCAAGAGAAAAGATTAAAAGAAAGAGAGAGAGAGAGAGAGAGAGAGAGAGGGCATGGGGTAGCCAGGGTGGAGAAGATAACAGAGATGGCTTATTTGATTTACGTTCCCGTTTGCATCTCTTCTTCTTCTTCTTCTTCTTCTTCTTCTTCTCCTCCTCCTTTTCTTCTCCTACTCCTCTCTTTCTCTCTCTCTCTCTCTCTTAGCAAGCTTTGGAACGTTCGTTCTCTTTTTCGCGTGCGACAGAAACCACCACCAAGAGACTGCAAATTTTACAGGATCGATGAGAAAGGATTCCATCCTCTATTCGGGGGTGGGGGGCTTCCCCGTGCTCTTATTCAGAAAAAGATTCGCTGCGATGTTCGGTTTTCTTTTTCAGTTTACCACCGATATATCGGAATCACGTGGCACGAACGTCAGAAATTCGGCCCGGAAAATTTCGTACCGATTTTATTTCGTTTTAACGGCAGAATGTTTTTCGCGGAATTCGATTAAAACTGGGTCACGCCCGTAACTTTCTGAAGCACGAAGAAGCGCCGTTCAAATGGAGCGTGAAGCATCATTGATTGCTCCCCGTTGATTATTATTTTCTTCTTTCGCCGCCGGGAATGTGAGAGCTATTTATAAATACGGCGAAAATTGCGCAACCCCTGATGGGGAGCATCGTGTTCGGATAACCGAACCGTCGCATGGTCTTGTAATGGGGAATCGTCTGTTGGAGCTTTCTACTGATTTTAGTGCACCTAACTGGATTGGGCTGAGCTATGTGTACATTTAAATGCTTGTCTATAATAATTATTATATACAGGGTGTCCCAGCTAACTTGACCATCTTGAATATCTTTGTTGTTTTTAAAGATACGTCAAATGTCTGAAGGACAAAGTTGAATGGTAAAATGGGGCTCATAAGATACCAACAAAATTTTGTTTTCATGTAATTTTTTTATGAGATTTCAAGGTCACCTTCATTTTATTAAATGGAATGAGGTATTTTTTAATACATCAATCGATGCAGCTGGACATTCGTTATAAAAAAGTACTAACCTATGTATGTCGAAAAGTTAGTAGTTCAGGAGATATTTCAATTTAAAAAACTCTAAAATACAGTCAGGGACAATTTAAATTGGACACCCTTAAAAATCGCATAACTTTTTAGAAATTGGTCCACAGGACTTGAATTTGTTTAAGATGTTAGACCGGCTAGTTCGCTAGAGAATAAGTAAACAAAAATTTAATACGATTGCAATTGGTAGGAATTATACAAAATTTTTAAAAATGTTTTATCAACATTTTTATCTGGGCCTGTAACGATAATTTAAAAAATGCGTTTTATAGATTTCGATAACTTATATGCATACTGAAAATTTCATCGAAATCGGTCAACATTGCAATGAGCTACATACGTTTAAAGATGAGAGCTTAAGGGTGAAAGTCGCAAATTTTCAGCCTTGCCAGGGCATTTCGCCCTTACGTGATCTAATTAAATTGAAATACATAGGTTTTAGTACTTTTTTATAAGGAATGTCCAGCTGCATCGATTGATGTATTAAAAAATACCTCATTCCATTTAAAAAAAATGAAGGTGACCTTGAAATCTCATAAAAAAATTACATGAAAAAAAAATTTTGTTGGTATCTTATGAGCCCCATTTTACCATTCAACTTTGTCCTTCAGACATTTGACGTATCTTTAAAAACAACAAAGATATTCAAGGTGGTCAAGTTAGCTGGGACACCCTGTATACATATGTATAAACATTTTCAAAATCTGCACAGTTTAAATCACAGTGAATGGTGAATCATTAGGATTTTTTAATAATTATGATAAAGTCTGATTGTCTAGTCGTGTATATCTGTTAAATATTCGTCCTAGAATAATTTTAGTTCATTTTTCCAAATTATATACCAATGTCGTTGTAGAATACTTTCTTCGCCAAATTTGTTGATAAATTATTCTTTCTTAGAAATGCATTACACAAGATCTTTTATCATCGTAAAAATAGATAAAAATTGATTTGAAACCCGTGTCATGTACATTCATGTCACCGTCAACTATGAAAGGAAACTGATTGTACCTTACAGGACATAATGGCGTATAATGAATGCACGCTAGACGAAGGTGAGTTATATGAAAAATGATGATCATGTCTGATGACTTACCTTTCCAAATTCACTGAGGCCTGGCGTCGTGTCCTGGGTATTGTTCGTCTCCCGAACTGAACAGACTGCCCTGCCAAGAAAATGTCTGTTAGAACTTCCTCTTTCTCGCGTGTAAATTCGTCGGAAAATTTATTACTTATTGGTAGATTGCGGATTTTTATGGAAAATGAACATTCTTTTCCAGGTACAGGAGTTGCAGACAGTTCTTTCTTGTGTTAATAATTTTATTGAATTTTTAAAATAGAGCAGCAGTATTTTTGAATTATTTACATAAACGTTTTACTATGTTGCATTCGATCTGCTCATTCCTCTTATAAATGCACAAAATTCGCAGTCTATTTATTAATCCATGCTCGTTTATTTTTGTCCACTAATATTTAGATGCTTATCTTAAACTCTTTATTCACATAAAAATAGGACCTTCCTATCCATTATTTTGCAATGGAAATATTTATACAATTTGGAAGTTGTCTAAATATCCACGATTATTTAAATAGAAACGATGAAATGTAGATATTTTTCTTATATTTAATAATAGAAGGAATCTATCAATATTTCAGAATTCAAGTTACTTTATAGCTTCAGAAAGTGTGTGGTCGTGATAAATTATAGAGTATTTCTATACTAAAATGAAAGAAGTAAAAGCAATTTTGCACATTTTATGTCAACAAATTATATCATCATTATCATTAAGTAATTTTGTACATACGGTTTAATTTGACATTAAACATTACTCGTCATAATTCGTTTTCATGTGTCATCATCATATCTCAAAAGATCAATTAAACAACAATAAACCGAAAATTGTGGCAAAGCATTCTTCCTGTAACTCTCCGAAATGAAATTCCGTTCACCAGCTACGAAGTATGCGCAGTTAATATGCAATTAAATTAATACGCAATAAACAGAGATACAATTAATTTTCTGATAAATTCTTTTCGATATTAATTTTCATTATGTTTTCAGCGAAGGTCTTTTTGATATATTCAATTTGCTGTTAAATGAATAATATTTTGCAAGTCTCAACCTAATGCCTTCTGTTATTCTATCATGATCAAAATAGTTGTCATACATTCCCATAATAAGAACAATAACGACAACTACATTACGTTTCAGCTACGTTATGAAAATAACACAATAATGAAAGAAGTATTTTAAAAATTGATAGCAACTGAAGGAAAAATGGTGTGAATCGGATGAAAAAAATATTCCCTGTAAAGCCTTTACACACTTGTTCCACTTGTCTAACATCTGTATTAAATTCTAATTGAATAACGTCGCGGAACAAGTCGCGAGCGAACGCAATTCAATTTCCCGGCTTCGATAAGAAGCCGGTGAAAAGAAAAACAACGGTAAAAAACGAGGGGGGGGGGGAGCGGTTGGAAACAAGACGAAATTAATAATCGTTCATCGTTGAGCAATCGGCGGGATTAAAAATCGATTTGCACGGTAATGACTGGCTTTTTGTTACACGGACGCGGGGGAGAAATTTAATTCGCAACGGGCGGACGTTGGGGACAGGGAATTCGAGAGGGTGCAATCTTCCCGGGCCGCTTTAAAATCGAGAAATAATTTGTCACAGGGAAAAGCAATTCCTTAGTTCGGGAACGGGTCATATAACGGAGGTGGTCACGGCTCAGAACGCCGAAAGATCGTCGGCGACTTGCGAAGCCATAGAAAATTTAATCCGCCCTGGCTTTCGCCGGTAATCTTTCTTCTCCGCTCGATTTTCGCCCCGATGCGAACGCCCGAGCCCGCGTCGTGCTCGCGGAAATGCTTCAGAGGAGCCCGGAGAAAGAAAGGTCGACAGCTCGTCGTCATCCAGAATTGCGGGAAACGCAATCGTCCCGACAATTCCCTCTTCCCACAGGGGGGGAGCCCGCGAAAAGACAAAGAGCCGGTCGGAGAAAAGGCGAGAGGACGGAGAGAACGAGGTTAGAGATTGACGCTAGGCCTACAGGAAACACCCTTCCTAAATCGATATTTTATTCGGTTCGAGCAAACACTCGCCGTTTCATGATCGCGTTTCATTCCGCCGGCAATAAACTGTTTCGAAACCGTTCGATTCCGATGCGTCCGATTTTTATAACGTTTGTAAAACGAGAAAAAAATATACACCGCATCTGGAAAGCATTGGCGTACTAACTTTCAGATTTTCGGGAAATTGTCAATATTCAAACTGCTATGATTTTGCACAAAAAAAGATGTATATTATTGGTCAACAATGGAACTGCGGCCATTTTTAAGTCTAAAGCCTTTCGTTTGGCAATCTATCGTCCATTTTCTTCTAGTAAGATCTTTTTAGTGAAAAAATCTACCATGGAAAAAATTGAACATCAAGTTTCGAGGGTTTGTTGTAAAGAAGAAGCTTCACTCTTCGACTCTGTGGCAAAAGCCAAGAAAAAATTTTTCAATTTGTTTCGATTTGTTTTTTATTAGGAAATCTCTTATGAGATTTATTGCAACATAATGTAGTACATTACAGTTATAACGAACATAGAGGATAAAACTTATCCAAAATCTTCCCAGAGTAGGATTTTAATTTGTATCAATTCGTAGCACTTTTTAAAAAATGTTTAAGCATCCCACCCGATAAGTAAACATAATTTTAGAAGAAATGTCAAAAGAAAAAATGGATATTTATTACTTGCGCATTGGAGGGTTAAACAGCTGAAATCAATTTTAGCCATTTCACTTTTTTATACAATATTTTACCCAACTTAATTTTGTGATAAATAGACTTTTTGTTAGAAACCAATTGTATAAAAGAATATGTTAGATGCAGGGCGTGTTTGGAATTCCCTTCGGTGGCTAGAAGCCCCATTTTATTCGCATGACGCTATAAGAAAGTGGCGAATATCGGGTCATTCGTTGAAAAGGAAAGATATATGTAGCATCGAAAGGAAGATTTGTTCTGAAACAAGGCGAGTCAGGTTCTTATTTACGGCGCCACGAGGTACAGCGTCGAGGGGCACATAACGTAGGCAGGGATTGAAAACCAGGTCGAATCGGGTCGTCGGCCATTGTGCAATACTTTGGACTTGAACTGTTATATAGTTATAGCCAGTGATATCAGTAACCGTGTCGTACTTTACATGCAGAAAGATACTGGTGTCATCTCGCGAAACTCTTCAGGGTATACCGGGTGGGTCGAGTAACGCGACTGAATTTACCATTTTCCTTTTACCATAAATATCTCGTTCAGTCGCGGCAATATAAAATAGATTTTGTTAGCCGTTTATCGGAAATAAATCTCGTATTGTTGAAATGCGAATCGAATACGGTCGGTCGTCAATCGATATGTTGCCAGATTCGCGTAAACTATTTTATACGTCGGTGATAAAAATAAATGAATTTCATAAGTACCTTGTCAGAAGCAGAGATTCAAAAATGTTTTTTCTTTTAATAATTTTAATAAGTTGGAAATAGAGTGTAATAATATTCGGTGATTCTACTGCTATCTTCACAGTTTCCTACTTCACCAATTCAATTTTGTCATGAGCCTAATTATTATACTATTTTCGACATATTAAAATTTAAAAACTTGTTGGAAATAGTGTAATAATATTCGGTGATTCTTCTGCTATCTTCACAGTTTCCTACTTCACCAATTCAATTTTATCATGAGCCTAATTATTATACTATTTTCGACATATTAAAATTGAAAAACTTTATTTAAACTTCATTCAAACTGTAGGTAAACAATTCCCACTTTCTGTGGAAAGTGATTTTGGTATTAACTTTGATGTTACATTTTCGTTTATTTACAATGAGTATAAAACTGTTTACATATCATGTTTTCATATAATACCGGAAACATATATTTGCAACGATAAATATTTACATACAATGTAAACATTGAAGAGACATCGTGTATCTCGAAAATTTATTTAAAAGCATAGAAAAAATATATTGTTATAAGTTATAAGTTATGGACCCACTCCCCATAACTTATAACACTGCGAATTTTTGGAAATTAATATGGAAATAATTTCGTTTCGATCCACGAACTGGCAGTATTCATCCAGTCCATTTCAGGTTTGTAACAAGCATCGCGGAATTATTCTAGTGTAACGGCAAACTTTTGATGTGGGTAGTATGTAAATAGATTGTGTTGTAGTCGTGTTCCAGGTTTCGTTGCCTCGAAATGTAGGTATATATCTAACTACTAGCTGTGACAAAAAATATTCAATAAATAAAGATGACATGAATAATCCAGATAGGAATTATTTATACAATATGAATGTAAAATTTCCACTGACTTGTAAAATATGAGAAATTGTATTCGAATAGCATCTCTTATTTTTTGTTTGCGTTTTCGTATAGTCTGTTCATATAGGGTGGCATCGTAGTAACAGTAAAAAGAATACTTGTAATAATAGAATACCAAATATTGAAAGTTTGTAATGTATTATATTTATTTCTTAATCAATTATAAGAAACAGTAACCAAATAGAAAGTGCTTACTTTCTTAAACAATTTGAATGGATCGATGATAATATATATTGACATTTCTAAATTCTTTTAAGCTTTCTACCACTTTATTGGTAGATTATATTGGTTTCATTGGTGACTTATTGGTAGATTGCGGTTCTATATGCAAAATAGAAATTTTCTGTATCAATTACAAAGTACTGGAGTGAAATAAAAATTTGTTTCCTCCGTTATTAATTCTAACAAGTTGATAATATACTGATCAAAGGAAATAAAAATTCGGAGTCTGCCCCTCGTCATATATTCTTTTGGGCATTGGTAGGACAGAATTGTAGGGATGCATAAAATAAAGCTCTATTTACAACAACACGGTACACGTGGCACCGTGGGACACATAAAACTTGGCCCAAGGATTGATGTCCTCAAGGAACTCATATTTCTGCCGCGTTTCGACGTTACACTACCGACAGCCCCATGTTTCTCGTGAATCTGGCCACGTTGATTTCAGCTTTTCCCCATGAACAGAGGAAACAATAAGAAACTTTGCAAGTTGTAAACGTTGAACAGTGGATCGCGTCTCCGGAGAGATTGAATCGTCGGACTAAACCCCGGGAATTTCGTTGAAATACAGCGACTGAAAAGGAAACCGCAGAAAGTTTTTCGATGCGCCGTCGACCATGGCGAAACGAAATCCTGTGCGAAGATCGACTCTTATAGAAAGGATCGTTTATCGGACATCGGGCCATTGGACCTTTGAAGCGTCCTACGAATCATTCATCTCTGGATCATGATCGACGGACTTCCGAAAATATTTTCTTTCATTTGCCATCGCTTTGAATGAAAATTCACCTAGTACCTAGTACCTAGTTCAACTATTCTGCCATTTATCTACTTGATTTTTTTTTACTCTGGATCTTGTTAAAACTCTCTGCAGACTCTAAATAAAAAGTTTCTGCGTCAATTGTAAGACACAGAAACTAAATTTACATATATCTTTCACATATGTTAATATAATGAAAATAAAATATTAATACTCGTATAGTCTTTCAAACTTTTCAATCTTTTAACTTGCACCTACTGAATACGTCCTAAATTTGAGAGGGCAAATGTACACAAAAACTTTTCCTTGAGGTCATGGGTGCTTGGCAAACTGGATTGTATATTTTAAATAATATGACCTTCATATGACCTTGCGTAGCAAAAATAATATTAAAACCAATGCTGGGTAAAATAGTAAATCAAAATAAAATATTTTCTGTGATTATTTTCTAAATTCTGTTTCATTATTCAATTTGATGTTTACTTTCGTATTAAAGAAAATACTGTGCGAGATATACACGTAACACTTTTCACGATTTTTCAAGTGCCATACTTGCGATAATCTGACAAAAAAATATTTTCAAGAAAAGTTGATCAGTTTTCGATTGGCTATACATTGCAATAAAAAAAAGTTCCACATTTTTTTAGTATTGTCAAGGCCACCTTCTTTTTTTAAATGGCACTTGGTATCTTTGACTTAACAGTATTATAGTCCGTATCAAGGTGAATTCAATGACCTAGTATACCATGACCTTTGGATGACTTTGAAGTACCATTTAAAAAAATGAAGGTGGCCTTATGTTAGCAATAATTAAAAAGAAAATTTTAGAACTTTTTTATTGCAATGTATAGCCAATCGAGAGAGAGAAAACTGATCGACTTTTGTTTAAAATATTTTTTTATCAGATTACACGGTCCAACATATTTCAACTCTTTTTCGACGTTCCGATTCTCACTATGGGATTCTTATAGAGTTTCCCGCGCTGATTCTGAATCTGCCCTCAATTTTTCTCCTAGACGCACAGTTTTTGAGATATTTGAGTTTGAAAAAAGACATATTCTTCAACTTTAAACAAATATTGTGACGTTATTACAAAAGATATTGAATTGTTCTGTACTGCAAAAGACTCTGTAGACTTTCCCCGAATACATTGATATCCAATATTAATACGTTATGATTGTTTAATTGTTTAAAGTTGAAAAATATGTCTTTTTTCAAACTCAAATATCTCAAACGCTGTGCGTCTAGGAGAAAAATTAAGGAATCAGCGCGAAAAACTCTATAAGAATCGTATAATGAGAATCGAAACGTTTTTTGGCTGTTGGACAGTGTTATCGTAAGCACTTAATTGAAAAATCGTGAAAAGTGTTACGTGGGACACCCAGTATATTTGATCTCTTTTGAAAGTTAGTTGTGCAATGCTGTTTTTGACACAAAAAATATTGAGTAACTTTATAAATAATAGATGGTTAGTAAACGAGGACGAACGATTGGAAAAGGTTTACCCGTTCTCGAAGGGTTAGAAGTAAAATGAAGGAATGCTGTTCTCAGTGGGAAATTCAAAAAATTTGATTGACTCAAAACGTAGAAAAAATTTGCTCCACCGCTGGGCGAACATATCGGGGGGTCTGGTTGTTGGCCAAAAGAAAAGTACTTTCCGTTCCCTATCGAAACAAAGTTCTTTGGGCTTCGCTTCGTCCAACGTACGACGTAAGTGTAGGTTTTGGCATGGTACTGGAATCGTCGAGATGGAAGAAATTTCTGCGCGCCAAGGTTTTAGATTGCTTCGAGCTCTTTCAGGCTGATCGGCCGTGGGATAGGTTTTTCCATCGACGATGGATCGCGGTACAAAGCGGGACGAACGATTCGGTAAATAGTACTGGCCTTGGTGAAAGGTCCGGGGTGGAGAGAAGTAAGTTTCTTTCGGCGATTAATTGAAACGGAAAACCGTTCCCTCCCGACGAACGGTCGAATGTTTTACACGGGATCAAGTCAATGTGAATTCCTGCCGCATGATATTCGAATTGAAAGACCTCCTGAAATTTCTTCTCCCTTTCGCTCAAAGTGAATAGAGTCTTTTCTCCGTCGCGAACTTGCTTCTTTTTTATAGGTATTCTTCGTCTCTCTTCGGCATTGTGCCCTTATAATATGTTTCCCCGGGAATTTAATGAAACCACCGGCCGCATTAAATCGCTGATAATAGTGATCGTTTTTTTTTCGGTCGGTCTCGAGAGCAGTTTATTTCTGCTGTTAATTCGGTCTGAACGGATGACCTGAATTTTTGATTGAATTGGAGATTATTTATAATGTGGGCTGTAGCGAGCACTCATTTATGCGAGCTAATTAACAAGTATGGTTTAATAGATATATTTTCTTCATTAGTTCTGCCATCATGATAGTCGCGTAATATTTTCAATTTTGAATAAAGCTGGCTCTCTGGTTACGTTTTATGCGGTTTAGAATTCCATGAAATTCGCAGTCATTAGGTGTGCAAATTAATTCGTGGCTCTCACAATTAATCTGTTGAAACTTAACCCTTTGCACTCAACTGTCCCTTCTAAAGGGACGTGGTTTTAGCCAGCAAAATTGGTTTGGTAATTTTAGAACTTGGAAACACTGAGAACACTTGTACGTGCATAGTGAAACATGTGTAATTAACCAACAAGAAAGAAAGTTAATAAGTTGAGACTTGCTTTTCTACAACTTCGACTACGTCTTTTAAATGATTATGTACACATTATTCATGTTATTCAAGTGAAAAACAATGAACGAGATTTATCTGTTTATATAGAAAAAAAACAAAGACGACAGATAAATTACTACACGTGTATATTATCACGCCTACACAAGTGTTAACATGTAAAATTTTATTGCTGTTTCATAAAATATATGTCACTAAAGTTTCAGATCGGGGGTTTCACGTAAATAGAATAATTATTCTCAGTACTGTGCTATTTTATGAATAATACGTTCGTTGTTTCGAGAAGAGAAGAGTGAAAATGGTTCGATAGCGTAAATTCGGAAAACTCTGCTTCAATACTGCATGTAAAGTGTTAATAATTTGTTGACAAGACGAAGCACCATCGTCTACTGCTATTAATTTTATTTTTTGCTGCTCGTACATATTGGTTTTTCCACTCACCAGGAAGTATCGCAGGCATGCGTCAGGGTAAGGTATCTCGCGCCCAGGCCGTAAAATGTCCTGAGAACACCCAAGGAATTCCCTAGGGAATGACCACCTTCCACTCCGATAAGACTTGCGATTTTGCCTTCTCGATGCGCCTCGATAAGACCTACGCAAACAGAAAAAAGTACATGATGTTTTAACAGATCCTTTATCGAAACATATTACTATAGCTAAATGTTTATTTGTACATTCTTATTAGGAAAGGAATACAGTATTCTTTAGATGTAAGACGATGTTATGGTACACAAACTCTCGACCCGTTCAAGAACAATGTCAAGCTGAATATGTACACTCATCCGTAATACGTCAAAAACCGTCCCGAGCAATATATATTTTTGTGATTATTAGTATTCTTTATTTTGCATACTTATGTTTAAGATATAGGAAGAGATCGCCTGACACAGTACTTAATGGCAGATAGTTTATTAAATGATTGGAATATAACGAAAAAACAATTAATAGATGCAGAAATTAAAGTATTTATGGCACTGTGATAATTTGATTTTATTAATAGGCAATTATATGCACGTATTTGTTTATGTAACTGTTTGAAGATTTAGGTGATCCTTTATTTTTCCATATTTCTAATATTACAGAATAAAATAGATTTTCAGTTACCAATTTAGTTAGCATCGATGTTCGATAAATTCAAGAAATCGTTGCACTTTTAAAATCTACTTTGAAAGTCCACTTGAAGGTTAAATAAATATGTATTTGGAAAAGAGTTGGCTTGTAGTAGCTACCAGAAACTTTCGAGTTTCAGGACTTCGTATCTTTTTTACTTTGGTCAGTTTGTTCCCCTTAGCATAAATCCACCATTCTATGGTTAACCTTCTCCCTTAACTTGTAACAAAATAAAAATGATCCACCTGAATTACAACAAACCGGAGTGACGTAGAAATTTATTTTCTCTCTTAATATGTTTTATAGATCAATTAAAGATAATATAAAAGTAGTTTGGAATTCGCCGAATATTTTCAATGATTTAAATCCGCTGTCTACTAATTATATTTTATAAATTCTTATCAAACGTAGAATGATTGAAAACTATGTATATAAAACGCATGTTTGTGCAAATTCTTTGTACCAACGTAACCACTTCGCGCTTCGTACCGCAATTTACTTCTATTTTCACATCTGTGGTAACGATTTTCGTCGAACGCGGTTTTATGTTTCGCGGGTAATGGCGTCTACCGCCGAGTTGCATGATCCAGCCATCACCTCGTACAAGATTTGACAAAACGCGCGCCGTGTCTCTCGAGACAAGTGAAATGTCCTTTCCCTGACTTTCTAGAGTATTCTTCTGGCGACCCCGATTTGGTTTCCTAGTTGGCGGAGTTCCTTGAGCTTATGAAAATGGCTTCCAACGTAGGTTACTTGTCATCAAAACTTTTACAAGTTTTCACGCGGGTTACAGACTCCCCCGTGCCTCCACTGTAGTTTCCCTTTTCGGTTCCCCACGGGAAATGCCTAGCCTCCTCGCCGAGGAATAATTTTCTGTTTTTGCAACTGTGGAATTATTCATCCCCTGATTTAGTGAACGCGCAAAATAAAAGGGGGCTTGTCGGTATCGTGACATTCTTGTCAACATGTATATTTTATTTCATACGGAAAATGATTTTAAATTGTGAATCTGTCAGTATATGATCCGATCAATTTATTAATATAGAAAATAATTATTTTTCAAATATTTTGCCTGTATCCCCACTTTCTTAACAAGTGTATTTTTTGTTGAAAGATTCAAGGACTACATAGACATTTTTATTTGGTTGGCACTTTAGGGCAAATTGTATTTAGAACTATTTTACAGTTTAATTAATTGTTTGAAAGCCTTTATCACATACCGAATTTTATAAAATATGATATTAAAATGCCTTATAATTAGCCGTTGAATCGACGAGTCGTTTACTTACTAAGGGTTGCGTCGGGATTATAGTAGTTTTATTACGTACACTGTTAGTGCATGTTTCTCAGGAACTTCAACTGTTTTCAGGATTACAGACTATTCACTGTCACGAAAAAGTAAAGTAACGAGTTCGATTAAAATTTCCGTGACGCGAAAGTAATTTTCAGGAACAAACGAGAATTCTCTCGGAAATGTCGATCATTCGCTACTAGAATAGAAAAGTGCTGTGTACAATTAAAATTTGGTTATTGCAAATTTTAATACCTTGTGTTTTTAATAAATTCGAAATAAAATACTTGTCTTGGCAAGTGTTATTTATTAATTAAAGGAATAATTACATAAATAGATCTCTAAAAAGGGCCCCTTCATTCATTTGTAATTTTTCTACAAAAGCTGCAATTTACCAAATTTTAGAAAATGATTATTAACGATTATATAGGAACATTTTTATTATAACAGATTATCTAATATAGTCGATTCTTGAAATATTAGTAAAATCAGTTCCATATTTCAGAAGTAGTTGCAAAAACACTTATAGTCAATGTTGGAGAAATTATGGCTAGATCGAATCATACAGAATTCATTGCAAGAACGTGTGCAGCCAGTTTAAAAGAACGTTTCATAAATACTTCATGTCTCATGATTGAAAGCATAACTTCTGCAATCTCCAATAAGATTTTGCACCCTGTCTAGCTACTATAGTAGCTCTATGTTTTTCCTGAGCGTGATAATGGTGACCAGAATTAATCTTCCTTTAAAATAGGAACTGAAGATTCAATTTTTAAAAAAGTAAATCAATAAAAATCGTATGAAATACAATTTAAAAACCCTTGAAAATATAATTTGTAATTGTTCATTTCTTTCTGATTGAATTGAAAAAACAGCTTGACTTTTCAAAGAAATATTATAAATTAATTAAAATTCCGAGAGAACCAATGTAAATTTATCTCCCGAAAATATCATTGGTAATTTTTCATATCATCTTTCTCGTGGCTTGCTTGAATCGCATTACAAACGATTGAAGTTCCTTAAGATCTCTAATCAGTTGGTAATTAAATAGTTAAAAAGCAGCGCCATCGATTAACATTGTACAGATAAGTAAACATTTTTGAGTCGTCGGTTAGCCTCCAACAATATGCAGTGGTTTTATCAAGTTGGAACCAATAATTACTTTCCTCTTGAACGATACTGCTTCAGAGAAATCGAGCAATTAATACTAGTCTCCTTTGTCCCCTCGAGTTTCCTCGAGAGCAAACTTCCTGTCAGGTTCTGCCGTTTCTACTGTATCCATTGTTACTCGCAGTTGGTACGCGTTTCTAGCAATCTAATTACCACTTCAACAAGTACCAACATTTAAAACTTGAAAATCTGATTTCTCACTATCTGTCAACTGTGATTAAAACTCCTGTCAAAACACAAATGAAGCGACTGTGCTCCACACAACACCTTTCGCGTTATGATCTTTCTTCATCCATCGATTTAACATTAAATTCTAATTTTCCAGTATTGAGAGTTCGGCATTTAAAAATTTCAGCACCTTTACAATATTAAAAATTAAAGGAATAAAACATTTCACACAATCATTTAAAGAAGAATCTTCAAAATTTGTTTTATCATTTTTCTCATTTATTTTAATGTATAAATACGAATTATACTTAACATAATAAACATTCTTTAATTCTATTCATTGTAAAACTAGTAGGAAAAACAGTTGAAAAAGAATCTTCAAAATCTGTTCCATCATGTTTTCTTGTATATTTTATAAAATTTATGTTACGTAGTGGTAAATTTAAATAAAATATCAATTGATAACGAAAGTCTGCACTCATTCAAACGTAGATTGGAATTTTACAAAACGTATAAAGTTATTGTATACCATAACGTGAATTAATTAATATTATTTATGGTTCATGCAAAGCGAACAAGAACGCAATTGTACAAAATTCGCGAGAAGTTATTTAATTGATTTACAGCACAAAAATTGCAGTACAAAATAACACGTGAACGTTCCATGAATTAATTTTTACAAACAACCCGCAGTTTCTGCGAACAATGAATAATTAATGATAAAAGGAATGTCGTCGATGTTCCATTTCATGATGCAATTTCTGTTCCCGCGGAATGGACGAGAATAAATCGCGGGTCGTACCATTTCGAAATCCGCGATAATGCATCGTTCCTTCCAAGAACGTAAATCTTTGTCCTTTTTCTGTTTCACGGCGCTATGAGATTACATTTTTTATTTTTACAGCAATCCAGGGGAATCGTGTCTGATAAATTTTGCCCGAACCATTACATCCGCCCTTGATCCTTTATGTTGCAATCTTCTTCCCGATTCTTTCTTCTTCTCTGTTTTACTTGGCCTCGCGAAGCTTCAGCTGCACTTTACATATTCACACGACACTTTACACAATTCAAATCCGGCTACAGTGTATCCCTCGCGACATTTATTTTCTAGTTGCTTGGAAAATATCAAATGCAGCCTATTTTTCGCGCTGCATTGCTACTTTACTTCAACGACGCCCAGTTTATTTATTCCTTGCAGGATACTCTTCCGAAATACGCGATGTTTTATGCTTAACCATTAGACTGCGGACCTTTATGCGAAATACAAATTTTATTTGTCAATTACATTAAATACGAGTCAAATATAAATGTATCTTTTCTGTTGTACAAATACTTCTGTTATTTTTACAGTTTTGTACTTCTAAATGCATAAAATCCGCAGTCTATTAATTATTAAGTGAACATATATTTTATCGTATTTAGAAGTGACCTTTCCGATGAATGAACACGTAAGCGTAAATTGTTATTCAATTTTCTGAACACAGTTTTAACATATCAGATAGTTAACAGCTTATAGTGTGTAATTTGAAATGGATATCAAACCATTCGCAATTTGACCATTTCAGTGAGTAAATTTGACTTGTATAATAAAGTGAAAATCATAAATGTTATTTTAAATGTTCATTCTTGGGCATGTCAGTTAAAACGATGCAGTGAGAGCAATGCTGAATATTATTGTGCACAAAACGTCACCGCTATCGCGATCGGATTTCACAGATCGGCGATACGTTTTATTAAAGATAAACGGGATGCTCACCTTTGACGGAGGTAACCAAAGTTAAATGTTGAGCATTCATCTCGGCCAGTCGGCGGATCACGTCGATTTGTTCCAAGGAAAGCTGAACTGCATTTAACTGAGCTGCACCGCATGGAACGTAGGCGGACCAAAACTGAAAAGCGAATGCAACGGTCGTTATCAGTGCCTTATGTTCCGTTTTTTAGCTAGGAATAGGTGAAAATGACAGCAGAAGAAGTGCACTGATTTTGGTATAAAGGTTTTTATAAACGTCTAGCGCAATGCAACATACGGTGTGGATGTGCAATATTTTATATTCGGGTTCGGTTTAATATGCGCGAGTATGCAGCAAAATTTGCAAGCTTTTAGTATGCAGGTTTTTATCGTTATTTATTTGTGTGTTACTCATATTTTGGAATTATTTTGAAATAATTTTATGATGATTTCATTGTTGTTTTTTATGTTGTTAGTTATTTTCTGTAAACGGCACTGGTACTATTGTTGTACTATTATTATAGGAATATTTATTACCTTTCTTGTAACATTAATATGTTATGTACATAATAATACATTCAAATTTACTTTATCATTTATTCCATTCTTATATATGATATTCTTATGTAAGAGTTATATTAAAATTCATATTATAAATAATAGTTCATGTTGTATTAAAGAAATGTAATATACATATATTACATCAATATTTATTGTCAATATTATATCATCCTGTGTTATATTTATGTTATATTGTTATTACTATGTATTACATGTCATACGTAATTTTATATTACGTAGAAAAATCATCATTAAAAATTATGGTGAATTTTATGTTCTTCTTCTATTTGCCTCGCAGTTCCATTTTTGTTTCTTTCAAAAAATATATATATACTGCCAATATAATTATTGGCAGAATAGGAAAACAATAATGCACGTATATGTTAAAATATGACATTTGGTTAATTTGTTAGGTATGTGGTTATCTGGCGTTGAGCGAATCCGGAATTTTAGGCGATATGGAAGGGGCATGTATGAAATATTAATATTCAATATGTATTCGCATATCTACATCACTGTCCGATGGTAATTAACCACTGGTTGTAGTGTCATAATACGCTTATATTTATAACACTCGAGGGCACTTACAAGTGGGTGATAGACGGTTAATTAACACTTCTCATTGAGTGAGCCAATGCGCACTCATACGTCCATGCAAGACACTCTACAGATTTCAAAATCATTCTGTATGGTACTTAATCGATGCATTTTCCGAATGATGTTCATCGTATTGCTAGTTATCCTCATTCCTCGTGAAATCACAAAAATGCATTCACTTCTGTGTCGAGGAATCCAAATCGATTTTACGTTAATACAAAAGTGCTGTAGAATATTAAGGTATGCTTTGCAATTAAACCTTTAATTACTTTTTCATTCTTTACAATGAAAAACCTTACAATCAGAGATGTTAATAGACAACATCACATTAAATAAGTTTAAATGGTTTTGTCTATTTTAAAATATTTATTCAGTTGATCAACTGCCTTGAAATCGCACGAATAAAAATTTCTTAAAATTTTTTCTTGATGCTAACGGTCAGAAAATATTTTGTAAATAATCAAGATTTTTAATTTCTTGTGTTTCGGACCATAACTACATTCATATATTGATTGATAAAAATGTAATTCTTTGGCTTCTGATGATTTACAAAACGTACTCTATCAAAATATATAACTCGTGTAATTTTAATTATTTTTACTTTGAAAAAAATCATACATCCTCTTCAAATGCCAATAAATATGTGTGTAAAGTTCCAATGCAAAAGGTTCAACAGTTTCTCTGAAAAAAATTTCCCAAATGCAAAAATGGCCTCGAAATTCAGTGTATCCGGTTAATGCGCAAATTATGCGCGCAACAGTCGAAGTCAGTTGCCTTTGAACCGTCGACACGGCAGTGTAAAAAGTACTTTTAGACTGTCAGAGAGGCGATGGGCGAATCAGGCTAACAACAGAGGCGTCCTTGAATTGGCAAACACGAGGTTCAATTCCCCTCTACTAATTTAAGTGGTAACTCGTTTTGCATGAAATTTCGCGCAGCCGCTTGTGCAGGGTATAACTCGGTTGGGCCCCGCGTCTTTCTACTACGGCCATATCACTACGCGATTAGTATAATAACGTTGATCTCGTGGCAGCTACTCCGTGAGAATCGGGGATGCCAATCGGGTTAGACCGGAGCCGAAATTCAATATTTACGCTGGCGCAGAAACTCCACGGTAATCAGACCGCCGAGTAATTGGTAACGTTGCTTCTCAAAGCGGAACGCGGTGAAATGCGGAGGTGTGCCACCCTCGCCCTTCCCCTCTCTTTCGCTGCTTTTCACCTTAACCCCTTGTAGCTCACCCCGTGAAAATTGCTTCTGAAAAATTTTCAATTGCGCTCTGTGCGCTCGTGAAACACGAGGCCGCGATGTCACCTAACTTTTTATCATGAATAATCTCATATTAATAATCCCCGCGGTAAGACTTTCGAAATGTCCCGCCATCAAGATTCTGGATGGGTTAGTAGTACAGTTCTATCTCGAGAATAGGAAATTCTATCCCTCTTCTTATATTTACTAATCAGAGTTGGGCAGAAGTTTTATATAAATAAAAATTTCGAATAAAGTGTGTTTAAAACCCACTTGGAAAAAAACCACTTTATTCGAAATTTTTATTTAAATAAAATTTTTGCCCAACTCTGTTACTAATATATTAGATTAGGCTTGTCCAACTTTTCTTCGTCGCGAGCCACACGATCCTCTCACTACTTAAACCTTAAGCTTTAACCTTAAGCCACTACATTGCCATACACCTCTGGTGGTGCGACCGTCGACCCAGAGTCACTATATTAGGGGGGAGGGGGGTAAACACGAATTAAAGGGGAAAAAGGGAAAAATTTTGGTAAATTTTGTTCTTTTTACCACGCTTATATTAACTTGCCACGTTGCTGTTGTATGCGTCAAATCTTGTAATCGAATTTTAAACCTCTTCCCATAGTCCAATCTTGCTGAAATGTTGTATACACACTTTCTTCCGATGACAATAAAAGTAGAAAATAAGATATATAAAAAAACTGTTTAAAAACCACGCTTATATTAAAATGCACTAAAAAGGAGAAAATACGTTTTTTCCTGGTTCTCCATAAAATACCGAATCCAGTTAAATGATTGATAATATTTTTCCCCAAAATTTTAAGTAATTAGTTCAAAATTTCTTCTGTTATAAAAGTAGTGTCGGAATAGATAGAAAAATATAATATTAATTTAAATAAAATCGTGACATTAGTGACTATAAAAATAAAAAGTGTGGAGCGCCAAACTGTATTGACGTAATCTTCGTGGTCGCTACATGCTTTTATTTTTATAGTCACTGATGTCCTGATTTTATTTAAATTTATTTAAAATAAATTTATTTATTTATTTAAATTTTGAACTAATTGCTTAAAATTTTGGGGAAAATATTATCAATCATTTAACTGGATTCGGTATTTTATGGAGCGTTGTTTTTAACGATTTTATATTGAAGTTTTAAAGATTTTATAAGCGTTGTTTTTAAAAAGTCTTTTTATATATTTTATTCTATCTGCCTCCCAGTTTGGCTTTCGGATATTGGATCTTTATTTGCATTGTCTTTTCATTAATATAGAATTGAGAATGGTTACCCTCTCCCTGCCATACCGGACACATGCACGACAGAGGCGTCACGTGATTGGGCCGTAACCGAAGCGTGGAATAGCGTCGTAGAAGGGGAAGCTAGAGTGGGGATACCGTACATCGACGGTGTCAAATAGTGGGAGAACGTCATCTCTCACCTTAGCGGAATAAAGAAGTAAGTGAGAAATAAGTGTATAAATAAATAATGCAAATAAAATGTAAATGATAGAAAGATGTAAAGGATGAACCTAAATTGTATAAAACCTAGCCCAGGCCAACACGTTGCATGTTTAGTAATTTAAATTGGTTTCACGAAGTTCTTTAAGTCCGTCGTATTTTAACGAGAAAGCTTTACGCCAAGGGAGTGCGACCCCGTATTAAAGTTACCGGTTATTAATTACCCGGTTACAAATTAAATAACTAAAGTTTTTCTTTTTTACGAGTGAAACGGGTTCCGTGTTAACCGGGTGTAATTTCCACATAAGAAAAATGAGTTCCCTATCTCAGCCGGAGAGACAGAAAGAGAGAGAGAGAGAGAGAGAGAGAGAGAAAAGAGCGGATTAAGTGTGACGCGGGAAACATTTCACGGTTGCCTTTTTACAACACTTAACGTGACCAGTGAAAATAATTGAGTTGTTCGCGTGCAGCTAAAACTTTCCCGTTAAATTGGGTATTTTCCCAACCGTGGAACTTGTAAATTCCTGAAATTGCAATTACCTCCAATGCTTTGCGGTGGAAATGTTCTGTATTGGACACATTTCGAAATTTCAGAAGTCCTGCAAGAAACTGAAATTCACATTTTCGTCCGGTTATTACAATTTGTACTTGGACACATATGATGAAAGAAGTTATGCTTGCTCGTGAATTTTTTATTTACTCGTTAGATAGCAAACAATTTTCCTTTTTTGTTACATTAATTTTATACGTCGATTTTTGTACATGTGGTATTAATATTATACAATAATAGTGTAGGTATACACCACTTTACTGCTGTTATGGATATTCATTTATTCGAATATATTATTTAAATTTAATTATAATATTCATTACCGTAATCTAAAATAGTAGAGTATATTTTAGAATATATTCAATTATATCAGAAAATATTTCTGAAAATATAATTGTGTATCAATATAATATTTTATAAATTTAAAATATAATTGCATTACATAATCAATTATCTAATGAACGACGTTAAACATTTTGATTTGAAATCTCCTCGGACACGAGTATACATCGAATAAAACTAATTTTCATGAGTAAGATGAATATTTGACATGCAAATCCTCAAACACGTTCTATTATGATATTCCATGTATTTTATTATGCTCTTCCATGGCTGTTTTTGGAAATTAATTATTTCCGGAAGAGAAATTATAATTTATAATCATTTTAGTATTTTACTCAATAATGAATAAATGTAATTTGAAATAGTAAAAACATTATTAGAATTATAAAAAATATATATATATACATTATTTTCAATCTATATTAAACATATTCGGAAAGGAAAGAAATTTCGATTTCACTCCAGTTTGTTGTAATTCAGATAGAAAATTTTTATTTTGCATAAAGATCTGTGTATTCATAATTATCGTAGTGATGTCGGAAGTATTATTTCCCTGTGATAATACCTTGTAATTGCTTATAAGTAGAACCAATTTTGTGGCATTGCTTTTGTAGCCGATTCTACATCTCGCAATTGGTTATGAAGATAATAAGCAGTAAAATCAGGTTCAAAATTTTGCCACACTGTAGAAAATCGACCGATCAGGTCTTTAACCAGTCGAGCTGGCGTCGCCAACGAAACCCGACGTCTCTACGTCCCTGCGACGACGGTGCGGACAAGTGGCAGCGGTCCGTGATAACCAAACACGTAGTGGAAATCGTAGGTAATAAGCGGACTGGAGCGATAAGGTCGTCGAAGTGGAAGGAGACGAGCGTTCTTGCAGAAGTGAAACAGATAATACTGACATCCGCCGTTTTCCGGTGCGTGCACCCGATGATAAAGAGAAGCAAAACGAGGAGAAGTGAAATCAGATCGCGCGGACGGAAATTCTTCGAAGAAATGAGATTTCCCCACGGGCCGTTGGGCGACGATACCACCGAAAAAGCAAGATGGGTTCGATGCTTTCACAATGGATCCCTTGCATTCCGTCGGGTTAACGTTCGATGGGAAACAATTTGCTCGTTTTCGCGTGGCCGCGGCTGAAAAGCGGCGCGCAATTAAAATTCTTTCGGTTTCCGGCGCGCCGGTGCACGGCAACGCGAGCAACGCCAGCAACGCCAGCAACGCCAACAAGCAATTTCATCGTCGTGAAAGTAGAAATGAAAGGTCTTGTTGATTTAATTACGAATTCGAAGTTCCCGCCGCCTTGCTAATTAAACCAGATATGCCTTGTTATCATATTTAAGCCGAGCCGGTTGCCCGTTCTTCGCGAAATTACATTCCCCGACAAAAGTATTATGTGGATGCATTTAGGGAAATTGTCAGGCATCCTGCGCCACCGAGAGAATTTTCTTTCGTTGTTTCCCAGTTGTCGCGAGTACCGGTGTGTGTGACTTGGTTACTGTGAAAATAAATTTTCATAATATTTACAGTGGTCGGACTGCTGCACAGCATGATTTCCCTTATGAAGGCATTGCTTCATCAGCCACGGCTGATGAGTTTGGAAATTTGATGAGTATGCACACAGCGGAGGATATGGAAATAGGAAGCTCGCTTGTTGGTCTCTCTATCCACCTCGAGCCTTTCTCTAGCCTTCGCTCTTTCTTTTCCTCTCTCTCTATCTCTCTCCACCTTTCACCTCTATTCATAGATTTTTCCATTTCTCATGGGTTCGCCTGTCCGTATAACTTCTCTCCTCCTACGCATACTCTTTGTAATTGCTAATGAAGAATAGCGACATTTTCTACATCACTGGACTAGGTGCGGGTAAAATATTATTTCAAACAGTAAATAGGAAATGGTATATTTTAGTGTATTATTTTACGTGTACTATTTCACGATTATTATTTCACCTTAAATAATATGAGTAGACTGCGGATTTTATGCATTTATGACAAAAAATGGGTACGTACAATTTCAAACAGTGCACATATAAAAAATATTTGAGGACATCAACGTGTTAGTTTCAGCTTAATAAAATAATTAAAAGAAGAATAGAATTTTTATTTGGCTCCTGTGTTCTGCGATCAATGCAAACATTTTTTATTTTGCATGAAGATCCGCAGTCTAATAATGAGTATTGTCAAAAACGCTCGGGTATGGGTCTGCTTATGTTCGCTCTAGAGATTCACCAGAGAAAAAGTTTCATTAAAATCGAAGACCCCACTACTGCAAGAATAGTCCCAGAGCCAGCTAAATTATTCGAAGGACCATCGCAGTTTTTGAGTTCAAGATAATTGGCATCGTTTCGAAATTCGCGAAACCAATTTAGAAGGTTGATGCCTAGCAGAGCCCTAGGCCAGGTGTCACTTTTGCACTATCAGAATGCCGTACGTCGGACCCAAACCTCTGTTTATGGCCTCCCCGGGTTTACTGCCTCGCTATATCGTTACCTCGAAGCATACCTCTCTCAATGGCAATTGGCGCATCGTAAGACCGCACGCAGAGGAAAGGCGACACTAATTTATGAGCCAATATCCTTGAACAAGGGATCTGCGTGTAACGTCCTACGTGACCTCGGTAAGAAACGAAGCCATGGGGGTCAATAGGCTTTGCGATGTTCCATACGATACCCTGCACTTGTGATTCGTCCATTTCCTAATCTCGTCGAAACATTCCAGATTTTTTGTACACATATTGGATGATTGCTAAAGTTTATGTCCAATTTTCAGGGATATCAAGACGTTCTTCGAGAAGGAACCGCAAGTTTTACGAGGAAGGAATTCGCCGGCTTGCGAATGTTGGGAGACAGTTGTAGACAATGGTGGTGACCATATTAAGAAAATACTCTCTCTTATCGTAAGTATGAAGTTCTACCTTTTTTTAAAACAAATTCCTGCTTTTATATTTCGTTGATAATAGCAAACTTCGGGGAATACGAAATCTTGTAACAGAAAGCAAATCTAGGTCTTTGAAAGTGACCTATAATACAAGAAAAAAACATCGGTAAATGTCTGTTGCATGTCAAAAAAGTCGTTAACCCATTTCTGTATATTCCTGGAGGATATGTAGTCAATATTTATCAAGTTGGTCTTCCACTAGAATGCATCGATGGCTCCTACCGCACCGTCCAATAAACCGACTGGAATTTTCCATTTTCTAGTCATATTTCCATATTCGCGTAAAAACTTAAGAAAAAAAAATGGTAGCAATCCGATTGTTTGGATCAGTTAGCTTTCTGATGGGATGAGCGCGAAAAAATGAACAGAAGGAAGTGATCACGGTTCCGACATGAATACCTAAACAACTCGATAGAAGTATGGAAATTTATTACGCGGAGCTTCGAGCAAAAACATGCAGCTTTCAATATTAATAGGTGGCAATATGTTTGAAGACCTGTTGACTTGCTGACCTGAGTGATTGCATGCAAATGGACCGGCGGATATACAGTGACATTACACTTAAGCGAAACTACCTGCGGTTAAGGAAGGGATGGAGGGGGCTGTATCTTTTTCATGAATATCTCGCGAAATTTCACCGTTCGGAGTTAACGTACTTAAAACAGTCGTTTAAACGGGTGTTGATTGTCGCGTTTCCTGAAAGCGCGGCAAGAAACAGAATGAAAAGTTCCTTTGACAGTTAACAGCCGCAATGAAGGGGGGTGCGCCTGTCGCTATAACGAAATCTTTTATGCGAGACACGATAGGAAAGACGTGCCGATGCACAGCCGGGGACATAAAGGCGCATTTACATAGTTCGGAATTTCTTGACGGGTTTCTTCATCCCGTAGCTATTTTACTACCTCGCTACCAGAAGCGAATTCGCCCGCGCGAAAATTACTTTTTACTCTCCTGCCTGGGAAACGAACGACTCGCGATGCTTAATGTCCCATCACAATAGAAGAAACGTCCGTTCAGTTTTGTTTCTCTCGTTGGATTGATTCCTGCCAGGAGGGAGCTGCGTAAATATTGTCTGAATCGTAGACTGCGGCTCTCTAGATAAAAATTATTTGCGTTAATTGTACAACGCAGGAAATGAATATATTTTTGTTACTGACACATACTTTAAACAACTACGAGGGAATTGAAGAAGGAGGCGTGTAATACAATTAACGGATTAAACGAACTTACCTACGTGAAGTTCTATCGTAATTGTATGAAACACTTCCTTTTGAAGATCAGTTCCACCCAAATAGTTCCCATACTTAACTTAGCAGCTAACCCATGCAGATACGGCAGTTTTTGTTGTTAAAATAATGATGGATTTGGACTAGAGTTGGGCAAAAATTTAATCAACGATTGACGAGTAAATTTCCACTTCAATCGTTAATCGTAATTAACAATTAATCTCCTAGTTTAGTCGTTAAAATTGCGGTTAACGATTAAATACTTATTAATCGTTAATTGGGAATAACTGTTAAATTTCTACTTTAGTCGTTAATTGCGATTAACGATTACATTCTTTTCAATTGTAATGGTCAATCGGATAATTGATTAATGATTAACTGCTGACATTTCGAAATGAAATACGGAATCAAAACTATATGAATACTGACAAAAATGTAAATTGAGGTTAGTTGTATTGTCATTTGGTCTATAATACAAACTCTGTTTACGTGTTTTCATGTTTCTTTTTCGATGATTTCTTTTTTTAATCAACGATTGACGATTATCTTCATCAATTGATTGAACCAGTCTCCGATTTTTCGGGGATTTCTTTCTTTAATCAATGATTGACGATTAACTTCATCAATCGATTGAATCAATCGTCGATTTTTCGATGATTACCTGTTTTAATCGTTCACATTAATCAATCAATCTTGATTAAAATTTTAATCGATTAATGCCCAACTCTGATTTGGACACACAGCCGCGGATCATGATTTGAGGAGCGAGTATAAGCTTTATTTCTTTGCCTTTTCCATGTGTAGACGTTGTGACGACATTGGCCTAAAGTAGCGGTAATGCGAGGTGATCTTCAGGAGGACAAACAACTACGATATAACTACGATAGGTAAGTTCATTTAATCGTTTAATCATTTTAATTTAATTAATTTAATGATTTGTATTATTTCTACGTTTCGTTCAACACGATTTCGATACAAGGACCGAATGAATCGTGTTATAGGAGGGCTGAATGTGATAATTTGGTACTTGCGCGGCGGTTATAAGTCGTTATGATGTTTTTTTCGTCTCCAGAGTAAAAGAATTTTTCATAATAGTGGGAATCAGTTTGCGCAGCGCCGTGTCTCCGTAATCAACGATTGTTTTCGTTTTCTGTGCAAAACATCGGGCGAAACTGTCCAATTTCCGCGTCGCCGGGTGAACTGCCGCGAAAGAGAAGTTTTTCCGTTTCCCGTGATCTGCATCGAAATAACTCGAAAATGCATCGAAAATGCATTAACACGCAAAGGAAATCTGCATCGGACAAAGTTTGCTGTTCGTGGGTACTTATGCATAGATAAAAGCTCGCGGAGAAAATGGAAAATGGAGCGGGATGCTGGCCGGCGCGGGGGTGGCAGATAGGGGTGGATAGCGAGGGGGTGATTTCAGGGTGTAAAATCGCTTTCACTCGAACCCTCGTGAAAACTCTAAGAAAGCGCAGTAACTGCGAAAAGCGGTTCGGATACGGATTCACTCTCGCAAACCAGGGACAACGTATTGGGTCATTTACGATCCCCAGTTAGTCCGAACAATTGTGAGAACTTTTCTCCGACGCTATAACGCGAGCTTAACTAACCGGCTGCCGAGAGTACTACAAGGCAAATACGGCCGGATTGAAAATCATTAACAAGTTCGCCGATAAAAGTGTATAGACTTATTCCTTAATCTGTATTTTAATGGAGTACGCTGTGTTTCGGTAAAGCTACCCGGAAGTGTTTCACAGAACTTAATAATGGTGTCTGCATAATTTCTTTTGCCGAGGGTAGCCATGTTGTGAGAGAGAACCATTTTCTTTTGCACCAAGAAAGTGGAGGAAGGTGTTCATCAGTCTTGTTTGATAATTCTTGTTTGACTCTCGCACGACGGACCTTTTTCGCACTTTTACAATTGAGGTTCTAAAGACCATTCTTAGTTTTATTATAAATTTGTTTAAAACACATTGTACTTCTTGTAGATACATTAGTCTTTCTATCGTTCTTAATGTGACAATAATTATATATAATCTAATCATAGTACAGAGCAAGAGTTACATTAGATGTTAGATAAAATTTATTATTCTTCCAATGTATTTTCAACGACCATCAAATTTATTTCTGTCGGTATAATATTATAAGAAAAATGGCTACAAATTTTGTTAGACACATTCTTGTCATTCTGATAAAGTGACGTAAAATTGTTACTTCTAGTGCTGCTTAAATCAATTGTTAATTTCGTGCACCATTAATCGAAAAGTTTCATACACTCGATACGTGGATCATTGTTGTTTTCGACCGCATAGAAACAAACTATGTGATCGGTGTTGATCAGAGTGTTTGATGTTATTTCCATGGCGTCAATTTATAGCACTGATCATAGAGGACAGTCGTATAGGGAGGAGCCCGTAATACAGAGGGAAGGAAAATGATCCTTTACGAAACCAGTTCGGATCGAATCTTTCGTAGAAACCATAAAACTCTTTCCACAACACCTTTTTGTGTTGCCGTTTCCAGAGGGTGAGAACGAATCCATACTTGTTCTTTATTTTTCGCTCGGCCTTTTTACGTTTATCCCGCTGATCATTCTTCCTACTTTCGATTAACTTTGCACCCAACCCCCCTCTCCTCCCCGGCTAAAGTAAAATTCATGGCGACCCACGGAAAATGCGGGAGTAAATACAAATATCGTAAATCGATCCTCGCCGAGACCCTTTTAAGGACACGAATTTGCGGTGGCTCGTACAGCTCCACTGGCGACGCCGCCGCCGGTTTTCACTATTACGGACGCCGCATCCGCTGTTTACATTATTAATAAAATAATGCAGGCTGCCTTTCGCTGAACGCCGAAAGTTGAAACTTGACAACCCCCGTCTCTTTCCGTAATCATGTTACTGGCGCTAGGGACGGGATCACGTTCAATATACACTCGTGAAACCGAGTCGATTTCAATACCCGAAGCTCTCTCTTCCGGCTTCGAGCATTACTCAGAAGGAACAGTGTTTTATTAATTGAATGAGTGTCTAGTAGAACGGCGTGTATTACAAATTTTCCGAAATTGGGCTTTCCATGGAACGAGTGGCAATATTGGTACAGTGATGTCTCGATATATGCGAAAACTTCGGGAACGAAAGCGTGTGAACATCGACATCAGTATATCGATGAAGTGATACTAATCCAATAACAAAACAGTTTTATTTTTAATCAGTCTTTTATGAGACTTATATTGGTGACATTTTTGTGATTGAAATGACTCCAAACACGATACAATTTGGGTCATGTTTACGTGCTTAATTTATTACCACTTAATTAGAACCAATCAATAAAATATTAAAATAATTACTTAGTGATAGTTTTAAATTAAATCTTCACTTATTCAATAATTTTGTGTTGTATATAGATAGTTTTACATCTGAAATAGTGGAGAACTCAGATATCAGTTCAGTAATTGAGCAAGCAAATACGGTCCAAATTATGTCGTGTTTGGTTTCATTTTAATCAGAAAAACGTCAGACATGTGTCGGTAAACGTTTCATGGAAAGATAATTGTGACCATACAAGTTTTATCATTGGATTGTCTCGCGCCCAAACCCTTAGTTTCAATTGAACGATCACTTCGAACGAAGATGAGATAGTGGGAGCGTTTCCGTCTTCCAGTTTTCGATCAGCCCGCAGTTTCTGGCTAGGATTTTACATGCTCATAGATTTTAGCGACCATTGAATTTCGCCAACGACGATTTCGCTTCCCCACGCCTCGTTAAAACGACACGGATTCATTTTCAAGTGACCGCGATCGATTTATTGGCACGAAAGTGATTCCTTCGGGAAACCTTAGGAGGGAGAGGTCGTTTCCATGAAAAGTACTCAATTGGATTATCGAATAACTTGACTCCAGACCTTAAGAATCTACGCTTGCCTCTCTCATATTTCACTCGAATATTATCGCATTTACTTAATCGTTCGCGAGAACAAGTGGTGTTATGTTGGAATTGATCTTGCCTCGCCTTGGTACCGTTAAACTATTCTACAATTCCACCAAAAGTTCGCAGGATCATTTGAACCCTTAATTTACGAATTCTGGAGAATTCGTCGATATTCAAAAATTTAAAACACCTACATCAATACATATTCTTTCATTTTAAAGTTTCTGCTTTCACTAGCGCTCATTCTTTTTTTGTCCAAGACAATTTTGCACAACATATGATAGGTATAAAACTGAAGACATATTTTCTCTCGAAAATGCTACCAATTGAAATGCCTCTAAAGACATTGAAAAATTTTTTTCGTGAATGACTCTTCCCTGGAACTTTCAATTTATATTATTTTTTAGGAAAAATGGGTCTTCAGTTTCTCTTCTGTTACATCATGTAAAAATATCTTTATAGCACAAATACACATACATCTTATCATAATGATAAAAGATGTAAAAACTGCTATCATAGATTTTAATTTATTTTATTTATCATACTCATACGTGCTCTCTATAAAAGCAGAAACATTCATAGTCCATTTATAACCAAATCCAGTTGGTTTGGCATGTTGTATGACATGCTAGATGATACAATTATGGCTTTATGAGCTATAAACACAGAAATTATAATAGCTCTCGTGTACTCTGTTAATGAGTATGTGCTTATGTATAAAGTGGTCTGTGTTAAGAGCCCCATAAAAATGAGAATTGTCTGTTTATTTTTCGTTTATTCGAATTTCATTACCAGACAGTTTTGACAAACTGACACATTATCACGACTATTGTCGAGATAATGAGGAGGGGATTAAATCTCGTCTGAATTTTTATTTTTTGCATCTCTTCCAGTGAAGTATGTTTTAAATGCATAATGATGGATAAAGTACTCAATACGTGCTATAATTTTTGTGTTCTTGCGTGTGACCTAAAACTGTTTTCAACATACATGTTAATTATAATTGCAGTATTTGTTATCTACAGTTAATTTTGTCTTCAAAATTACCTACAAAAGAACTATTGCAATAAAACGCTATTAATTAAATGCTATTAAACTAAATACGATAAAAGGTACAACCTAGATTCAATTAAAATGATTTTCAAAATCAAGCCTGTCTAACTTAAGTCTGTATAACTCTGGGTCAAAATGGACCCAACTCCAATGGACCATCCGATGGTGAATCAATTAGCCCCAATCTTTACTGCAACGAATTCATTAATTAAGCACCCAACATCTTTCGCGATTCAAGAAAATCACATCCGAACAAAAATAAACGAAACTCGGTAACCTGTTCCGCTCTCGTTCCCAACATGTCCGACACTTGTACAGTGTTCCCGGCTCTTACGTAACCCTATCTCGTTGGATGTCAAAGTCAATATGCAAACGAGGAGCTGGTAAAGTGCAGCGGGCACACCCGACCGGTCTTATCGAATTTTAATATTTATTCGTACCGCGAGACCACTCTGCCTTCGAGGAAACTAAAAAATTGAATTCCACAGGAGAAGATGGTTACTGTTGATGACAATGGAGGTACCTCCGTTCGGAATTGCGTTTCGATAATCAAATTATGAATCCCCAATACCTCGTTAGGAGGGGTTCGCTCTTGGTTTCCAGGTCTCCGATAAATGCAATCGGAATTTCAGATCCAGGTTACCTGCTGTGTTTCTAGTTCTTGCTCGTGGCCCGCTCCTCCTCCAGGGTTTAAATTGCATTCTAGTTCCTACGCTAGTTTTCTACGTTCCCTTCGCCTCTTCTTCTTTCTACCAATCGCGTACACTGCCAGCCAAGCTAGCTGCGTGCACCCTATCTTAATTCCTTGATGACAAAATGTACAAATTTGTGTTTTTAACGGTACGCTTGGTTCAGGAGCTTAACAAGGATCGTTTAAAATTAGTCACAGAATCTTTTGTATAGAACATATAACTGTTGTGTACAATGAAGCAATTTGCAGCAAAGAAAATATGATAGCAAGTTAAATAGCAACTTACAAGGAACAGTATTCGAGGAATGATAAAGTTGTGTAGACTGTTTCTAATACAAATGTAGAGAAAAAGTAAGAAAACCCATATCACACATCATCAGAAATCAAACGATTGAGATAACTATAATATCTAGCATTGTAATTAATGGACTGCGAGCGTTTGGCAGGCTGAAAATAATATAACAATATCTTTAAATTCTTCTAATTTTACTATCTTGAATTACGTCTAGTCATTTTTGTCATAAATTCATAACTCGAATAGGAAATAAAGGAGTACTTGTTACTAAATAAATATTATTGGGTATGTGTAAATTAATGATGGATGAAATACTTTTTTATTATTTGATAAGTCGGGTATGTACCATTTTGATCTTAGTAGACAGTTTTTCTTCATCTCACACATAACGAGAATACATTGAACTCCTTTCCAATGATACATATATGTTCGTGTTTTGATCTGGAAATAATCGGTCTTATTTGTTACGGAACACAAAATTGCGCGCACGTGTACCATCTTTTTGGCAAAGAATGTGCGCGCGCACACACACACAGGCAAACGCCGTCCACCCTTCGACGTTCCCCGCTTTTTACCGTGGTCCCCTTTTTTTCCGAGTAAATTTAAAGCTCTCTTCATTGTCCGAGGAAACACCCCGTCGATTTATCAGCGAAACTCGAGTCAAGTGGGACGAAAAGAAAAGGGAGAATGTCGAGGGAGGAAATGTAAACGAAAACGGGCAGATATTAGTGTTCCGGTTAGCTGGCTGCCGGAGTGGATATGTATCCAAATCTACAAGGGAAGAACGGGGAATGCTCTCTTGTGTTTAGCTGCGGGAGGAAATTCGCTGAATGCTTCAGCATTTAACTTACTTTCCCGGCATAATAGATTGTATTTAGAGCGTACTCGAAACATCTGGAACGTTTCACCGCGATGTATTTATTACGGGAACTTCAAAGTACTCACTTCAAAGTACGCTTTTTTTCCTCGTCGGGCTTGTGAAGTTCGTTATTTAGTGATGTAACGAGTTGTGGCGTTGGGGGCTCTGCGGGAAGTTCTCGTGCAGTTCTACTGTAGTTTGGAATAGTAATCGTTTCTTTTTTCATAAGTGTACACCGGATCTTTAGGCAAAATGAAAGTTGTTCGGATCGATTGCAAGTAACACGAGCCGAACTTTATTTCTTGCATTATTGATTTTAATAAGCTGAAACTGATCCATTGATATTCTTCATTTCTTGATCAGGGGAATTGACTCGAATTGAGGGGAAACAGTTATCCCTTCCCTACCAGTATCGAATTAGTCACGTGACATTGTGACACACGTGCGACACGAAGAAAGGGCAAGGTAGAGTGGGGAGACAAGTCTTAATCTGGCCACTCTGGTTTAAGCAATAATTTAACCTAATATTATTACTGTAATTCTATTAGTTCGAAAGCAATTTATTCCTAACATTATTTACAAAAAATGTGATGAAACATTGAATATTTGTGTACGTGTGTACAGAGAGATAAACTTTAATTGGTTCTATGTAAAACAATTCTAACTAAAAAATCGATTCTTCTATATTTAAGATATAATATAATATATTCTCGCTAAATTAATACTCTTTATTCAATCGTAGTTCTATATTAAATGTTTGGTTTTGAAAGAGAGTTAACAAGGCAGATGATGTCATAGCTCCCGGCATCCGATAAATCGAGTGCAAGTAATAGATTGGAAACTCGATTTCCGAAAGCGCAGGGTATAAACCACACCAGATAGGAAACATATTGAAAGCGCAGTTGTATTAAAAGAGAAACACGAATTCGCGTTCCCAGATTAAGTTATTTCACTGATTAGTGTTACATTGTGTTGCGTCAAAGCTAAATTTCAAGTGCGCCGTCAATTAATATGCTTCCTCCCCACTGTGCACGCCAAAATACGTTCGATTAATGCGAATAGGTTCATTAAGCGCTCAAGGCAGAGCGCTCGTTCGTTTATTCGCGGATTTATGTTCGGAATCCGAATCAAATTTTCCTCGTTACGGGTAATAGCGATGAACGATTTGACGTTCTGATAACCTCGAGGATTTATACGAACAAGCCTATGGACACTTTCGTCGGATAGCGTATTTCGAAATCGGCTCGGCACAAATTTCATTTTATCGAGACCATTCTTATCGGGAACACGCGGATATTTATGCGCTCGTAGCTGTGGAAAAATTCTGAAAAATTTGGGAATACGGAATTTAATCAATCTCGATGGAGATTCGCGTTAGTCTTCGTTTCTCGGCAACAATTCAATTATTTTGCGAATACTTCTTAGATCAATTTAGTTTCAAGGCACATGCATTAGAGCCGATATGGAAAATTGTGTAGAGGAGCAGGATTTTATAAATTATGCTCCTTCGCAGACTTATATTTATGCTTTGTTTAATAATTGTAAGTAGACTACATCGATTTTTAAGTAGAAAGTTGCTTTATTTCATTATTTTTAACGACCTGATATTAACGACCTGTTTCGTACTTCACTTGGTCATTTTTGTAATCAGTGCATTATTGCATAAAATCTGCGGTTTAATTATAAGTTCTGCACACGAGTAGACTTTTAAATTAACAGCATTTTGAAATAGTTTTTGTGCATTTTCGAAATGCAATTTTTACATAGTTGAATGAATTACATAATCGTCATCATAAATGCAGGTGAAATGTTCACTATTGAAACTAGCGTGATAGCAACCAAAGTAAATAATTTTGATTTATATGCGCCGAGCTCTGAGTAATCTCGCAATATTGGAGAGACCGGTGTGAACAACACGGCAAGCAACGCATTTGTTTGCTGGAGCCGCAATCGTCCGATAGAAAATGGCTGTTTCGTAATATGACGAACGCGAAGGTCATGCTACGCTGCATGAATAGATCGAAAGAAATGCAAACATCTCGGGGCGGTAAAAGAAACCAGCCTGCAGGCTGAACCACTCTTTACGAGTTTGCCTTTCGAAGGATGTTTGCGAATCCCGAACTAACGTCGAAGGAAACAAACACTTGGAATGAACTAACGTAACTGCTGGGAACTTTGTGAATGCAAGCATCTCACGCATACATAGATGCATACGGAATGGGCGAATCTTTGAATTACGAATGATCTGTCTGGAAAGTTCTTGAAAAAGTTCCACGAATTTCCGTGAAAGCATCCTTCGAGAAAAATGTGTTTCGCGTTTTCCGCGAGTGTTGCTCATGAATTTCTTAAATCCCTTCTGTCACTGTTTTCACGTATCTCGCACGGCCGCTAAGAGAGTTTTCGTTCCTACTTGTTGTTATATTTTCAACATGAGGAGCCTCGACCCTTCCACTGGCTGGGCAAACCCTATCATTATGCTCCCTTCGGAACCGTAATTCTTCTTTCATGTCTGTTCGACTTCTACGTTTATAATTGCATTAAACATATGTGACCTCTTGCCCAATATTTTTATACACACATTTCACGATAATTATTATACATGCACATTGTCAAATGTGAATCTCGAACAAGGTGTCTCCTTTTTCGAAATCGTAGAACGTTAAATGTTTTCACAAATGCATCGGACGCAATTATTATAAAGTATTATATTCGTTTTTAATTATATCTTTGGGACACCTTTGCCAGCATCTTTGTGACGTTCTTCCGATTAAAACGAGACCAAACTTGACATGATTCGGAGTATATTTGCCTGTTTAATTGATGATTCAGTAGAACCTCGATTATCCGAACAGATATTCGTGTGTGTACAGTTAAATCTAAAGCGACCCATGTAATACAAGATTTATTATACTAATCAGTAAAGATTAAAGATTGTTCCACTTAATACATTTATGTAGTATTCTGTATATTTGTTAAACAAACTAGATAGTAAATTAGTAGGTAACTTTTATTGAATTAGCAGAGAATTTGTCTGGAGTGGCGATCAAAACCATTATTTTAGACCTTCGTGATAACACAATCAAGCCAGGTATGTATCATTCTGATGGACGACCCCCAAGCTATCTTATCGATTCCGATATTTCCGTAGTTTCCAGTTAAAAAATTCAAAAAGGTATTAAAGTGCGACATTTATATTAATAAAGCATAACTTCCGACTAATAAAATACGATCGTATTTGACACGAGCGTTCCAAATCCGAATAAAAATTACGGCAAACAATTGCCTTGTCTAATTGAGGCTCTCTATCACGAATCACTTCACGAATATGCTCTTTAGTTGCCTGATTGATTGTGGATTATTGGCGTAAACGTTTCATTAACCCTTTATAGTTCACTGGTACACGTACACCATTAACAACAAAAGGTTGTAACATTATAATATTGTAAAAATAACACCTTGAATGAAGACTGTTATACAGAGTTACAGTGCAATGGACTAAGAAAAGAAATAAATGTCTACGCAGCCACAAAGTGGAACAAAATTTTTGTTCGTACCTGGGGAACGATGTTTTCTAAAGGTACAGTAGCACGAATCACTTCGTTCCAGCAAAGGAACGAATTCAGGGAAGTCCAATAGTTGAGTACCAGTGGAGAGGGTGTGCGTTTACTCTTTCAAAATGGCTGCGCGCATCAGGGGCTGGGTGGTATGACCTAATTATGATGGCGGTATGTCGGCAGAGTGCCATGTACCTACTATAAATGGATGCCCGTAAACCAGTCCTGCATGTGCTGCATCACGATTATACCCTCTTGTAATAACAACCAATCCGTCTCACCCTTCCCGGCTACCACCGTAAATGATGAGGAGAGGTGCATGTGCGGGAGCAAGGTTTTGTGAACCGCATCTCCATAACCACGCAGAGTGATTGACATATCGACACCTGCCATTAAATTTCCCCTTGATTTCGTCATTCCGGTAGGAAACTTTCGGCCGTTATCGAGATTATTAATTCTTAAGGCGGCCGATTAACCGTGTCTCACTTTCCTTTAACTAGCTAAGTGAATTACGGTTTGAATAAATTGCAGGATCTGGACCGGAGATTCCTCTTCAGTAAAAATAGGTAGGGGGTTCAACCCTTATGGTTCACCGGTACATATGGCACGCCGGTAATAACGAAAGGTTATAGCATTCTAATATTATAAATATGACACCATGAATGGTCACTGCCGATTGTTGCACACGAGGTTGGCATTTTGTTCATCCTTCTCACAAAAGTCACACAAAATGAAAACAATTTACAGTAGTATCTCTGTAACAGTCGTATCGTACAGTTATAGTAGAGGTGCTGCATTCGTTGTAGCGTGCCGAACGCAGAGAAGTACAGCGATTGGAAAAGGGAGAAGAACTGAGGTTCAATGTTTCGACTCTCTGCTTCGCTTTCTTTAGAAACTATTCTCTTGAAAAATTTATAAAGAGATCCTGGAATTTCGTGCATTATGCAAAGATGAGTGACGTCATTGCTATTTATACTGTACATGCGGTCTTCAATCTGCTTAAAGTACCACTTTCATTAAATTACTGCTGCAAACCAAGTATGCTTGAATATTTACATTTAGTTTGAAGTACCACTGCATATATGCAATCGTGCTCTGACGATTGTAAAAGGAACATGCTCAGAGGAGCAGTCTAATGAAATAGATTACTTTTAATAGTTGCAAAATCTATTTCGTTAAATTATTATTAGAATGAATTGGTCCTCGGTAGACCTTTTAAAAACTTTTGGAATAATTGAATTGTAGTAATTAATGTAATAATTATACTTTCATTAAACTTGCCGAGTTCTCGAACTCTTTTTCGAGGGAATTATTTGAGACACTTTTTCCAAGTTTAATTAATAGAGTTTCGGCACGTGATTCACTATTCGGACGGATTAATGACGAATTATTTCCAAAAGTGAGTTGTGTATAATAATGTAGAGCGAAGAAGACATTGGCGCAAGCTAGGATCAGCTTCATTAACCACACCTAAGGCTGGTTTACACGCCGGGAAGGTCATGTTATGCATATGGTGGCTTTAGAGAGGAATATTCTATATTATGAGCTTCTGCTATCTAATGGAAGCATTAATTATCAGAAATATGCTTCTCAATTGAAGGATCTAATTAAAAGTATTGGTGAAAAGATTAACCAATAGGAAAGGAGCAATCTCCTGCCATAATGCCTTTCCTAAAAGAGGACTGAGATATTATTCTTCCATCCTGCACTGTCAGATTATCAATGTATATAAATCCTCTCAAACAAGAATTTATCTAAATCCTCAAAGAAAGATTTATCCAAATCCTCCTTAAATCTCTACTTAAATCCTTAGACAAGAATTTATTCCCTGTAAATTAATGACGGAAATTTTAAGAAGTCACCAAACTGTTGTATAGCTGTCGCAAAGTATAGAAGAACAATTTTTTTTTGTCCGGTTATTTTTTCAAAGTCATCGTTATTTTTTATCGGGAAAACTTTTTTTTTTTCATTCCATCTTATTAATGACTTAAGCATGTTTAAATGTATTTTTTCAGCCGCTATAAGACGGAATTAAAAAAATAAGGTTTCCCGATAAAAAATATCGACGATCTTGAAGAAACCATGAAAAAATAACCGGACGAAAGAAATTGTTCTTCTATGACATTCCTCCTTCGATACCATTTAAATTATGCCATAAATATTTTTGTGCCATTAAAAATAAAGCTGATATTTAGGTGGCCTCCTTCAGCTGAGACACCCTGTATATAACAATATTATATAATACATAGATACTAATAATAATAGTATACATTTATATGTACTATAGAAAATACTGCTTGTGTTGTTGAACATGAAAAAATCTTTCTGTGGTATATTTCGATACTGGCCACAACTGCATAAGTGTTGGAATACATGTGGATATACACATACATTTCCATCGCGTCGAGCATCGTAGAAGAAGAATAATTCGAACAAATATTGACTAATCTTCAGCGGTGGTAATTAATTTTGATGGGCAATAATTTGATGCAACGCTCGTAAACGACACTTTTGGCGATTTATCGGCAGGAATATGTAATTGAATAATTTAAATGTTCGATCGAAATTTTGTTTGTACAGCGTCAGCTGCACTCCCCTGGTGTGCGCGCATAACGCCCCTATGACGATGGTGCTTCTATCCGCAGGTGCACAAGAGCTAAAAAGGAATATGTGTGTTCCGCAGGCTGAATTCCAATGATCTCGAGCCCGTGATTGACGTATCGACACGTGTCATCTCTTTCAACCCGGCTTTCTCGTTATTCGTACAATGAAATTTCAGGCTCTTCTCTCTCGCTCTCTCTCTATCTCTTTTTTTTTTTTTATTTTCGATATCAAATCTCGAATTAATGAAGCTCGAAGCGATACCCGTTTCAAACAAGTTTAGATGTGATCGCCGGTACTTAAGCGGAAAATTTTTTACGCTTACTATCGCATCGATGCGGATATACATATTATTTATTATACCATTCATTTCGCCCGATGCGCCGCCGACCTGAAATTGATTTTCAACGAAACTCGAGGCGAGCTTCACATTCAACATAGATTTTCAACTCCATTTCGGCGTGAACGTCATTAATCCCCGAGCACCATTCTGGTTAATTTGATCCGAAGGCGAACTCTTGTTTCTGATTCTAGTTGTTGTCCGACCATATAAATTAATTCCGCGTTAACAATTCGTATACAGCGGATCCAAAAAGTGTTTGAACACTGAATTTACAATTTTTTCAAAAATTGTGCCAATGTTTAAACCGTTTAACGTTTATACCTTTACAATTTTAATTGGAGAGCAATACAAATATATCCAGAGGCTAATTGCATTAGATATTTAGTAAGACTATTATTATTAAGGTCTATATCTAATGAGTTAATTTACACATTCACACAATTAAATACCTGAATATCAAATCGTAATTACTAGCGAAGGTAATACCAATCCGCGAATGCACATGTACGTGTCTGCGGGCTATTCTCCACGGGGTTGCGTCAATATCGAAGTCTAAGTTCCGTCTGTTTCGGTTACCATATCTTTGATTGCGATATATTAGTTTCTCTGAGTAGCAGAACTTTACTCATTAGCAATCCGCGTAACTATACATATAGTTCTATGTATATCGATGCTTTGATTCGCGCGTAAATCGCCATGTCACTGAATTCAGCTGAACGGGTGATTAGAATGCAGTAATTGCATGTGATCCTCTTTATATAGCAGAGTTTCTGATAACGTTCGAAATTACTTTGAAGAAATTGGAGTAACCGCCGTACAGTGGTCTATAAACGTCGTTATAGCAGTTCGAGAGTTTAAGTACACAGAAATGCATTGAACGTAATTGATTTATGACCTAATAGCTTTGAATATATAGACAATGTTTTATAATACGAAAAATGTCAGTTTTCATATGATAATCGTTCAGTTTTGAACAGCTGTAACTTTCGAACCAGTGAGTTGCTAACATTAAAACTTGGGTTTTTGGAATTTTCTCGTAAAAATCTACGGGATTGTATAAAAAAAGTTAAAATTTTTAGGGGCCCTAAAGTGAAGTTTAACGTTAATTTGTACCTTTAATGATTTTAGTGACACTAGTGTAGTAATATTTTTAAATTCGTAATCGGATTTAAATGTTTAAGAAAGAGGATGCATTTATTTAGAGCAGTTGCATAATAAATATTTTCGCGTATTGTTTTATTTATATGTTCACATTGTATCGATGTAAATCTTCAGTTCAAATCATATTTAAGATATACGAATACCATTTTTATATTTTGTAAAAACTAGTCGACTTTCCCCGTTGCGACGATCGAGTTGCAACGCCACACTATTCAACCAGTTCCACGGTATTTTATGGTCGGTTTCAAATATTCAATTTGGAATTCTTTATTTGCATTTTACGCTACGCGACTCTACGTCCATTGCGATCAGAAAAATTAAATTTACCCCGATCGGTAAATATTAGATCGTTCCGGCTCGTTTACTTTGATTTGAACACACTTTTTGACAAAAGTCAATCTTTGGATTCCGATTTTGTTGAAGTTTTCTGGTCCTCTATCCACAAGCTTTGAATGTTGTATGCGCAAAGCGTTTTCGAAAACATTGTTTAAATACAATGATCTTCTCACAGAATTATTATCTTGTGTGAAATTTTGTTTGAACACAATTACAATTTTTGCGAATTTTTCAATAAACTTGTAGCAAAAATACTGCAACGATAACGGACTTACGTACATCTTGAAATATCTTTAAGGGTAATCTTTTAAGGGTAGTTTTAACGAAAGTTGGTTTTATGTTTCGTACACGTTTCCTTGGGTCCGGTGTACTCAATAATTTAGCTTGAAAAGAAACTCTCGCGATACGTTATGCGACCCACATAAACATCTAAACCCGCGTAATTATCGCGTTGGTAATCGATGCTCGAAGTTTCCCTTGGACCGACGCGGTCCATTGACATTCGGCAGAGTCGTTAGCTGCCCTCCTTACTCCGTCGCGTAGTTCAAATAGTACCGGTACAAACTTGTCGAAGTTTCAAATTCACCACGACTCCAGCCGAATACGTAATGAGAACGTGGCCTCTTAGCTTTGGATCATTATGACTAATCGCTTGGAATGTTTTGCTATCGACGCCGAGCAAACATTTCGCGACAGAAAGGGCCGCTTCGATTGGCGAAAACAGCGAAAGTAATCAACGTTGCTATCGCAATTCGATAACTTTAAGTATTGGCTGGATAGAAAATTGTGGCACACGATCATGGCATAGTTAATCCATGTTTGACACTACTACAGTAATACCTCGATATATGTGAAGATGTACATGATATTTGTTGAACAATACTAACCGAATTAAATTTTTGTGTTGAATTATATTTTTTGTGGAACTTTTACTGACATATTCGTGATATTTTTCTGATTAGAATGATACCAAACACGATATAGTTCGGTTCATATTTATTTGTTTAGCAGAGCCTCGATTATCCGAACTAATATCTGCATTCTTAAACAGTTAAATCTAAAGTAAATCATACAAAACACGATTTATCGTACAAATCGGTGAGAATTTAATCTCTTATGCTCCACTAATTATTTCGGATAATCGAGGTACTACAGTAATGTAAATTAACCAATTAAATATTATCCAAATTGTGTCATGTTTGGTATCGTTTCAATCAGAAAAATGTCGCGAATGTGTTTCTTCATGAAGAAATGGTTAGAGACTGAAGAAATTTTTTTCATATCGAAACATTAAATTAAAAATGGTGGAAGAAATTGGTTCGTTTAAAACTCCGTTTTCGAGGAAAGAGGAAATTTCAATATTGCACAAATTTATAAGACTCGGTTAGCGAGCTTGTTCACAATTTATCGATTTCATATATTGCACCTGGAAATTCATATTCAGATATGCTCTGCATATTTGCTTAGAAATAATATGCATTTATTCCTTCGACATTTCTGCTCAAGGCAGTTTGCAATTAATTTTCGTTTGAAGTACACTCCTCGATATTTTTAAATTTAGCTTTCAATCCCATACTGTAATTAATACTTTTTTCGGTAATATTTGCACCAGTAGCGTAATATGTGTACGTATTTCTCCTTTCACCCAAATTTTGCATTTCAATTTTGATACTGCATCTGGCTAATTATTTTTCTGGGAACTAAGTAACACATCTTTATGAAACTTTGCAAAGCTTTTTTAATACGCTGAATCCTTAGAAGCAAAGACTGAAAACAATTTTTACCAACATGATCGTGAATAATTCTCCAAGTACAAACAAATGAAGAAAAAATTAATTATAATAAAATCACGATACTCTGTAGAGAGAATACTGAATTTTAGAGATATTGTATCTCCAGGTAATTCTAAAAATCGTGAATATTAATGCGTACAGTTTTTTATAGTACCTTAAAAATTGGAACGTGATTGATTGCACCTTTCACGAGTTATCTTGTGAGCCATCGGAGAGGAATGGTGATTCGGTGATCAATTACTACAGCTATGGCGATGAAAGTGTATGAAATTCAAAAGTATAGTCTCATTGTAAAGATCAAGGCATGTCTTCAACGTAATGGTATACGAACGGTGTTATAGTCATTATAAGCATTCACACCTAAAATTCTAGCATGTAAAATCGGGTTCTGACCTTTACAAATTTTATTCTTTAGAAATTTCACTTTCGAATTTCTTTCTTTTCGATACTAAATTTTTCTCATTAATATTAAACATTAGACGCTCCACTGATTACACGGGGTGTCCCAAAAATGGTGTACTTCCTTCAAAGGAGTGATTTCTGAGCTCATTTGAAATAACCTACGGAACTACCCCTTTCAAGGTTCTCCATTTTTGGGAAACCCTGTATATCAACCCCTTGTTCTACGATTTATTTTACGGTTTCAATGATTACAATTTTAGTAGTTTGTAATTTCTTAAAAAAAGGAGAAAATTGATATCTATTGTATGCCTATATGTTCTTCAATAACTATACATTAACAAAACCAAAATAGAATTTCATCTCGGTTTGAAGGAGATCGCAAACATACATATTTATTCGACTGTGTTCAAAATCTTCAACACGAGTCTGACACGATATTGTAGGGCAAAGAATTAAAATATGGACTTCAATACGTACTCCAGAATTTTCTAAAATTTTCTGATAGCCTAGAACAGACTAGTATGCAGTCGATAAATATAAGGTTGCAGACGGAGGGTTGAAAACCGCAGTGAAGAACGTATCAAATTGCCATAAGGGAGGGAGTGACTCCCAGTCTATGGCTACCATCTTTTCACAACGTTCGATAAAGCATTCGCGGCAGGTGCTTCCCGCGAAGATCCATAAATAGGATACACATAAAATTACCGACGGCGCGGTAATCAGACAAAAGTAAAATGAGTTCCGGATAAGAAGTAACTACAATATTAAAAAAGTTCTGCGTCGGAATAAAAAGCGTCGCGGAATTACCAGATAAAATTGACTTCGAAAGGAAGGAAATAAAATATTAGAAACATCGCCGCGGAAGTTGGGTCGTCCGCGCGACACCGAACGCCGACGAAAAAGTTTCGTGACAGCGTTAAGCATTCTCGGCCATCAAAGATCGTTTTCCACTAGACGCCAAACTTTCTTAACAGAGTTTCCTTCCGACTTGGTCACCTCCCCATGGAACAGGCTCACTTGACACGGACGCCGCGCCATTTAATCTATGACCTAATCTCAAACGTAAGCAGAGTCCAGGTACTCTCGGCGAGAGAGAATCGATGTGCCCGTGTGTAGGTCTGTGTAGGTGTGTTGCCACGGAATTGGCGTGAACAGGACAGTAGTTGGAGCCGCCTGCAGCCGAGAGAGAGAGAGAGAGAGAGGGAGGGAGGGAAGGAGACAGAAACGGATAGTGAAATACTTTCAGGGGTGGGAGGGACAGAGACAGTGTGAGAGCGAAACGGTTGTTCAGGTATTGGTAGCGGCGTATTAGTGCCACGATTGCCCGCGCCAGGACTGGGCTAAGTGAATGGCTCTACCGAGGGCTTTGCTGATTATGGTGTCGTCATTGATCCAGATCTGAATTGGCTTACTTCTGTCAGGGAACGTGCTCCGAGTGTCATTAATATCCACCCTGGGACTGGATAGCAGCGGAGAAATGACCATAGCGAAAGGGAACCCCACAAATTCTAGCCTAGTTCTGATCTCGCACGTCCTGCTACAACCGGCCGGATAATTGGTTCGCTATTAGCTGACAGACCCTACATAGTGGGGTATTTGACCCGAAAAAACGGAAAATACTATTTTAAAGTTATTTATGCGATCGAGATCATAATATAGTAGGTCGTTGAATTCGTCTTAATGTCAGCTATGACATTATGCAATCAAAAATGCATTTTAACATTGAAGATATCAAAATGATTTTTATTTTGTATCGAATAAAAATTTTTCTTTGAAATTTTATATATAGAAGTTTGTATATGTTTAAATGTTGTTCAACTCTTTTGTTCGAAACATTTATTTTACAGATTATCGGAAATCCTTGAAAAATCGTGATAATGGAGTGATTCCACCGAAAAGCTGGAAAAAATTATTTTTGCATGTAAATTATATTGAAATGGTGTAATTTATTATTTTAAATGAGAAAGGCACGCTCGAAAAAAGTTTTGCAACTCCATAGAGGGCGCCAAACTCTGCATTTTTTCGGTATCATGAACATACCCTCAGATTTAGGATACTACAGTCGGGAGATGAATCATATTAAAAATTAGAATATGGTAGCAGAAGATAGAGACTTCAAAGCTTTAATTTAAAAAAAATAATCATGATTTTATGATAGCTTTTCACGGTGTTACAGCTGTTCAAAGATTGACAATTTTCCGGTAAAAATGAATGATTCTCTAATTTTGCTGTCGAGTGTATTCGGTGAAATGATTAAAGAAAGAATGAAACGATTGTCTGGTTTCTGTCAGACAATTTTTAATTTGCACGAAGATCCGCAGTCTAGCAAGAAATTTCACAGATATTTTGCTTAATCCAAAAATCTTATTACCTTAAAATATAGCGCTATTAGTATGAAAGATGAATAAAAATTAAAGTTTTACCAAAAATTTATCAAAAATAATGGACAATAAACTTAATTAGAATTTATGTGAAACATATATACATGTACTTTACTAAATTAAAAATGGGAACTAATCAAATGTCAAAAATAATTTTACTATAGCACACATTTGGGTTTTATAGAAGTGATGAATTAAAAAAGGTGTAGTTTTCTTTGGCCTAAAGAAAATACCTCGAGCATTCCCCATCAATAGCTAAAATTTGACCAGCCAATTTGATTGCTCGCTTTGCAGGGAGCCCGAGATGCCCTAATTCCGTATAATTCTCGTAGGCTTCTTTCTCCGATGGTGTTGATTCGAAACGAATAAAGTTTTTACATGCATTGAATCGCATGCAAATGGAATGAGGTTCTATGGCGAAAGAAAGCTTGGGGTAAGAAGGATGAAAGGGAAAAAAGCGATTACAATGGTAAATTCATCGAGTCCCGGCATTCAGTTCGTGGGATTGAATTGGTTCTCTCCGAGGGAAATTGCGCAAGATATACTGGTTCGATAATGTACGTTGACGGACTTCATAATTAGCGGTGAAGTCAATTATATGGAAATGCGACGCCTTTCTTTGTCGGGGGACGTTCGGAAATCTTGCACGTTCTTTTTTTACGGGGACGGTCGCATTCCCGGGCCTTTGAAACATACCATCAACCGGCCTGTGGTAATTACAATTGGACTTGCAATTAGGAGAGCATTGAACACGCGATCGGGAATTACTTCTGCGTTCGAGAAATTGTTATGCGACTACTGCTAATCTTTGTCGTTTTTATCTTTAATCGTTCGCTCTATTATTAAGTTGTAACGCAAGTAAGTTCCTCGACTGCAAATCATGAAAAATATCTTCTTATTCTAAAATTGCAGTTGTTATTTACTGTGGCGACAATTAGCTGTTTGGGAGACTGTCATAAATGATAATAGAGTTCATATAATTATTTCAATGTGGTTTTGTATTTTGTTAATAGACATAAAAGAATATAGAATACAACCGAACCTATTTCTATTATGTATTTTACATTAAAATATATTGTTGATCATTATAGAAATGAGGAATTCATAAAGAAATGATTTATGGTGAAATTGCTCATTGTTCTTTTAATATTGTACACAATCTTTACTGGAAATCGAAACAGAAAAGTGTGATTATGGTTTACTGTGTTATTAAAAACAAAAAATTATATTACAATTGGAATACATGTGCTACAAAAGTAGGAAGACATCACAACAACTGAAGAGTGCTGTCATACAATTTGTGATTCAATTAAGATGATTAAAATAGGAAAGACAATGCGTATTTTGCACGAAGATCTGCTCGTGAAAATGAGAAGGATAATCGCGAGGACAATCAGAATCGTTTTGAATCATTCGCATCTATCGACCCGACAGCCGGGAAAGCTTCACATAATGGCTTCAAATAACCAACGCGTCGTGGCAGCGGCTCGAGAACAAAGGTTATGCTAGTTAACGTGAACATCGTGGGTGTGCGGTGAAACGTTGTCAAAGATGCTATTCCAATCTGCGGCTGAAGCGGAAGTGACACACGTTGCCTGGCGCGGGGGTGGCTCGTGTTGGCAACGGGTAAAAGTCACCTTGAAAAGGAGCCACTTCTGCGATGGTCGGCGGCGAATCGTCGAAAGGTCGCGCAGCCATGTGCTCCCCCGTCTATTGACTCATTAAAGATCTCAAAAGGGATTTACTAACTATCTCTCGGATCCGATTAAAAGCCGCCTCGTTACGCGAGATCAAAGAACTCGATTTTCTGGCGGCCGAGTAAAAATACTCTGTTCGAGTTACAGCACACACCACCCTCGATTGGTTTCTGCAGGTTATGTACGAGCTAGTCTAGCGAACGACAGTCGTCTATATACCTTTCTCTTTTCTCTCCATCCATCGCTATCTCTTCTCTCTCTCTCTCTCTCTCTCTCTCTCTCTCTCTTCTCTATGTATCTCTCTTCTTAGCCATCGCAACCCCTATCCATATCTGTCGATTACCAATATCTTACGAAGATGGCAAGTACCGACGGTAGGAACAGGATCTCTGGGTCAGATAAGAGTTAGTACTCACTTGTTGACCCGTTTTAACAATCACAACTCATCGGGACATGTGCAACGGAAAGACAGTCGTTGAAAGATCCCGGCTCCCTGCTGGATTTCCATTAGAAAAACTCCCCTCGCAAGACAAGAGACTCGCGAACGAAACTTTATCCGATTTAATTTTATGTTGAATCGCTGCACAGTGATATTCCTGAATAAAACCTGGCCAGAAGTTGAAATTTTTGTTTTGTCCTAAATCAATTAAACTTTTTCAAATGTTTGTGCATGTGTATGCAAATAATCCGTGATGAAGAAAAATGTCGAGAAATAAGTTATTTTTGAATGGTTATTGGAAAAGATTGCAGGAGAGACACAAAAACGAGCTTTGAACTATGAATTATTTGCGTAATAATTATGTATATTTTATAAAAAAGACGGTAACCAGATATTCTTGTTGCTTGTGTTTCCTTTTTTTCGTATGTGCAGGATGTATTGATCAATCCTAAACTGTTTAATGACTTAGACAGCGGATTTTTATGCGAAATAAAAATTTCTTACCTGAATTGCAACAAACTGCAGTGAAATAGAAATTTATTTTCTTCCCTGTTATGTTCAGTAGGTTGCAAATAATATAATAGTATATTTAAATCTTTGAAATATTTTTGCTATTTTGAATTACACCTACTCATTTTTGTCATGAGAATGCATAAAATCCGCAGTCTATTGATTACTATTTCGTATTTTATGCATTTATGATAAAAATGGGTAGGTCTAATCTCTGATAGTAGAAAAATTCGAGGAATTTAAACATACTACTATATTAGTTTTAACCTATTAAACATATTCAACAAGAAATTAAATATTTATTTCACCCCAGCTTGTTGCAATTCAAGCAGAAATTTTTTATTTTGCATACAGATCCGCAGTCTAATAATGAATAATTGGAATTTTATTGCTTGTTCGCTACAAAACGCAATACCTCCGAGTACCAGGTGCACGAAGGATTAGTACAAATTTTGAGACATAAATTCATATGGTATATTTGAAATGTTATTTCCCTATAGAGTCAACTTTGCGGCGTAATAACAATAAATTAGCTATTTCCCTTATGAAAATTGTAGAGTGTTGAATTTTTTTACGGACACACAGACTTCATATACTAAACTCTAGGAAATCAAGTAGTATAGGTCAATAATATTGCGCACAGTAAGCTCTAGGAAATGAAGTAGTTCGGGTCAACAATATTGTGCACACTGCTCCAAAGTTGTTAGTATTATTTCGTAATAGTTTTACAATACCGACTTAATGAAGAATGAATTTAGTTGTTCAGGTATTCAATGATAATTAACACAGCATTCCTGTCTCGACGTTCTGTTAAATTTCGTATCATTAATAAACGCATATTCATTTCGAGGTATACATCGGAATAATTTTCTGCAGGCAAGGCGCAGCACCTCATTTTCGCTCAAATTTTCCTCTAAATATTGTTATAAACGCCAACGAGTCAATTACGTTTGTTGACGTAACGAAATGAACAATATAAGCAAACCCCGTCATTGATTATACGCCATTCAACAATCAATTAAACGGAGGCAACATTCTCCTTAATTGGTAGGTGTGCGAAGAATCTAATGGCGAACGGGTAAACAATGCCAACAGAGCAATAGGAATTTTGTCGTATCCTTTGGCTTTGATTAGTTTTTTAAACAGTATACAGATTTCGTTTCCTAGAGAGAACAGAATATTTCCAAGTGAAACGGAGTAGCGTCATTGATTCCCAGCGTCATCGACCGCTTTATGTCGCACCGAGGGGAACGAAAACACGAAAATCCATAGAAGTTAGAGGGACAATGTTACTACTGAGAGAATATGTATTAGCATAAAATTCAAAGAGTATTTATTTGTTTACTATTGCTTTGTGTTTGTTTCTGGCGCTTTGTAATCTTTGCCATTTTTGTTCAGTCAGTATCAAATGTTGCTTACTTAAGAATATTATGGATTTATATTACCTACGAAGTTACAAGGCTTTGAATGAATAAATGTTTTTTGCCAAATTTGAAAATCAATTTTTACTGTAAGTTTTCTTAGGATCTGAATGAGAATGTTACAAAAATCATTGTTATGACTGGACTGCAGATCCTTATGCAAAATAAAAATGTTCATGTTGATTAATATTTTAATGTTTTCACGGTTCTGCGTTTCTCATAATAAACGTCGTCTCTTCTATTCTTGTATTTCTTAAATAAGTGGTTTTGAGTTTGTGAGACTTTTATGGGCACAAACCAGAGTTGCAAGGGTCCAAAGCAATGCGGCTAAGAATTCGGCAGCCGATAAAACGTAGGAATATCATCGGAATTTTTCGATCAGAACTGTTCGTAATTATGCATTCAATTTACTCCCCGTACTCCGTGATTTCCTACAGCATCCAGGGGAATGTTTCCAAACAGTTTCTATTTCCCTCGGTCCGACAGGTTCCCTTTGAATTTAATTCACCGGCCCTCCCGCAGGGTACCAGACGTAAACTTGCCTGGGATTTACCGATATGCTCCTCCTGAAACCGACCGAATAGTTTCGATCAAAAGTTCACGGCATCGGTGCCATTAAACGGCAACTAATCTTGCCAATATTATTCCCAAAGCGAAATTCAAATGCTTAGGAAGCGCAGACGCCGCGCCGCGGATACACAATGCATCGGTGTAACCATAATTTCCGAAGCGCATTTCGACGATCTATTACGCACCTATAATTTGCAAATGCGAAAGTTCGCGAACAATCTACCGGCCTATTGTGAACCAGAAGATATCGTTTCTATAAATGCTAGCGAATAGGGTTGCCCGATCTTCTATATTTGATATGAGTCTTCTATATATGAACTTGATCTTTACATACCTATAGGAATTTTCAAAAATCTTTGAATAAAAAAGTTTAAAATGTGCTGTGTACCTCTTTTACTTGAACTCCTATATTTTGAGCCTATCTCATATATACATAATTGCAGTTTTCACTACTTCTTCTATATTTGGATAAAACATTTCTGGCAACCCTACTAGCGAACCACATACACAATGTTAGTAAAAAACGTTATTAGTTTAATTAATTTGTTACTTAACTTATTCGGTTATTATGTAGCAAGATTTGTTTAGAACTGTTGAGTTTTATTATTCTATTATGTTATTAAATCTATACACATGATTAAACGATTATAATTTTATTTAAAAAGGACAATCGACGAGTGAGGTACAAAAATTTTTTCATTCCACATTAACGATTATTATTAATGACAATTCACCTGCGTCCCGAAAAGGAATGATATTGAAAATCAGACACTTCATGTCCTCTTTTCTGGAAATGCAATTCATTAAATTTTCATAAATGAAAACAACATGTTTATTTCTTTCTGTTGCTCCATTATTGATATTTAATCGTTAATTTTATTTTCGTACATTCCATTTAAAGTTAATTTGACATTTTTTATATTATTGACAAATTAAGTGTACATAATTGGGCACTGTAACTAATTGGCTTTCCATTGTTGGCTGCACCTCCCAGTCGCGATAGCAAAATGTCTCAACTATGCGAGTGTCTGATTCAAGACATGTTCAAAGGGATCGCGCGGAGTGTCACGGAGCGGTTATAAAGTTTATAGAAACCGCGAAACAATAACGTTAAATTAACTCGGCGTAATTAAACGAAGAGATTGCGTTCCGTCGAGTTTAAATTACAATTAGAGATGAGTGAAAAAGGCAGGGTGGAGGAGTGGGGGGTTGGGAATGTTATTTTACACTCACCTGCGCACCGACAAGACCAGCACGTAATCTAGGAATGTCTGTGTGACTCCAGGTTGATCTGGCCCAAGGATCAACCCTGCCGAGGTCGCTGCTCAGATTAACCTCGCCGAGCTGATTGTGTACGAACTTTCTGACGTTCCAGGGCAAATCGTTGTGCCTGGAATAAAAGTATACAGAACCGTCGGTAATTATTCTGCTCCAAATACAGTAATCGCGTTTAAAACTCTGATATGTCGCAGAGCAATTATATTATTAAATCATTGCGAAAGTTAGGCTTAAAACTAAAACACAAGCGTTTATGCGTTAAAATAAGAGTTTCATTAGCCAATTGCAAAAAGTGATAATAAAGGGTGGGCCATCTAACGTTTGGAATTGGAACTATAGGTTATTTTGAGGTTGGAAGGTTTGATGACATTTCCGATGTGACAGAAAGTTAGTTTTATGTTTGACATTTATGAAATGGGTCGCTTTTCGCTTGAACACACACAAAGTTGGGAAATATTAAAAACTTATTTCTTAAACTTATTAAATTGTAAGAAATTTACGAAAAAATTTGAGAAAAAGGATGCTGATGTCAATTGGCCACCTCTCGAAGCTGCGATTTGACTCCGTTGGACTTTTTTTTTGTGGGGAGCCGTTAAGAACAAGTGTTACGCTAACCATCCAGCGACGATTGACGACTTGAAATATGAAATTGAAGTTGCCATTGACGAAATAGAGGCCCAAACAATCGAAAATTTACGAAAAATTGGACTGATCGAATGGGGTATTGTAAGGCTAGCCGTGGCAGTCATTTGAATGATGTTGTCTTCCATTTCTAAATGGAAAGGTTCACTCTTTCTAATAAACTCATAACTCTGAAAAAATATTCATTAGTTTTCTTTTTATAGCCGATTCAAATTCCAAATCTTAAATAGCCCACCCTGTAGTATCTGAGCCGGATTTAACTCGACCGTCATGAAAGGCAGACAAACATTATAAACGAAAGTTTGTCATGGGTAAATAGTATTGAGTAAATAATACTGCAAAATGCAAATCTTGATAACCACAATGGTAGAATATATCAGTATTTACTGTAGACACTCTGGAGAAAAGGTAAAAATATTGAACTTTATAACACGAGGATTCGATTCGTGCGAACAAAAATCAGAGTATGTAGTATTAAAAAACTAGTGCAATTGAATTTTGCAATTGGCGTTAAAATAACAATGAAAAATGAGTAAGTTTGTCCGTGTTACTCCTGAATTAAATTTTCAATAGTTGAGTGGAACTTACCCATCGATCAGAGGCACTTCAGTGAGAATCCTCCTGATCACGTCCAGCCTTTGCTGGTGTGTAACAGGCGCGGATTGTAGAAGTAACGGTAGACAAAGTCCTCCGAGAAGCAGAGCCGCGACTAGCAGCAAGATTGGCGCTAATACGCGGCATCTTCTACGAGGACTTTCTTCCCTGCAATCTTTGCTGCTGCCGCTGCTAGGTGAATCCTCGCACGGCGGTGGCAGTCGCACTGTGCCGTTGCACGGTGCCACGTCTGGCAGTTCTGTTAGGCACGTCGTCTGCAACAAGAAATTAAATTGTTCCTGTTAACGCTTTAACCCTTAAGTGAACTCGAAGAACGCAACAACTCAATTAACCCCTTGCACCACGATTTACCTTACGGTTTCTTCCTATGTGTTTTTCAATAGCTGTACAGTAACGAAACCAGAGAAAAATAGAATTTCATTTCGGTTTAAAGGAAATTAATGATATATTTATTAGACTCTTATTCAATATAGGGGAAGGGGTTGATTCCTCTTTGTTATAAGTCATTATGAATGAATGGTTGAAAAAGACAAAAAGTTCCTGATACATTTAATCTACTTCTAAATTCAGCTTTAAAATTCCTTCGCCAATACATAAACGTGAAACGTAATTTTTATGTAAAAGTATCATCCGCACTTACCAATAGAAACAAACTGTAGGAAACAATTTGTAGAATATTTACAACTCAGCGCGTTTATAATTACTGCAAACATGCATCCCTTATTGACAACAACGCAATGCGTAATTACGATTGAGAGTCATTCCAAACATTGTAATACGGTCGGCTTGTTTCGCTATTGTTTCGATATTGGGGAATTGACGTTCCTTAACGCTGCTTAATGGTCTAAAAATTCTATTTGTACTCTCTATTATTCGAAGGGGAGCAGTCGTTCCCCGGTTAAAACAAACCGGTCGCGTAAAACATTCGAGATTAAAATACTGCTGGCGCAAGCACTGCTATTCCCTTCTCGGAAAGTCAAACAGAGGAGTGCGAATACCCGATACGGATAAGTGGATTGGGAGGGAGTTCGAAAGCCAGGTCGGTAACGAGTATTTAACTATCCGTTAAAAAGTGGATTACAGAGGGATGCCGGGTAAAGCGTGGCCTCGTACGAGCACCGGGGCACCATCACCATCACCACCGGCAGCAGCACCGGTAGCAGCAGCTGTTTCACGCCCGTTCAAAAAATATGGCAACTGGCGTAACGCTGCCGCCCGCTGCCAACGAGATATCTTCCAGGGCGTTCTGCTGTGAGACGCATTGCAGACACCCTGACGGAACTTTTCCTCGCACTTATCCGAACTCGCATAAAGTGGAGCAAAACTCAGGCCGGATTTTCCACGCATGTATTCGACAACCCTCCACGCCGCCGTTCGCTAACACTCTTAGCCCCCTCTGGAAAACTTTTATCGGGCCGACATGTGCAAGAGAGAGAGTTCTTCCCTCTAGAACAAGCGACGCAAGATCGCGTGCTGCTTTCATATTTACGACCCGCGAAAACCGCCTGCTTTTCGGATTCCCCGCCGCGTCGTTTCAAGGGTGTCGAATTCTGGTTAACCCCTGGGACCATGATAAGACAGGGTAGCTAGATTTGTAGGTCCTGTTTAAATCATCTACAATCGACTCTAGATTTTACTGACAACTGTTTTCATCGATAACAGATGTCAACGATAATTGTATCAACTGACAATGATGTTCGCCGACAATATTGACACGTGACTGCCACGTCGCACAGTGTGACCTTTCGTCCAAATCGGAGACAAAATCAAAGAACTTTCGATAGAAATGAGGTAGAGCGATGAAATTTTTTTAAATGAAAGCTGAAACATTGCAGAATATGGGAAAATAGGGAGATTATGGTAAGAACGTTCTTTAACGTTGAGAAAATTCGTTAAACTTGCACAATTTCGAGAAAATGATGGTTTTTCCAATACCACGCGCGGAAAAAATTTTTTTGAACATGCTGTACTTCATTTCCCGTAGATTTTTTTCACGCTGATTTCAAATCTGGCCTCAAAATTTTTCTACGACCTCAGGATATTGCAAAATCGATTTCTTGAAATTCTACATGTTTAACGAATTTTTTCAAGGTTAAAAAACGTTCGTACCATAATCTCCCTATTTTCCCATATTCTGCAATGTTTCAGCTTTAATTTTAAAAAAATTTCATCGCTCTACCTCATTTCTATCGAAAGGTCTTTGATTTTGTCTCCGATTTGGACGAAAGGTCCCACTATGCGTCGGTCATGTGTGGGTGACATAATTCCTCGTCTGTCTCTAAAAATTAATTTTTGCTACAACTTTTGTAGGGTAACTGCACCAGTGAATAAACGGGCACCAGTAAATGAACGCTTTTGTATATTTCAACAAATTTTAAGCCGCACGGCATACTAGCGATGATGACTCTTGGGCCAATGGAATATATGACTCTTTTTCGTAGCTGTATTCCTATTGGTACAATAGAAAGAATATAGTAAGAATATATTGGTACTAGAATATAGTGTTCATTGACTGGTATTTTTTATATTTTTTATTTAACGTTTAATAAAGAAACATAATAATAATTTCATTTTATTTGTGTTCATTTATTTTTGACAAATGAAGTATAGGGAGCCATTTGGCATATATGAGATTCCTTTAATTCACTTTTTTTTTAAAAATAAAATATCTTCCTGAACAATTTCTTAAATGTTCATTCACTGGTGCAGTTGCCCTACTATTGCGCTGTTCATGCAATTTCTCGACTTTCTAGGAATGGTATTTTCGACATCGACTCGACATTTTCAAGAAAAGGTTACTCTAAATTCTGAAATCTAAAATAAGCATAGTAGAAGGCCTGCCAGATGTCGGTGATAGATCTCGCAGTGAAAATACTTTTGTTTCGTAAGTCCTCACTGTTTGGCCATTTAAATTTGGAACATCAAATTAAAATGTACAATTTTAAAACGTAACAATACGTTTAAGAAACAAATTACTGAAACAGGAAGTTTTCTGTTACTTTCTGAAATTATTCCTTACGACGCAAGTGGGTTAGGCTTCATTATTACATTGCCACATAGAATCATACTATGTGGTGGCACCCTGATTTTGGGGAACACCCTGTTGGGGGCTGGTGTACTGAAGATTAACGAGTCATCGAGTTATACGCACAAATTGTCGGGCCTTTCACCGCATAGGTAATTTCGTCGGTTAACTCTTGCAGTTTAGGGTTGCATTGTAAGCTGGAGAAGGCAAGGAAATCCCAGTTTCATTTGAGCCGAGCCGAGCTCGAGGCCCTCCCTGCCTCCCCCCCTCTCGATCCCGCGGTTCTCGAGCTTCTTCTGCATACGTACGTACCACTAGAAACTTCACATCCCTGTGCATCCGCATTATTGTGCGCCATAAATACAGGAAACTCGCCACTGCTGTATACACGGCCGAAGAGACACAGAGCTGTACGTCAGCCAGATAAAAGTTTCGTCGATGCTCGAAGTGCCAGGTTCTTTCAGCTTCGTCGCCTCCATACACCCCGGCTCAGCCGGAAGTCATGATACAATCGCGACGGGAACGATTCTTCAAACGGAGTTACGGCGTTTTTAATGTAATGCATCCACGTAATTCTATTAGGTCGTCTGGAAAGTTGCTTCCGTTTCCCGCGCGGTGTCTTTATTATTTTCACGAGGAAATGAAACGTCCATCGACTTGGCTGGCTCGCGGCACTATGGAATCGCGTGCGAGATTCGAATCAGACTGTTCAATATTATAAATAACGATTATTTAACCCTTCGGTACTATGCATACAGTCAGTGAGGCCACTCGCGATTTCTATTCGTCTATATTTCAATTTTGAATATATTTCGTTGGCTCCAACATTTCTGTATTTCACGAACCTCATGATAATTTTGTTCATTTATATTAATTATTATTAGACAGCGGATCTTTGTGCAAAATAAACATTTTCGACCCGTATTCATTTTCTTTTTTAATATGTTTAATGGTTCGAAAATAGTACTTTTAAATTCTTCTAATGTTCTTACTGTTTTAAATTACTCCTTTTTGTCTTAAAATCCGCAGTCTAATTATAATTAATCTGAAGTATAACTATTTTAATCGGGACAAAAATTGTGCCATTTTTATGCACGCGAATGATGTCACGTCGACTCTAGTGTCAGTTCTATATTCCTTATGGACTAATTATTATTTTTACAATTTTCCAGTAAGCCCTCATAGCATTGCAACACATTTTGCAAATATATATAATATAATCAATGCAGTAACACAGGCCATTGGTGGCTCATGGGCCGCGAATGACAAGTCATGTGAATTTAACGCGGTACTCGACGTGTTAATAAATTCATTTATTCAGTCGCGCACTACAATAAAAGCCAAGTGAATTCTCAATAAAGGTCCACTTGTCATTTCTATAAAAGAATAGAATAAAGGCGTTTCCACTGCTTTGTACCTTTAATATTAGAATATCTGACAAAACGTGATAATTTATATCCCCTTTTGTCTTCAAAGATGATCATAGTCACATCGTTGCGCATACAGGAATCTCGGTATTGATGATAATAATCGATATTGCGGCGTCTGTGTTAACGGATAAGCTTGTAATCACTAGAATGCACCTCTTTATGCAAATTTAGTGCATCTCTGAAAATACTATTAATTATCATATTTCAACAGCTTCTCTTAAAAATAGTAATAACAATTAATCGATAGTCAAGCAGCGCGTTTTCAGATAGTTGATAAAACAGTTGCAAATAATGTTTCTATCAGAAATCTCTCTTAAATAGTGTTAAAAAAGGATATTTACTTCATTTGAATTAGGTTATTTTTAAGTTGTCGTTGTTCCGAAATTACTGAAGCTATATTTTAATAAAATTGAAACTGCTGGGAAAGGGGAAGCCTGTTTTCTAAGACGGCTTTTGTTTTATTATGCTAGGATGTTTGGTGATTTTTTAATATTATATTGGTCGCTGACCTATCCTTACATGACGAAAATTGCGACAGGTCAGTGTTTGCGATTACTAGAAATGCATCATATTCCCAGGCAATGATTATGAATGAACGCTTATATCTCGGGAACGGGTTCAGATATCGACACACAACAAAATTGCAGAAAGGGGAATAGCATCGACCCTACTTTACGCAAATCGGAAATTCAGTGTGCCAACACTTTTTGGAGCCACTGTACGTCCGGCTGTAAACACCTCGCGTAGAGATGCAGACCAAAAAAGTACTAAGAAAAATTCGGGACATTTATTTCCCACTTTTAAACCATTTAAACCTAACTTTCAATTCTCTCAATTTGTCAATCTCACGGTTATATAGTATGTACTCTTTATATTTATTATTTTGCAGTATTCCGCACTTTTAGCGTTCAATTTTTCCAGTCGATGCAAACTGGATTGAATTTCATTTTATAAATGCCTGAATAACTATTCATAGCGGGATTAAAAATAAAACCATGCCAGCACTGAAGCGTATTCCGTTTATGTTATTATCGCGTCGTTTATCGTTCTCATCTTCGTTAGAACAATGGCGGATTGCGTGCCCGCGGATCTCGGGGCATCGGGGGTGCGCATGATACTCAAATGAAACCATCAACCGGCGGCGATAACGTGCTCATTTCGGAATCTTTCGGGGGCAAAGCCACGAACTCTCGTTCCCCCGGAACTTTCGAACTTTTGAATGTGCCCGCGTCCGTCCCTTCCAGGTTTCCTGATCCCCTGGATACCTTCGCGCCGATATTCCCGTCCCAGCACCCCCGCAACCCTCCTAACGCCAGGTTACTGCTACTTCCTCTTCCTTGTTACTGGCACATCGCCACGCGTTAACGAGGGAACAAGATGAAACTTCGTCGACAGATATTCCTGAGCTACGGAATTCTCCGCGCACGCTTTCGAAACCGGAATATTCAGCATCGATGTGACATCACGTACACCCTCGCTTCCGGGTTTTCCATGCGGTTGAACATTCGTGCTCCTCTCTGTCCGAGCGTGGCCGAACAATTTGCGTCTACGGATGCTCAAGTTTCGTTACGGCTACGAAACTATTCTTCCCCGTGCACGTTACTTACTGCGACACGTCCACCCTCGAACCCGCCACCACAAAAACCTACCCCCGAGGTCCAAGCAATTTGCTTAATCAACGGAGAAATGGAAATTCCGGATTTATCCGGCGATTGGCGCTGAATTTTAACGCTGCATTTGTCCGGCATTAAAGGTGACTAGATTTTATGCATATGGATGGCCGATTTTTAACGTTTAACACCATTTAGCATTATTTTTGGCTGTTCTTTAATTTACTGGACTAAAAATGTGTGCCTTCTCCTACGAATTATGGTTTATTTGGTATGTAATTCAGTAGATTTTTGTACCCGGCGCGGATGCAGATCGAAGTTTCGAACCTCTAGGATCAATAGTTGAGGAGCTATGGTCGCTTAAAGTTGAGCATTTTTGACAGGTAAGGGCGGCGCCATATTGGCTTGTAGTTACTTCAATGAAGTAAATAATTGTTATAAGTTTGATGATGATAATAAGGTTTAAAAAAGTACGAGTGTACTTCAAATATAAAACAAATAGGTCAGTGATGTTTTATATAAATATAATTCATTTTAACAGAATTTTTAAAAAAGGATAATATCATTTTTTTCATCACTCTTGTTTTATAATTATTGTGTATAGAATTATATCATTATAATTATTATTATTTTTGCTTCAGTGTTTTACACGAACTGTAATTTCAAACTCGTCAATTTAACGAGTTCTAGATTATTCGACGTTTTCGATTTTTCGTGAACTTATTTAATAAAACTTTGCCAATTACGTATTACCCAAAGGTCTGTTCTATTTTCCGAAATGTATGTCAACATCGCTCAGGAATCGCGGGAAGCGAGTAAAGGCGAAATAATTACTGCTTCGTAATTATTCACAGTTATAACTTATCCACTTATCAGAGCGTACTAACCCTTGTGGTAACATTCAGAAAGTTTCCACGGCTGTGTTGCAGCTCCAATTTGTTGCATGAAAACGTTTATTGTTTCGCGTACCTGATATTATGCATGCCGGTCGTTTCTTGTAATGAATGACAAAATTGTGCAAAAGTAAGAGGTTACTTTCATTTTAATCCGGCTGGAAAGCTCGCGTCAGTTGTACTCATTCGCAGTGCCTAATTACTTAAAGTCAGTCATTTTTTTGCTAATAACATAATAAACAACAGTGAAATTTTATCACATACATTTTTATTATGGTTGTATATTTATTGAAACCGTGATAAATAGTATGGAATATTATAACTGAAGTGTTATACTAGATTGTTCACAATTTGTTTATGTATAACAAGCTTAACTAGCAAAACTTCATGAAAGTTTTGTGCAATTTTTATATTTTTAAAAAAATGATTTAATTAAAAAATTATCAAGAGAGGGTCAAACAATATAGTGATATGTATTATTGAGCTTTAATTTTTATTTGCATAGCATATCGCATTCCAATAATTAACTTCTGTCAAATATGCAGTTAGGATGCAAGTTTCAACAATTTCGTATTTTATAGTAAAATCACTTTCACTTTTCGAAACATGTAAACGACACATTCGTCGCCTATAATTCTCAGTTAGTTCATCATAGTTTGTTTATGCAGTTCGCCTTTGTTTTTTGACCATTGACTGTTACAGTAATTAAGGAACGGTCGTCGGCGGAGTCGTAAATGGTTATTAAAGGCCACGTGTTACCGTCGTTATAGAGTTTCCACGAGAAGGTAGATTCATTAATTAAAAATTCTTTAAAACTAGTTTCTATGGTTGAACTTGTGGTACCCGCGGGACATTCGCTGAACTTTCCCGTAAAACGGGGCGACATGCAAAGGGACTTTGTGTACAGAAACTTCGATCTTCTACTAATTCTTTCATGAGCTTCTAAGTTTTTTTTTCGTAAAAGTTAGAAATTTCCGGTGATGCCACGAGGATATTAAAATTACTTGTATTCAACTATTCCGTTTTATAAAATTCAATTTTTGTTACGATGCAAAATGCTTTCCCCCCCAACAGTTTAAAGTTCGCGTATTTTTCCCTTAATACACATTTCTTTGATGTAGAAAATTACTTGAATTCAATTGTTCCATTTTATAAAATTTTTTAATTCTTATTTCGGTTCTATTTCTCTTTTAATATATAATAATTCTGCAACGTAGAAGTTTGGTTAATAAAAAGCATTCTCAGTCTCAGTGTCGAAAATATTAAAGATAAACATTGAAATATTTTTAAGATATGCAATCTCACGAAATGCTAGTCGGTGCATTTCTATAAAATTTCGTAAATTATTTTAAGCAGTCAATTCTTTATTCAATATTTTTTAGATTATAAATTACTAGTGTTTCCCAGTCGAATGAATCAAGTAACTTGAGTTATTAGCTAGAATGTACGTTGAAATTTGAAGTATAATATGCTTTAGTACAGAAATTGTTTGTTGAGTGACGTCCAATATATTTCCTATCTCGAACACAATAAGGGCTCTTCTTTCAAAATAGTGTTCAGAACATCATCATCGACTTTGGACGACCCTCTTTGAACGGAGTTCATCTTCTAAGCTCAAACTTCTATCTCTGAACTTCGCAAACGATCGCCGACATGTTCTTTCCGAAACAGCACTTTTGCCAAACTCTTGATATAAATTCTCCTCCGCTTTTGCTGCGCTAGTTCCGTACTGGAATTCGATGTCAATCGACATCTTCGCTGTACCAATTTTACTAACAATACTTCCACTGCTATTTAAAGAAACAGAAATTTTCTTAAAATTATAAAGGAAGGGGATATTGCTTCATGTCCCTCGCAACTGATACAGAAAATTTTTATTTTGCACGAAGATTTTGCATAAAGATCATTAATAGACTTAAATAAAAAATTCCCTGCATCAGTTGCGAAAAGTAGAAGTCAAATGAAAAGTTCTTTCTTCCTCAAATAATCGTAATAAGTTGAAGACAATAACGTTTTAAATTACACTAACTCATTTTTGTCACGATCCCATAAAATTCGCAGTCTAATTATTAGTATTTTTGTGAAGTTTCCAATTATGTTCGAATATTTCATTAGCAAACATTGTTGAACGCTGATCGTAATTCACCGGTTTTTATCAACGGAGATAACGGACAACGACGACCTGACAACATACTGACGTATCTACGAACGCACGGCGAGCGCTAACCAAAGCATTTAGACGACTAAAGACGGGAAGTACATGCAGTCGACGGATCAAAGCGAGAAGCCTTTGCCAGACTTAACAGATTCGCATGGTTCTTAGTTCCATTAACTGGCGGGCACCTTCCAACGTGGCCTCGCTTCCTTTGCACGAATTGCAGACGCTCGAATGAGATATCGCCTCTCATATCCGTGGCCCTAGCACAGACTTTAATCTTTGTTCTACTTTCCATAATATTACCTCTTCAAAGGACAACAGGCGAGAGAGCTCTACGACTGTCTACGAGGATTCGATGCGTGGATTTCCTCGATTGCTGGCAAGCACGGAGTTTCTCTACGTTTCCCCAACTACATACGTTTTCAATTAGGAACGAGTATAGGGGAAACCATTGCTCCGAAACTGATTTGTCGTATTGCATATTATCGGATCTGGTGGTATTGCTATTAGATATGTTTAAAACCGCGATTAACACGTTTGCTAACATTGTCACGGATGTCTGACGTTCACAGTCTCGTAGTTCAAGATATAATCAATTAATAGCGAATTACTAACGGGGGAAACTGTCGAACCCGTAAATTAAAAAAATTATGAAACTTTGCACACACGTAGAGTAAGCTTAATACAGCTTTATTTTTTCGTGCTACTTCTCGCATTAAAAGGATGCAATCGTTTCACAATTCTCGTAAAATATCTCAAGAAAAAATTTGTTGTGTAAAAAATTTTTTGAATGCACACTTCAAAGAATGCAGCACCTCTACTATAAGTGTGACTCGGCAGACCGAACGATACGACAGTTACGGAAATACTAGTGTACAGACAGCTATCAAGTCGTTTCTGTGCGTGGTCGGGTGCAGCTCGACGGAGAACCGCGAAATTGAGTTAAATCCTGCTGGTAGAAATTCGCATGAGTCCGTGTGTCGGTTCTCAGCCGGTCAATAGTTTTCGCCGGGTCCAAGGTTATGCGCCGTTTCTGAAACACATCGGCTAGCAGCAGAAGTTCGCCGTCGCGGACGGCGCCGTCGTTTACGAGGGCTCCTGTAATACTTGGACTACTATAATTCACGTCCCCGCGCCATTTGTCCGACTCGAAACCGCGGTCGGGCGACCGGCAAACATCGTCTCGGTCCATCGCTAGGTCAGACACCTTTCCCGCGGGTAGACGACGACGACGTTTCTGCGCCGACACCACGATCGTGGTACGAGCTGAGAAGGGGGACGGATCCGCGGTAGGGAGAATGAACGGGAAGAGGGACTTGAAAGCCAGCGAACCCACCTAGTCCGAGGCCCGAGCGTGCATTGTCAAGTTTTCGTATAAATTTCTCCTCGACGTAAATTCAAAGCCCGCCGCCGGCGCACAAAGCCGGCCTCGAAGGGGTAGCTGAGACAGAGCATGAGTGAGAAGGGGTTGGAACAGGAACGGTGGGGGCTGAGGATGAACCACGACGCACCCTGGGTAGTTTCAAGTCCCTCTCCCTTACTCCACCTACGTCCCTCTTCTCCTCTCTACTCTGTAGTCTTTATCTCCGGCTGTCTGCTCGTTCTCTTAATTCTGCAGCGATTAACGATCCACGATGGCGAGAAATTAGTCCTGCTTGTTTTCATTCCTTACCTCCAACCTTCTCTCAACCCTCCGCTCCCCCGAGCCTCATCTACAATGCTCTCTGCGCCGTAGTTGCTGTTGCTCCTTTCCAAACCAGACATTCTTCGAGACATCTCCGAGAAACGCTCGACCAAAATCCCGAAACACGAGCGAGACAGCTTTCCGCTTCTTCGAGCGATAACCGCGGCCAGACGTCGCTTATTTCGGGAGATGTACTGGAGTTTTTATCCTAAATAATCCTGTAATTGTGATTCTCCTGCTGTCGGATTTGAATGCATTTGCGGCGCAAGTGTTCGTCCAAAATTTTGCCCACTATTCCTGTTTTACATATTTTTCATTTTACTTCTTTGAGATTAACATTGATCTTCTTGTTGACCCTATTATGAAATATAGGGGATGTAGGTTTAGCAATTGATAACAGCATATACATATGTATACATAGTATACATGAGCGAGTGAGCTAAAATTTAAGACAACAATTTAAAATAAAATAGAAAGCAGAGAGTTCAGTTTACAAGAAACTTATTTTTCATATAAATCTTCCTCATATACATTATTAAGAAATTCTGGGTCAAAATGGACCCAGGTCTTGCCATCCGAGGTTCAATAAAATAATCTTAGTTTTTATTATGTAAACGCGGAGAAACTGGATCCTAGAAACTAAAGAAAGAAAAAATATTTATTTCAGACAGTCCTTAAGCTTTTTAATCACTTTTCATTTATCTTCTTGTAGTTGAGATAACTATGCATTCTGTATCATTTTGCATGTCGTTGTTGCACTTTCAACAGCCGATTTTTCATTCAGTCGATGCACAGCTCGCTGTCGGGTAACGTTGCGTTGGATGAGATTGCGAAACGTGGACGACAAATGCGACAGCGGTGCCATTTTCTGCTTCTCCAAGCGATAACCACGAACAGACGTCATTTACTTTGGATAATGCGCTGGAATTTTATGTGTGCGACACTTATCGTTTGCTGTATCGTTCAGTTCCAATCTCCGTTTGTAATCTCTGAATAATATCTCTATTGCTTGCCAGTAGTTGAAGCGAATATAGTTTATTTATTATTGCATCAAACCAAGGATGTATAGTTAATAATTTTAATTTGTGAATCATCCGCGCGCGTTCCGTAAATTTCTAATTAATGTTCACAAAAATTGTTTAAATGAATTAAAGTAACAGCAAAAAAAAAGTATTAATACAAGAAACCAGGTTGCATAAACAAGATTAAGAAAATATGCTATTTCGCACTCACTCGAAGCTGTAAAATATGTACTGATTGAAAGCGTCAATAATTGCCGAAGCATTATTATCGTTAATTAGTACGCCCCCTCACATGTACCGTCAAGGGTGTCCTCAATTCTCTAATCATATTACTGCGAAATCGTGTTGTAGGAGTATCGCATTGTATGGGAATTACCTTCATTTGATGGTGGAATCAAGCATATAATAGTCGTCGTTAATTCCAGATGAAGTGCTGGTGAGTGTAATTTACTCTGTATGAGCTTCGCATAATTACTATTCTTCTATGTAAGCGAATGTCTTCTACATCTTCTCCTTTGAGTGGATATAATGTATTGAATTGGCAAGAAAGTAATTTCGGTATCTTAAGGTGAAATAAAACCAAATTTCTTTATTCAAACGATGAACTTTAATCAATAAAATATTTTCTTATTTATTCTTTTTGGCAAAAGATCATCGAACAGAAGGGAAAATATCTTACTCATTCAAATTCGTTGCTTGGATAAAAAAATTGGGCTCTATTTCACCTTAAAATACCCAAATTACTTTCTCTTGCCAACCCAATATAATACAATTACTAGTTTCTACATAATATAATGTGTACTATTCAAAGAAAACTTAGATTTATCTTGATATGTGCTATTAGATAAGAATAGTCTGACGCGTCTGATCATGGTCAGCCAATTCTACTTCCTGCGTATACTTATACAGTTAGGAGCAAATCAGAATAAGTTGTTTCTGAATGGACCAAACGATTTCAATTTTTCTGTAAGGCTAGAAGAATTAGTTTAGTAAATGACGTCTAAAAAATATGTTGAAAAAATGCATTTGGTCTGAATTGCGAAAAACAGTAGTAAAAATTGATTTTTACAACTTCTTTAGCTGGACCAATAACGAAACTTTGAAAAATGTGTTAGCTGAACTCGGTAAAAATTACAATTTTTAACGATTTTCGGCCTTTTTATCACTTTTGATCGTTTATAACTCGTAAACCAATTAACCAATTTCAATGAAATTTACAGAACATATATAATTTATACGATTTGATCAACCACATTTTTTAAATTTTTGTTATTGGCCCAGCTAAGAAAGTTGTGAAACTCAATTTTTACTATTGTTTTCCACGATTCCGACCAAATGCATTTCTTCAACATATTTTTTAGACGTCATTTACCAAACTAATTCTACTAACCTTACCTAGATCCGCAGTCTAGTGATCTAGTTATGCTCTTAACTGTATACATATACTGCAATTTACTGCATTTATACTGCACGCGAAACCTGACTGATCTTAGTCCATTTAATCTCATAGACACGGCATGCGTATCAGGAACATGTGTACAACAAGTGTAAACATGTATGTATCAGGAACAATAATAGGATCATTTGTCTGTACTCTTAAACATCAATGGATGTTGCTAAATATAAGATTTTAGGTATCATAAATTACAACATCTCAGAATGCACCAAAACAATTTTCTATTAGAATCTTATAAAAATATTTTATAAATTCCAATCGTGTTTTATGTTCCAATAATAGGATCATTTGTTTATAGTCGTGAGCATCAATAGTAGCCGTCGCTAAAAAACATGATGAATCGAGGGATTGTACCGATTCAGTTGGCCAATGCAGGTGCGTCGGCGCGTATACGAAAAAGCGGGCCCGCTTTTGTTCCCATCGATTTATGAGATCCGTCTTTTTAATTTGTTTAGCAAACGCCGTGATTTGACAGAAATATCTGGCGAGATTCCAACCGCGTTTATTTGTCTACGGGTACCGAAATGAGATAAAGTAGCGTGGGAACGCGCGCTGATGTTTTATTTTCGGGCGCCACACTTGCAACGGCTGCTTGTTTTGGACAGGAAACGTTTCCGTGTACCTGTTTCATGTTAATTAGTTCAGTTGGATAGCGTTGTTGTGTAACGTCGAATCGGTGGAACGAGTCGTGAACACGAACGATTTTCTGGACGTTAAACAATGAAGCCTCCATACTCATCCTGTTTACACGTAAAATAAGTTTAAATTCGGCCCCCGAATTTGATGTTCCCGGCTGAAAATCATTAAAGGCGTTTGCCTGTGTAAACATGCGCATTCAATTTTTGAAGATTATTTGGCCACCCAATTCACGCGTGCAGTATCCACTGATTGTGTCGATTCGTGTTTTTCATCGCATCGCCGATTCTAGCAATCCGATTGACTATTATTCCCATGGGCACTGATCTTGTGGATTCATTGTTTAAAAAATTTTTATCTTTCACAGAAAATACCACTCATAAGTCCAAACACGATGGATAGTCTAGAATTGTTGAAATTGTATATACACAAAGTAATTTGGTATAAAAGATACTTAAGGTTTTTTAATTGAACTTACTGGTCCTACAGTTTACTTATATGTACAATTTACGATAAAAATTATGTCTTCTTTTAAAGATTCCTTTAGAAGTTCCATCCATAACCTAGAAATGTTTAGAAATATGACCTTGAAAGATGTCCTTTCATTTATAAATATTTTTATGTCATTAGAAGCAATGTAATTGTTTTATATTTCAGACATTGATAAAATATTCTTTTAAACATAACCCGTGTTATTTAAGAGAATATTCTGATGTTATTAGAAACTATGGTACTATTTTAGATTTCATACAAAATATATATTTCTTTTTACATGTACATACCCATACATACATAGATAAAAACTGTGTTAAAGGGAAATTGTAAATTATAAAATGCTTTTCAATATATAAATCGAACACGACAATTACATTGAGTGGTTGCAGGTGTGCACATGAGAATGAACGTTGAGAAAAGGATTTTAAAAGTGTTTAATTAAAAGTGTCATTTCGAAACGTGGGTACAGAAAATTCTGGGAAGATGAGAATGGAAAAAGGTATGTTAATCTTGTAACAATTATGTACCTTCCACACAATTAAAAGGGTCATTTCTAAACACTGTATTCAGACTAGAAAGCCGACATTTTTACGGCGATTCTTCAGCAAACATTTGTTGGTACCGCGACACGAAACAGTGTGTCGAAGTAAGAGCTGTTCCTCCGTTTCACTGCGAAGCATAAATATTTTAGCAGCAATGTAAATCCAGCCGGACCGAGATTTAACCTCCCTGCGATTTAATTTGAATACATTCGTCCCCCCGACACACAATGCCATAAGCGAAATGTTTGTGAATGAACATTATATGCGTACAGTCTCTGCTGAATTTTGCATTCTCTCACTAATTATCGCAGCGCGACTTGTTGACCTTAAAAGCAAATTACCGCGGAGCTTAAAAAAGTAAACCAACATTCCAGATTGCAGGTGGCAGCACTGGCGAGTTCAAAAACTTGCAGGTTTTTCATGCGTTTACAATTTTTCCTGCCACCTTTTGCGTAGACGTAATCCTTGGAAGTGTGTGGGTCCCATTTTGTAAAATATTCATAAAACTTACTTATATTAATTTCCATGATAAATGGAACAATGAGTCATTTTTGATCATCCAGTTCCAAGTTTCTTATATAGGGAAGTAATTGAACAAAAATAATTTAGATACGATCTTACAAATAAAAAATGGATGTAAAATTAATTTTTTTATGTATATATTTTGGTAAAAAAGGAAGAGCCTTTGGTTTCTTAAAATTTATAATTGTTATAAGTCTAAAATCTTACATTTTCAGTTCAATTTGGGGAATAGAAAACGTTATATTGTTATAAACAATGATAGAACCAACAGACTGTACATACTATATTTAATTGACAGAGGTGGCCAGTACGAATTTGACGACTTCCCCGTTTGTCCTACATTGCCCATAAAAAAGAAGAATAATAACGCAATTGTACATATTACTCTCGATATTCGAAGAACGATTATCCCAGGGCTCGGCGTTTCAACGGATTATAAGCAGTCAGCATTACAGAGAGCATACTTCATAAATTTGCGAAACAATTAACGGGCCTTGATGGTATAATTTAACGATGCGGTTATTTTCTGCACGTTAATGGCACCGTGGCCATCATATTTACAGTAATGAAGGAACGCTATTATCAGCTCAGTGTTCGTATTAGAACGAGGCGCGCATTGTACTACACTTGCCTCGCTATCAAATAGAGGAATGCAATACGCTAAACTGTGTTCCGTACGCGGTCCACGGAATGCAAATAAAGTTTATGTACGGCGCTCTTCATTACGCTTCATTACGAATCGCGTTCGTTATTTGATGCGCGTTAAGCACAGTTAAGATCTCGTAAAACGTTCACCAAAAGTTTATTCGTGGAATTCCTCCGGATGATTGAACGAGGTGTTCACACTTCCGTGAATGTTAATACGTCGTTTCGTTGATTGGTGGAATAATTAACGCTTTGACTGCCTCGTAGACAACACCTCAAAAATTCCGTAAAATCAAAGTAATTTATTTAACAAAATTAAGACGAAATGTGTGGTACTGAGCCCTTCAATCAAACAAGCACATATCTAGAAGTAAAATAAACATATTTCTACCCTAAAAACATTTTTTCAGAGACATATAATTTTATACATCTTCTATCTTTGATATCGCGAATCATTTTAATTCTTTTTTTGTTCTAAAAATGATATATTTACCATTGTTCTGACCACGTTTACGAGTATGGTCGTTACGTATATGTCGTGCCTCGACAGAAAGTGATCGAGTTTTTTTTATGTGTAATCGTAATTGCTATGGCACAGGAATGAAAACTCCGTTGCCCGGCGATCAATCAATTTATTTCTTGCAATTAGGCTTTTTTACTGGCGCCAGGAAAAATTCACAGAAATTAAGGAGAGGGAACGACTCGGGATTTGATGGACGGTTTTAGGTCTTAAAAAAATATCCGTTGATCCTCGCTAGAACGCTTTAATTCTCTTGACTTTTACGTTCGGCTAGTTACTCTGATAAGAAATCCAGTCCGGTTATCGCGTCCCTTTTCGACGTGTTTTTATTTCGATTCGCAAGAGATATTACACGAGTGTCCACGATCGATTTTCTTCCTCCAGAAGTATCTTGATGAGAGCTATAGTCTCGCTTATTTGACGGCATTCTTATTGGCAGGAGGATTATATGAGAGTTCAAGCAGTATTTCTCAATCGAAACGATATAAAATAAATAAACTATAGTTGGTCAATCTATATGATAATAATCTACATGAAATTAACCTTTTTTATTTAATAATCTATAGCGAGAATATGAAATCGCAATTGTTCAAAACTGTGTAAAAAAGGGTGGCAAATTTAATCTGTTATGTCCCATCAGGTCCTAAAGGTTTGATATTTGTAGCTCCTCGAGTTCATAATAGATAGTCCGCTTTATAATTAGTGTTTCTTTTGAAACACACATGCTTCGTTCGTGAGTTATTATTGCGACGTGTAATGCAGTCATTTCTCAAAACTCTGTAAGACGTAAAAATAGTTACACGCCACCAAACTCAGGTAATTTTACTTGGCGATGATGTAGCAACCGTGGACGTCATAAATCTAAGACCACGTGCAGATGTACCGCCTAATTATGCGATCAAGCTAGCCGGATGAAGCTAGCCGACCACAGTTTTGAGGTCCTTCACAGTCCTCCTGCCTAACACCGTTAGGCTACGATATTGGAATCAAAGCTATCTGTAACCCTACGTAAGTACTGTTCGTGCCTGACAAGTATCGTGGAACAGCACAGGGGGCCCTCGCTTGCCCCGCCCATCGCCACTCGGCGCCGGAGAAGTGGGGGGATAGCGGCGTAGAAGGGGAAGGCTAAAGTGGGAGACGAGTCTCAATCTGGCCCATTCTAATCTTGTACTTTAGAAAATAGCATGTGCCCTAAATGCCTCAATATCCACAGTTTATTTGTTTCAACTATTGAGCTCAACAATAAAGCATGATGAACGTCATAAAATGGCCCCGTGCAATTTTATACTATATCTGCAATAGAAACAGAGATATAGCTCTGATACACGATCCACCTTACATGAATTTTTCAAAATCCGTGGTGGATTTCCCCGAGGAGGAGAAATTCCTTAAACGGCACGGCAACGACAACTCATGTCGAACAACCGAAAATTTCCATACGTAACAGTAAGTGTCGCATTTTCCAGGCGTTTTGCCGCGCCGAATGACTTAATCCTGTCGACTACAGGGCCCGATCGTCGTGTCGAAGTTGCCGCGATTCGCGAACGATTATCGTAAAGACTTTTATCGGCGATTCGCCCGTAAATTGCAGCTTTTACGATTTCCTCGGGCTGGGAGAGTTCGGGGCCGATTTCCTTAGACGGTCTTTCGAAATAATGCAGCACCGCCCCAGAAAATAACGGCGTCGAATCGGAACGAGGGCAAAGGCGAGCCCCGGAAAGGGTCCTGCGCTAGGCGTCGCGCCTCGAACTTCCCCGTGAATTTCTTACCTTAACCCCGTATTTTCTGTCGTGGTCGTCATGCCGGGGCGCGGCTTCGACTTTTGTTCTTTAATAAAAGGAAAACTTTGATATACGAGAGGAAAATCAAGCCGAAGAAAGCGGGGAACGGGACGCGCGAATGCTACCCGTGCTTCTCCCTCCCTTCACCCCCCACCCCCGTTTTTCCCCTCGAACTGTGAACGCAGGATGCATAAAATATTATCGCTCTTCCGGTAGACTCGGCGAGCTTTCGTTCCTCCATTGAAAAGCTATCTTCCTCTCCCGGACGAACGTCCCATGGCGACGCCCGCCTACGGAGAAGTCATGGGATTTTATGAAAAATAGCCATCGAGAATGAATCGTGCTTTGATCCCGTAGCTGGGGATAGGCTAGCGTTTCCTCACTTTCGACACGTTCCTCGGCCAATGTGATCGATAGGATTTTCTATGTACACCGTGGAACACAAAGCTAGCATGATCATATAAAATGAAACAACTATACCGTTGTTGTCCAACTATAGGTCCCAGCTACATGTTTCGCAATTATTTCCCAAATTATAGCTCGTTGGTTATGGTAATCGCAAATCTTCGCAATGAGTCAAGGTGACCTCTGTTATTTTTTTTATACGGAACTGTATGCTATTATTTACATAAGCGTATAGTCTATTCGGAGCCGAATTCGTTTATCCATAACACCGTCGCCTTCCAAGGTCATTCAAGGCCATTCAAGGTCATTCAAGGTTATTGAGTGCCGTCAATGTACCTCTGTTATGAAATATTAAAACAATTGTTACTGAGGCTGAGTTGTTGGTTCATGATTCAAGTTGAAATTAAAAAATCCTTAGTCACAGATCATGGTTTTAATTATGGAATAATCGCCCGCAGATAATGTGTTAAACATAATTACAAGATTGTAGATGTTACGATCTGTTAAATGACTGTAACTTTATGGGGAGTTTTCTGGGAGTTTGAACGCAGAATTATAACTGTCTATTTCAATTGCTGATTCCAAGCAATGCGTTTCGCACAACGGACTGCTTGACGACCGAAGAAAAACGCCGCGAGAGATACAGTTTAATGAATGCGAATTCGCTGCCAGTCGTTGATCCCCATCGAGAAAAGAATCACGATGGGCTACAAAATAATGAATGGCTTTCCCGTCCTCTGTTGCAGGACTCGTCACGGTGCAAGTCGTTTTTCTCCGCTTGTCCTTCCATAATCGCCAATATCGGGCTTTAGCCTCGAAACCCCTGACCCCGTCGCCCTAGTTGAGCGGAGCAGAGCGGAGCCGGAGTCGAGCTCATGGGCAAAAATGCCGATCGGTTTGACGAAACGTAATTACGGTATTCCGCGTGGGAGCACCGGAGAATGAGGTTGCTATCCCCCATCCCGCGGAAAACACCCCTGCCGGAAATCCATTTTGCGCGGCGCTGTCATTGGAATTTCTAACGGGCCCCGATGCCGATACGTTTTAGTGCACAGCTGGGATGATATCCCCACTGTTATTAGAGAAGAATGGCTAAAAGGATAGAAGGCCATCTAGTGTACATATTTAACACAGTTCAAAAGTCACCGTGCAATACAACGCTCCTCTCGTATTCCTTCAGCGTTTTAACGTGGACGCTTTCAACGCTGCACCGACCGTCCACTGAATGGCACTGATCTGGTAATCTTATAAAATAATATAATTAAATTTATTATATATTTTATTCGGTACAAAAGAAGGCGACGAGAGTCGACAAAACGTTGCCCGATGTTGCTTCAGAGTAATATTTGGGAATTAATTTTATGAAAACGATCGAGTCTAGTAACCTGAAATTCTGCATGTGCAGTTATACATGCTTGAAGTAATCGCATAAATTTTTATAAGACATTTTACTAAACATTGCGAAAGTTATTAATGAATGTACAGGTCAGGTGAAATTTGTCTGGAGAAAAGATTTGTAATTTTGTACATTTTCTATTGGAACTCGTAAAATAGGGTAAAGTACCCAAATATGGTATAGTCGCCTATTATGACACTACCTTATATCTTGTAAAGGAGAAGTCGCACTCTAGTGAGAAAATCCTCAAACAATAGTTTACCATGTTTACTCAACAGTGTGCAGTGCAATCGCACCATTCTATAGATTTTAGTATCGATCCTCCGCCAGTTGTGTCTCCACGTGTTGAATATTTTTGTGGTTAGACTTTTCGATTGTATCTTTTTCGTGGAAGGTAAGTTTCAGTTTATTTATATTAATGTTTTCCAACTGTTCGTTTGGGCTGAAATTCATTTTCTCTTTGTCAGTAGCTAGTATTATCAGTCCACGTGGAGTTCCCAATATGGCACTACTAAGGGTTCCCTAATATGGGTATAGCTATATATATTGATATTCTTGGTGTGGGAGCCGAATATGGCACTAGGTGCCATATTAAGGACTCAAGGTGTACCATATTAAGAACCCCTTTCGCTGGAACCTGCAAATGACACACCACAAAAAAAAATATTTTTCCCAAGCTGTATTAACTTTTGAACAAACTTGACCCCAGAATCGTATAGGGAGGAAATGCATCTACAACTGGTAATTTTTTGGTCGAAAAAGAGCATTCTAAAATAATCAAAAAATGACATCAACAAAAAGTAAACGGCAAATGTTGAGTGATCTTATCAGATTTTGAAAAATCTCATTTTAAACAATGTATTACTACGTGGAAAAAATTGAATAATACAATAATCTTATTTCGGCTACTTTTCGTAGCACCGAGTGTCTTAACTTTGGGAAATGCACAATACTTTCCGGTGCACCAAATATTTGATGAGAAGAGCGCAACAGTATCCCTCAGCGTTTGAGTTGCAAGAACTCGGAGCCCGTTTGACTTCGAACTTTCAGGTAGAAACGAGGCAACGACGAGGAGCTTGTTTCTAAAAATGGCAGCTAGGTACATAAGCCTCCGTTATTGGGCTCATGCTCTATTGATTCAGAGCTGCCAAAAGACTAGTCATCTAACACTGCTTCTACATGAGCATTCCTCAAACTCTAGTTCACAGTATACTACTACCTGCTAACCATTAACTAGATAGTTACCTCTTGAGCTCCTGATAGCTTGCTCTTGATCGATTCTAAACGATTTTAACCCTTATATCAATGACCAGAACTTTCTACAATATTTCAATGCTTATCCGAGAATATAAAAATCTACAATAACTTCGATGTTGTCAACAACAATATTAACGTTTCAAAAGGAAATTGACACAACATTTCATGATTAAAATTACAAATGTACATCCAATGCCTGATTTCAAGGTCATTTGGAGGTTATGCGTCCAAATTGTGTCTTAAAATTGAGGCAAACAATATTCTTTTTCCATAAAAATCCACAGTCTGGTAATAATACTGGAATTGTTTGATTGAAAATATCGAACGTGAAGATTAGTGTAGAAGCACAAAGAGATATTTTGTCGGGCCGGTACTGTGCGCTCGAATTTTGATAGCGGTTTAGCCGGTTTGGTTATCGAGATAGAAGATTATGGGGTGTGTTATGTCTCTGTTTTGGTGGCTGCGCCGAGTACACTCAACAGGCAATGAGGTATCGAACGATGTCCAGATGACTGACTTTTTTCCGATCGACATACATTCAAGGGCTTGCAGTTCCGTGGCATCGAAGTGCCGCGATACTTCGAAATGCCCTCGTAAAACTGGCGATTCTCGAGAAAACTGTGAACTCGATACGAGCCTACGGGGTGATATAAAACTTGTCAGATAACGCTTCGCGTCGCTCCCTATCTGTGTTATTTCAGGGCAGGTTTATCGCCATGCTCGAAAAATAAAATTGCTTTCGGCGAAGATTCCTCCGAAAGATTCGGCTCCTTTGCATCTCTCTGAAGCCAGATTTAATTGGAACTCCAGTCATTCACACTGTCGTCGTTCTCATAATTATCTTACTTAATTATTTACGCGTACAAGTGCTCTCTTATTTATTATTAAACAGCTTCGACCCTTTACGAGGATTTTTTGGAACAATAAAAATATTTTCTTTAGAGAACTGGACTGTGTATCGAAGTCTCACATAAAGAAATTTTTCTAATTTCTGAAATTTGACTTCGAATTAATTTTGTGCTTTTATTATAGATTAATCTTCATATTTTACAAGCAAGTAAACTGCATCTAATAGAATACTGTAACTGTAAATTATATAATTGCATCTTCAGGGATTAAGTATACAATCTTGATGCTGTCATTGGCCGGCATTGGTTCCCAAAGGATTAACGAATTCATGTGCAATTAAGCCGTATTACGGCGTTTTTATTCGCTAAGGAATCGATATCCGTGTTCACGATGAAATGAAATATGAAAGTGCCGATATACAGGCAAGAACAATATTGTTCAAACGTTCCTTTTGTATATTTTACACTGGAGATGTTTGATTTATGAGATGCTCGGCTAGCCGTAAAATATGCAGCTGCAAGAAAATTATTCAGGTGTGCGACTAGCTATGAGAAGTTGCAGATTTTTATACAAAAGTTTCACCTTGATAATAATCAGGTATTGAGTATTCAGAATAAAATATTTTTGTTGTGTTATTGTTAACGAAAATGAGAATGTGTATTCTATTTTAATCTTTTTTGAAGAAGTTCCAAACCACAAATGTTAACAAATATATGTATACAGAAATATGTCAATATATAGTTTTCTATCTATTAAAATGATTAAAACAAAAAACAATTTTCTGAAATAATTAAAACAAAAACAATTTGCAGTTTAATGATAAACAACGACAAGAAAATTATATTTCCTAAACTAATGCTAAATAAAATATCTGCCCTATTGATAATTGTAGATATTTTTCCAATTCTTCGGAGATGTTATATTCTTCAGTAACGAACGTAATGAAAAATCAGTACCACATCGCAGATAGTTACTATAATCTATCTGTCTCGATCCTGAGCAGTTGAACCACCGTTTCCGCGAGTTTTGAGATCTTTGCTAGTAATAAAAGGTTATAGCTCAATAAGTTATGGTTCAATCAACGAAGAAAATGGCTCAGAAAATCGCACAATCCATTCCGTGAAACGCGAAACACGATACTAGACACCCGAACGGTAATGCTTCATTTCGCGCTTTACTCCGGGCGGCATCTACGACGAAAATCAATTCAACAGTCCTTCTGCGAATCTCGCTACAAAAAGGGTAGTTTTCGCAGGAATGAAACCACGCTCGTTGTGCTAAAATAATCGATGCACTGCGTCCTCCAGTTTCTCCGAAACATCTGGATGTCATTCCGGCGACCGCATTTGCGGATGCACTCGCAACCTCTACACACAATTCGCATGTCTTTCGGCCACCAACTATTCCATTTCGAGTTCCTTGACTCGGTGGGAGAGAAAGGGAGACAAACCAAGAGTAGAGGCAGAGAGAGAGAGAGAGGGAAAATACGAGTCGTGTATTACCTGCCACTAGTTTTTATACTATAACTCGCGGACTACACCGTTAATAAAAATCAAATTTATTGTATAAACCCTTTACAAAAATAATTGATTATTAGCCGCGGTGCATTTTGTAGGTTCACAGTAGTTGTGACTCTAATTTGGAAAGTACATAGAATAAAACAGTGAAAGGATTTAATGAATTCAACCCTTAAATTGTAAGAGATGAGAATTGTGCTTGATACTATTTACTATACCGCGAATATTGTACATTAACATATACAAAACAAACAAAAATAAACATATAAGAATTATATGTTAAAATAAGTGTGACAATCTCAACTTAGGATGTCCGAATTTTTGAACGAACTAATACTCACTCGATATGTCGATATATTAACCTGAACTTGCTGAAATTCTTAGAGCAAGGAATAAATTTTTGAATGGCTGTTTCTTGCGACTGATGCAGAAAATTTCTATTTCGCATAAAGATCCACAGTCTATGACGCATATTGTCCGCGTCTCATAACGTGGTACTCGGAAGGAATGCGCAAGGAATTCGCAAAGAAACCGTACGATTGGTCAGGCGCATATGGCTGAGTCACACGCATTCTCGCTATTCGCTAGGAAGGCTACCACTACTACTTCAGCTGTATCGCATCGCGTGACGATGAACTTTGCTGTGCCACGAGTGTCACGTTATGAGACGCGGACAGTACAGTGTATGACAAAATGACAAACTAATATTCATCAAAATGGATGATATTTTTTATTTAATATTTTGTTGCGCCATCATCAAGATTTGTGTAATTCTTTAATACTTTCTCGTCTGCTAACCTGACAAGATTCCTCCAACTATTTTTAACACTAAACCTACCACTACCGATCAAATATAACCGGCATTATACTTTTCATCTTGCAATTATTGAAATGATGAAGTTGCTCACATGGAAATTGAGTCGATGAGTAAACTAAATAGAGCCTTGTCACATTTGTCAGGTGAAACATTTTAATCGCTTTTAGTGCTCGGTAGGTTTAGTGTTAATAATATATTTTTTTAGGAAAAACATTCCTTTACTGCTTTTGCAGCACTTGATAAATCGCGAGATGTGCTATCTTTTGGTGACACAGTGTACATTCGACCTACATGAAAAATCTATGCGATTATCTCATCAATTGAATGACGTTCCTCGTTAGTCTGCTGTCCCAGGGTAAAAGAGTGAGAGAGGGGTTAGTTTCGCGGTGGAGAGATTGGCAAGTGCGTATAATAACGAGGGTAGACCGACGCCGGAACGGCGGACACTTAAAAAGTGGAACTGTGAGATAGTAGTTGTTCGGTTTGAAGTCGCGGGTATTTCGAGATTCGCGGAAAAGGAACCGGCCGACAGAAAAGAGGCACGCGGGGAACAATACGAGGCTAGGACAGGGTGGACAGCAGGGAGACTGGAAAAGGGGGGGCAAGGAAAGGTAAGGTAAGCAAGAACGAAGGGGGCAGGTGGAGAGGAGCAGATAAAGTGTGTGGAAACACAGCAAACAGGAACGTCCTAACTACTAAAGTGCCCTCGGTGCCTCGAGAATCTCACTCGGCCCCGGTTCCTCTGTCTCTGTCCCACGCGGCGGTACCTTGGAGGCTATTTAAGGGCGAGAGACTCTTAAAGTGCTGCGCTTAGTTTTATAACGAAGCAAACAGCACCGCGGCGGTTACGTAATATGGTCCGCTTTTAATTCCTTTGTCTTCTTATTGCCCATGGAAAAACGCCCGGATGGGCCGTTCCGCGGGAAATGGACGACGAAACGGCAGGAACGAATCGGAACCGGGCTGAGGAGGATAAAGACGAAGATGAAATTTGCGGCATCTCGTTTCCACTGTTCTACCCCCAATAAACTATAGGGTGTCCCATTTGAAGCGCCCACCTCGAATATTTTTAGAATCATTAACGGGGGCTTCTCGAGAAAACCACTGATTGTTTAAGAATTTGTTTTAGAATTAACTGATTATACGGTCAATCGAAATATGAAAATATTATTGTCTAATAATGTACGGTCAATCGTAAAAGTCTCCGTACACCCTTAAAGTGATTTTCAAAAGTAGACCAAATGAGTTGAGTTTTTCACGAACTTGGAAGAATTAGTTCACTAAATAATGTGTAAAAATTTTTTTTATAGAAATTGTGAGAAACATTATTTTCTTGTCCGAGTCTGAAATGAAAATTCAAGAAATATATTTTGTAAATATGTGTCAATTGTACAGTAAAGTCGCGATATTTTTCAACGACCGCGTACGTAAAACTTCTTTATTTTTCATTATATTTTTATGGGACGTTCACAAAATTATTTCTGGAATTTTTCTGATTAAAATAACACCAAACACGATATAATTTCAACTGTATTTTGTGGTTCAATCGGCGATGAAAGTTTCAGGCGCAAGGAAGGACAATGTATGGGAAAGAAAGAGACGCAGCACAGTTCCTTGCGCCCGGAACTTCCATCGTCGATTAAACCACTAAATACTGTTGAAATTATATCGTGTTTGGTCTTATTTTAATCGGAAAAATGACAGAAATAAATTGGTGAAAGTTCCATAAAAAAAAATAATGAAAAATAAAGAAGTTTTTGTACATTCGATTAGTAGTGGTTCACACCGATACGCTTCGGCCACGCGATCCGTATTTCTTGCTGTCCTTCTCTACGTTCGGCTTTCGTTTGAAATCTCGACGCGGTCGACGCAATCATAAAAAATTAATGTCGGTATGCGATAGTTGTCCATGCAGAACACAGGCAGTTTGACAATAATCGCGACTTATATAGTTATTGACGAAGTTTTATAAATCGTATTGTAAAACTGGGTTGCACGGGTTTTCAATGTTGAGATTATGAATCACCGCCCGTGTCATAAACGCTGCGTTAGCGCGAAACGTTAATAGTTTGTTTGCGCAAATTAACAGAAACTAGTTCCGCGTACAGTAACTAATCACCTTAAACATTGTGGCGGGCGTAAACCGTCAAAGTTGAGTTTGAGAACTTATGCGGGCGAGGCTCATCATTTCCACTTAAGGAGTTAACTGTATAGGGACTAAACCTTGAGACTAATTATAAACAAAATTATTCGTGTGCACATGGCTATTTATCTCCGATACTTTACACCAACTTTAGTTATCTGTAAAGTTACAATCTTGCTAACTAGCGAGTGGACATTTTGTCTACCAATGGTAGACGTGATCGGTTAATTATTAATAAATAAAATCGAAAACGGAAATAAACGAGTAACGTGGATTTTAGAATTGGATGAATTATGTGTATAGTGATTAAATTTAAGGGTAAATATTATTATAGTTCATTTTTATATTAGTATTTACTTACACACATATTCACAGACCCGTTTGCATTCGTTCATTCCTTTGAAGTTCAGCATCAAATTAAATTTCCAATGTATGATGTTCGCATCGATTCGGAGAGACCGAGCAGTAAGAAAATACTATCATTTCGAACCCTTTACCAACGCTTACGATAACACTTTAGGGGACTGTGCTTCAGGCTGGTTTAAATTAGCATTCGACGAGTTTCTATTCGATGGAAAAAAATATATTCCCGTGATCACTCCAACAACCCAAAGTATTATTACAACTCAGGTTTTCCCAGTATAAATTGAAAATTTTCATGAAATTTTCGAAGGGAGAATGTTCTTTTACTTTTATAATGTACATATGTCAATTTCAGCTGAAAGAAATAATTATCTTTTGTCAGTTCGCTGTGATCTATAAGCTTCTAAATTAATTTTACGCGAATATCTCGTGTGCATTACAACGTTGGCGCTGTATTAAAAGATTTGTGTTAATTAATAAACGTATTTTCTAGATTAAACGTCATTCGAATGGAAATGAACAGGACTATAGACGCAGCTCTAAATATTCATAAGGAAACATGTTCGAGTCGGTCTGTTTTGGTGACACTTATGTCAGGGGTAAGTTGTTAAAAAAATATTTGATATATAATATCATTTCTTATTAGTTTTAGATATTGATAGAATCGTAAAGTTTAAAATGTATTATCTTCTCCACAATCTTAAGAAAGAGTAGTGAAAATAGAAAATTGGTGAAAAACTGTGTCGGTCAGCGGATCTTTATGCAAAATAAAAATTTTCCACCTGAATTGCAACAAACCGGAGTGACACAGAAATTAATTTTTTCTCTTTGAAAATAATATAACAGTGTCTTCAAATTATTCTGATGTTTTTACTGTTTTAAATTACACCGACTCATTGTTGTCATAAATGCATCAAACCCGCTGTCTATGTATAACCAATGTGGCACTCGAAGTGTAAAATGAATAATAAAATTTCTATTTCTCACCGGACCCCTGCAATTTCTACAGCCAACTGTAATCTCGCGCAAAGATCTGCAGTCGATTGATCAATAACGCGAGTCACAGTAGTTCCCCGGGTTAAATATTGCAAATACAAGCGTCCAAATATTATCCCCGAGCTGTGTACCCAGGTCGTGTGTTTAAACCTATCGATCACTGCCGCGCAAATCGATGATCGAAAAAACAGACCGTCCGCGGTTTTCTAATACTCGGTTTCAACCGTTTTTAATCTAGCACGTGGTGTGTACACGGCGAGAGCGTACATCTAAAATGCGACGCGAAACGAATCGTGTGAAGCGCACTGTAAACACGGCAAGAAAATGTACTCCCGGGGGCCTCGGTTTCTCTCAAAGTGTAAGTAACAGCATTTGTACACGGGGGTGTGCACGGTATCTGCGTGTTTGCTATTCGTCAACCTTCGACCCGGCGCGTTACACTCCTGGGCAAAATCACGTTCTCGAAAAGTGGAATCTCTGAATGAAATCATAATTGCTGTGATTCAGAAGGAAGGAACCTGACAGGACATTGTTCCTGATTTTTTTACAGGTCACTCAAAGGGTTTGCGGAAGTCATTCCAGAAAATAATTATTTTTTAAATCGAGTTTGTAGCTTCATTTTCATATTTATTTCAATATCCTGACGAGTAATCACTGAGAAAACAAAAGGTGAAGTTAGACTTTTCACCCCACCCTTAAACTAAATTTTACAGGATAGTATTTCAGGCAAAGAACATAGTGTAGGTTCCAATTTCATCCATACTATGCCCGGTTGAAAACAGTTGTTGAATTTTTAATTCAGTAATTTTGCAATTTTGGTTTACTCTCGCAGCGTTCCATGTTGGCTTGGGTTAAATCAAGTTGAGCTTAATTATAATTCTAAAACTCCGAACTACATAACAGTTTAATGTATAGCAACTCGCAAACTGACTAACGAAAATACTACGAAGTTGTTTTCCTTTTGTGCTTGCTCCTGAGCTTTCTGAAGCCTGAAGTTTATTTACAAGCAGATTCCTCCTCGCTGCATCGTCACAATTACGACACTGTGCGTTCCTTCAGGAATTGTATGTTTCCTTCGAGAAATTGAGGGTAGACACGTGCTACCATTTTGTGCAGGAGTGTATCCCTCGGTGGAGCTGTCCGTCTGGATTCCTTTTGGACCTATATCGGATGTTCCACAGACGAGCGATTCCCCGTGAAATCGACCGGGCCGGGTAGACAGACTAAATGAAAACGAGTTTTTGGTGTTGTAATAGGGGTCGGCCGCCCTCGTATCACGGTCCTCCCGTATCATCTGGATTAACGTAGGGCAATGGGGGAGCACAGGTAAGTTTTCAGGGAGAGGGAGAGAGAGAGAGGAAAGGGAGTGAGACTGAGTCTCGGACCTGGCTATATCTAAAGCGTTTTTTTCGATCTACCTATTCTGTAGCATGAGAGGAGCCACGTATAAAGGCAACAGTTCAGAAGGCCGACGGTAAAGCAACCTCCCGACATATTATCTAACAACGTTCAAGGCTGGCCAAGCGTGAAGCGTACCCTTCCGCCTTGTCGTCGGCGTTCCTGGTCAGTTCGACCGATCTCTCAACATTTAATGTAGTCACAGGTGAACAGGCTAGACGATCCTGCACAGTCGTGTTTGCGGGATCGCGAGAAGGTCAACGGTCTTTCGAACGTATTTGCACTCGGCGAGAAAATGGTGGCGCGTAGGTGGTACTTTAATTCCGCGGAGATTCCCATGGAATCTCTTAACATATTCGCTTCGAGGTCATTTCCTTGACGTCTGAAGAATTTAGTATGCCAAAATGCTCCAGATGTAAATAGTTCATTCTAAGATGATCCATATGCGACACTATTTATTGTAACAATCAAGAAAAATTGAGTCCAGCATTATAATTAGACAGGATTTCATGCATTCATGATAAAATTGAGTAGGTGTAATTTGAATTGACATTTTCATTCGATTAAACATATTAAGACAAATAATTTTCTACCTCACTCCAGTTTGCTGCAATCCAGGTAGAAAATTTTTATTTTGCACAAAGATCCGCTGTCTAATTATAATCGAGCAACTGTTCTAATTAGACTGCAGAATTTTATGCAAAATAAAATTTTGTGAACCAAGTAAATATTAGTTTCTTCTAATTTAGTTAATTCCAAACTAGTTTATATTTTATCTGCTCATTTTTATTATAAATGCATAAAATCCACAGTCTAATTCTATTATTCGAACAATAATAGTTTTACCAGGTAATTATACTAGAAATAAATTTATTGAATAATTCTTTGTGGATGCATCGTTACGATCTCAACAATCTGGGGTTAAAGAACGACAAGAGATGCACAGGTTCCAGAAAATATTTCAGAATAAACCTCTGTTTTACAGACATTTATTTTCATCTCGTCAGAATAAAACTATATGATACTCCCGAGTATAATCTATTCGCGTTCCATGGAAATAAATTAATCTCTTAACAGGAAACGTATGTCAATCACGGAATACTGCTTCTTGTATCGAATATTGATATCCGAGTAGCAGGCGATAATACAAAGGCGCATCAGCATCTAGACTAATCTCTGATTAACAATATCCTGAAGCATCTGCAGATGCAATCAGTCGGTGCGTTTGATCGCATACAGGCGGCGGAAGACGAGAGCGACACACGGATTTTTCGCAACAGTATGCCGAGCACGCGAAACTTTAATTTCCGGTCAGAATGAAAATAACAATTGAGTATTTAACGTGTAATTAATCGAGTTTTCACAGGATCAGGATATTGCCGGCGCGGTATTGCTGTGCACGGCTTTGGCAAGACCGATCAGAACGAACCAATCGATCGAAATATTTTCAGTGTATTACTTAGAATTCATGTAAATGCGAATGAAATTAACGGTAAAGAAATCAAGTGGCAATCAGAACGCGGCTCGTTTCAACGACCTGTAATCAGATTAAACCATGGGTTATTGATACTGAGTAGCTCCGGGACAAAAGAACTTTGCGAATTTAAGGTTCGATTATGTAATGCGTGCCCGCCAGCGCGGCGCGGTGGTCGAACGAAATAATTCTGATACACATCGTATCATTGTTAATTTCATTCGCAAGCAAGGCGAACCGGGGCTCCAATCGAACGGAAAATTAATTTTCCGCCGCAGACATCCGCGGAATAAAATGAATAACAGTGAACTAATAAGTGAACGTGCGCTATGAGTCTTCGATGCGTGAAGTACACTTTGGTGGTCGATGCGAAAGCTATTCCTCTAAACAAATTGTAATCAGTTCAGAAGCAGTTCCATTAAGATTTAAAAGAATTAATTACAGATTGTTTATTGCCCTAACTATCTTATACATCATGGATATTGTGAAGTTATGACAAAAATGAATAAGTGAAATGCAGAACTGCGAAGAAAATAAGACGAGAGCAGTACTATATCATTTTTGACTTATTAAAGTTAACAAACGAAGAAGTATATCCTCGTCTGTCTTCTGTTTATTGCAGTCAATTCAGAAAATTTCTAATTTCCATAAAAATCTGCAGACCAATTAGAAGTTTATTTCAAATCTGTTATTCTCTGTAATGAAGACTTAATTATCCACGAGGAAAATGCACAAATATATTTATAAACCAACAAATTCGCGAAGAAAATGTTACTCGACACTATTACTCTAACCGTCGTCGGATTACCATACAAAGCCGCATTCCAAATCCACGGTGCGAACACATGCCCGCAGTAAAACTCAATTAGAAGAAGGATGCGTCACGCGTCCCCTATGCAGATAAGACGCGCGCGTACCGCGGAATTCGCTAAAAATTAAGTTTCATGGAGACGAGCGAAAAAAAAAGAGAAAAAAGGAACGTGCTGTGTTGTAGAGCCGGGAGACTGCACACTTCTGTGAAAACTTTCTGATGAGATTTTCTTCGAACCTATTCATAACTTAAACAAGCGGAACGCGGCCCACATTTCGCCGAACATTTAATCTCGGCTCAATTCGTCTGAATTGCCAAAAATTTTTTTTCCCCGCCCATCCCAGAGGGCGGAATACTCCAATCTCCGGCGCATAACTCAAACACTCGATCCTGAGGAGCCGCCGCGCCGCGCCGGTGAAAGAAAAAACCACCGACGAGATCGAGGAAGCTCGACGAGCTGAAAAACTAATTCTTACAATTAGGGGAAAAGCGGTGGAGGTATTACCGCGGTGGAAAACTGGGTCGGCCACTATCTAAAGATTTTCTGTTAAATAAGGGAACGAACACCGTTCGGAGTCCGTATGCTTCTCGCATCCTTCGAATCGTATATAGACGAGGCCGCAACCCTTCAAATGATGAACGTGACCCCCCTGTGTTTCGTTGCCGTGGAACGCTAACGACTTTTCATAGAAATTTCCTAGCCCCGGTGCGCGCACGTTACAATCATTTTAATGAGGCCCGTGCACGCGGCGAAATATTTTTCGAACCTGCCACGAAAATTGTTCAATATCGACGCCGCACGTCAGACAGTTCGTTACGTCGAAGAATATTAATTGTTCGATACATTCGTTATGTCCGATAAAACGTGTAATGCGATATGCCGCAGAGTTTTAAGCGCTGCGCTGTTGCATTGTGAATATTCAACGACCGTAAGTCGCATGAATATTCTTTGTTTATTTGATATATGGCGATAAAGTTGAGCAACGCGTTCGTTAGGGACCGGACAGGTTTATTTAGCAAATGTTGTGTGCTGAAATTTGATGTTTCGGTTACGTGTCGTAGATAAGGTCGTAATATCGTAAAGATATTATTCGTTTATTATTCGTTACTCGTTAATACTACTGACAATAAGTTAACTTAATTGTAAAGTTAAGGATAATTATTATTACGTTACTAATGAATATTATTAGTTAATATTATTCGTTTATTATTTTATTATTCGTTAATATTATTCGTTTATCTTTTCGTTTATATTTATATTACTACATTCAAATAAAAATACGTTCAAACAAAAATGAAACACAATTTCATGTATTCAATTTGATAAAAATATAATATATAAAATTGAATTTTATTTTGGGAAAGCAATTTATGTCGTCCAATATTACTGTCACACAAAATCAAAACAACATCGAAAATCTAGAGCCAATAGACTCTTTTAAAATAATGTATTACATTTTCAGTGGCTAATTTTTCGCGGCGCACATTTTCGATCAATTTCTACATTAAATAAATATAGCTGAGTGAGGCATGAAACGTTATGATTCGGGTTTGAAACAAATAACGTTTCCGATTCGGATTTGAATCTGTAAAATGCCAGGTGCTATTTTATTGGAGGAAAACAAAGGTGGACTGTTTCGTCCTAGACCCGCTAGAGGACTCATCAGTAAGGCTATTCTAGCGGGTCCTGCCTTATTGTTAGACACAAATGTCATGAGGAAAGTTCTTAATATACTAACGGGTGGTATTTCAGTAACTTGTGAGAAAGTATTGTTCAACAGCTTGTCCAGCTTGCGGACGCTGTCGAAACTAGGCTTCCTCAACTCTAGTAATTTTTCGCCATCTATAATGATAAAGGAGGTATTTTTCGCGATCGTACTTTTTTGAAAATGGTAATTAATTTTTCGCGGCGCACAGTTTCGATCAATTTCTACATTAAATAAATATAGCTGAGTGAGGCATGAAACATTATGATTCGGGTTTGAAACAAATAATGTTTCCGATTCGGATTTGAATCTGTAAAATGCCAGGTGCTATTTTATTGGAGGAGAACGTGCGCCGCGAAAAATTAATTACCATTTTCAAAAAAGTACGATCGCGAAAAATACCTCCTTTATCATTTTCAGTAGCATTTTTTATTATTTTACCACGCTTATATTAGCTCGCCGAGCTAAAAACAGCTTTTCTATAATTAATAATCACACTTCTTAATGAAAGACCCTGTACAATGGTGTTTATGAGGTGTATTAAAAAAGATGAATAGCAGTAATTTCCGATGTGTCTAAATGTTTGAAAACATTTCTCGATCACATTTCGAAAACATCGAGCGGAAAATTGAAGAGCGCTCGTTTTCCTCATATAAATTGCGTCCCCCAGAAAAACTGTCACAAACAGAATCGTGATGCGGTTTTACGATTTCATGGTGCCCGGGTCTTACGCAATTCCCTGTGACAAGTTTCACAGCATCCGCTGTGCGAGACAGAAAAAGCGAGGGTCTTCTATTCAATCATCGTAAAATTGATTCGAACTATCCGAACTTCATGAATTTGGCTATAGTGCCCGGCGACAATAATATCGTTAGTCCGCCATTCGCCTTCGAGGATGTTCTTTCGAGTGGTTAAGGTACCGAGATTTATCAAGAATGGAAAATACGGGAAAAGAAAATTGTAGACGGTAGGTCCTTTATGCTCGCGAAATTATGGCCCTCGAACTTCTTGCATCTCGAGGACGGCTATTGTGCGCGCGTATTGGTTGGATCGTACAGATTTTTCACCCTTTCCTCCAGTTTCTCTCTCTCTCTCTCTCTCTCTCTCTCTCTCTCCCCTTTTCCCTTGTTAACCGTGTTCCCTTTGCAATTTCTTTAAAGTTTCCCCGCTTCGCTGTGGAATCATCTATTATACACGCTCGAGGGAACTGCTAATGAATCCATATTATCTTCATCGCACTGTTGAAATGAAACACGAACAAACATGGTAATTTTATTCTCCGGATTTTATGCGTTCGTAGTTTCCCGGCATTTCAAAGCACTGGAAAATATCTACTTCAGCTAAAACTATATCGATTTTAATTATAAATTATTTCTTGAAGAAATTCTATTTTCATTTCTTTCTTTTGATTTTTTAGTTGTCAATTTATACTTGCTTTTTCGTGCACGACAGTATATTCCGTAATAAAACATTTACTAAAATGTTTTAATGGAACTTGTCTCTCACGTCGGCGAGTTAACAGTCGTTCGAAGAAAGTTTTATTGGAAACATTTAATAAAACTCTCGACGCGCGATAGGAGCCAGAGAAACACGGGACAGATGCAATTTTCAACACTTCGTAAATCTGTCAAATTTTGCCCTCCTGTCGCAGGAGGCTATCGGTATGTGATGCCGACCAATATGGCGGCTCCGATACGAGGAACTCGCGGTTTTCAATTAATTTGGGAGAATAACCAATGTACAGACATTTGTATTGCGTGTATCGCGCAAATTAAATTTCTTTATTCACCATACTTAATTATGCATGATTATACGAGACGAAGTGTGCCAGAAAAGCAAAAACACAAAAAGAACAACTCTGAAATCATTTCGTTTCACAGTGACAAACATCCAACAGAAAATTTCATTATTTCTTAATTTAATTTCTGTCCATAGATTTATGTAAACGAAGATTTTTAAGTTCCTTCTTGATATAGAACTGCCATTGAGAATCTAATTACCAGTCTTGTAGTAAGCAACGCGTTAGAATATTATAATTTTGTTTATAATGTGAAAATGTCATTAAAAGGGGTGAAATTAATTTTTATTTCATTCCTCCTTCCCACAATTAATGCAGAACATTTTCATTTTGCATAAAGGGTAGTATAGTGATTACCATACTATGGATTTTATGCATTTATGACAAAAACGAGCTGGTACAATTGAACACAGAAAGATTAGAAGAATCTAGGATTGCCAAATTTACGATTTTTAATTTGTTAAGATTAACAAAAAATGAAAAAATCTTCTATATGGTTACTGTTTCTCTAAGTTTCATTTTGCACTTAATCGTTATTGTTAGTGTTTAAATTTTTCCACGATAAGCTCGAGGATATTTCTCAAATCTAAATAACAGAGCAATAGATATAACACTTTCCATTTTTCTAGGAAGTAGAAAATATAATGTCTGAAAATATTTCTGTTAACACGACGCCCAGTAAAACACATGTACTTACTGTCCGAGTGAAACGACGGATTGGTTTTCATCGAAAAAGTGGGGCCGGCGATAAATGGGATGAAAAAGAAAGTTATAGATAGCGGATGAAACTAACAAGATCGTTTTTCCAATTTTGTGGTCGCCGATGTCCCACCGTTCTTGTTCACGATCGACAATTTAATTTTCTCACGAATTACAGCCCTCGCACCTTGCTAGAGTGAAATAATGAGCGGAGAGGATAGCAGTGCTTCTATCTTCTGTCTCAGCCATTTTTCTTCTCTCTCTCTTTCTCTCTGCAGTGCTACCACCTTGCAGAACGGCTGTCCGAGTCCGCAGGACTTGGCTCTATTCGAATCCACTTCCTCGTAATCTGCCTACACTACCGCCACGAAGCCGAGTCCAACGATGTACTTTCAAATTAAGAGAATCGATTCGGGTTCAGCAGACAAGGGAACTTCGATCTGAGAAAGCTGGGAAAAAGAATTACAGAGCTCTGGCAGCTCTCCCCGGGAATATTCACCCGACGACACTCGCTTTGTTGTATTAGCTTGGGTAATGAGTTCGTTCGCGTTTCTCTGCACGGACATGAACTGTTTATCTACTGGAAGCTTATTAACTGGTTCGTTAGCACGTTGACTGCCGATTATGAAACCTAAAATAGCCCACGGAATTAAAACGATTTAATTCATGAAATTCGCAAGTTTATATTAACAATTGCTACCTTGTTTTTATATTACGTTCATCTATAGACACATCAAAATTTGATGTTTCGAATTTAAGTTTGTGCATCAATTGCAAGAAGCAGGAGCTAAATATAAATTTATATTCTTCAATAAGTCTTTCAATATTTTCACTGTTTTAAATTGTGCACTCGCTCACTTTTGTTATATATGCTTAAAATCCGGAGTATAGTCATTACTATAAGATATTTTAACAAATTATAACATTTCTAATTCAGTATTTAATAATAATTCTTAAATCATATTATGGTACTATTTGATACAGCAAACTAATAATACTAACAATGAATCATAACAAAAATTAATTGGTTTCAATAGTGGGAAACAATTTGAATATTACTATACTTTAGTTATCAAGAGAGTATAGTTCGTTTGATTCTTTTCGTCACGGGTAGCACAATGTTCAAAGGAACAAATAAGTAAAACAAAAGTTCACTTAAATCAATACCGTAAATGCTGTATTGATTCGCTCCACTTGAGGGTTCTTGTGTCGGGACAATTATATTGCTGTATTTTATATTTCACTATTTTGTTTACAAGTAGTTATAAGGGGTGTCGCGATACAAACCAGCAGAAGGTTATTCTACATGCAGAAATAAATCGACAGAGCAGAACAAAATAATTCGTTTCAGATCATTATTGTCTAGTATCATTATCAATTATTATTATCAAGTATCGGTATCAAGATGATTGAATTTAACTGTTGAGAGTACGAATAATTACTTCTTTATTACCTGTATTTAATTTTATTATAATTATTATTGCTTAATGAGATAAACCGCTTGTTCTAAATTGAATATATCGCTACGAAATACAATATAATGAAAGATGAAACAATAAGAATCTTTACTATTTGTGACAGTTCCTAAGTAAGAGTGTGAGTAATATACATATTTTTATATGTATCTATACAATTAATTTGGTCACTATTAGCTGTAGGTACATGAAATAGAATTTTATCAAGTAGTACAATTTAGAGTAGTGGAAAGAGTAAAAGAATTTTTAAGTATATCCAAAGAAAGAAATCTTCACGCGGCCACTATTTCTCGCAATTGATGTACCTAATTTTAATTTTGAAAATCCGCGGACTAATAACGACGCAAACGTTGTTTTTGAATTTTACCGAAAGAATTAATCACGCAAATGGATTAAATATAAAAGAACCGGACGAGACAAAGCGTATTGTAAATAATCCATTTCCATAACAAGTAGCAGAGGTACAGTTAGGGGGGAAATGCGATTGTGCGTTACCGGAATCAAATTATTTCGAATAATAGGTGGACAGCGTAATACGCGCACGGAGCCATCCTTGCGAGAAAAATATGCATAATACCGATAAAGGAGGCCACGAGCCTTTGGTGCGTTATCATTTTATCATGTTCGCTGCACTTTGTGAAATTGAATACGAAAATGATTTTCTACTTTTACATTCTTTGTGGCACACATTATACGAATACGCAAACTCGTTTAGTTTGATACGAAATTATTTCTGGTATTACATAATTACACACTGGAAATTATTTCAATTTTAAGAATTTTCTAAATTAGAGTCATTATAGATAATATATAAAAGCCTTCATGTTTAGTTGTATAAATGCACATTTATCTGTGTGTATTTAATTATGTAGAATTAAAGGACTTCTTCTTCGAAAATTTTTCATTTATGATATTCATACTGCTTTGACTTCATGACAAAGAATCCCACGACAATCATTCTCATTTAAGTTTATGAAGCCCCTACTTTTAGAACCCTTAATTAGTTTTATCAAAGACCACATCAGCGTCGTGACGGAGAGCGGAAGAGCGAAGGTACATTCTCTTTTCGAACATTCTTTAGAGCCGTCAGACTTTTCATTCAGAGCTCAATAAAACGGCGATATAAAATCATAAATTAAGTTTTTAGAGATCGTTGTAAAGAGGAGACTCTATTCTTCAATTTTAAGGTGATTTTGGGGTTCCTGAAAAATTTTTTAATATCTCTAGAGTTAGTTGAATTTGATTTTCCAAAGGAAAAAGTATCTTTGTTTTAAAAAACCAAAGTCTGTGAAAGCAGAGGTTCAACGTTTTAAAATAAAGCCAGAATGACTATGCTATGAGCATCAACAGTTTTTCAATGAATATTCAGTGCTCTTTTAATTTTGCACGCCAGTATAAGTGCTCAGGAAGAATTTTTCTGTGCATACAAAGAGTATGTTATTTAATAAAACAAAGGGCTCGCAGTAACACATTCTAAATTAAGGAAATTCGAGCGTCGAATCTAAAGTATTTCCAATCGCTGTTCTTTTCAATTGTAATGCTGGAACGCTGTTTTCAGCACATGCTTAAATCAGTGTGCACTGTACCGTGTACATTCTCTTTACAATTGCAATTTAACACCAAATTCTTGGTAAGCTGGTAAATGCGATCAGGCATATCCATTCGGGAGTAGAATCCGGAAAACCGTCTATTCATTGTTTCTAGCTACAGATCTATACTACATTCTCCACTCCAGATAAATACTGGCTTTCTAAAGAATGGGAAAACAATGGAACACTGTTGTACAATTTTCACAAGGAATCACTCAGCGATTTATAAAATTGTTTTATAGAAACTCGTGATACAAAAATTACCATCATATCTGTGTGTGACATTTTTCTGATTAAAATGATACCAAACACGACACAATTTGGACCATATTTACTTATTTAAGTCACGATTCAGTAAAACCTCCATTATCCAAACCTGTGATATCTGAATTCTGCATTATCTGAATCATAAACAGGTTAGTCGAATACATATTCCACTGACTAGTTCGGATAATCGAGTGTCTAGTATTTCGTGAATTAAACAAGTAAACATGATCCAAATTGTGTCGTGTTTGGTGTCACTTGAATAAGAAAAGTGTAAAGACTATGATGGTGAAAGTTTCATAAGAAAATACTTGAAAACAATTTTTCAATGAACATTTTATTAATATAATGAAGCCATAAATCGTGTTCGTGTGAAGAAAACGACTGTTGTGCTTTTAGTGCAATTTGTTTGTTGCCTCGGTTATTTTTGCTATTTGAAAAAGCAGGAAGTTGTTTTAAATTGCAATTATGCGTCAACAATTCTTTGCAGAAAATAGTGGATTACGTCGCGACAGAACTAATAAGATTTCGCTGTTATCAACGGTTGCTTTCGTTAAGGAATATCCTAAGAAAGGCACGGCTGAAAGGAAGAATGAATGTAATTATCTATTCTAGCAGGCAGTCTAGTGAAATTCACTTGCTTGTTGATTCGTCGAGTGTCTCCTTGAGATGAAATAAGGGGCGCGGGGTATTCAGGTGTTAAGAGAGGTCAAAGTGCCTGGTTGATGAGACACGAAAAGGCTTCCGGAATGAAAAGTCAGGGTTGGCACTTCGTCAATTGATCGACGATATCTCGTGATAAGTATTAGAACTCGTCTCCTTCGAATTTTCAACGCTTTAACGGCAAAGAATTCCTCGCTTCTCATTTAAAAAAAAACTGGAGAACTATTCGCATCAACGGAAAACTAGAATTTTTACCAACAAATCCCGCCGCTCGAATCAGGTCATTGTTAATGCGAAAATTATGGATGGCGAACCAAAATTCCGGTTCCATTTTCGCGAAACAAAAGTTGAATTTTTATTTTATCGCAGTTTACCGTAGAAAAAGAAAATATGCATACACAGGCCGTGCCACATAAATCATGTCGCATGGGTTAAAAAGTTTCGACGCATTGTTCGCGAAGCGATTTTCCAGTTTTTAGCTTTTTTTTTAATGGAAAACGTTCGGTAATAGCCGAAAGTTCATTTTTCATCGTGTGCTGATTGCTGACTTTCCAAATAAATAATTAATGGATTGGATCAAATCGGGAGTACAATGCATAATATTTTTATTTAACTCCGGAGCCGTTTACAGTTACCGTGATTGCAGTTATGAAAATCATTTTTCTGGAAAAATATGTTAAAAAATCGACGGTATCGTTTTTTTTTACAAACGAAATGTTCAAGTTTCTTGTATTTTATTGTAGTTATAACATTGTTTTTGATAGTTTTTGACAATTTTGTCGTTTAAACATGTATCTTTACATTGTTTTTGATAGTGTTTTACAAGATTTCCATTTTTACCGGTATTTTAAAATGAGATTATGAAAAAGTGTTCCCAAATGTTCATGTTCCTTGTAATTTTACTGTAATTATAACATAAAAATGGTTTTTCATAATTTGTGACAATTTTGTCATCTATCCGTATACTTATCTCTGATTTTCAAGTTACTTATATTTTATTGGTCACGTAAATTATATAAATAGTGTAATTGTGCCTTCATTTCAACGATTATCATTGCGGAGATGCATTTGTAGGAAATAATGCTTATTTTTACGGAATAGTCGAGTATAGAGCTTTTAAATGACTTCGAACTAAAAAGAAGCCGAGACAAATGGTCATGTTTGGACGGTGCTCGTGCATTCCGCTTTCCTTACCTCTGCATTCATTTTGTGTATCGTTCTACAGCTTTGGAGATCGGATAAATTGCTCGGAATAAATTTTCCTTAGGAAATCAGACGATCTGGAGGATTTCCAACGTCGATATCTCAAAGTACATACTCCGGAAATTAGCGACCCGGATGCGTATGATCAAAAGGAACATAATCAACTGGAAATCGAACTGCAGGAAAGCCTCGATTTTAAATAAAACTACTTCAGATGTTCAAATTTAAATGTCACAAGAAAATAAGTATTACTTGGAACTCGTACATATTATTTGATACGAAAGACTGATATGATATTCGATACAATTATTATAGAATAATATCATTATTCGTTTATTATTCGTTAATACTATTAAGTTAGATTAATTGTAAAGTTAAGCATAATTATTATTACGTTACTAATTAATATTATTCGTTTATTTTATTCGTTTATATTTATATTACTACATTCAAATTAAAATACGTTCAAATAAAAATAAAACACAATTTCATGTATTCTATTTGATAAAAATATAATATATAAAATTGAATTTTATTTTGGGAAAGCAATTCATGTCGTCCAATATTACTGTTACACAAAATAAAAACAACATCGAAAATCTACAGCCAATAGAATCTCTTAAAATAATTTATTACATTTTCAGTGGCATTTTTAATATTTAGATAATTTGAGAATAATATTTAACTGCAAGCAATCTCAAAATGTTTTCACGGAAATAATTTCAAATATTAATTTACAAATCTTGCTGTTAAGTATTTTGAATTCACTCTGAATCAATCAGTTTCGTCATTCATGTCTGTGCTCGCAATAAAATTTTTGTGCATCGTTACTGGGCACATTATGTCCACGGATCCGCATGGTACACGTGACGGAGACGTTGCAGTGTGCACTACAACCTGCAATAAAATTTATTACTCTTGTTGTTGAATCTCGCGTTCCATTTATAGTAGTACGTCGTACCGCTTTACGCAAAGCGAAATTGGCTCACTGTGTCGAACGGATTCTATAAAAGGAGCACTATTCCGTCAGCCTAAACGGAGCCCTACGAAATCAGTATGAAATGTTTATATATTCTTCTTTCGCACAATTTTAGGGCTCAATATAAAGATCGGATGCGATTTGTCCGAAGCTTTTAATTGCGTGACACAATTTGTAGCCAAATAAATGGGACAGCTGTTTAAAGAGCATAAGTGGATATAGCCCGTTTCAATAGCGTGGAGTATAACAATACCTTTTGTTCGAGTAAGAAGCGTGCTGCTATGCAATTTGTTCGGCCCGGGTAGTTATTATAATATATCAATTTTATTTTCGGATGTTATTCACGTTCCGGCGGTTTAAAACAGTTTTGATGAATATAATCCTTTGGAAATGTGTATTGAGATTAATCTCCTATTTTTAATACGAAGTGAATGCAGCTGTGTTTAATAGTGTTTGATCACGGAAGACTGATGGATTTTTGAGACTTATTTACTATTTATTGCCTTGTTGCTTTTTAATTAGGCTGCTGATCTTTATGCGAAACAAAATTTGCTTATTGTTATTTATGAATGTTGAAGTTGAAGGGATGTTTATATAAAAATACGAAAGCCCTATTTATGTTAATACAAAATTATTAATGTATTTAGTAATACGTAAGACTAGAATCATGGCTACCGTCAACGCATGTTTTCGAAAACATGCTCCACAAAAAATATACAACTCAGGTAATTTTCATTATTTCTACATTGAAGAAATCACACACGCACTTCGAACACCGATGAATATGTGTGCAAAATCCTACTGCGGACGGTTTAATAGTTTCAATGAAAAAATTCCTAAAAGTGCGTGCAGAAAACGGCTACCAGAGTACCCCCTTGAAGTGAAACACCCCTAGCATCTTTTGGCTGGGAAAAAGCAGTTCCAAGAAACATTCATCAAAATAGTGGCCACTTGTGTTTCGTCCTAGATGCGTGGGAGCCCCTTAATTCGCGTCCCATACGACCCAGATCTCTCGCGGACGTATTAGCCCTTGGAGGTTCCAGGAAGCGAAATAAAAAGCGAAGAATGGTGCTCGGTTGGTGGGCCGGTTCAAGCAGAAACAATTAAAGCATGTACACGCTGTACTCGAAACGCGGGTCACAGCCTGTTTTATGATCGTTCCCTGTATTCGCGGGGGTGGCGGGTGTCCGCCCCCGTCACTCCATTACCAGAGATACGAGGCCGGTGTGTTTCCCCGGCGAGGTTACATACAAGGCGGCAAACGAGAGTCGAATGGAAATTCGATAATAATTACTGCACGCCGTGCTGCGAGGCTCCGGGGCGTCGAAAAGCTGTGGTGCGAGCAGGTCGCGCCTGTGGCGGCCATAAATTTTAGCCCGGCGCGCTGCGTTGCGCTCAGATTGGCTAAGGTAGAGCCCAGGAGCTAGACGAATGTGCACATTTATCAGGGGCTCCCGGACCGCGGCTGATAATTCGATTAAAAAATCGTCGCCCCACCGTCTACGAAAGACGAATCCCATCCTACAGGACGTCCCATCTCATCCTCTTACTCCTTCACCACCACCCCCCCCCCCCCAGTGGGCTTGTCCTTCTTCCGTATACTCATTTCGCCCGGCTAATCCTTCCTTTCCTTCCGCGTCTAAACACGTTTATTTGTTGAACAGTCAGGGGCAAAAAATGTTAAGTGTTATTTAGTGGATAATGGAAATTAAACTACTTGTACATATAAAAAGAACTGTAAATCTTCAAGACAATATAATGGGACAAAATGATAGGTGTCTAAAAAATGGAATGTACAAAAATAATTTAGTTTAGTTTACTTTATTCTTTACTCTACAAGCGTGTAGAGATGGCGTTGGAGAACCGGAGTTCTATCTGCCCAAAACAAACTTGTCTTTTTGCATTAATTGCACACGATTTTCCTTACATGATAATAGAATTAGAATTTAAAACTTGATACTTAATACTTTGGTCTTAGGTTTAGTTTGTACTTTATGTTTCGTAGAACATCTTCTCATAGCACCTTCTTTTCTGGACGAGATATGTTTAAGTTGATTTATCAATTTGTAACAAAGAGGCCAAAAGTAATTTAGTTTTAGTGTTAGTTTGTGGTGCCTTCTTCATTTTTTCTCACGAAAACTACTCGTTTGGCCAAACCTTCGTATAATTTTTTTAAACTATTTTCTGCCTCTTAACTCGTGTGCAATACATTATTTGAATTCGCCAAGAGTTACTTATTTTAATCAAGAGTTAGTTACGAGACCCGCTAGTAATAATGTTCCAGAATAATTTTACCGAAATGGATAGCCCGGAGATGGAGAAAACAGCAGAAAATATGCAGCAACGTTCCAACGTCTGCAGTCACTGTGAGTAAGTAGTGATATCTCGCATTGGTCAGACACGTACGCCTGACGTACAATAAATCCGCAGCGAACGTACATATGGAAATTGATTCTTCACGAGAAAACAAATAGAAACGGTGTATATTTACTTGAGCAATGCTCCATTTCAAACTGTGGTGAAAATAAATACAGTAGAAAGCTCCGAAGAATTCGATGATAGAGTAATAATGTTTGACTTTATAAAATTATTAAAGCAACAAGGAAATTTCTGATTATCTCCCACGTCTCGTAATTTTTATTTCCTTTTAAATATTTTCTCAAGCACGATCATTTTTCTTTATTTCGCAGTACTTTTCCGGCGGATAATTCAATTATAAAATCGTCGCCTCGCCATCTCCGAAAGACGAATCCTATTCTGCAGGACATTCCATCTCCTGTTCCTCTTCCTTCAGCAACCCCCGTGGCTTGTCCTTGTTCTGAATATTTATTTCGCGCGGCTAATCCTTCCTTTCCTTCCACGGACCCCATGCAAATTGCTTGGAGGAAACAGAAACTGTAAGCGTAGACCGGCCGGGATTATGCTGTCTCCGTTCGCAAAGAAATTTCGTAATTTACGTTTCTGCATGGATAGTCGTTTCGTTCTTAACGGCTTCCGCGGGATTTGCTCAAGCGTTGACAAATATTGAGCACATCGCGCCGAAGAATAATGAGAAACGCTGCAGGATGTCCGGATGAACGTTTTCGAAGCCGCGAACACTTTTTCACCGACTAATTGTTTTCTTCGGATCTACGGCGTCCGAGAAATACTCGAGTCCGTGCACGGAGAGTTAAATCGCTTCTGCGCGCGGGGGAGGAGGACTGATATTTTTCAGATGGTTTGGCGGCTTCCGAAAGAGGAGCATAGTGGCCAAGGTGTATTTATTTCCAACAGATAAAAGAATATTCTGTGTAACAGGATTTCATTGAAAAATTGACAGAACCTTGATTTATTGGGTTGGAACAAAAGTTCGTAGCGTTGGTAAGTTAAAATTGAAAGCTAGAATTCAGATATTTATTCATAGAGATTTGTTAAATAACATATTTTCCATTCTGTTCCACTACTTCTCGTGTTATTGAATAAACATATGAATAAATACCTTAATTTTATCTTCGATTCTTAATTTGAAAACGCTACGTACTTTCTTTCCAATCCAATATCAATCACATTAATAATAACGGTATACAGTAAGGAGCACAACTGTTTCCACACACTTTAAATCGGAATAACTTTTTATGAATGAACCAAACAACTTTGATTTCTCTGTAAGGCTAGAAGGATTAGTTTAGTAAATGACGTCTAATGAATAAAAAAGGCCGAGAATCATGAAAAACTGCGATTTTTACCACATTTGATCGTTTATAATTCGTAAAGCAATTAACCAATTTCAATGTGATTTTCAGATCGTATATAATTCATACGAGTTTACAAAACAGATCTTTTAAATTTTCGTTATTGGCCCAGCTAAAAAGGTCGTAAAAATCAATTTATTTATTAGACGTCATTTACTAAACTAATTCTTCTAGCCTTACAGAGAAAATGATGTCGTTTGGTCCATTCATAAAACGTTATTCTGATTCAAAGTGCGTGGAAACAGTTATGCTCCTCACTGTAGTAATCAATGTATTGTCGTAAATTACCTATATGATTGGGTACTCTAAATTGCTGCTATATTATCAGTCGCATGTGCAAGTCTGAATCGAGATCTCCAATATTGCCGATGATTTATCAGAGGCGGAGAGATATCTGTTTGATACACTATTAAGGAATACTCTCATGGCGTGGCGAATTTGATGGAAATTGCTCCAATAGTGTAGTATATACACTGCGGTGCATAACTATAGCACCGTTTAAATTTTTACCCGTTTCAGAATTCAGACTGAAAGTGCGAAAAAATTAATTGTAAAAATCGAAAGGGTATGAAAAATATTGAAGTTTAAATTAATTTTAATTTAAATTCTCCTCTTGTACAAAACGATACAAACAATAGTATGAATTTCACTGTTGCGTAACAATAGCACCACATCAATAAAAACAATGATAAACGATTTTAATATCTTGTAGGACCACCTTTTTTTGAAATCAACTCGAAAACTCTATCTGGTACGCTATCAATAAGTTTCCGAAAAATGTCTCTGCTGATTTTTTTACTAATATCGATTATGGCGCTTTTTAATTCGGAAACGTTTCCGTATTGCCGATTTTCTGCATAAACGTTCCTGACAATTATGCCCCAGATATTTTCCATGGGATTTTGGTCGGGTGAACATGCTGGCCATTTAATATTGTTAATATCGTTTGCTTCGAACCATGCCATCACTTTTCGACTTGTGTGTATAGCCGCGTTATCTTGTTGAAACGTCCAATTTGTAGTACTATTTTCTTGTAGAAAGGGTAGCAAATTGTTTTCCAAGATACCAATATATTCATCACTATTCATTTTCTTCGATGGGAAAGCTAATTGTAACATGCCATCACTGTGAAAAGTCCCCCAAACCATAAGACTTCCTCCACCGAAATTTCTTTTCGTGAAATACCGTGGTTCCTTGCGGAGATCTCGCCAGTAGGAATTGTACCCATCAGGTCCATCAAGGTTGAATTTTTTTTCGTCCGAAAAGATAGTCTAATTGTCAATAAAAGAAATTACAATAAGCTGGGTTTAGAAGATTTTCAGAAATTAACTTACGTTATGCCAGTTCCGATGCATGTTTGCTCGAGCGTATTGAAGTCTTGCAATCTTATGGCGCGGTAGAAGTTTGGGTGCAGACTTTAATTTTTGTCTCACGATGTTTCCATTTGCTTGTAAAGCTCGATGTATAGTCCACCGTGAAACATCAAGATTAAGTTCTTTTTTAATTTGGTTACAACTTTTTAATGTGTTGCTGGCCGTTTTCACAATTATTCGTTCCGTACGTGGACTCAATTTCTTCTTTGGTCCACCCGTTTTATTCTTCCCATAGTTATCTTGGTCACGTAAAAAGTTTATAACAACTTTATGTGACCTTCCTAGCCTACGAGCAATTTCGCGCATGCTAAAATCTATTTCCTTCAGGGCTAAAATTTTACCCCTCTCTTCTTCCGTTAAATATGTACCACGCGGCATTTTCAAGATACAAATTTTTATTTTAACTGTGGAAAATTCTTTTTTCAATTTCTATTTTCACGGATACTTCGTTATGATACTTTGTTTAGTGAAATTAGTAAATAACAACGACGGTGCTATAGTTACGCAACAGTTGAAAATCACATTTTCGATTATATCGTCTTGTATAAGAGGGCCATTTCAATATGATTTAGTCTACAGTCCATTTTTTTCATACTTTCACAATTTCTACAATAAATTTTTTTGCACTTTTCACTTAAAGTCTGAAACTGGTAAAAATTTAAACGGTGCTATAGTTATGCACCGCAGTGTATATAGATTCACCCTCGCAATTAAATGATGATTTGGATTCATTGTTGAAGATAAATAATTAGTGCACGTTTTAGAGGTGCCTCTGATTTCGTTGTATAATTGTGATCATCTTAAACAATAGACTTTCGAATATAAGATAAGAATAAGAATAATATAAGAAATTTCTAAAGAACATAATTTAAAATAATTGGACATACACATAGAGCTATGTAACAAACTAAATTGTTTCTTTGTACTTTGTACTCTTATTTTATAATTATATGCATTTATAGTACCCAACATAGTTCTTCTTTCACTAAGAAAATTTCTTTATGTGCAGCAATATTTATGTTTATTGACTTAAATGTGATATAGATTTATAGAGAAGCACATTGTACATATATTGTACATGTATTGTCTGTATCTCCTGATGCCCTAAGCACGTGCTTACTATGTTCATTTTATCTATCTTAGAATGAACTAAATCAGTAGAAAAGTCAGATTACGTTCGAGAGCTTTGACAAATGTACTCGTTGATGGTATTAGTGGAAGTAGTAGAGCTGAAAGATATAATCTGTCGGGGAAGCGAGCGAAGTGAAACAAAATAGTTCGTCAGGTATAATCAGCGGAGCGTTACTTGATCCGATTAATCCGAAGCAATAAATTCCACGGTGAAGGAATTTATTCGGATAACAATGCCGCCAGTCTGTTAATATGAACCACAAACAAGAAAATGCCTACGTAACTGAACGATCACCTCATTTCGCCTATCGATCGATCCCCTTTTCGTTCTAGTCTAGCAATACCGCCGCCAATAATGCGCTGGAATATGCGTATCTTCGAGCTGGCATTACGGAATGTTATTATAACCGAATGGAATTCCGTTGCGTGTACTACAGTGGATCACCACTGCTGACTAAATACCACTTCCAAACGAGGCTAACGTGTAAATACATACTCCATTAATGAGCTGCGTATAATCGTGATTTGGTCGGAGCCGCATCTCGTGCCGGATGAAGGAAAGGAGCATTAAACGTTGCTGAACAATTGTTTTGACTGTTAACAACTTTTATGGCTGTTGACAACTTTTAATCCCGTTTTTACTGATGCTTCGATGGATCAGCGCTGAAAATAATAATGATTTTGCTTATTCTTCGCCGGAGAGATAATAATGATTTACTTTTCATAATACCGAGTCGTTAAAAAAAGTACCGCGTCTGTATAATCGAGATTTTCACGTTATATAATACTGAGAATTAAAATTATTTTCAATTTTCACTGGGTAAAGTGATACCTTTATAACTGCACGGTTATTTTGAATAATATTAAACTTATTTTCGATTTTCATTGAACAAAGAGAAGATATTTTTAGAATGGAAGTGCACACTCTTTTCACTTAAATGAAATTGTATATGCACGATTATGTTGATCAATGTTACATTTCTCTATTAATTTACACCTCTCTAATAATATAAAATTTGTGCAAAATGTACTTGAGCTATTATACTCGTGGAACCCTTTGAATAATAATACCGAGTGATACCTTCATTGATGTGAGATAGACGTCCCTAAGATAGAAACCGTTGGGGTCAGTCCTCTTTATATCACGACTCTTTTACAAGAGGAATTAAGGTCATCAATATTTTCTCAAGCATGATCAAATTCTTTCTTTTCACAGGTTTAATAACGAGCAGACTCTGGACGCTTATGCAAATATTGGTTCTTATGAATTAATTAATGGAAACTGGAGTGCCAGTCAAAGGTTCATTTGGTATGTCAAAGATTCTGTTAAGATACGGATGAAGGGAAACCTAATTAACGATTCCAATGGCAGCGGTACATGGTAAGAATTATTTATTATATGCATAACGTCCACGTTGTAATACTGCATTTTATAGTTTATTGTAATGGTTTGTTTGCTTTATTACAATGAATTATATGAAATATTTTTATGACTGTGAACAAGACATCGTAAGATTAATAAAATTGAAATCGGTGTAACAAGTTCGTCAGATAAAAATTTAGCAGCAGCGAATACATGTTACACACGCGTCCTGATCAATTTTAAACGAGAGCTCACAAACGTGTGTGCAGACAGAAAAACAAACACGAAAAACAAATACTTATTAATACCATAGCAATGCGTTTCGGTATTTGTTGTTAAAACACGAAAATTCACGTTTCGTATTGACCTGCCCTCGTACACACGTATTTAAATTATTCCTGTTTATTTATCGTCGAATAATTTAGAACAAACATTAACATACGACGAGGATATAGTTTTCATTCATTGGCTGTACGTCTGGCAACTCTAATGGGATAATACAAGTTTAGCGAATCCAATAACGCAGCGAATAACACTTCATTTCCGAAGTGGAAAATCCTAACGAGATATAAAGTACAGGCTCAGAAGTTTCTCTGATGCATACGCACACACACACGCACGCGCGCGAACCAACTATACGCACAATCTGGCCTGCTCAGAATACTTTCTCATTTATTGGATAAGCGATTAAACGACGCTTTATCACGAGAGAGTATTATGTCACACAAGCTTTTTATGCTTCGATCCTTTGATGTGGTTTCCATAAATTAGCTGGAACTATGAAATGTTGGTTTGAAACTATTAAGCACTCTTCGCGACTGACAACTAGGGGCGGACATTTTAAGGATTAAATTCAATGTAGATTACGCTTAATTCTCCGAAAAATCGAATTTTGAAACTCTCGTCCATCATGTGCAGTGCTGAAAGGTCAGACTATTGTGTAAATTATCTAAAATTAGAAATTCTTCGTTTACTAAGATTTCTCACCGCGAGTAAAATACTAGATCTTTCCTATTTTAATAATAATTCTTTAATTTTTAAAACTACGATGATACTAGATCTTTACTATTTTAATAATAATTCTTTAACACCTTGTCCTACAATATCGTGTCAGACTCGTGTTGAAGATTCAGAACAAAGTCTAATAAATATGTATGTTATTAATTTCCTTTAAACCCGAAAGATGAAATTCTATTTTGGTTTTGTTAATCTATAGTTATTGGAGAAGATGTAGGTATAACATGGATATAAATTTTCACCTTTTTTAAAAAGTTCTAATCACTGAAACCGTAAAATAAATCGTAGGGCAAGGGTTTAATTTTTAAAACTATGATAATTCATTTTATTATCTTCATTAGTTTATGACTGCGACATTCTAAAATGAAAATAATGTAACTCGCGTAGTCTAATCCATTAAATACCAATTTGCACGCTTGTCTGACCATTGCTGGTTTCTTCCACTTAATACTATTTTTACTGAAATTGCGAACATATATTACGGTAATAGTAATAGATTTTTACCATAAATTTACATGAATTGATAGTGTAGAGATGGAAAAGTCAGCAGAAAATATAGAGTAATTTCCAACAGTCTGCAGTCGCTGCAAGTAGTGATAACGGGCATTGGTCAGACACGTTTGCCTGGCGTAGTATAACGACGCTGGAAATGCACATACGGAAATTGATTCTTCGTGAGAAAACCAATGGAAATGGTGCAACATGTTTTACTTCTGTAAATCTTTCAAACAATATATAAAATAAATATTTATGTGTCTGACCAATGTGTCTGACCAATGTGTCTGACCAGTCTTAAGTGTTTCTACTTAAAATAAACTGAGGCATATGGAAATGCATTCTTCATGAGAAAACCAATGAAAATGGAGAAACATGTTCTAGTTGTGTAAATCTTTCAAACAATATAAAAAATAAGTATTTATTGATCACGTTGCACGGTAATGTGTCTGACCAGTCCTCAGTGTTTCTACTTAAAATAAACTGTAGCATATGGAAATGCATTCTTCATGAGAAAACCAATGAAAATGGAGCAACATGTTCTAGTTGTGTAAATCTTTCAAACAATATAAAAAATAAGTATTTATTGATCACGTTGCACGCGGTAATGTGTCTGACCAGTCCTCAGTGTTTCTACTTAAAATGAACTGTAGCATATGGAAATGCATTCTTCATGAGAAAACCAATGAAAATGGAGCAACATCTTCTAGTTGAGTAAATCTTTCAAACAATATAAAAAATAAGTATTCATTGATCACGTTGCACGGTAATGTGTCTGACCAGTCCTCAGTGTTTCTACTTAAAATGAACTGTAGCATATGGAAATGCATTCTTCATGAGAAAACCAATGAAAATGGAGCAACATGTTCTAGTTGTGTAAATCTTTCAAACAATATAAAAAATAAGTATTTATTGATCACGTTGCACGCGGTAATGTGTCTGACCAGTCCTCAGTGTTTCTACTTAAAATGAACTGTAGCATATGGAAATGCATTCTTCATGAGAAAACCAATGAAAATGGAGCAACATCTTCTAGTTGAGTAAATCTTTCAAACAATATAAAAAATAAGTATTCATTGATCACGTTGCACGGTAATGTGTCTGACCAGTCCTCAGTGTTTCTACTTAAAATGAACTGTAGCATATGGAAATGCATTCTTCATGAGAAAACCAATGAAAATGGAGCAACATGTTCTAGTTGTGTAAATCTTTCAAACAATATAAAAAATAAGTATTCATTGATCACGTTGCACGCGGTAATGTGTCTGACCAGTCCTCAGTGTTTCTACTTAAAATGAACTGTAGCATATGGAAATGCATTCTTCATGAGAAAAACAATGAAAATAGAGCAACATGTTCTACTCTTGTAAATCAAACGATATAAAAAATAAGTATTTATTGACCCACGTTGCACAGGCTAATGTGTCTGACCAGTCCTCAGTGTTTCTACTTAAAACAAACTCTGGCAGCTTCTTGCTTCAAGATATTGTCTAGTTTCTTTCTAATTTAAGGTAACCATTTTATATCGTTTCATAAGGAGGGAGGATTGTAACAATTATTATAATATATAATTATATCGGAACCGTATTATACGAGGATTGCGCGTATATTGGAGAGAATTAAACTTTATTACGATTTTATGATGCAGAATGGTTCATTCGATTGTTCGAATTTCGGTTGCATTAACTAAATTACTGCGTTAATAAATTGCCGCAATAGAAAACGTTGAAAAGCCCGAAGGGAAAACAATATCGAGCCGGTCTTCCATGAAATTGACTAATACCCGTAGGAGTGTATTACAACCTCGTCCCCGGCTCTCATTACCGTGCACCCGGTATTTGAATGCGACGGCGAAGGCGAGGACGTGCCGGTTGCAACCCCGTTCGGGGCAAGGTGCTCATCTGCCGGCGAAGTATCACGTAAGGAGTTACATCGAAAGAGTAGGGTGGTGAAGCAGCCCCCCCCCCCGGAAGTATGTTCGTCGGCTGGGTGTGGGTGGGAGTAATTATTTAAATATACGTCGCCCACGGCGAGCATCGAGCGGGAATATTTCACAGGTCGCGCCATATTACGCCAGTAACTTACGTCCGGCCATCCGGGCCAGATGTTTCTGGAAGGCTGAGACGAACGAGTATTTACGGGGAGAGCCGAGTTCATCCGATTCCTGCGGCGGTCGGCTCCGATTCGTGTCACGTGGCCGGCTCCCGGCCGAGTGGTGGGGATTCAAGGTACGTAGTGGGAGTATCGTTGGGGAGGAGAGGTGTCCAGAGTGGGAGAACCGTTAGAGGGGAGGGGCGCTCTGGAGTGGTGGAACCAGAGGTGGCTGTTGTACCCGATATTGATGTCAAGGTCTTCCATCTCGGTTGTACTCTCTTCTCCCGTGGGTCACGCGAAATCAATAGGATAAAATCGTTGCCGACAGGCATCGTCTCTTCTCGCTTCCCAGCCACTACCATCCGTCTGTTCTGAACGACGCACTGCCAGCCACCGGGATTAAATTACAATACATTTAAGGGTTTATTTAGAATGTACCGTTCCAAAGACTTCGCCCCCGTGCAAGCGACCACGCACCTTTGATCCTGCAGGAGTGGATACTCCAGCGGCGTTATAGCCGCTTTCCGCTCCACGCGAGCTTTTTTGAAACAGCCCTTTAAAGAACCTGCTGCTCACCCTTTCTTTCGTAGCAGACGCTGCTGTGAGTTACATTGTACAGGAACCGTTCAAATTAATTCACAGCCAGCACAATTTTTCAATCTGTCTATTAACGAACGAGAAATTTATTGTATAATTTTTCGAATGCATGAAGTTACTTTTGCACGATGTTGGATAGATAGTATACTCAACAACTGGAAATGGAAGACGTCCCCTTACAATATAGGGTAGTGCCTTATGTTCACTTTTTATTGTAATGTAATTCTGTAAACAAACAGCAAATTTACTGAGAAATGCACGTACGTATCTACACATAAAAATATAGTTCATGACAACTTTATAATTATTTCTTAACACTAAACCTACCAAGTCTTCAAAGTAACAAGATTAATTTTATTTAGACTTTGTGCAGCTCTTATTGTAATACGCCCACTACTATAGATATCTATACAATCGTTTCTTATGAAATCAATTTTATTATTTTTCTAATTGTAAAATAAAGAACCTGGAACCGGTCATTCTGACCGGTGTTGGTAGGTTTAGTGTTGATGAATTTTGTAAGGCTGGTCACAAAGTTGATTCATACAAATAAAAATGAATTGTCATAGTTACGGTGCACCCTAGAGGATTCAGCACAGTATTAAATAGTTTAGCTTTCTGCAATGTATGAAAGTTCTATTACGTGTCGTAAAAATTTATGTCCCTTTGCGGCGGTGAATTCTGCAATGTTACGCAGCAACGACGTTATTTCCGCATTCTTCTCCGCATACGGAGAAACTTTGCAATTCCTTACCGCTGTCTGTCCACGTTCATGCATCGTAAGAGCGGTTAATCACCGTGACTTTAATTTCAGTGTTATCACATGCAGCTTTTTCTCCCTCCAACAATCCCACGGGACCAAGTTGTCGTGCGTAATAAATTATGCTACACCCCGCTTTGTCTCCATGTCCGATTGTTTCCCTTTTTCTCCCCTCCGCGTTCCCCGGTAACTGAACTCCGCCGAGGCCGTTTCTTGCAGTTTTGCTTTCGCTTTACTCCACTTTAGGGAGTACTTACTGCAACTTCTCACAATTGTTTACAGCTTCGTCATCGTTACTGTTTCGTTCTTGTCGTGGGAGCTTCCGAACGGTCCGTTCGAAACAAATTGAAAAGCCTCGTGTATATTTAATTGTCAGGTTGGAAATACAACGCAGAACTTTACAATGCAACGACTCATGAATTATCTTTCAGTGATAATTTTTTATTACTCTCGCTAAGAGACAAATGCAATTATGAACAGTCACTGGTTACCAGTCCGTCACCCTTTCATTAGTTCCCATTTTACTTCGTAACTCTCCATCTGCAACCTTATTTTTAACGACATTGTCTGCATCTGCATCGTTCGTGCAGTTGCTTTTAGGTTCCTGTGTTTTAAAAAGTAACAAAAAATTCTAGAATGCTTTCCAAAAATTTTTTATAAAGAAAGAACAATTTAGGTAAAAAAAAAATATGGAAAAATGAGAGAATACTGTGAGGCTTATGACTAGACTGCCGGATATTTATGCAAGATAAAAATTTTCGATCTCGATTGCAAGTGATAGGAGCCACACAAAAATGTCTTCCTTTCTATTACGGCTTCATCCCTTTGGTGAACTATTGGGGCTGATGGGGTTCCATCAAAATTTATGCTGATAATTATTTAATGATGAAATTTTACAGAAGTGGATATTAAATATATTAATTGCCTCATTGCATCTAAAAAATTTTTAACGGCCGTTTAAAGGTTAATGAGCCGAAAGTATTGATATATTGACATTCTAAATATTTTCACTGACTTCACTGTTTATTTATACCCCAAATTTTGTGTTAACAATAAGACTGTCCGCAACTTGGGTCGCTTAGGATCCATACTTAGAATACTGGTTAGTCGAACACGAGCTGGCCGAATCTAGTGTAAAATAAAAATCGAAGAAAAACAGTGAGACTAAAACCGACCCAGTATGCAGATGGAGGGTTACTTTCCATTTATTTATTACTACCCGTTCTGTGATGTCTGTGGACCAAAGAGAAGCAGCTTTCGAGTCACAGGTTTTCCATTTCAAAGTATATCAGTGCTCTCTTAGCTGCTGCAGTTTTTGCTCCGTTTACTGCGACTTTGTGTCCTCTTTATCCTCTCTATTGTATCACTCCTTGTAACCGAGACTGCTTTATTCTAGTTGCAGGATTTAGAGCTTAGAAAAATCCTGTAGGAAACAGAATAGAACAGAAGGAAGTACAAACTTGGGGTTAGTGAACACTATAACGCGGTTCTGCTGGGAACAGAGATCACAGAACAGGCCTCCGAATGCTCGTTCTGTGGACTGTAACATCATATTTCACGCGTACTTAATCCTTTCCATTTTGACTTTTAATTTATTTTGAACAAGTTGCAGGAAGAAAATATTCTCTTCATCCTGTAGCTGCACCGATAAGCTTTCGAACTTCAGCGAGTTGTGCTGAAGCGAAGTTTAACTGCTTACTTAATAATTTTGAGTCTGACTTGTTGGTGAACGTTTGAATTAGATTCTGCGGAGATGAACGTCGCTCACTTTACGTGTGCTAATCAACGAAAACGATTGCAGTAACTCAAAGTGATGCAGTCTTTAAAAGTATGTAATCAAAGTATGCAATTTTCAAATAAATTGATTGTTCCTCATCAACAACATCAAATAAGTAAATCGAAAATTGTTTTCTTTGGAGATGAATATACGTCACTTTTCAAAATGTTTTATACAGCAAATTTTACGAAAGTCAGATGAGTAGAAGAAACTTGCATCTATCAACGCGTTTTTTTTCAGAAAGAAATTTGTGTTCTTGCTAAAACATAAGAGAGATCAAAATTGAGTATTCTTAAAAAGATTATACGTATCATTTAAATCACACAAGTTTATAATTGTCTCATATATCTAGAGTACATAAGTAAATTAGAAAGCGTATTACTAAAATTCAGTTCGATTATTTTGTTTGTGACAAAAGAAATAAAGTTTGACATTTTCAGAGAATCAGTTAAAACTAATTGTAAGTAGAATTCAATATTTTTAGAAGCCTGATTCAGAAACAACGAATCTCTTTACATGGTTCGTCCCCAAAAGAAAAATGCACCCTTCCAGATTTTAAGTACTGATTGAATTCAGGTTCTTCGACAGCATGACTTCTATCGTTTCACCTTACCATCGTAGATATAATTACGTACAACGTGTCGAACAGCTCGAATGGAAATGTTCTTATGTGATAGCTTTCGAACGCTGTGTCACGTATACCTCTTTATATTGTCCGATCACGAAACTCGATATCTACTTTGACAGGCCAGAATCTGGCAACTCCGTTTGGTCGATTGACGTCATTGAATGTACTAAAGGTCTATCGATTTATTTCCCATGACTTCTCCATTAGAAATGCATCACCAAAGTTTAGAACTTGTTTCTCATTCTTGTGGCGTCCATGCGATAAGGATAACTATTTTATCTGTGACTTTTGATAGCTTAACTCTTTCAGGATCTTGGCACCAATAGAAATCGTTGATAAGTATATTTATTTATCTAAAGTTTTCTTTTATTTTATTGATTTCCACTTGAAAGAATTAATGGAGAATTTTACTAGTCAATAAGATCTGATCACTATATAAAGATTTTAATTAATGGACCATTTTATTAATTACTATGTTGTTCTTTATGGTACAGGTAATATACATGTAATTATATTAAAATTATAATAGTAAATTGTTCTAATCCAGAAATTCGAATTTAATACACTTTAATAAATATTTGATTACTTAATATAACTAGAAAATCGGAGTTAATACTTTTAATCAAATTCATTTTAAAAAAGAATGAATTATTTTATGATAAAATGTGGGTTGAACAACGTCTCAAGGAAACGGAAAATAATATTTGCGTAATCTAAAAGATTATATTGGTTGTATGAAGAATTGATCACTCATTGTCACGAGCAGGAATGCATCAGTGTATTTTTCAATGGCATCGGTTTCCCCGCCGCTGTGCGTACAGGCGAGTGGAAAAGCTCAGATTGAATGCTTACCAATTCTTTTAAATAAATAACGTTCTTTTCCCTCATCAGCCAGTTTCGTAAAGCGATTCCACTGGCAACAGGTGCACGAGCAAAAAATCCGAGGAAGAGGTTATATCAACTCAGGATTTCAGATTAATGGGATAATCTGGAAGAGAGGTTGCAGAAGAGTGACTGCCGCGGAAACGGATAAATTCCAGACGTACGATGCAAATTACACATGAAATTTTAAAGGGGATTATTTAAAAGCGAATCCCTCTGATGGCATTACAAATTTCCATTCGAGGATTTCGCGTATGCATATAGTAATATACATGGTACGACTCGTAAGTCAACTTTCGTATAAAACTTTGATCATAATAACAGATAAAATCAAGTCATCATAGTCTCATTTATTATTATTCAACGAGGAAATACATTTCTATTTCACTTCTTATAATTTACTTCGAAACTTTTTATGTTGAATAATGATCTGTAGACTGCGAATCTTTATGGAAAATAAAATCTTTCTACCTAAATTATAACAAGGTGAAATAAATATTTAATTTCTTGTTGAATACATTTAATAGGTTAAAACTAATATAGAAGTATATTAAAATTCTTCAGATTTTGTTACCGTCAGAAATTAGACCTACTCATTTTTATCATAAATGCATAAAATCCGCAGTCTAATGATCCGCTATGTAGTAATTTAATACTGCCATTATTCCTGCTGTGGGTGGGTTGTTTTTCTTTGCTTCAAATTTATTTTTCCACCTAATTTCACGGAGGCCACGTTTCATTCAAAATGGTCAGATTATCGTAGAGACTCGTGGTAAAAATAAAGTAAAAAAGTATTACTAATTTTATTTATTACATGCTCAATTTCTAGTATTTTCAAAAATTGCACATTCCACAAATGTATAAAGATGTACAGTCTATAGTAATTATACTTAATATAATGCCACTGCCTCTGGGTGTCGAATTTCTTTCAGAATGCACTATTAGTTTTGCTGCGGTTTCTTACTTGTCAGATTGTTTTTTCTCCTTTTCTTTGCTTTACCACTACAGGATGAATTCCTTCACTTCAAATTCATTTTATTCTTTTACGTAGTTCCATGGAGCCCATTATTCTAGCCAGCTTTGTATATGACATGACAATGCGTCTTCATACGTCTTGACAAGGCGAGCTTGTCTCGGCGGATGCACGGCTTGTGTCGGCCGTGTGTACGAAATTTACCCGCGCACCCAGTCTTGTCAAGCTCTACTAATACTATACAGAGAATAGTACTAATATATCACATTTACACATTAACATCAAGCTTATATTTCAATTATGATTTTCCACGTACGCTTCCCTTCGCCAACCACCCTCCTTGTTCGAAAGAAAATATTTTGCAGCTTCAAGTACAATTTTCTTCGGTTATTTTATGTTTGCACAATAGCTTCATAAATTATTTGTAACAACAAGACTGCGGTTTTTATGCAAAATAAAATTTTTATGTGTCACTTGCAATAAAAGGAAGTTAAATAGAAGTTTATTGCTTCAGTTAATTATTTCAATTGTTTGAGAATGACGTGTGTAACATTTTATGTTTCATCTACTCATTCTTGCCATAAATGCATCAAATCATAATTGTACAATAATGTTTGCAATTGTTTTGCATCAACGTCAGTCATATTCGTCAGCAATAAACTTCTTGCTTGAATGCTTCTATTACAACGCTGTAACTTTCAAAACGATTACCATCATTATTTTAAATAATTTGTGTACATTCTTTGAATGTTACTTAACAAGCATACCAAATTTGAAATTATAACACCTCGCCACTTTTCTCCACAAGAAGTCTTGTTTCCGACATTAATTTCGAATCGAACAACGACGCAAACAGTAAAACACTTAAAGCTGAATAACAAATGTTCCCGGACAATAACAACCTTCACCCTCCGAATCGCGATTCCTAATTAGCAATATCATATTTAATACAGAGATTCCAGCCGCATGAATTACAAATGATCGCTCCAATTCCGGTAGACCGACGGATTACTCGGAGTTCATGAAACTTTCATTAATTTCTACTAGAACGTCACATTATTAATTCAGTATTTGAACAAATCCGATTTGTCATCGAGAAATTTTCAGATAATGAGCTTACGGAGGAGGACGGTGTCAAGATGTCCGCTTAATCCGGAGCGCGCGGGCGCGACGTTTAATCCGCGTTTCATCGTTCGTCATAAACAAGCGAAACGCTCTGGCAATCGTTACATCGAAAATGGAGTACGGAGAGTGGAGGGCGGCGCGACGGGGCACTTTTATCGCGTCAAAACGTTGTAATTGCTTCGAGCCGTGGCATTTTCCAGTTTGTTTCTCGGTTCCTAAGCCAATTAAAACTTGATCGAGCCGTAGACGTGGCGGGAGAGATGGAGAAACCCAGTTAGCTGGATGAAGTAAGCAAAGACCGGTGTGCAGGAGCTGCTGGCCCAATGAAATTGACGGCGACGGCGTCGATTTTGAAAAATTCGATTAGCGGCTACAATGGCCGGGCACCCTTGGTTCCTGGAGCATCCCTTTGCCGTTCGCTCATTTCCGACCGCCATCCCAATCATCCCTTTCCCGTTTCCTCTCCGCTTCTCGGCTTTTATCCGCGACATTCTGCCTTTCGATCTCGTCCCCGAAACCATGCCACGTGTCGGACCGTGACCATGCACGTTTTTCACCGGGCGCGTTGTTAAGCGAAGGATTCTCTTGAAATATTGAAGGATAGACCGCGCCGGTGGATGCCAGTCTTTATTAGCGCGAAATTGACGCTCGTCACGACTTCAAAGTCCGGTTCAATGTTGGAAAGTCAATAAATGTTGTTACGATGTCTTATTGTGTTCACGGTGTCTATGTCTTAGAGTCGCGAATAGCGTCAAAGTCTAAATTCCTTGGCGTTCGCTAGCTGACCAAGCCGAATCATCTCCGTGACTCACAAGAGAAACCCCGTGACAGACAGAGTTGTGCAGAATTACAATTGAATTATTCCAGGAATTATAATTACGGAGTAATTGAATTACATTGTCATAAGAATACAACTAAGAATTTAGCCTAACCTCTGAAAACTCTTCTGACGGTCACAAATCGTCTAGCTGAGCTACATTTCGAACGGGACTGAATGGCCGTGAATGACCTTGGAACACGAAAGTGTTACAGGTCCGAGGATTGAAGGTGAGGACCAACCCAGACCTTCTAAGTGCAGAATGTCGGTCATCGGGAGGACCGTTAGGTCCAGGGCGGAGGACCCAAGTGTCCTCAAGCTCCCGACAATGGTCCATTGTCTCCAGAAGCGCGCTGCTAACTAGATGATGTTGAAGTGTGATCGTCGAGGTGCAACAAAGATCGCCCGGGTCCTCGATGAAAGGTGCTGTAAAATTCGGGTTCCCCTCGCCGACCCCAACTCACGTCGGTCTAAATATTTAGATCGTTCGCGTCTTCCAAGTGAAAAACGAAACCCGATGCCAGACGCGGCGAGTGGAAAGTTGGAAGGGCGGTTGCATGGCCTGCAGCTAGGCGGGGATGCAGCGAACAAAAGCCGCAACCCTCGCACCTCGAAGGCAGTCGCTTAGAAAGACAGAAAAGCTGCCACGTATATGGTCGCCCGGGGAAGCAGTGGATAAAATAGATTTCCCGCTAGCCGTCAGCTAGCCGACTAGAGAATGAACCCGCGTTTTCAAATAAAGTTCTTTTCCCCTACCCTTTCTCGCGCTGCCGCGCATCTCGCTCCGTTGATGTTATTATTATCGCGCAACACGGCAAGAAATTGCTAGCTTCGCCACCCCTCCCTCCCACCACCCTCGCGCAATAAAATACGATCTCGCAATATTCGCGAATTTACGTAAATTGTTACATTCGCGTTTTGCCTTGTAATTCACTAATATTTGTATTTTATCGCGCGAGCTGCTTCCAGCAGTCTAGCGTAATGTTCTTGCGAATTGTAACGCGGGAACGCGGGTGTTCCTCTTGTATCGTTTAATAACCCGGTCGGCGCGAACCGGAGAATTAATTTGTTACAGGTTGAAGTCCCCTGTTCGTTGACTTGATCTGTGGAACGTATGGTAACCTTACTTGGAGACGGAACAATGGTTTATTCCGTGTTGTTTAATATTTCATTTAGCGGAGAATTTCCTTGTTCACCTAGAAACATTCATAATACGGATACACATGTGTACCTCAAACTGAAAAATAGAAAGGATAAAAGGTAATATCCAGTAAAGGCCATTTTTGTGAATTTAATATAAAAATATAAATGCAACAATTGTCCAAAGTTAATTTCAATTTCAATTTCTAGAAATTAGACATTTTAATAACTAGACTGCAGAAATTGACTGCATAAAATAATATCGTTATGTTTTCAATGTAAAAAATCTATTAAGGGATGAAATGAATTTTTATTTAATTCTCGCTGCCCATAACTGTTGCAAAACATTTTTATTTCGCACGAACAGCCGCAGTCTATTAATAACGGTTTACGAAGGTTCGTGTATTTATTTAATTTTGCAAATCTAGGTGTGTCGAACGTAGCTGCATCCACGATATCACATTTGATCAAGTCGCGAATGAAATGAAAGTCCCGTTGGAAGTCGCTCGGGTTTTTATCGCGCGGTGTATCATCGTTCACCGGCATCTGTTGCAAATCCATAGAATCCACGGTACTAATTACATCGAATAAAACCGTAAAATACGGGACTTTTTTTTATCCCGACTTCTATCGATTATTCCATTTATCCCGGGAACGCGGATGAACGTTCTCGCATGGAACACGTAAGCTTGTGAAACGATATTTCGACCGAGCTGAAATTTGTCCTGTAACCTTTTCTCATCAATGGCGTGCGCGCGCGGCGTGTGGACGGGGGACGAACGCGGAGCGAACGATATAGTGAAATGAAAAATGTTTGCAATCAACGTTGTCAAAAAGTTCAATAAATCCGGGTCGGATCTGAGAATTTCGGATTCATGGCCATTGGGACAGTGTGTTCCATGGGAGAGCGTCGGCAGAATGTTCAAGCGTCGCCCCGTTTTGCGACGGATATTGGATTTTCTCTGTTTCCGCGCGTGTTGGTTTCGTGCCGACCCCATGTTTGTTGACAGAACTGTACAATTCGAGTATTTTTCTTCTTCCACGGCCTGACCGAACACGGATCACGAAAACACGTCCAACATTGTTACGGCTTAGTCTAGGCTTATCTGCCGGCTTTGGAAGACAATTTTAATAATTTGCGTCCCCATTCTCGCGGAAATGGAATTTTTACTCGGGATTGCTTTGACACCAAGCCACTCATGGCTTTCTCGTTTCGGCACTTTACATTTTTATCGCTCCGTAGTCTGGTATCGGTATTATCCCTGGCTCATTGTAACCGCACTACCGATCACGTTTATAGCATGGATCTTCGGAAAATAGATATTTGACTGCGTTTAAAGCGGTGTAAGAGGGATGAAAAAGGAAAGGGAGCTAAAGCAGTTGTAGAGCAACTGGTGCTCCGAGAGTCGATGACATAGAATCGGCTACCCCCACCTAACTGGCTAGCGTGAGAGGGGAATACGATATCCCCTTCTCAGGGGATCAGCTACCCCCACCATCGCGATCCGCTCAGCCGTCCGAGAGGGGAATAGCTCGTATTCCCCTCTTACGCTAGCCGGCCGGGTAGGGGTAGCTAGACCATCTAGTACAATATTATAGGCGCATTTCAGCCAAAGAGAATCTTATTATACAATGAAATTATTAAGATAAAGGAGGGATTCATATCGATCGCAAGATTTTCTAATTAGAATAATAGTAATAGTTTTTTCGGCGCAATGGTTCGATCAATTTCTACACTAAATATAGCTATGTTTTGTTGTCGGGCATTTTAACGTTTCGATTCGGATTTGAATCTGTTAACGTTTCGATTCTGATTGGAATCAGTTAATGTCCCGAGCTATTCTATTGGACGAAAAGAAAGGTGGCGTGTTTCGTCTTAGACCCGCTAGAGGATTCATCAGTAAGGCTATCTAGCGGGCTTTGCCTTAGACATAAGGGTCAGAAGACTTTACGAGGAAAGTTATTAATATACTAATTGATGACAGTGCAGTAACTTGCGAGAAAGTTTGTTTGACCATTTTGTCCATCTTGCGGACGGGGTCGAAACTAGGCTTTCTCGAACTCTGTAAATCTTCGCCATGTTTGTGATAAAGGAGGGATTCATATCGATCGCAAGATTTTCTAATTAGAATAATAGTAATATATTTTTTTCGGCGCAATGGTTCGATCATTGATCAATGGACATTAACTGATTCCAATCCGAATCGAAACGTTAAAATGCCCTACAACAACATAGCTATATTTAGTGTAGAAATTGATCGAACCATTGCGCCGAAAAAAAATATTACTATTATTCTAATTAGAAATTATTAAGCCCTATCAATTCGTGGACTTTTTTTCAAATTTCAAGAAAGTCTTTGGCTGAAGCTTACAATTGCCTCACCCCCTTTCTGGAAGCTAGTATCAGAATATGACTTTTGTTCTTGGCAATTACAATTACAATTTGCAGAGATATTTGCAGAAAATTCTTTTTGCCTAGCAAATCTCGGTAAGTATGTAATCTTCGTGAAAACAATAGTTATAAGAACGTAATGCTATAGAAGGTTTAAATTCTGCTTAGAGGGAACTGATGGCTACTTCTACCGGACTTAGGCCATCGCGCGCGCGGACTAATAGTATTTCATCAGTCAATCTATTTCGCGTTTACCGAAGCAAGTAACGACGTCCATATAGATCGATTTGCACGTGCAGTGGCTTGTTTGGGCTTATTAAGCTCCGATGTTAACTTAAGTGACGATATACACGTGTTTCGTCGTTCGACCCTCGTTTCGACGGAACTGCATATATTAGTCCCGCCGGGCCGCGCCGTGTCAAGTGCTGTTTGAGTAAGCTCGGAGTGATATCAAGGTGAGTTCCGTTGAGTCCTGCGCCTGTAAGGAGACAAGCCGGAGACAGACAGACAGGATTCCATCAGCGAGCGACAAAGACTGGTTCTCCTCCGAACCCGTCCCGAACGAGTTATCTTCGAAACTCAGTGAACCGGATATTAGTTGAACTTTATACTCGAGTCAACTGGAGGTTAATCGAACACTTCCTATTCGTTGTTCTCGTGGCTCTTTCCACTTATTGCTCGACAACATTTTCATTAACAGTAAACCTATCGGGTACCAGAAGTGTTTAGAATTCGTATTTCTGTGTACGATTTACAGTAACTTCTATATTCATAATAACAATTTTTTAAATAATAAGAATCTGATGAATATTGCAGTTGATATTGAACGAAACAAATAATTCTAACAAAAATAAGTAGTTCACACTCAAAGCAGGAAAAACTTTTGAAGAAATAAAAAAATCTTGTATCACTTTTCAGTTTATTAAAAGTATTTAAAAAAGAAATGAATGTTTCATTTTGCATGAAAATCCGCTGTCCACAAATAAGTTTTGTTTACGAAGTCATTAATTAACCAGGACTTTTATCATGGTAAATGAAACATTTCCCACATCTCTTCTTAAACCTTTTAATCATAATTTATGTCCATTTGAAGCAAATAACTATTTCTTATGAATTTCTTCATTAAAAATAAGCAAAATCAATTTTAAGTGGCAGAGATGAATGAAACATACCTGAATTTATTTTTAAACCACTCGACAGTATCCAGAATTGCTAATTATAACGTGCGATCAGTCGAAGCAAATCTTTCACGAAATTGTCCATTGAAAATAACAAAATTTTAAGTGGTAGGGGAAAATAGAACACACATCCCCTATATTTAGGAATGTGATGAAATCAAACAAACCTTAATTTTGAATATAATGGGAATCAGTATGACGTATAGGATAGGTTTGCTTTGAATTTACTTCATGTAAATTAGAATTCAGTTTGAGATTGCGCAGTACATTGGCACGCTATAGAGTATTTATTCAACAGTAATATCGCATTTGATTGAGCTTCCAACGTATACAGTAATTTACTCTATGATAGATCAAACGCATTTTATTTTATTGCAGCTTTAATTATAATTCTCATTTTTATATCTACTAGTGTTGCATCAAAAACTTTCGTTATTTGGACCAATGTGTCACATTCACATAACGAACGGACGTTAACATTAATTAATTTAACCATTTAGATATTCAGAAGCCTATTAGTACGTATTCAGGTGGGTTATTGCTAGCTTATGCAATGACATTTTCATTTAAAGTACCGCAAAATGTATTGGATTAATTCCAAGTATTTAATGGATTTTAATTGATGCATTTAAATATATACATATTAATATTCTACATTAAAATTAAGGAACATTGAACAATAAAATTTACTGTAATAACTAGAACTATATATTTTTTATAAATAAACTGACGATTTTTATGCAAAATAAAAATTGTCTGCATTCATTGCAAGAAGCAGAAGTAAAATGAGAATGAATTTCTCCTCTCAATAATTCAAACAAATTGAAAACACTGTCAATCTTTAATTATTAACTGTTCAAATTAATTCTAATAGAGGTTAGAAAATTCTACACTAAAAACGTAATACCGTTATCGATATTGCAACGATGATTACATCAAATACAACTTCCCAAAAATCATTCCAGTTCCGCAACAGCAATCACGCCACAAATCAGAAATAAAAATTGCAGCTGCAGCGGTATAGCGTCCGATTAACATGTGCATACCGAACAAGTACGCACTGATCTCGCTCATTCCCATTCACCATTCATCATTCGAAATTTCGCGCACCGAAATTCCCACACAACAGCAGCCACAGTCGCAGATACCCATTATCAATCAGTCTCCAGCGACCAGCTAAGAACCAGCCTCGCCGTGGGCGGAGAATATTCAAACAACCGGCGGAATCGCGAAAAATACCCGACAGGTCGTTAAACATCCCTTCAAAGCTCGCGTCACAATTGCAGCTCGCCCGAGGTGAGAAAAATCGATAGGCGGCGCGTTACACGAACGAACGGGGGGTGGAAAAAGCGACGAAAAAAATGCGGGAAGAAACTAAAGAAAGAAAAATGAACAGAAAAAAAAAGCGAATTCGCAGGTAGAGCAGCAAGCGTGTACCTGTAGCCTGATAAAACAGAATGTAAATCAGAACTAGCGAGAGAGAGTACCCATCGGAGAGGACCTGGTCATCCCCTGTGCGTTCTGCTCGCACGGCGACCAATGTACACACACGGCACGATATACATATGTATATTACCGAAGTTTACTTGCTGCAGTGCAGTAGTAACATCGTCCTATCCCCTTCGTCCCCTAGCTACTCCATTTCTCTTTCTCTCTTGCAGCTCGGCTCACTTTCCTGCATGTAGCCGCTGCCGCCGCCGCTCGCCCCTCTCTCTATCCTCACCGAATCCCTATCATTGTCCCTCTCTGGCCCGTGCGTTTGCCTCTGTGGCCGCCGGGTCCTCCCTCTGACCGTATCAACCCCTCTATTTATCTCGATTCATCCCCTATCGTGATATCTTTTTCTCCCCCTATCACCCAGTGTCTCTCTCTCTTTGTGTTTCTGTATCCGTCTCTCGCAGTTCCTCCCAGCAGCGGCCACTGTCCGAAAATGGATTCTCCACCTGGCCGAAATGGTTTCCGAAAAGTTTCGCTCGCACGCAGAGCCATCCTGCAGCCTTGCTATACCCTTTCCTCCGACCCACTTGTACAAATACCACGCAGCTCGTTGCGCGGCTGGTTGCGCGCACACACAGACCCGCACCTGACAGGTATTACGATGATAGATAGGCGCGTACCACTTTTTTTTTTTTTGTTCCGGCACTGCCGGCGTGCTGGATCTCTTCCGGTCCTTTTGCAACTGGCTGGCAGCCAGCCAGAATTCACGGTGCTCCCCCCGAACCAGGGCACTGGAGTTCGACGTGTAGCATCTCCGTGGACAGCACCATTTCAAAATGAATTTTTCTTTCCTCTATCCGCCTCTTCCTCTGTTGCCCGCGCTTGCTGCTGCTTGCTACTCTACTCTGAATCCTCATCCTAGTACTCTTTCTTTCCCCCTCGCTTTCCTGACTATCGAGCAAGAGAGAGGGAAGCTGGATTCCCACCAAACCGCACAGCTCGCCCGGTCAAATGAGAGCACGACAGCAAAGTTCGGGCCAGAGGACCGCCGCGGTTTGCTCAAAAGAATTCGTTTTACGAGACCATTCTAGCCGAGCCGCCTCTTCGAAATCCTCTCTTTCTCTCTCTCTCTCTCCCCCCCCCCCGCCTCGCTTTAGATCTTTTTTCTCTCTCCCTCTATTTCAACTATTCGTGCTGTTCTGTCCCCTTCCCGCAGCAACTTGTCTTTAGCGGCGCTGCAGCTATGACAATTTGCTCCAATTGATTGCCGTGCATGATGCATCCCACGGTCCTCGTGCTTTTATTTTTATGGCTTGCTCTCTTGCTGGATGATCGTTATCCGCGTCCGCTGTGCGACTTCACGCAATTCGAGTTGACTTTATGGCGTGAGACACAGTTGCGCTGCTGTTGTGCTGTTTCCGGAATTTTTGTTTCAGGCTTTGCTGAATTTGATTGGGGTTTGTTGCTAGGTTGGAATGCGGAACTTTTCAATACGGAAATTCAGTGACATTTTTGGATTCCTTAAATGCTTTCAGTTTCAGAAAGGGCATTTTTCTCAAAGATCCATAACATCAAGTATTAGATAGAATAGTTAAACAAGTACCCACCATGGTCAATTTTAGCTTTCCAATACTGATTTGATTAATTCGATCATTTTGATTTTGCGCGAATTTTCGCAGTTGATATTCGGTACTTGAAAGTACGATGTTAGTTTGTTGAAAATTTAATAAGTACGTACTTTTAAGTTTATATATAATTTACATATAATAAAATAAAAATGCTGCATTATTTAATTTGTGTAAACTACATTTATGGCGTGTGGCTATATGGTATAAATGGTATCAGTAGACTGCGAAACTTTATACAAAATAAAAAATGTTTGCATTGATTGCAAGACACAGGAGCCAAATAAAGATTTCATTCTTCTTTTAATTATCTTATTAAGGTGAAACTAATACACTGGTAGCCTTAAATTTTTTAATATCTCCACTGTTTTCAATTGTACGTACCCATTTTTGTCATAAATGCATAACATCCGGTCTAGTTATCAGGCACAAAATATTTTATAGTTACTTTATAGAGTAATATGATTTTCAAAAAACCATCATTGTATATGCAAAAATAATCTAAAAACTGGAATAGAATATTTTGCTTTCAAATTAACATAGGTCCTCTCAATTTGTGTGTAGGAATGATTCTAATATATTTATTCTTGTTCCACTTTTTGTAGAATGTCCTCCGAATTTTTCTTTTTGTAGGATCACGCTGCTGCATCCCTTCGCTCGACGTTCAGCCGTGTGTAAAGGGTATGCTCTAGTAGGTTTCATAAAGAAAGGGTATCCTCGAAAGGTTCGTGCATAATCGTAAAGAAACAATGTTGTGAGGTTCGTCACATGTTTAAACGAGGAACCACATAGTTTGCCTTACAAGCTTCTATTTCCCACGTTTTACCTGCCACGAACACGAAATATGTTTACAGTGCTTTGCATCCACGCGTCTAAACGAAAGAGGACATAGCAGGCTATCATAGCACAGTAGAGAATACATCTATCAGAAATTTTTGATACGGGCATGTAAGCAAAAATTAATACGGATTTTAAGACGTTAACTTTTTATCCAAACGGAAAATCAATTTTTGTGTTACTAGATTGAGTGAAGAAATGCAAGAGGTTTGGAATAGTAATTAATACACTGCGGATTTTATGCATTTATGACAAAAATGGGTACGTATTTCAAATTTCAAACAGTGGACATGTAATAAATATTTAAGGACATCAAAATGTGTTAGTTTCCGCTTGATAGGATAATTAAGGGAAGAATACAATTTTTATTTGGTTCCTGTCTCCTGCGATCAATGCAAACATTTTTTATTTTTCACAAAGATCCGCAGTCTAGTAATTAATATGATTTTTGTTTATTTTATTTATTGAAAAAATGGTTATTGTTCAATCTGTTGAAACATGTTTCCGAGTCAGTCGAACACAACGTTCCTATTGTTTCAAAAACAGGCAGCTCTACTACATTAAAGAATTGTCCAATGTTCGAGAAAATATTCTTGATCGGAGAATAATTGCAAAAAATTGAAATCTTCCCTTGAACCGTCACAATGTTCCCGTGACATGACAGGGACCTTAAAGTCTCCGTTGTCCTGAAGAAGGGAACGGTCCGGGAAGGGCAGGCGCAGCAAACGAACGATAGTCGTCTATAAAAGGAGAACCCTTTTGTGAAAGTTCCATAGAGGCTTGTACGTTATCGCAAGTACGTAATCGTAAAGACTTAAAGTACAACGCCGCCGCGCGCCGTGGGGGTCCTTTCTTTCGGGGCAGCAACTGAGTGCGGCCTCATCATCCTTTCTTTATCCTTGCCTATCTTTCTCTTTCGGTCCTTCTATTCTATCGCGCCCCCTCGGTGTTACTCAACTTCACAGAAGAATTTCAGGGACGCTTCAGACCAATATAAAAGACAAGACGTCGTCGTCGTCGGCGCGGCGGCAGGAGTCGAGAAGCCGGGGAAGAAGACCGTGGGCGGACGGGAAATTCTTTGTGAATTTTTCAAACTGCAATGAATTACCCGCGATAGTGGTCTCCGAACGCGGAAAACGAACAGGAGCGACTCTGCTGGCCTGGCCAACGAGCCGCACCGCGAATTGGAGCACGAACTGTAATAATTTGACGGGGAACGACAAATCTTTAAAATGTTTCTTCATCATTTATTTATTTTTACTGAAAAAGAAATCGTACATCAATCTTTAAAGTTGTGGTAGTATCAGTGACGGAAAACATTTTTCAAAGTGTGCACAGACCTTTTAAGAGTGTGGCTCGCCTACTACATCGTGAAGAAAATTCTTAGAACAAAATGGGCGATGGATTATGAAACTGAGGCTTCTGGCTTTAAAATGAGTCCAAATTTATTTTAATTTGGATCCTGTTTGAATTTTTTAATTTTGTAAAATTACAGTTTAAAGCAATTTTTCAAGAATCGGATGTTTAGCGTTCAAATAATTCTTGGATCCGTTGAATGTCTCATCAAATTTGTAATTGCAATTGAACTTACAATTTAAAGTAAGTTACGCGATCAGAGTTCCTCGCCCCTTGCACTATTTGAATAACATGGAGGAATTCGATTAGCTTCCCTTCGTTTATTTGATATGGAACGCAATTTGATGAAAAATTGTTCATCATTATTAGCACCCAGACTTTCGCACTCCTAGGTAACCATGGAGTTTGTCCCGGTGTGCGTCGCGCGGCGAATTGGAGCACGAACTGTAATAATTTGACGAGCGTCTGCGTCCCTCTGTATTACTTATTTATTTTCATAGCGGCGCCGCAATGGCGACGCACACACGCGGATTGATTTAATTTAAGGTGACGGGTAACGCGACAATCCCATTGGAATACGGCCGACATTTTGTGACACTGTTTATTCCGTGCGTACGATGTAGAATAATATGATTGCGGAATGCGACGGCGGCTGCACCGGCTATGCTATTGACGTGGAACTCGCTGAAGATCTCGCGGCAGCTCTGCGCACGAGGCTTCGGCGTTATTGTAAATCGCGAATTTAAATCGAAATTCTAGAATAAATCTGCTCTTGTGGAACGGCGTTTTTGACGATGACGTGCGTGGAGGAATTACTTGTAGCGAGACGTCTTGAAATAGGAATTGTGAGATGCTATGTATTATAATATTACTATTCGGAAAATGCCATGTTGAGCACTTATAATTTACATATAATGTAATGTAGTATTTTGTGCTACGACGCTTTCTAAAATAGTACTTATAAATACTCTACAATATATGTAGTTAAAGGAGGTATTTTTCGCGATCGCACTATTTGAAAGAATGGTAATTATTTTTCTCGGCGCACAGGTTCGATCAATTTCTACACTAAATGAATATAGCTTGAGGGGCATGAAACGTTATAGTCCGGGTTCGAACCAAATAACGCTTCCGATTCGGGTTTGAATCAGCAAAGATGCCAAATGCTATTTTTATTGGAGGAAAACAAAGGTGGAGTGTTTCGTCCCAGGCCCGCTAGAGGACTCATCTAGCTATATCAAGCTATATTCATTTAGTGTAGAAATTGATCGAACCTGTGCGCCGAGAAAAATAATTACCAATATATGTAGTATTTTTAATTTATACTATAATACAGTATTTTTAATTTATACTATAATATGGTATTTTTAGTTGACACTATAACACAGTATTTGTAAATTATACTACAATATAGTATTTTTAATTGATACTCTGATATAGTATTTTATGATATTATACGTTCTAAAACAGCACGTATAAATACTATGCAATTTTTATCAATGATATACTACAATACATATACAATATAGTATTCAGAAAATACTTCTGTAGAGCATAATCCATAATAATAATATAATTTGACTTTGTATTAGAAACACCACTCAATACAGATTTCATTATTGAAAGCACATACATTATTCACGGAAACGTTCATATTTCTACAGATCCACAATTCTCATACTTTTTCTGGTACAATAGTTAATCATTGAAAGAAGTGTTCTTCAATTATTATCTTCATCAGAAAAACTAATACGCGGTTGGGAGAGTCAGCTCGAAATAGCATAAATAATTTTTCCCATCTCGAGCAGCAAACAGAATTCCGATGCCGTCAACAACAAAAACATGTTTTCCCAGCTGAAGAAAATACAGCTCCACTTCCTGCAATCTTTATCTCGAAGGGAGGAAATATACTTTTACCGACAGACGTTAAAAACTCGAAAGAAACTTTATTATGTTGTAGTAAATATTGCGCAGCGAATTTGCATCCTTTGATACGAGATTGTTATTCCAATTAACGCCATTTAATTTCAATATGATTTTTCTGTAAAATTTTTACAAATTGCATAATTTTCCCGATTATTATGGAATCATTTTGAATACATGATTATATCGAGGTAAGTGTAAGCGTAAATTTTAATATACAGTGGCTCACGGAAGAGTATTCGAACGCCCTTTAAAACAGAATAACTGTTTTATAATTGTAACAAACGACCTGATTTTTTATAATCAATCAGAAGCACTGGTTTATGAAATGATATGCAAAAAAGATTTTCCAAAAAATTATAATTTACAAAGTTACATGCAAAAATAAAAAAGCCGTTTTTTTAACTTTTTTATTTGGGCCCTTAAAGAAAATTTAAAATATAGGTTTTGCAGATCTATGTTAGTTATACACATGCTGAAAATTTCATCTAAATCGGTTGACGCAGGAAAAAACGACACGCATCGAAAGATGTACGATTTTGTGGATTTTAAGCAGAAACTGATAAAAAAAATCGTGTAAAACTACGATTTTCAACATTTTTAATCGCTTGTAGCTCGTGTGTATGTTAATCGATTTTGACGAAATTTTCAGCATGTGTATAACTAACATAGATCTACAAAACATATATTTTAAATTTTCTTTAAGAGAGCCCAAATAAAAAGTTTTAAAAAATGCCTTTTTTATTTTTGAATGTAACCTCGAATGTAACCTTTTGAATGTAAATTACTATTATAATAATTTTTGGAAAATCGTTTTTGCATATCATTTCATAAACCAGTGCTTCTAATTGATTATAAAAAATCAGGTCGTTTGTTACAATTATAAAAAAGTTATTCTGTTTTAAAGGGCGTTCGAATACTTTCGTGAGCCACTGTAGATGAAAATGTGTATATTAATAATGGTTTAGGGAGTACTTCTTTAAAAATGTTAGTCTTAATTCAGTTTTCATCAGATAAACTACTGAATTTGGAAATTAGAATAAAGATTCGTTTAACAATGCATCCTTTCCTTAGACGTGTATGGTTCTATTCTATTTCAATCTAACGGTTAATGATAAGTCTCTCCGAGACTTCAGGTCTCAAGGCTGGCGGTCGTTTCAAGACTCTAGAGAATCGAGTCCGTCTCGAAACAGTCTCGAGACTTTCAAGACGGTCTCCGGAGTCTCCAAGACTCATAGCTACTGAAGGTACGCTGCACAATCACAATACTGTCTTTGCAAATACTGCGACGCACCAATTACGTTATTTGCAAAACCACTACTGCAGTGGAATAAGTCGTCGTAGTCAGAATAACAATTCCGTGAACCACGTTTTCTCATGACACATCTATCAAATACGGGATTAGATACATCAATGAGGCACAATACTAATCCAATAACAAAACATTTATGTCTTCAATTACTCTTTTATGCAAATATGTTTTTCCTTTAACACTAGGTTCTAATATTTTTAATTTACAATTATTGAGATTGTAAAGATACGTGAGCAATTATTCATCTTTATTGTTTGATATATTGTATATATTATTTTAAAAATGACTGAAAAATATTAAACCCAAGTTCTTGTTATTTTTATAATGTAATGTAAACTGGTCACTTTTGGGGCTCCGTAAGTCTAGTGTTAAAGATCCATTGTTCTTTGGTTAGTCAAATTATCGCTGAATTAATAATTGCAAATAATATTTCTGCGTAACAGTAGTCAAATTAGCTGTGCCCCTAGAATTTCTAGGGTTAACAGCAAGTTCCGACGCGTGACAGAAAGTAACTCACTGGTGTAAGTCGATTTGGCACGCTGTCCTTCTGAAACATTCAGAAACGTCAGTGGTAGGCGTTCGCACGCGTCTTCGAACTGTTCGGAATCGCTTCGGAATTCAGTTTAAGACCGAAGGACTTAAAAGAACTTCGTTCGGTGAAGTTCGGACACGTTTGAAACTTTGTCACTTGAACGGTGTCTGGCGAACTGGAGGCTCTAACGAACACCGTCCACCTTTCCTCATAATGCAGCGACGGCATTCTCGCGAAAATCGTGAAAACGTTGACATTCTATCCCATAACGAAAACAAATCAAAAAGCGGCGGCCGGTCCACGACATAAAACCTCCCGCCATAAACTTTCGGACATCAAGAAACCTTCCGATATTGTAAAAGTTTCAATCTCCAAATATACAGGCGGATCGTGTTTTAATAAGCGCAGCTTGTTAGGACGCATTTCGTCCCCGTTGAACTTATGCATATTAAACTTCTTGTTCTATCAGTCAAATATTCCCTGTAAAATTACATTTACATCGTCCACGGGATACACGAAGTTTTCCTTCGTCTTTGTCGGACCACCTTTAAAAGTTGAAACAGACGAACTTCCATAAACATGGATATAACTTCGAGCTGTAGGAGAATTCTACTTTCTTGGCGTTGAAAGGAAAATCTCTATTGGCGCGCTGCGGAGACTTTTCATTAAAAAATTTCAGAAAACATAGTACACGTTTCTCTATTTCTAATTAGTGCTGATATAATTAAAATCCAAACAAATATTTCACTGTTGAAGCACAGAAATAATTTTTTAACATATCGTGTGGCAAAAAACCATGGCTACATATATTCAAATTCTTCTCCATCATAAATTTTATTTATATATTTTTCGAAAAATATTTTGAAATCCACGTTGATTTTTTTATTGGACATGATTGAACATTCGTAGCGTTTTTAAATTAAAATTCAAAGATAGAATTAAGACATTTATTCAATAACATCAAGGATACAAGTATGTACAAAATATTGTAAGAAAATGTACCGTGTTGCAAATACCTTTGATGTTGAAGCAACATTAAATAAATAAATAAATAAAAAATATTTTGCATATCTTTTTTTTTTAGGTAACTTACCATGTTATTGAATAAACCTACGAACAAGTATCTTAATTTTATCTCTGAATTTTAGTCAACAATACTGCTAGACACAGAAAGATAAAACAAAAGTAAGAATAGTGGCTAAGAAACAGTTTGAAATATAAATGTGCCTTAAAAGCTAAGTGGATACAAACAATGATAATCAGTACTATAATTAAGACGTGCTTCGTTAATGAAATGTTCTACAGCGAAGCGTCTTGAAACGAAGTTCGCTTGCACAGTAGTTAACTCGAAAACCTTCTTCATTGTCAGAAAGTAATTCAGGAAGATGTGACTAAAGCAACCAAGTACTGAAACTTTTGCAAGTTAATAAATAAAGTAAAACAAACGAATGTGTAATGAATGTATACATTCAATATAGACTCGTCAAGAATTCAAGACTGAATTTTGTAAGACACAATTTTTGTAAAAAGTAGTTTCATAATAGGAAAGTTTAATAAATGTAATTATCAGGTTGACAAAAAAGATTTACGTGTGTATCGTATCGTGGCCTATCAGGCACGGTTCTTCTCGTTATCATTTGACTTTTATACAACAAATTATAACTAGCCTGTGGATATATTATACAAAATATAAATTATGTAACTGTATCATCAAATTCATCATACGTCTTCACAGTTTTGTATTTAATCTATTAATGCTTGTCATAAATGCATAAAATCCGCAGTCTAATTATAACTGATGATTACATACATGGTATTACTCAGGCACACGTGTTCTTCCAAAAGTGAAGCAATTGTTTAAAACATTTCTTTCTCGCGTCATTTAACAAGCTAATCCTTCTAAAAAATCCAAGATGTTTGAATTTCAAAATGTTATTGTGATTTAAAGCGAGTTCCAATATAAACGCGAGTAATTGTATTCGTGGACTAAAATTGAAACTGCAAATACAACGCAAGATCAATTGAATCAGTAGACGAATGAAGTCGGTAGCTAAGAGAAGTACTTGAAGTATCATTACCTCGGTCTCGCCAGACACGAATTTCCAGTGGCGGTGCCTCTCCGTTATTTAATTCGAACGCGTCGGCGAAACAATTTAATTCTTGTCACCCGATAATCCCGCCAAAACAAGGGCGCAAACGCTAATTTCATTTAACTCCGTGACACCATCATTTCCCTAGAAATAATCCCCGACGCGCGGTGCGACGCGACTAGCGAAATATTTCCATACACGTTGGATCTCTGACAGCGTGTCAATGTTATTACCGAGAGTTCTCATGGGTGTGGACATGCCGAAGCGAGACGGTGAAAAAGGTTGGTGGATCAATTAGAAAGCCAATTTACCTGATAGTCCATGTAATTCCCGTAGCCCATGTGGTTGCAGGTGCAGGCACATGCCTGGATGTGCCTCCGCATGTCTAGCTCGACCTCCTCGCCACAGACACCTCTGCTGGTAGCCATCATGGTATCCCCCATGCAATAACCGCTGGTACAATACATCCTTGGATCACTCTGGTCAAGGTAGCCTCCGCCAGTGTCGTCGTACCCAAGTCCACTGGCACACCTGGAATCCGAGGTATATCCCACACGAGATTGGGGACGCTCCTCGTATCCCAGCCTGGACTGGGGCCGATGGAAAGTCGGAGGTACATCCTGCGGCAAAAATTTTTAACGATCCGTCAGCTTACCCATTCTCATTCATGGACATTTTTCATATTTTTACAGATCATGCGGTTTTAACCCCTCGCACAGGGAGTTGGCAATGAACAAAGATAAAAAAAACCAACACTTTCACGTTGGAGTTTGAAACCTTCATATAAGTGTTTCTAGATATCTATTACAGCGGTAAGTTATAATTATTTCTATATTTCTGTATTCTATAGGTTATTATTATTTCTGTATTTCTATATTCTATAAGTTATTATTATTTCTATATTTCTATATTCTATAAGTTGTTATTATTTTTATATTTCTATATTTTATTTCTATATTCTATAAGTTATTATTTCTATATTTCATATATTCTATAAGTTATTATTTGTATATTTCTATATTCTAAAAGTTATTATCTCTATATTTCTATAATATATTCTACAAGTTATTATTATTTCTATATTTCTATATTCTATAAGTTATTATCTCTATATTTCTATATCCTATAAGTTGTTATTATTTTTATATTTCTATATATTTTATAAGTTATTATATTATTATTTCTATCATAAATTTCTTTGAAAGTCTATAGCTAAGTCTATAGATAATTCAACAGGACTAGCAATCTCAATCGTGAAACAACTGGCACCCAGTAACGTAATGTAATAACTGCGTTTGGAATTATTGTGTAACTGAAGATTTTTAAGCTCTCTTTTGTTTCTGTCGCTTCCGGTAGATAAGCCGTTAAAAAGTTTATTTTTTTCTGTGATATATCGAGTGAACCAAATTTTCAAATCAAGAAGTTTAATAGAGTAATCCTTATGATTAGAATGCGGATCTTTATGCAGAATAAAAATCGCCTGCATCGATTGCAAAAAATGAAAACCAAATTTCATGTTATTTCTTGCCGTAATGATTTTAATAGAGGAGGAATCATATATCGACATCTTGAATTTGTAAAAGTTTCCAGCAATTTTCAATTTCATCTACTCGATTTTCCTATAAATGCATAAAGATCCGCAAGTCTACTTATGATACATGTTAGCTTTCCAGCCCTCTGTTTGATTATTTTATATTTCTATTAGGTTTTCATCAGAATAGAATTGCATATTATCACATTTAACAAGTTTAATATTACATAGTTTGTTAGCACAGCAGAGATATTTTATTATTGTTCCATTAATCTGTTAACTGTGAAATTGAAACACCGTTATTGTTTTTGGAAGTTGCGATTGTGGACGGTACACTGTGAAGACGCTTCATCTTCACAGATTCACCCTCCGCACATTAAATATTCCCTTTAGACTGAAGACGCGGCTTTCAATCTCTTCGTTTTAAAAATTACAGCGGCTCGACAATTGCCTATTAATAAATTAAAAATGCTCTGGAATCTCCGTTTCGTCCAGATTAATTAACTGTTATACGTTAACTTTGCTCGAGAGGATCATCACAGGTTTTAAGGACCATGTTTTGCTTTTATTTAATCACGATATGTATATATTTTGTTAGATATCTAATGAAATTTGATTAAATTTGCTTCAAACATTTTGTGAAAACGTTCATTATGTAAAATGAAAATTAATTTCTTCCTTTAATAATTTCAATGAGATGAGAATAATGTATATCGATGCTTTTAAAGCCCACTTGTCATAAATGCATAAAATCCGCAGTCTATTTTTGAAAAAATATATAAAAAAATAAACGTAGTATTCAAGAAGAAGTGCACGTTTCATGGACGTTGCACCTAAAGTTCAATCTCCAGCGATCTTCTAAAACAGAAAATAGCGCGAACATTCCAGAAAAAATACCGGCAAATATTGTGTTCGCATGAACTTCGTCGAAATGAGAACATATGTAGCTTTGTACCACCGAATTAACTGGATAATCCAATTAAACCGTTACTCACTCGCATTACATTATATCGTTGGAATAGTATTACACTCAATTGTACTCGTTACTTAGCCGAACAATATTAAGCTGCAAAATAATGTTTTCATTTACAATCGCGCGTGCAGGCTGTATCAATTCGGATCACGGCGACATGAGTTTAAGAAAGTAAAAATATATAAAAAAAAAACATTTAAAAACCACGCTTATATTAAAATGCACTAAAAAGGAGAAAACAATTTTTTTCCTGGTTCTCCCAATAATTTAATATAAATTTAAATAAAATCATGACATTAGTGACTATAAAACTAAAAGCATGGAGCGCCCACGAAGATTACGTCAATATAGTTTAGAGCTCCACGCTTTTATTTTTATAGTTACTAATGTCATGATTTTATTTAAATTTATATTCAATTTTTGGGAGAACCAGGAAAACAATTATTTTCACCTTTTTAGTGCATTTTAATATAATATATAAGCGTGGTTTTTAAAAAGATTTTTTTAATATATTCTTTTATTTTCTACTTTTTAGTCTTTTTCAAATGGAACGCAAGATATAGTAATAGTGGTATGAAATAGTAAGATATGGAAATGTAAGATATGGAAATACGCGAGATAGAATGTGATAGAGTCTGAAATTATACGAAATGGAACTGAATGATCCACACGGAGCTCCTTCGGTGCGAAGTGGGAACACGTAGTGGAGTAGGGAGCTCTGGCGCGCGGAGTGGGGATCGCTGAACGCGATGACGTACTACCATCGCGCGGCGAGGTGTGACGGTTAATATTTAAATATTCTTTTCTCCTAGACGCGCAGTTTTTTAAACAATTTGTGTTTTAATGTTGCATTGTGTCATCCAGTTCTGAGCTATGTTTAAAGTTTCAAGTCTGTAGTTAATCGGGAAGTGGCTTAAAATTCGATTACAAGATTTGACGTATACAACAACAACGACATGGAAAGCTAATATGTATAAGCGTGGTAGAAACGATGCGAAGGTGCCAGTCGAAAGTTCTTCTCGCAGTATATCTGGACAAATGGAAAATATTCACGGGAGATCCGCGTCGATCACTTGCCAAACGCCGCGGCCCCCACTCGATATATCAAAAACAATTGTTGGCAGCCGTTTAAAATTTAATAGGGCAGGTGAAACCGTTATATAAATGAGTGCCGCGTGAGCTCAGCGGAATACAGGCGCACGAAACATTATGAAATTTCCATGGATTTCCCTCGAATGTTTCCCCCCATCCCCCGAAGATATTATTCCATCATCCGCGAAACGGAACCACCCCCTCAAATTAAAATCGATATACCGCTGTTCGGAAGCTTTTCAACGTGAAGAATTATAGGGTAGCAGATTACTCATACGGAAGGCCTGATTAGAATTCGAACGATGTGGGTCAACGGAATACGCTCGGCATTATCCGTAAGACATCTTCTCGGGGAATGCTCGAGTTTCCGCCGCAAAAAGACTTCGAAAAATCACGACGCAGATGGGGTTAAAGAGACATTCTTTCCCATATTTAAAGGTGCATCAATTCAGTAGAGCCATTCGCAATTACGTTGGATTTGTCCAAATTTGTTACTAGTCACTAACTGGATTAAATGTAGCATTTTCTTATCTTAGAAATTTCAAAATATTAGACCATTAGTGTTTTCGTTTGAAGAAAAATTGGAAAACGAATCAAAATAATTCCCGGTAAACAAAAATTATATAATAAACGTTCCTATTCTGTACTGCTCCATTTTAATAATTTTTGTCCGTGTTGAAAATTAAAGGGACGTCGAAATATCACAGTGTAGGGGTTGGTAGGGGTGAAAAGGCGTTTTTGACTCCCAAGCAAAATTGGAAAAAGAATAAAAATTATTCCGGACTTAGTTTGTGGCAGAAAAGAGATTATTAACAAAACGCAGATCTTACTAATCTTCGAAAATCAGTGAAAAACGTTATAAAACTGACACGAGGCTCGGGTTAAACAAAAACTATTAGCTGATGTTGTACGAGGCGCGTACAACTGAGGAAAAAGACAATAAATTCGTACAGTGAATCGCAGTGTTCCCAAACTTTATGACGAAATATGATTTACGAGAATGGAGGGGATGGAGTGGGGGTGTATGACGTATTCTTTGATCAGCCTTGTGTAGAAATACGAGCTGCGTAATATTTCACTCAATTTTCAGATTGCAGTGCGCTCAGCTGCGTGCAATAAAGCATAGAGTCCATGACAGACGAGCTTTATGGTAATGGCGATCTTTAGATAGTGGGTGGGGGAACTGGAGTGTTATTTTTTTTCTGGGGTTTCCGTTGCACAGACGAGTTTTTTTTTGTGGTTTACATCCGAACGATGAATTACACGCATTTCCATGACACGAACATGTGCAAGTGTTGTTCAGTGTGACTGCGGCTGCATCGCGTTTCGCTCCCAGTCACTGACTAAGGGAACAATCGCGAGTATCGTACGCGGAAGCTATCATCCATCGACATAATGGGAAGCGTTAGTTGTTCGAGCGTGACGGTTCACTGGTTTTTTAAATATACTGGAGTTACAGTTCCACTTGTTTCGGAGGGTAGAAAAGTTTTCCAATTTTTCCCAACATCTTCCGGTTACAGTTCACCCCCTCTCCGTTCTAATTTTCCGAGCTTTATCGAGGAAAAATCTTTGGGCATACTTTTTTAATGCAGGAACATAATCACTTAAAAGTCACGGTATAGGGATATTTGTACAGTTGAGATTAAAAGAAAGAAAATTGTATTTCAAGAGTTTTTTGACCAGGAAAAAATACTTTTAGAGACGTTCCAATTTGTAACATCTTTCAGCGAATGGTAATTATAATTGGTTTTCACATACAATATAAATATCTATTATTGGCTATTATATACTAGAGTTTAAATTTTAATATATCATATATTTTTTAGCACCTTCCCCGTCATTTTGCCGTCAAAATAATTTAAAACAAATATATAAGGAAAAACTTTTTAAAAACTACGCTTATATTAAAATGCACTGAAAAGAAGAAAATAATTTTTTCAGACATTAGTGACAGTAAATAAAAGCGTGGAGCGCTAAACTATATCGACGTAATCTGCGTGGACGCTCCACGCTTTTATTTATAGTCACTGATGTCTAAAAAAATTACTTTCTTCTTTTCAGTGCATTTGAATATAAGCGTGGCTTTTAAAACGTTTTTTTATATATTTTTTATTTTATACTTTTTAGTCTTTTTTAAATGGAACGCAAGATATAATAATACTGGTATGAAATAGTAAGATATGGAAATACACGAGATAGAATGAGGGGATGACTCGGAGAGACGTCTATTGATGGAGTCCGAAATTGTCCGTAATGGAACTGAATGAACGGAACACCATACCTGGGGGTGGGGATGAGTCGGAGTGGGAACGCGTAATGGAGTAGGGAGCGCCGGCGCCCGGAGTGGGGATCGCTGAACGCGAGGACGTACTATGTACCGAGTGTTGCGCGACGAGATGTGACGGTTAATATTAAAATTTCTTTTTCTCCTGAATTCACAGTTTTTTAAAAAATTTGTCTTTTAATATTGCATTGTGTGTGTCTCATCCATTTCTGAGCTATGTTTAAAGTCTCAAGTCTCCAGCTCATTGGGAAGTAGTTTAAAATTGGATTACAAGATTTGACGCATATTTCACGCATTCTTAGAACCTGAAGAATGTCACAAATATTTTCGATATTTGAGCTACTAAAAATATGGCCACTGCACAGTATGGTATTTCGCCTGAAAAGTCGGAAAAAAGTCAGTTTTCAACTTCTGCGTAAGTTTGTACATCCGTGAAGTACTCTACTTCGTCGAAAGTCAAGAGATTTGACCGCACGCTTTGCGTTCTTAAACAGCCTCTGAAACAGCGTTCATTCATTAGCGATTTTCAAGTGTTCTAAGGAAATTGTGTAAATTCTTGCACTGCAAAAGCTTTTCAAGTAGCTGGACAGAGCACTATCGCACAGACCATGAATAACGTTAAAATAGTTTTTTCCGACTTTCCGGGCCAAATACTCCGCTGTGCACTGTTTAACACTCTGTTGTACAGTGGCAATACTTTCGGTCGCCAGTGTATTCCACGACCGAATCGTCAGTTAAAGTGCCGTCTCTAAAGGCAACGGCCGAGTATGTGTCATTAACGATAATGACCGCGGGCGAACTGTAATAACACTATCTATATCTCTGCCGTGGTGGAGGCAATTCAAACCCGGCCATCGAGGCCCGTTCATCTGGCGGGAAGTACTGCGATCAGGAATCGCGAGTTTCTCCCTGCCGTCCGACCGAGTTCGGTTCGAGCAATTCCAGCCCGACTTGAATCTCCCAGTAGCCATTATGGGTTTTCGGGGGTAGAGGCTGGTCCGAAAATTGATTCGTGCCGGCATGCATGCTTTAAGTTCGAAGTTTTGCCGTACGTCTATCTGGCCGGTATCGATTTGGCCCAGTTTCGCGTCCCCCGCGCGTTTCCTCGCCATATTTTAGGAATTCAGCGGGCGCGCGGCCGAGAATGAGAGAAAGAAAGACAGAAAGAAAGAAAGGAAGGAAGGAACGGGTGAAGGTAACCAGGGATAAAACAGAAGCCGGCCAGAGACGGGAACAACGCTACTGTCGAAAATAAATCAACGTTATTCTTTGCCAATAATCCCGAAAATGGAAGTACCTGTCCCGTCGTTTCGCGTTACCTAGGCTTCTGATGCAATTCCGATGCATAATGCGCGTGTGTAACGGCCACGTACCCAATCGCCTTTCTATTCCCCCCCCCCCCTTCCGCCCCCAACCACGATGTTCCACGTGAATTGTTATCACCTCCGAGAACAGATGGATTTTACGTGTAGATTTCCTGCCGTGGCTGATAGAATTTGCAGATCGAGAACATCTGTGCGGTACGTAATATCAACACTAATTCTCCCGGCCTCGGAATGAATGACGGTTACGTTTGAAGAACGTTAACGTTCATACATATTCTACGGGTCTGTGCACTAGCTTCGCTGCCTATAGTCGGAGACACGTAAGAATTTGGAGGATAGAAAACGAGTTTCGAGTCTTTCCGAGTTATTTATACATGCTTCGATACATTGAAGCAATTTAAATGCTTCTATTTACGTTTATATGTGGTACGTTTCTTTTTATTTACGACTAGCTGTATCCGGCCACGCGTTGCTCTGTTGCTAAGTCTTAGGTATTACTATATAAAAACACGCGCGTATTCGAATGCAACATTGTGTCAAAATTTCAAAGCAATCGGTGAAGAACTTTTGGAGATTTAAGATTTTGAACAAACGAACAGTTACATTTTTATTTATATAGATTAATTAACTAATTAATCTATTAGTCTATATAAATTAATTTATTTCCATATGCTCTCGTGTTTCCTTTTTAACCTAAGTACACATATGGCAGAGGTTGGGAACCTTCATAAAAACTAGCTCTTGTATTAATTAATTTAGATTTTAATTAATAAGGATCTGTGGGAGAATCTTTATATTATACAATGAGTGTAAAAAGTATTCGTACACCTTTTAAAATAGAATAACTTTTTTATAATTGTACCAATCGACCTGATTTTTTATAATCAACTAGAAGAATTGGTTTACGAAATGATATGCAAAAACGATTTTCCAAAAATTATTATAATAGTAATTTACATTCAAAAGGTTACATTCGAGGTTACATTCAAAAATAAAAAAGGCATTTTTTAAAACTTTTTATTTGGGCTCTCTTAAAGAAAATTTAAAATATATGTTTTGTAGATCTATGGTAGTTACACACGTGCTGAAAATTTCATAAAAATCGTAGTTTTACACGACTTTTGATCAGTTTCTGCTTAAAAAATCCATACAATCATATATCTTTCGATGCGTGTCGTTTTTTTCTGTGTCATACGATCTCGATGAAATTTTCAGTTCATTCAATCATTTCAATTTCAAAAATACCAACAGTGAAATATAAAAAGTTCTAGCGGTCTCCCCTTTATTATTGCCTAATTTAAATGTGGTCTCTAATGATAAAAAGGTTCTCCACCTCTGACCTATCGTAAAGTACTATCCTCCACTTATAATTTGAGCCCTTGTGCGCCCCAAAATTCCAACGAGATTATATTACCACGTGTTTTTACAATCGACTCGAAAATTTCTCTTAAAATCGTGCGAATTTCCCAATCATACGCAGAAGCCGCCTACAGTACGAATCGTGACGTCACGGGTCACCCTGTCTATTGATATTGTCTATCGACAATAGTATGTATTGTCTCGAAGGGAATTTTTTTGATGCAACGCAGGTATGAACCCGCGTTCTCGATCGCGTGCAAAGCCCACGCCATATTTAATCGACGGAACAATGGGCCAATCGCCGAACCTCCCCTCCGCTCCGGTCCCAATTCGGGGACAATCGCGCGCCGAGAGTCTTTCGCTCCACTCCACCAATGAAAAATTCGCAAGGGTAGTTGCCCCACCGCCGCGCCGTACCTGCGACCCTCGCGGTATCATTAGTATAATGAGAGTGAAAGTGAACACACGCGAGTTTTGTTATTTCCGAGTGGGACCGTGTAGCCCTGTGAGCGTGTCACCGGGTAATTTGTTATCGAGATGCAGAATGTGTACAAGTGTATCGTTATAGGGTAAGGTTGCTCAAGTCGTACCAGTGCTTAAGTCGGTACCACTTGAATTTTGAACGAAATACGGCGACAACAGCACATACAACGGCAACCAAATATACATCCGAGTCGACCAAGTTGCTTTACGTATTATTGTTTGCCATAAACCAGCCTCATTATAAATCCTGTCATCAAGTAAGTTTATTTCAATTTTCTTATAATTTTCTGCATATGTTTGGTATGTAGTTAATCTTGCAAGTAAATTATTGATAGAATTATGTTCCTTATTAAATATAAATTCAGTAGAATTCACATAATCGTTTGGTCGAAACGAAATCGTATTAATTTTATTCAGTTAGGTTATGTTTACTTTTTAAATTTAACTTGTGCCGTGTCTTAAGTCGTATCCATACGAGATTCCAAAGTCGTATTACCTCGTCAGTCGAAATAACGTCAACGCAGAATAAAGAAAACATAAAAAATACGGCAAATAAAAGAAACGCAGTAATTAATAAAAAGGAATTCGCATTAAAAATTAAAAAGAAGAAAAGCGATTGGTTTTGTTTTGTTTGTGGAGAAGATCGGGAGGAAACATGATTCAATGCTTGGCTAATGTTTGTACTAACTGAATACCTATGTGTCATGTAAACAGATTAATGAAAAATACGTTTTAATTATTTATTATCGTTGCTTCATTGAATTCTTAGGTACGACTTAGGCTATAGGTGGTACGACTTTGGAAACCGGTTACTTTAGTCGTACCGATGTAAGTTTTTAAAGATTTAGTTTATTTTACGTGAAAGAGCGTATAGATTTTCTAATTTCGTTATAATAAATAACAACAATATTAACACAAGTTTTGAATAACACATTTCATTTCTATTTATTTGATAAATCCTGTTTTATACGGTTTTTTTCTGAAGGGGTACGACTTAAGCAGCCTTGCTCTATGTATTGTATCGAAGGGAACCGCGTTCTTCATTCCGGGAGCTTCCCCCTCGCACCCCGCCCACGCCGGACCAAATTCAGGGCCAATCGCCGATCATCGGGGACTTGCCTCCACTCCGACACCCGCGATCCTGAGGATCCGATCGCGGCTCATTGTAATCTCAAAAATGAAAGTGAACGCGCGTGTGTTGTGTTATCTTCGAGCTTTTCTATGACCTTGTCAACCGCGTCGCCTGTCACCGAGACGTAGAATGTATACGCCGCTAAACAAGGACCCTTTACGTGGTACGTACCATTTTTGTGTTGCATCATTTGACAGAAATCAGTTTTATTAAAATTTTATCAGATTAATACTGTGCTCAAGCGAATTATTTATTTTTCATTGATTTAAATTTATTCTCGAATCATATTGCCTCCTCGAAATAATTTAGTCTTGTGCCGTGACGACCATTCGCATTTAAGTATCGTGGTATTGAAATCAAGTTTACTTAATTTTGGATCACATTAATTTTCATTTTTTATTCAGCTTGAATTATTTATTTCCAATTATTTCTGATTTAATCTTTGACGTTTGGTCGATTGAAATTAATGAATTTGTTCTTTCTGTCGCAGAGCCTGAGGCAAAAGAAGCCATCGATAGCTGAGATCGAGAGCCAACGTGTCGTGAATTCTTCAAAGGGGAAGATAATGTAAGTACCAAAATAGTAATTTTGTTTCAAAATTAGCTACGTGTTCCTTGAATTAAAATTACTCTGATTAAGAAGGGAATTAAAATCTGTGGGAAGAAGAGAATCTTGCAACAATAAAAACAAAAAATACGTGGAAGTATTGATAATATTAAATATTTCTACTTTGAAAAATTCATCTCTGATTAGTAGGGGTGTGCGAGAACCCAAAATATCGGGAACCCGATGGTCGGGACGAGTCGAGAAGAGGTCGAGTCGGGTTCCCGAAAATTACGAGATTCCCGAAGGAATTGGGTTCCCAAAAATTTCGAGAATATGACATAAGACATTCTTGAAAAGAATTCGTGATGGACAACATTCTTTCAATTTCTGAAACAATTTATAAAATAAAATTTATAAGACATCTAGAATAAAAAATCCGAAACTATGAATGTATTCATTAAACCGAATATAAATGATTACTGGGTTCTCGAAATTTTTCGGGAATCCCGATAAATTCGAGAATCTCGAAATTTTTGGGTACCCGTCCCGATCCCGAAAAAATTTCGTGTTCCCGACCCGACCCGATATTTCGGGTTCTCGAACATCCCTACTGATTAGGTTAACGTTTCGTAGATTTATTCTTTCAAGGGAAAGCATCGTGGGATGAATTACAATAAAGAATACAGAATCGAAAAATGCGTATCGAATCATTAGTTTCGTCTCCTCTTACTAAAAACAAGCAAGAGTCATATCACGAAGCGAGATGAAAAATAAAATTTGCTCGCGCGTAAAATATTTCATCTGGGGCAGGCATAAATTTTCGGCATATTTATTTGCATATAGAGCGTGCAATTCGCATTCATTTTGACTACGAGTGCACAGTTATTCGAATACTTTCCTCTGTTTGTGTCGGCACGCGGCTCGATATGAAGTAGAGGAGTGATCCCGGCACGATATTTATCAATGACGTGCAATATTTCCAGAATTTCAGATAGTTCCGAATGTTCGTATCGAGGGACAGGGGGGGGGAGGGGGAGAGGATTCGCACAAAGCCGGTTTCGCTCGTTGCTGCCATCAGTTTAATGGAAGCGCGCGACGACTTGAAGTATACCCAAAGGAAACCGAGAGAAGCCGAGGAGCGCGGAGCGAAACCACGCAACATCCGGGAATAGTTTAAGGCAATGACGTATTCTACGAAATGCATCCACGTTAATATTCCTCTCCCTCCCGGACTGAGGAACGTAAAGAAACGCGTGTATATCGTTAATTTTAGATGCAACGATATGTGCAAGTAGTAATGCCCGCTGAAACGAGGATCAAAGAAACTCGGCTGCCGCGCGCATGCATAACCAGGAATTTCAAAAGGGAACGAGGTTTCATTGAAAGAGAGATAGCGTATCGCGGTCGCGTGAAGAGAGAGAGAGATAGAGAGGGAAAAAAAATCGACACGAAGAGGAGTCGGACCGCTCGCGCAGAGACTGTCGAACAAAGCGTTATTTTGGAAATCAGTTGGCACGTATCCTCGTAATCGATTCGTTTAAAAGTTACGCGCATCACTAGAGTCGGTCCAAACCGAATGGAAAAATTGCAACATAGCACTCTATCAATATACATCGAGAAAGGTAGGAACGCATCGAATGAATAGAAACTCGATCAATTTAATCGTATCACTGCATAAGAGGGAACAGTTGTTCTCGCGATGCACCGTGCACATGTGTCTCGTGATTTTTCTAGCTTTCTAATCATTGTACCATAAACAAAACATGTTCATATATTTAAAGGTGGGAAATTTGTACAACCTGTATTTTGTACATCATCTCCAGAGTGAACTAAATTGATGAATAGTATTTCTGCAAATAGAGTTGTTTATGCAAAATAAAAATTATCGGACACAATCGTAGGAAACCGAAGTTCAATGAAAATGTATTTTCTCTTTTAATCGTTTTGAAAAGTCGTAAATAATATAACAACATCTTCAAATTCTTTTAATGACTTTTTACCTTCGTATTAGGCCTATTCCATTTTTATATAAATTAAATAATAAGAGAGCAGAGCAAAACTTATCATTAATTTTATAGATACACAGTTGATAATATTGTATTAGTATTTTGTTATAACTCCATTCAATTCTATTATTAAAGCAAGTAATCGGTCTTAGATTGTTTTACATCATTTGTTTATTCGAATTTGACATGAACGTCTCCAGTTTTTTATTTTCGATATACAATGCTGGGTTTATGTTATATTACATATAATAAATACAGGGTGGTCCATGCAACTTGATGGTATTTCCTTTGTTTAGTTTAAAATAAGTAGGGGCATCTTTTTTATTAAATAAACTTTTTTGTATGACCTTCGGATAAAAAAAAATGTGATAGGGGTAAAAGTTGTTCCATTTGGGGTCCTCTACAGCTGGTTAACGTTTGGCCATTTAAAAGCGGATGACCCTGTGTAAAGTGTCTTATACTTTAATGTTCAATATTAATTGTGCACATTACTGTGAGCCGAATGATATTGTGGCTTGTTTATTTGCGACTGGGATAACAATTCTGGAACCGGCCATTTGTTATTTATAATTATTTTCTTAAAAGCGACTCGTAATTACCGGAGAAGAAGATTTCCTGTTAACGGGATCCACCCGTGTAATAACAATATTGTAGCTAATTAACTGCGCATGTGAACTAAACAGCGCCAGTTCCACATTAAATATGAAACTTTAATTAATGTCTCTAATTATAAGCGTTTTAAGGATACTAATCGGTTCCTGGGGGTCGATGTAAGTCTTTAATGTTGCAGCAACTCTGCGTAACACGAGGTCTTAGAATTAGTTAAGCTGAAATGGCTCATATTGCTGGCGTCAGACTATCGAACAAAGTTTCCTGCTGAATCATCAGCAGCTTAAAGTTTCCCTTCTCGGCACTAATTAACCTCCTCCTTTCGCGGGAACATGAAATTTAATTTTCAATGAACAATAATTATAAATATCGAGATCGAGGGGCTCGCGCACGCTGGGGCACGCGGGGTCTCGTTTTATTCTATTGAGCAATTAAAGAAACCTGCACACGCACCTCAGACGGTAATTAAATTTAATTAGCCCCTGAATCGAGGCACGCGACGTTAACGTTACCTGGAAAATAGAGTTTAGACAATTTTGCTCTCTTTCGTGTGTTAGTATATTTGTTTCGTGAAATAAAATTAATTGAGCTGAAATCTTAACTGGTAATTTAATTCTTAATATCTGCATTCCACTCTTTGAGTTTTTACTGTCGGTATAATTTATGTGCTGTCAGATAGTATTTATAATAGTAGGTGAAAGTGTCCGAGTCAGAAATTTAAATTAAATAGTGGAAAATTTACGTACTGGAAATTTAATATAGTAATTAGTTATTTGTTAATTAGACAGCTTTAATTTATTTATCACGTTTAACTAGATATTTTATGGTCACTCGTTTAACGATAGTATCATTAACATGGTGCCATTTGGATTAATGAGTTTCATATTTCATTATCTTTATAATACATGCGAATATGTAACACTTAATTTTCTTTCAACTGCGTGAAGCTTTTAAAACGGTAGAGAAATTTTTATTGTCTCTAAAAGAGAGGAGTTCTTATTGTTAATTTAAAGATAATTCATTGTTTTCCTGTATGTTCAAAGTAACAATTAAATAATGTGACAGTGAATGCGTGTTCATACCGCTAATAAGACACGAGACAGAACACCATTGTTACATTAAAGTTTAGCATTCTAGTGAATCGAGTTTGGAAACATCAGTTGCAGATGCGCTTGAATACCATTTCTCTCGTGTGTCTGACCATTGCAATCATATTACGGCCACTTCCACTCTACTACTCTTTATTGCCGTGATATATTATTTAATTTCTATAATGGTTTAATGGGAATTAATAGTTGAGAAATGACAAATTTAATGAGGCTAATTATCTCAATATTGTCGGATTAGTAGAAGTCTAAGTAGAAAGAGTCGGCGATGGTCAGACAGACTAAAAAGATTTAGGCAGACATTTTATCGAAAGTTCATTGGAAAATCATTTAATCAATGATAACACACAGTGTAGAATAATGTAGCTGTCTTTAATTGAATGAAATTAGGAACGGAATACCTTAATTTCTTCTCGAAAATACTATTCATCTCCAAAAATAAAAGAGACTTTCTTAACAATTTCTATGGGAATTTCATTTGTTCAAAATCTGAAAAGTGCAGTCCATATTGTTATACACATACAACTTAAATTATGTCGAACTTGAATTATTTTTGAGACGCCCACAAGAAATTAATATTGAATTTAAATCGAAGCCCACTCACCATTAGATCGCGGATTTTGTGTATTTATGGAAACAATGAAGAAACTCCCCTTTCTTGCAATTGACAGAGACAAGTTTTATTTTGCATAAAGATCCGCAGTCTGCTGATCATCAATAAGTGAATTCGACAAATCTCTCTCGATCGCACGCATGCAAACGACCCGGCGAAGTAATCACGTCGACCATTTCGATTCGGCATTGCGCTTTCTGCCGATGGCGGTGTTCCCATCAGAGGAAACAAGAACTCCCATAAATCTTCGGTAAAGTGCGGAACAATGCTACGTATGCAATTGGATCTGGCTATATGGCGCGTTCAGGAACGGGAGTGGGGGGAGGGGGGACAACGGGAGCGGAAAAATTGGGAAATAGTCGAGTCTTGTCACGTACCTGGGAATAGGTGTCCTCCTGATAGGGAGTCCTGCGATGACACTCATCGTAGCACCTGCCGTCATATCCGCTCGGTGGCCGTGGATACGGATCCTGTACCGCAGCGGCAGCTGCACAGCAATCCGGTATCTGCGCCTGGTAGGTCTCGTAGGGACACTTGTCAGGCTGGCCTCCAGTTCGCGGCGCCTGGTGCACTCGCTCCTGGGGCCCGGTCCCGTAACCAGGACCTCCGGAGTGATGCATCGTCCTCCCCGTCGCGATCCACTTGGTCGGTCACAACCGATCACTGCATCCTCCCGCGATTCACGCGATCCACAAACGGCGCCACGTTCCTCGTCTTTGTCGCGGGACACCCTTCCTGCCTGTCCATCGTCACTTGGCTACCACGTGTCCAGCTGCGACAGCTGCCCTCTAGCCGGGACCTAACGTGGGCCTAAATGGGGTCCAGGGTGAGACGAGGCGAACCTGTCTCACCCTGATCTTAGATCCTACACCGCCCACACTTGACACTCTACAAACTCAACACACAAATACTCCTCATCAGCTTATCTCTTCGGTACAACTGGGCCTGACAGGGGGTGTTGGGTTTAGCTATTGTCATGAAACTTAAGGACGCACCTTTGTATAAACAAATTTGACTGACGGGACTATATGGATCCTTGTAATACGAAGCTCCCTCAGCTTGATCTTTGAGCCTGCACCGCCCCACACTTGACACTCTACAAACTCAACACACAAATAGCTCTCATCAGCCTAAGTCTTCGATACAACTGGGCCTAACAGGGGGTCTTTGGTTTAGATAGTATCATGAAACTTGAGGACACACCTTTGTATAAACAAATTTGACTGACGGGACTATATGGATCCTTGTAATACGAAGCTCCCTCAGCTTGATCTTTGAGCCTGCACCGCCCCACACTTGACACTCTACAAACTCAACACACAAATACTCCTCATCAGCTTAACTCTTCGGTACAATTGGGCCTGACAGAGGGTCTTGGATGTAGCTATTGTCATGAAACTGAAGGACACGCCTTTGTATAAACGAATTTAACTGACGGGACTATATGGATCCTTGTAATACGAAGCTTCTTCAGCTCGATCTTTAAGCCTGCACCGCCCCACATTTAACACTCTACAAACTCAACACAAATACTCCTCATCAGCTTAACTCAGCGCTCGGAATTATTTCATCGCGGCGGCCGAGAATCGAAGGTACGCCTCCTCGTCCCGACCGCGCGTCTCGCTCCCCGTGGCGGCCCTAGTTCTTCTAGGCGCCACGAATAGCGAGTATGGAACGCGCCAGAGGAGCTCCGAACTAGGGCCGGTACGGGCAGCGAGACGCGCGGTAGGGTCGTGGAGGTGTAGCCTTCGACTCTCGGCCGCCGCGATGAAATAATTCCGAGCGCTGGCTTAACTCTTTGATACTACTGGGCCTAACAAGGTGTCTTGGGTTTAGCTATTGTCATGAAACTTGAGGACACACCTTTGTATAAACGAATTTGACTGACGGGACTATATGGATCGTTGTAATACGAAGCTCCTTCAGCTTGATCTTTGAGCCTGCACCACCCCACACTTGACACTCTACAAACTCAACACACAAATACTCCTCATCAGCTTAACTCTTCGGTACAACTGGGCCTGACAGAGGGTCTTGGATGTAGCTATTGTCATGAAACTGAAGGACACACCTTTGTATAAACGAATTTGACTGACGGGACTATATGGATCCTTGTAATACGAAGCTCCCTCAGCGTGATCTTTAAGCCTGCACTGCTACACACTTGACACTCTACAAACTCAACACACAAATACTCCTCATCAGCTTAACTCTTTGGTACAACTGGGCCTAACAGGGTGTCTTGGATGTAGCTATTGTCATGAAACTGAAGGACACACCTTTGTATAAACGAATTTGACTGACGGGACTATATGGATCCTTGTAATACGAAGCTCCCTCAGCGTGATCTTTAAGCCTGCACTACTACACACTTGACGCTCTACAAACTCAACACACAAATACTCTCTACAAACTCAACACACAAATACTCATCATCAGCTTAACTCTTCGGTACAACTGGGCCTAACAGGGTGTCTTGGGTTTAGCTATTGTCATGAAACTTGAGGACACGTCTTTGAATAAACGAATGTGACTGACAGGACTATATGGATCCTTGTAATAGGAAGCTCCCTCGGCTTGATCTTTGAGCCTGTACTGCAACACACTTGACACTCTACAACCTTGAACAGAAATACCTCTCGTGTGACTCTTGGGTACTACTTTGCCTAAAGGGGGTCTTGGGTTTGGCGATTGCCATGGAAGTACAAACAGTTTGGAGTGGACATTTGACTGCTAGGCCTAAGTAGATCCTTATAATGCGAAGCTGCTTCGGCCTGATCTTTAATCCTGCACTACTATAGACTTGTCAGTCTACAAACACAAATACTTCTCATGAGCTTGACTCTTGGATACAACTGGGTCTAATAGGTGTTTTTGATAGGGCGATTGCCATCAAACCTAGGTACAAACACTTTCGCATAAATGAATTTGACTGCTGGATATAAATGGTTATAGTGTGAAGCTGTTTCGACTTGATCTTAGATCCTAAACTGGTAGACACTTGTCGTCAAATTTAACGACAAATACTTGTGATCGACGAGCTAACGACTCCCTTCGCGTATAATCTATACAAGGTGTTCTAAAGTTAGAGGGTTCAGAGATGTAATATTTAATAAAAATATGTTAAATGTTTTAATAATAAAATATCTCCTGACTTCGCAGTGTAGGTTATTTTTCTTAATCGCAAAATAATGTTTTGGAAAAACAGATTCAATTTGTAAAATGTACTACTAATAAATAGAATGCGGAACTTTATGCATTTATGAAAAAACTGGTTGGGTCAAATGTAAAACAGTAAATGATTTTAAAAATTCAAGAATGTTGTAATGTTGCTTTTAGTGTAACAAAGTTGTTAAAGGATGAAATTATTTTTTATGTTATTCCTGCTTCCCACAATCAGTGCAAAACATATTTATTTTGCATAAAGATCAGCCGTCAATTAATAAATAATAAACTGACTTTAATAAGTTTCATGTGAAAAATGGGAACTTTGAAAGACAGTGTTTAGTGAAAATTCACGCCAGACGAGGTCAGTATTTCGTAACTGTACGTTATGGTGGTCCTTCCGCGACCATGCTTGTGCACGTGCCACAGTATTTGTATACGCATTCATACATATTGCACCGTCTTATGAATACAAAGTATGAAGAAACAGAGGTATAGTGAGGGGAGACCCATTATTCTGGTGGCTCACGTTAAGGACTATTGCCGTCTGCATACATTACTACAATTTTCTAATGGAAGCTAATTTAATTGTAATCGTGAGATTAGAAGGGACATTGTGCCAAATTTCGGGATTCCTTAGGAATACGTAATATGATGAAATTTATCTCTTTAATCTCACGAACTCTACTACATTTCAAATGGATAGCATGTATGTTTGATGCTAACTAGTCTTCGTCATGATTCTTCATTCCTCCTAATTAAGAGATGACAGAAACATTACTGTGTTGTACACGGGCCAAACAAACTTAACCATATTATAACGATTCTTCCATTAGTGTAGGTATACTATATTCGTAATTCCATATTTTTCGTGTAAAACCATTTAAATATGCAACAGCAACAAGTAATGACAAAAATGAGTTGGTGCAACACAAAATAGAAAAAACATTAAATGAATTTAATATTATTATTTACAACCTATTAAAATTATTAAGGGGAGAAATATCAGTCTTTATGTAATTAACTTTTCGTATAATTGACGCAGACAATTTTTATTTTGTATTAAGATCCGTAGTCTACTTATTACACAGTTTGTTACGTACAAAAGCTGTGTGCTAATATAATTAGAGTGCGGCTTTCTGTACAATATGAAATTTAAAACTGCGTTACTTCTTTCAACAATTTTAATAAGTTGAGGAGAATGCAAAAATTTTTAATTCTTTTAATGCCTTTACAGTTTTAGTATTTTATCTAGTCATTTTTAATGCACAAGTCAGAATACTTAAATATGGATTGGATACAGCATTTATTATGTAAAACAATGTTTAAAATATATTCTCCTTGAAATTTAACAAAGTTCATTTGAATGTATCATGGCATGGAGAAGAGAAACATGTTTGAGGACAATTTCCTCAGCGTCGAAGTATAGTTTGTATGTATGTATCTCTATATGTATACATGTATACGTCGTCGTTTCGAGAGAGTTGGCGGGGCTGATCGCTCGATTCCAATTTACCACAGATTTTCCTTCCTACAAGACCATTATTTTCTTCCATATTTCCTGTACGAATGTTCTACGAATTTTCCTCGTACACGAGAACGTCCTCGCGAAGCGATATCGGTAGATAAAAGCTTGATTTTCATCAATCGAACAATTGAAAAATTTCTTGAAAGCAGAGTGCTCTGCAAATATATCAAAGGCAACCTTTATCTGGCTTGAGATATGCCGTATCGAAGAAGGCACGCCGTTCTATCCGTAATCCTGGATACGTTAAAACCAGTTTTCGGATTAATTTACTGTATAGTTGTGCTTTCACATATTTTTCTTATTTTTAACAAGTTATTTTTAACAATTAAAAATTATCACACAGAAAGCTTTCACATATTTTTCTTATTTTTAAGCAAGTTGCTTATATTTCTGATCATATTACATGATTATGTATGTAACTAAATTATTTTGCTGCACAGAAAGCTCAATTTTTATAATTTGTTTAAAAGTAAAGATAAAAATTTCGCTTTATTTTTAATTACACTCAAATAATGCATAATAGTGTGTGGCAGATGAAAAAATTAAGACAATCATTTCTATACACTTACTGTGTATTGCGAAGCTTCTGATTTTTTAATAAAAGTGACAACAAGATCCGAAATGGAAAATGTAACGTATTTCATACAAATACAAATAAAACGGATTATCTATAGTAAAACATTTCCATTACATTCATGAAAATACTGTCACATTGTATTTAATTCTTTTAGTCGGCTTTCAATAACGAGAAAGACCATAAAATTACATTTTCCATGGAACGAAATCGCTGGAATATACAATTCATTTAATGCTTGGCAATATTAAAAGATGAATTTTTCTATATGTAAATTGAACTACTTTTATATATTAATCCCTGTTGGCTCTCATAATCATACGAGTTTTTACTTTATTTCTATACACTCGCAGCATATTCAATCGGATACCGAAAATTTTCAATAGTCCAGAGATTAATTTTTCTCTTTGATTCCAGGCCAATCGTATCTGAATTGATCAAAATTTATAGTTGCATAAATCTCCGCCATTTATGTACTGGTTGTATCTAGATAGTGTGGAGCATAGTGCAGAGTGCATTCTCAATGATGCTATACAAGTATAAAAATCAAATGCAAATTTAAACATTTCTCAAGTAATTTGTATAATACAAACAGAAAATATAGATTGAAATATAGATGAAAGTATACATCAATATATAAATCAATATACACCATCAATGAATATTTTCGTAATATAATAAATGGTCATTAATATTTATAATTAAGAGAGTATATTATAGCGTGTGACGCGGATATAATGGTTGAAGCCAACAAGTTCTGAATGAAGAGCTATATTGAAATAGCTGAGCAGTTATAACTTTTCTGAATGTCATGCACATAATTTTAACTAACGACATATGCACAATTAATTTTTACTTTCTCCTCGTGAAACACAAAACGATGATCGTCGCATTGTAAAACGCTGTTAACGACCATGTTAAGTATGTTATCACGGCATCGCCCCGTCACGTGAGATTATTATCATTATTATCGCGATACTGTCGTTAATTTTATTCTCACACTGTCATTCGTTAAAACTGTCACGCATTCAAGCACATACAAGCCTTTAATCCGTAACCGGTTCTTCCTGAAACCAGTTCGAAACCACCGCGAATCCACAGCCCCGGATTGATAAACCAGACGAGACTTTTGTTTTACTCCACCCTAGCGCCAGCTATTTCTACTTTCACAGCATTCTCGAAACACCACTTCCGGGGAACGTGCCCTTACTCCATCGGTTTCCCTTTCCTCTGTCTTCTGCGTCGCCCATTCCTTTTCCCAGTCGACGGATACTATCTATTCCGTGAGGCGCAAAGCTTTCCCAGCCGTTCAATGACCAACTGAATATGAAGTGCAAAGAGAAAGTAACGAGTGTCGGGGAAAACTGGGGGATACTTTAGTTTTCGCCCGACACCGGTCGATTTCAGGAATACACAACTCCGTCCGCAAGTCACCAGACACTTAAATCTCTGCTCTTTAAACTATTATAACTCCGTCAGAAAAAAATCGTACAATCATTCACCTGGGCTGATTTTAAAGTATTCTCTCTCTACGAGAGCGAGAAATTTTTTATCTTATTGAATCCATCGTACATTTGAAGACTGAAGCTTCTGCTTTAAAATGACCCCTCGATAGTCTCTCTATTTTTTCTTGACACGGAGTTATGATAGTTTAAATATCAATTATGTAGCAGGAGGCTCGAGAGCACAGGTTTTCTAGTTGAAAATTTTCAAAACGTCTCTCTGACGGTAGGAAAGTCTCTTTATTGTCTGAATCTACCGTAGATTGTGGGATTAATGTTCCTCCTTTGAAATCAGCTCTCAAAAGACACTGTACAATTTGTTTCACCTAAATCCGTCACGCATTCGAAGATTGAAGTGTTTCTTTGAAAATGGCTACTTAAAAATCGCCCTAAGGTCTTGTTCTACCAAATTATAATCATTTACGAGATAGAATGTCGTATCATCTCTTATCAATTTCTGCATTAATTCAAAATGATCGACTTCTGAAGCAAATGCACGACGCCCTCGCATCAGGATTTGATTCACTGAAATTCACGCGATCAATCATTCTACAGTATCTGGAACTGAATGTAGCATCCGCAGGTAGAAAATTACAATACTAAATAGATGCAACATTGACGGATGTTCGGATCAAAACATCCCACCGGAAGAGCAAAGTTCTCTTAAACCTGGACCTATGGAGCGTTGAAAAATGAAACAAAGGGAAGCAGGTCAGCAAAAAAGATGTTGAATCGATAATTGTAGAATTGAAGAGAGTCGACATCGCTGTCCCCATGTATCCGTTTCTCTTTTTGCTCTCTTTCCCGCGGATCTCATCCCTCGATCAGAAGTATTCCCGCGAAAGTGGAAGCTCTTCGGGGCTTTCAGCGATCAGAGGATTCTCGCGACGAGGCAAGGAGAAAGTAGGAGATGCCGTGGATATGAAGGAGGTTATAGGGGGAAATGCTGCAGAACAGACAGAGTAGAAAGAGGAGGTAAGGAGTTAAGAACTCGTCTGTATGATTTCCTTGGCGAGGCTGCGCTGTTTTATTCATCGCCATAGTCACGAGGGTAAAATAGGATTGGTCGGTTTCAGTCGGCGGGCAGGGTTATCCTGTGGACACTCGATTAACGAAGGGAATCTTGTTTTCGTTTCATTATCTCGGAGCTTCTACTAAGAACGAATTGTTTTCTGTCAGTCAAGCCGACCTCTCGTTCCTTTCCTGGCTGCATCCTATCGTCTACTTTGTCTGCCACCGTTAATCGAAACGCCGTCTCGTTAATTCATCTGGCGTTCGAATCGAACCCCCCCTCGAACGCCTACAGGGTGTCTCAAAATCTGCTACGTAAACACAGTAATTACCAGACATACGTGAACACTTCGGGACATAAGCGTCACTCGTATCGTGTACAGTCACTATTTCTTAACCTCTTTCTGCTAGAACGTAGAAAAGGATAGTAAACAATAACACAACTTAATTTTTCTTACTTATTTGTTTATGAAACTCTTATATTCGTGACATTTTTCTGATTAAGACGACACCAATCACTGTACAATTTGGAGCATATCTACTAGTTTAATTCACGATGTAATAGACACTCGATTATTCCAAGTGGAGTACGAGTATTTAACTAATGGTACAGTTATCTAGCTGCATTGCTAGATTGAATCTTTACCGATCGAGGTTCTACTAAATCGTGAATTAAACAGGTAAATATAATCCAAATTGTACAGTGTTTGGGCTCGCCTTAATCAGAAAAATGTCACGAATTTGTCACTAAAAGATTCAAGAAAGAAATATAAGCATATAATGATTCATACGAATTATTAACTTCTAATGTTCGGGGTCTCTAATTTCCTAGTGTTAAATAAAAAAGGAGGGGATAAATTCGAAGCTTTTCAAAATGAGATTATCTCGGCCACTGAATTTTGTCGTACAGGACGGCCTGGGGAAGGTGCAGTTACGACAAACCGTCAGGTTTCATTCGAGTTTCGTCGACGTTTAGAAACGGGCAGAGCTAAAGGTGAACGTAGCAAGCGTTCTTATCTGCTTCTTTGCCGACGTAATCCGACACACGATTTCCTCGGGATAGCCATGTCTCGCGGCAATAACAATAATTTGTCGTCGGACACTTCAACGGCTTTCCCACGCGGGAATTATCGGGCGTTCGCGAAATAAAGGCTGTGTCACAGTCGAACGGCCAATACGGTTCTCACCCTCCCTCACTCCCCCCTTCGCTCTATCTCTGTGCTGTTCTGATGCGCCGGCTAGATAATTTTCTCTCTCACTGGATCCGAAGGCGTCTCACCGGAGCGAGACGAGTCTTCATCGTTTCAAGGTAGCGCCCGATGTTCGTCTCTTCTTCGAGCGCGATCATCAATCTTCAGACGCGGGGGGGCTAGGTAACACGTTCATCTCCCAATTACGGGCCTCTTCCTTCCGGGAAAAGGGATTTGCATCCCCGAAGAAGCACGGCACGACGCCCGGTCAAAGACCCTTCGATAAATCGACTTTTCAGACGTGTGTTTTTCAACACCTTCTCGCGCACGGCTGAACCCTTCCAACGCACAGTTCTATTAGCTCGTTGAAAATGAAATCCCCGTTTTCGGAATGCAAATTTTATGTTACTGAAATACTATTACAGTCTACAGGTTTATATTAGACAGGTACATATTATATTGAAAATATGAAAAGACTTTATTAATCGAAGCAATACGGGAGTTTAGGAAATTTCAAGGTCACTTTCATTTTCTAAAACAGAAACATACATTTTTTTATGCACTATTCGGCGGAGCTCGTCATTCTCTATAAAAAAAGTATTAACCTATGTATGCCAAAAAATTACGAATTTAAAAGATACGTCAACTTTAATTTTGTTGAATTCAATTCAAAATACATATGGTAAATATAGGGTCTCCACTTTCTTACTTAATTTAAAGTCATCATACATAAGTAGAACCTATTATGTATAAGCCATTAACGTTGTAAAATAAATAAGCAGGCCTTTATCCATAATCAAATGAATGTATTCCAAAATGTAAGCAGCACATGTCTGCAGTATTTCGATGCTAGCAATGCATCAATTTATGAACGCAGTTTCAACACAAAATATGGTATATTATATAAATATGGGGTCTCCAACTTTCTTCCTTAATTTAAAGTCACCCTACATATGTAGAACCTATTACGTAATAAGCCATTAACATTGTAAAATAAATAAGCAGGCATTTATCAATAATAAAATGAATGTATTCTAAAATGTAAGCAGCACATGTCTGCAGTATTTGGATGCTAGCAATGCATCAATTTATGAACGCAGTTTCAACACAAAATATGGTATATTATATAAATATGGGGTCTCCAACTTTCTTCCTTAATTTAAAGTCACCCTACATATGTAGAACCTATTACGTAATAAGCCATTAACATTGTAAAATAAATAAGCAGGCCTTTATCCATAATCAAATGAATGTATTCCAAAATGTAAGCAGCACATGTCTGCAGTATTTCGATGCTAGCAATGCATCAATTTATGAACGCAGTTTCAACACAAAATATGGTATATTATATAAATATAGGGTCTCCACTTTCTTCCTTAATTTAAAGTCACCCTGCATAAGTAGAACCTATTACGTAATAAGCCATTAACATTGTAAAATAAATAAGCAGGCCTTTATCAATAATAAAATGAATGTATTCTGAGATGTAAGCAGCACATGTCTGCAGTATTTCGATGCTAGCAATGCATCAATGTTATGAACGCAGTTTAAACACAAAATATGGTATAAATATAGGGTCTCCACTTTCTTCCTTAATTTAAAGTCACCCTGCATAAGTAGAACCTATTACGTAATAAGCCATTAACATTGTAAAATAAATAAGCAGGCCTTTATCAATAATAAAATGAATGTATTCTGAAATGTAAGCAGCACATGTCTGCAGTATTTCGATGCCAGCAATGCATCAATTTATGAACGCAGTTTCAACACAAAAATTCCTATCTTTTAGAAGAACATATTAGAAAGACTTCCAAAATATGTCCCCAATATAGACAGAGATATACGTTGCGAATTCAGACGAAGCTTTCGAAAATGTAGGTCAAAACGGAACCCGACGCCGGTTGCTTGACTGTAGAATTCGAAATTTTCGCGATTAGAATGATCGACGGTTTTCCAATAGCACTCTGTTCGAAAAGAAGAAAATCCAACAGTTAGATATAACGCCTCGCGCGAAACAATTGCGCTCGTGATTCAGTCTCTTTGAAAATGACATTTGTGTCGTGATCCATGGATCCTTCGAGCATCCTTCGCTCGGACTGTTAATAGAAAGCTACCGAAGACCAGATTAAGATACGACATTGAATAGAAAGCCTTCTTCTCCTTCGTCTTCTCTGCTCGGCACTTTGTGTCATCGCCAGTTACTTTGAAAATGAGAGGCACACATCTCGCGATTCTTAGGGCAGTCTACATCAAAGAATTACGACCTCGTTCTGCTGTACCGTATATACGCATATACTGCACTGGAAATTCTCGATTTTAAAGAGGTAGTGGCGAGTGAAAGGAATCGGCCATGTTTCCCTTCTCGGGGAAAACGGAGAAGGAATGCTGGGACCGACAAAGTCCTGCCAAGGATCGCAGTTCAGCTCCTTTCGTCTTTCGAGAAGAGATTGCTTCTTCGCAATGTCAAAATGTTAGAGCTTTTCACGCTATTTGCCTTTCATAATCCGTCGCGAGCTTAATTAATGCTCTGGATACTTTTTGCAACAGAAAGATTCTCGCCAGAATGTTTGGATGTTTTCCAAATGCTTAATCGACTCTTGTACATAAACTCAATACTGGTTTGTTTCAATGTTACAATAGTGAGACCTTGATATTATTGTACAATTTCTTGCACACGTTTTTTTTAGATATTTCTTGTAAATGTACAGTCAGTGTACCAAATGTGTAATCTGTCTCGCTCATTTGTTATAATTAATTAAAGTTTGGCGACTTTGACAGTATACGTTTGGTGTGTGTTATATTAAAATTTGGTTAACAAAGCTACTTCTTATTAAACAAATAGCCAAATGCTCTGTAATCGTTATACTATCGTTCAAAAGAAATTGAATTAGTATTAAAAAGACTGGTTGCAGATGGTTTGTTGGTATATACATAGATACATTAGTCAAAAGTGGATAATACAAAATTATCTTTGAGATATATGTTAAATTTTTCATATCCAGAAGAAGCATATTCAAGACAACAATAATAATATAAAAAATTCTTACAAGCACAGACGAATGGAACAACAATTGCAACAGGATAAAATGCGAACGACCAAAATTCGTTATCCAAGCGGTACCGTATATTAAGTACTTCTGAATTTTCCTAAGCATATTACAGCAATTACTTCATTATAATACGATACTCCTATTACAGTATAGATATTCCTATAAGAAGATTACACGTATAATGAAGTGGTTCGAATTTCCTATACAATAATTTAATGCTTAATGGCCCGCATTATATTCTCACGAAAACCAAATATATCGGCAAGATTTGTTATTTGAACGTTTGAGGATTTTTGGAGAAACAAATCCATGAAAAATCAATTAAATCACTGGCCCAGATTTCCGATTAGGAAAACATCTTCTATCCGACGAATCTTCGATGTTTCTCAAAGTGTACGACTTCCGTTCTGCTCTTCTATCCTCGCGGCAGTGGCTAGATCTCTTTTTCCAGCGTATCACACTCCCGTTCTTCCAAGGTGCACGTACAGCGCATCCTTCCTTTACCGGAAAAAGACTACATTTCTGGGAATCCTCGGATAACTTTCTCGTTTCTTTTCCGGCTCACCTATTTCTTTATTCTCATGATGCTCCCGCGCATCATACGAGGTTCGACACAGACTTCCGATGACACGTACCGTTGAAACTGTCCTCTCGTAACTTTTTTTTTTTGCCCGGGCTGATGTCTCCCCGAGTACGTCGTTGGATTCTATTTATTGTACGCACCGGGCTCTCTGCTCCCTTTGAGAATTGATAACAATGGGAATCCGTGGAACTTTTCGTTCTTATTCAAACTTTCACGGAAACTAAAAAGAAAAGTTCGAGGTTCTGATTCATTTAATACACTCGTTGGGAAACGTGTACGGTGATGCTTCGATACATGTTTGCGAAAATTCAGAGACCAAAATGTTACCTATATCGTGTACAACAATAGTTTTTTATTGACCTCTTACTGTTAGTGGCAAATGTAAAAAAGACTATACTAACCCAGTGACAAATTTTTTTTGTTTTTTATTCTTCTTTTTATGAAACCCTTACCACCATATTCGCGACATTTTTCTGATTAATGTTATTCAAAAGACAACGCAGTTTGGATTACATTTACTTGTTCAATTTACTAGATCGTTGGTTCGGATAATCGAGGATCAACTGAAGAGTGAATTAAACAGGCAAATATGTTCCGAACTATGTCATGTTTGGGTTCATTTTAATCAGGAAACTGCCACAAATATGTTAGTAAATGTGTAGTAAAAGAATAATTAAAAACAAAAAAGTTTTATTGTTGGATTAGATTATAAATAACCCACCATTTATAATTCAGAAGTAACGTTTGTAATTAATTCGAACACTATCACAGTTAAACATAGATAAAACGTTTGGATGAGTAATCGTGAAAGTAGTATACAAGGTGATCCAAAAGTCACGAGACTATTTCATACATGTAAATTTTTAGGAATTAAAAGAGTCATTCTTTTGGACTACCCTGTAATTAATTTCAGAATATTTCAAGAACTTATATAATAGCCAATCATGTTTTCGTTTCAAAGTTGAAGGTCTGAGCTGATCAATCAATGATCTAATTTAATCAATGATTTAAAAAATTAATTATTGTTGTGTGTATCATAGAGAAAAGTGAGTGAAGTAGTGTATATCTGTGAGAAAGTGAAAGGAACGTTGACGTCGAGCATAAGAAAAGAAATTCTGGAGTTCCGGCGATCAATTTTAGCATTCTGGCAAATTTATCTGATTCTTCGTTCGCGTATTGACTTATCGTTGCGGAAATTGTGCCTCAAATATACATCGGAAACGTGTTTCGACATCCTTACAAGCTCTTTACGAGTTTTTTTTTTACGAGTTCCTCCTCACACGAAGAAAGCAGTCCTCGCGCAAACACGCATTCAACACTTCCGTTTATTGAATTCGCATACCCATTGCGATTCTATGTACTGGCGATTTGAAACATAGTAAACCATGTATACCACAATATTAGAAGACACTCTGACACATACTTTTCTGTGTACTCTCGCCAGTATCAGACACGTGTTCCCAACGAACATATTCACTAACACTTCCGGCCAGCTGCGAACTCGGCGATCCTTAAATTCTCGGAGTTCCGAACTTTGGAAATTATGCGAACGGTGTAAAAGTCTATGGAAACGTTTCATCATTGAAAATTAGCGTTGTATGCTTCTATCACTTAAATATTAATAAGCCATGCTATAGCAAATTTATAAACAAATGGATTAAAATAATTTATCGATTAGATGCCTCTTGCTTTTATATAAGACTAAACAATGTAGTGCTAAAAAATTTTAATGAAATAATGAAAAATATGGAAGAAGCGCGAATGGTTTAATAAAATGTTTTTGCTCATTGCATTAACTGTAATTAGTGAATACTAATTAAGCTTGAGTGGATTTCTTTTCTCCGTTATAAACTTTCGGAACTCATTTGAGTAGCCGTAATTATAATGCAGATGCATTTACTCCTAATGCACAAAACATAGTGAAATGAAATTTCACTGTAAAATTTCGCAATATATTATTATAGAAAATAGCATTATGCCCATTTTTCTTTTTCCTAAATTAGCTTCCAGAATTTCAAATTTGCACAGAGATCCAAAACATAGTGAAATGGTTCGTAGTCATCTCTAGGGCAACCCACAGTGTTAGATATAATTTGGTTTGTGATCACACCGTGGTTACGGTGTTTATTGTACTGAACCACTGTGTAAATATAAATATACAATCAATATACCAGCCGAAATTGCAGTAGGCAGAAACTCTACATTGAATAAAGCAAACAGGACAAAAAAAAACATAATCGAAATTAGTAATTTTATATATTTTATTACCACGCTTCTATTAGCTTGCAGTGTCGTTGTTGTATGCGTCAAATCTTGTAATCGAATTTTAAACCACTTCCCGATGAACTAGAGACTTGAAACTTTAAACATATCTCAGAATTGGATTAAAAAACAGATTTTAAAAAAACTGTGCGTTCAGGAGAAAAGAAAATGTTATATTAAAATGCACCAAAAAGGAGAAAATAATTTTTTAGACATTAGTGACTATAAATAAAAGCGCGGAGGGCCCACGAAGATTTTTCTCCTTTTTAGTGCATTTTAATATAAGCGTGATTTTTAAAAAGATTTTTTTTATATATTTTTTTTTATTATATAAATGTTTGCGTCTCTTGCAATAAACAGCTCTAGTTTCTTCACATCGAGATGAGCTAATAATATAACCATGAACAGTAACGAAGGGTGACATAATTTATTAGAAAATACAAGAAGAACAGACAAATTTCATTATACCGTTGCATTATTTCCAGCTTATTACAATTATTCAGGAACAAATGTGTCGATGATTATAAAAGAGTGACGAAGTCATGGTTTATTTCTTCGAAAAGTTTGCGCCCGATTTGCTAAAAATATTTTACCATGATTCAACTGTAATGTATAAGTTTTCAATTCACTATGTAATTATTAGTGAAGCCAGTCGACGTAATACATAACCAGCAAAAAGATGAATTCGTTCGGAACGTTGACTCGGTTAGAGATGGACGCAGACAATTTTTAGTCCAGTGATCAAATTGTGAGATGTCTATAATGGTTCCCAGAATAAATAGTACGTAATAAAATTCGGCTTCGGAAAACAATGTTCGCTCTGGACGAGCAAACGGTTCGAAGAATGAGTAAAGGACCATCTATTTGCCATTATAGCCGAGTACTCCGGCTGTAATTCACTATTACGAAAAGTGCTTCTCAAGGTAAATATGATTCACCGAGGATCCGCATTGAACGATGCCGAGAGAGCACACAACGCTAAAAAAAAAAGACGAGGAATCCGGCCGACTTCTCAAGTCCCTTGAAAATTTGTAATTCAGAAGCACCTTGCTACTTACTCGATAAAGAAATTTTTTTTTTTTAGGGAAACACTTTCGCGTAAGAGCCCTTCGCGGTCGCGCGCGAGCGCGTTTTCACCGCTTCTTCTCCTCTCGGTATTTGCTACATTGCCGATAGTAAAAATCGCGAAGGCGTGCCCGCAGGATTTTGTGCGGCGAATCCTCCGGGTAAGTTCTGAAAGCGGATTTAACGTAACGAACCCTCGCGATATTCAGACCGCAGTCGCTCGTAAATTTCCTGGACAGATAAAGCTCCGCCGGACGAGGTAACCGGAGAAACGTTCCGGAACTCCTGTTTATCTCGTCGAATTCCGAGAATTTTCCAGCGAATCGGGGCATGAATTTTTAAGTTCGGGCATCGCGCACCGCGTTCGTTCATCGATTACTTCATTCCGGCGCGGCGCGACGCGGCATCGGCGTCGGCGGTTGTTGCACGGCCCGAAATGAGAGAGTCGACGACGCAAAACTTTACGTCTAACCGCACGCCAAAGTGAACCGGCGAAAGAGCCAAAGATAAAAAGGGAACTGCGGAACCGCTAAAAGAAACTCCGAGTATCGCGTGACTCCGAAGATCCTTCACTTACGGAAAGAAGACATTCGATAGCGCTCCTCCGGAACTTCGGGAATAACGAAGTAATTTATGGCTTCCTCGGCGAATGGTCGACCAACATTGCCGATTCAAAACTTACATGGATTCGTCCGAAATATTTTCGTGACGTTCTGCTACATTGATACAGGCCACTCCTAAACATCCCTTTCAGATATAATCGCAGCGTGGACCGTTTCTATGAAATAGCTGGAATTAACTCGAAAATTTTCGAGAACTTAACTCTTCATTGAGTTGGAAAAAAACACTAACTTATATCTGGTTTTATCTGTTAAATAAATTATAGTCATGTTCAGGTCCTTTGAAGTAAAAGCTAAACACACATATATAATATATACGTTGTTAGTTTCCAATCATTTAATATGAAATTCAATTTTATTGTAGTCAACATTTGGCCATTAAAAAATACGTTTATACGATAAATATAAATGTTGTTTTTTCCTAGTAAATTATAAACGTCAAAGAACTTCTATTCATAGTGATCTTAAAATAAATAATGTGCAAGGGGTGAAGCTTTTAGATTTCCAAAAAATCAATTTTGTTTTACATTTTCTTTGAGTGTTCTTAAATAAACAAAAGGACTACACAAGTCAACATATTTACTTTAAAACGTACTCTATTAGTTACCAATTAATGTGTGTGTCAGGTGCTACAAGAAGAATACACCTTTTATGCTTTAATTTTATGCTTTAAGTTGTTCATGTGCATTAGCACAGAAAACTCTGCTGTAGAAGTCCAGTTTTAACATTTTCATTTGATTTTTTTAAACGAAGCACATCCGATATTGTTCGCACATGGTTTTTTTCGCGCAGAATTGATTTAACTCGGTTTAGAAGAATGTAAAACTCTCTGTTTGTGCGATTTATTTTGATTTAATATACATAGTTCACACAGCGCTTTTTTTAAATCTCGATTTGGATTAAACGCTGTGGAAATACTCTTATATAAAAAACCCCCTCGCAGTTAGATTTATAGGTAACATACCGCTTGTACCGGTTTTATTTTTTGATGCAGCTTTAACTTTGTAAATGTGCGTACCATGCAGTGAAGTGCTGAATATAAAAACCGCGTAAATAACTACATGAATGCACAGTAAAATTTGTAACTGTGTTTCGACATACCCAATCATTGCTGACATACTATTTTTTTTATAAAAAACAATTCTGTATACATAGTAGTAATTGTTACGAATTTACAAAATATAAACTGTGTAAATGTTATTTAAAAAGAACGTATAATTTGTACTTGGTTTTCATGAAATCCATTTTATATTTTTTGATGTGGGTTGTACTGGCAATAAGTCGGTGATTAATTAATATCGGTTTTTATCTACAGTATAGTGAGTGACTTTTACTATACTATAGTAAATATGCTTACGTTATAGAGTGACCAGAGTTGGTAAAAAATTTTATTTACATAAAAATGTTTGCCCAACTCTGATAGTGACAACTACATTGCGTTACTCACTACAGAATTAAAAAGTATTCCAAAGAATACAACCGAAATCTAGAAAACTATGGATATTATATAATTGTTTAAAAATCACAAAAATATCATAATACATTGACTACTACACCGATGCAAATATTTTTGCAGTTTTCTGAAAAACTCAAGTAGAATTCAATTAACATTTAATAATATATATTTTCTTCTATACTCGGAACAGCAAAATTCCTTTTTGTTGGATTCAATATTTTTACGGTTTCTTCAGAAACCCATCTGCCATGTAAAAACAGAATTGGTTGTATATCGCCGTGCACATCTTGTAACGGCAACCGTAGCGCCGACATGCTTCCTTCATTCCTAGCCGACGGGAACCAATCAATCGAAAGTTTTTATCAGGAAAAGTTTTCAGCTTCCCGAAGACTTAATCGCTTCGAAAGCGATCTTCACTTTCCGAAAGCCGATTAGACCTCGGTTCTACGGCCGGTGACTTTCTTCGGGGCTGAGCGCTGCGTCTCACATGGAAACCTCCCTTTAGACTTCAAACGGGGTCTCTCCGGAAAGACACTGTGAATCAGTTTAGCTAAGTATCGGGTTTACAACTTCAGAATATGCTTCCAGAAAATTATACGACCATGAGTTACCAGTAGACTCCGAATTTTCTGCATCTACCACAAAAATGAGTAGGTGAAATATAGAAGAGTAGAATTTTTCTTAGGAACATTATTTAACACTAAACCTACCACGAGGGGTCAAATAACCCATTTTACATTTCTTATTTGACAATTATTGAAATTGTAAAGATGTGTTCATTGGAATGTATTAAATATATTTTTTGACTCCAGTACATATTATAGTAAAAATCGCACAAAATATAAATAAATTTAATCTTGTTATTTTTATAATACTATACACACATCAGTAAATTAGTGTTAATAATAATACAATTATAATATTTAGAACATTATTAAAAGTGCGCTTTTTTTTTAAATAAAAAAACAAAAACAAGTATCAATAAAAATGGTCTTTAAATAAAAATGTTGCATATTTCATTTACTAACATTTTCGAAAAAAACTGTCTTCTGTTTCCCACTTACTACATCGTGGAAAAATATCTTTGAAAAAGATTAACGATAGATTGTTAAAATTAGTCCGGGTGTATTGTTGTACGGTTTCTTTTTTCAAAATCGTAATAGTTTAAATATATCGACAGTGGTTCTCAAAAATCTAAAACTTATTGCGGCAATGATTTGTGGAGCCGCTTTGATTTGATTGCACACGTTAACTGGTGGCATGAATGAAAAGTCACGTGACTGTATCGCGACACTCGACGCGTTAGCTCTGTAGTACAAATGTGTTTGAAAATGCGCAAGCGTGTACATAAGAAAACAGGGCGTGAGAGCAGGAGGGTTAATGGTCTGACTGCTGATGATCCCCTCTTCCGAGTAAAACTGCCCCTGTTATATGGTGCAGACATTAAAAAGTTGTAGAATAATGTAGCTGTGAACTTTAGACGTTGGATTGGGCCCATAATTGCACCCTTCCTGACGAAACCCGTAGTTTGCATCACTACCGATCTGTACACAGGGTAGTTTGAAAATTAGTCCCCATCATTTTTTAAGCATACCCAATAGTTTGACAGAAATATGTTTCCAAGTAAAATTTATTAGCTTGCAATAAGATTGTTGCAATATAAAAATTAAAAAAAATTGTTAGTTCGAGTAAAAGGCATGGTCACCACTTTTTAAAATGTCAGTACATAGTGTTGACAATGATTTAGTATGTACCTTGAGGTGACCTTGAACAGAGAAATCGTCACAAATCTGTCGCTATAATATCTCGCCCTAGTTCATTGGTATTCATAGTAGTCGAAGCAGCTTTTGTAAAAGAATTTTTCTTCACAAAGAATATTACGTCATTTCTATACTAAATAAATAAAATACCAATACTAAAGTTATACCAGAAGTAAAATACGCAACTGTGTGAATACATTGAAAGAATTTCTGAACGTCGTTACATTATTTTTGACTTACTAAAATAATTCAAGGAAAATACATTTCGAGCGAATTTCCTTGGAAAATTTTAATTCTGCAGAAAAAATCGCAGTCGACTTGTAGATCGAATCTGTCCAGCAAAACCGAGGGCTACGTAAACAAACATTTAATTTCGAAGATAATCGGTATTAATAATAATAATATTATTATGATTGAATGCTTAGGACAATGTACGAACAGGAACAGCGTAAAAGCAATACGACAAGACTTCCGAAGTATCAGCGACAAAAATAAAATTACTTTTACGGATCGCACTTTCCGCAAGGACGAATATAAATGCAGATACCGGGCGCGCAGTGTCTTTCACGGAGCTCCTGAATCCCGTGAAACTTTTTAATAAAAGAAATCTCCACGGTGGACTGAAAATTTATTGGTACAGAAATAATTTCGCGGGGAAGAAGTTCCCTGTAAGACGGAGAGTAAAAATGAAATCCGCAAACGTATCGGAATAGATACGATTCTCGTGTGTCTCTTTTCACCGAGTATCCATCGTAAATATGAGGGAGGTGGGGGTGGAAACATAAATTTCGTTTTTTGACAGAATGCAACGTGTTCCCTGTACCATACGGACAGTGACTTATTTTATCAGAGTTTTATTCATCCAGTCCACACTCAATCTGTCAGCTTCCACTCGCCACTCTCTCTATCTCGGCCCAGTTATATCTGTTTCTATTGTGTACATTTTTTTTCAAATTTATGGCCATTGATCTTTTTTAATTGCCTCGCGCGAGATGATTGTTAGCCGTTCTGCGATGGGGATGTCTTCGCTAACATTGCACACAAAAATCAATTCGCAGTTTGATATTGAATTTTATATCAATATACTTCGTTGTAATTATTTATAAACATACAATAACAAACTAGAGTAAAATCAAATGTTCCCTCCTGGGGTCGCTCGTCACCCCAGTCAAACTTACTGTACACTGATTTTCCTGTTAGCATTGTAAGACAATTGTTAATGCGAAATTTCTTAACCTTTTTTCGGCATTTAATGAATTTTAATTATATTTGCGAAGACACTATATAGGTTTATTATGAAATTATACGTTCATAACTTCAGGAATTAGATGTGTCCTCTGTCGCCATCGACATTCATTCCGAAATGGATAAAGTAGCATCCACAATGTGCTCCTAGAATTTAGCTCTTCATTTACGGCTACAATTTTCTCCTAGGATTTATCCCTATACAGTAAAGTCGCGTTTACTGTCCACGATCGGGTACGCGATCACTGTTCAGTGCCTACCCGCCCCACTGTCATGCTGTCCTTACGTTCGGCTTTCTTTTGAACCCTCGGCGCGGTAGACGCAGTCATAAAAAAAGAATGTCGGTATGCGATCACTGTCCGTGCAGAACACAGGCTATTGTACAGTAAACGCGACTTTACTGTATTTCGCAATAAACTTCTACGAAATATTTGTGTTATTGTCTGCAGAAATAGGAACAGAGCTGCATTGACAGTATCGTTCTAAACGATCGCATGCTTCAGAAGCAAAAAATCAGCGTCCCAGAGTCCAAAAAATATTTGAACCCGTTGCAAGAATAAACGATTGCCGGCAATCGGCAGACTCATCTATTTAGATTGCAGATCGATGTACATCCTATCAGGAACATAAATCCTGTTTCCTGACGGACACAGGAACTGCCAGCGTGCAGCTATCGGCTTATTCCATTGTTCTTGTATTTGTCGAGTCCGCGTTTAGCCTTTCCTCGCTCCCTGTTCTTTCTTCCCCGTCATTTTTTCCCCTCCTTTTTCTTTCAACCAGCAGCGCCCGCCTTCTTCTAAGCTATTCATCGAATTGCTCAATAAGGTTTCGCAGTTGAACCTTCAGGTCAGAGGCATTCGTCGAAGGCTTCGCAGTGCAACGACCTACCAGCACGGGCGTAAGCTCCTTTTTCTCAGCAGATTCAACGAAAGGCGATTGTTTTCGTTTTCCATTAAAAGCTGTTTATAATGAGAAAAAAATCATCTATTTCATTCAACAGCTTTTAGATCAGTAGCCCTTTGTTCCCACTAGGAGAAATGGCGTTCGGACGCGAAGCTGTTTGATTTGCAGATTCATTTGATTCGAACAATTCGATCGAACCATTTGCACTTTGTGTGTCAACCTGAAATTCCATAAAATCAAAGTAATGTATTGAATGGAGTAAAAATTTAAATGTTAAGGTTTATGATACTGAGAGTACATTAACGTAAAAATTAATTTATATTTTACATCTAGACAAATAAATTCGACTCCCATTTGTGGGAGACGCTGCACTGAAAGTGTTAATTATCAGTGTCGATGTAATATGAATTTTTAAAATCATCTGTATAGATTCCTACTTTTTTATTTCATTTTTGTAGTTTAGTTTAGTAGTCTTATTTTCAGAAAGGATGTTCATTCCGGGAGCTTTGCTTTGCTGATTCATTTATTTTAGATAATTTCGTTGGGTCATTAATTAACAGCGTCGACGTAATATCAATTCATAAAATTATCTGTGAACACAATGTCATTCCTAATTGCATTTTATAATAGAATCCGAGTCTCTTTAATATGTACACTGCTCCGTGAACGTTCGATACTCGATTGCAATTAAAATGATTATTTGGGATAATAATGTAATATCATAATTAAATTTCGTGTTGATCAAACCTTTACACGTGCACTGAAGAAAATCGATCACAGTTCATCATACTACGTATATGTAAACATAACATAGGCCTTTTGTTGTAAACAAGTGTTACAATTATTATAAAACATTGTAGAACATCTATGTTTACACATTGGGTTACATAAATGTTTCCATTAAAATCGAAGTACGTTAAACAACTATAATACATAAAATAAAATGGAAAACTTCGTCAAGTATAATATACTACTTAACACAACTGAAAACCAAGAAAAAGAAGCTTGAATTTCTGTATTGATTAATTTTAATGAGTTGGAAATCATATAACTGAATTATATGAATGTTTTCAATGTTTTGTATTTGATAAAATGTGATAAAAAGTGGTGATTGAAGTAAACCGTGAAAATGAACATTCTCCAGAAATTTAACCATAAGTTACACTCTGTGTTATATCCGAAAATTCCGTTAGCAGAAGCTGTCTTTCATTCAGGGACCGTGTCTCGCAGCCTCGACGAACGGCCTGTCCCAGTTCTTGATATAACGACCTCAAGGGGTCGATCAGAACGTAAGCCCCCTCATCGATGTCCAACGACTTGCCGACGAGCTTCCACGTCTCAGAAACAACATGAAGGACGGGTATTCCACGTGACCTACACCGCTTTCTTCGGTTATCAATGCTGATCACCGATGCCGATCTCATGCGCGTGAATTTTTTGGCTTTTAACCTTGAATCTTTCCGGAAGGTCAGCCATACTTCGTTGCTAGGCAGAGCATGTTTTCACTCGTACCGTGGAAGTACAGTAATGTCTCGATACAAGTGAAAACATTGGGACTGAAGTTTAACTTGTATCGTCTAAACATTGTCTTGATCTCCGAAGACGGGTAAACAAAACTTCTTTGTTTCTAATGATTTTTAAACAACACTTTCATCGCCATATTCGTGACACTTTCCTGATTGAAATGATACCAAACACGACACAGTTTGGACCCTATTTACTCGCTCAATTCGCGTTACAGTGGAACCTCGATTATCCGAACTGATCAGTAGAACATACAGTGACTCCCATAACTTTTTTGGTATTGGAATATACGACTTGAAATTTTTGGGGAAGTTGGAACAATTGGTTTGCTCCACAACGTGGCAAAAATTTTTGAAAAAAACTGCAAGTTGTCGGAATTGCAGAGAAAATACTAAAAGTTGTATTTTTCAATTTTTTTTATGTGGGCATATATGGAAAATTTATTTATTAATATTCCGAATATTAATGGGAGTCACTGTACCTAGATTAATTTTTTACTGACATGTACAATTATTATTTGTACACTAGGGAATTCAAATGTCATCGGTTCGGATAATCGAGGTCCGCTGCGTCGTCAATTAAACAAGTAAATATGCTGCGAATTGTGCCATGTTTGGTCTCGTTTTAATCAGAAAGATGTCACCAATTTGTTGAGAAAAGTTTCACAAGAAAAATCATTTCTTCTTCTTTGACTCGCACAAGATTTTGAAAGTATACACGCATTTTTTAGAATTCTTTAAATACGTAAACCAACGGCGATATTTGGTTCCACAATTAACCTTTCCAAATGTAATTATAGTTGAAATGCATGTTTTAGCAATTAGCTAATTAACTTTGCGCGCTTTGAATTACAAAGACAGCATTGCTGAACAACGTGATTAATATTTGGAATATTGTTACATTCATATTTTGGTGTGTTAATAATTCCTGTGCGAGCCACCGGTGCATTTAAATTATAATTGCTTCATCCCGACCGATTAATTGTCATTATAAAATCACGCGAATAACCTTTGTGATCATACTGTGGCTTTAATTTTTTCAAACACAATTGTAATATAAATTTTGCCTTTATGTGCATTTACATTTTATATTAACTTCTTAATATTAAATAAAATTAACATAAAGTGAGGCATGAAAGTATATAATTATTCAAGTGACGCTATCAATAGCTAGTGCAATTAAAATCAATTACAGTACAGAATTGCAAGCAATATAGGAATATATAAAGCTGCATTCCCATTATGCGAAGGAAGACTAGCGTTGATATATGGTTGATGAAATCGTTCATCGACGTCAGATTATTAGGTGTTGGATTATCGTGATTCTATTGTTTGCCGTATAACAATCATCGCAAATGAATAGTGATTTAGGCGACCGGAACGTCAATACGAATGTCTATTCAGGATAAGTTATGACACATTGCATTAGACTTGGATTATACGAATTAATTCGAAGCTGCTCATTCAATGCCTGTAAATGATAGCATCTTTTGATCATTGGATTTCGATCGCTGAATCACATCCAAATCAGGAGAGGTATAAATCATTATATCCTAACAATTCTCAATCATTTTAGATTCTCTTATAGAAAATAGACAAATTTCTTCACTTGGGGATACTTATCTCATTTGGAATTGTTACTCGCAGATTATTCGAGTAACAGAATTGGAATATTTCGAGCTCGCGAAGTATTGCGCTGTCAATTAGCGAACTCGAAGGACCAAAATTTGTTTACATAAATCCACTTTCTAAGTTAACATGAACTGACTTGGACTGACTAAATTATCCCAGAGCTCTCGATTTCTCGCACTAACTAAAGAAATCCCAATTGCCTCAAGTTTAAACTTAATTATTTGTTGCAGTCCAACTATGATTGCTGGAAATTCTCTTGATGTACGCCGTTGAAAGGTTCTAATTGTTTTGCTTAAGAGATTAGGAAATTAGAAATGTCTGAAACATGTCCCGAGTAACGGAAGAGCATGATGTGACGTAGTGTTGACAGACGCTGGAATAAGTTAATTATAATCCACGAATTTCTCTCAAAGAATCTGTATTTCTCGATCCTTCTACTACCTGATTCAAACATGATTTTATTAAAATATTGCATTGGCTAGTGAATTAATTCTGATGTTGTTCCAATATGTCCAACTTTAATTACCAACAGCTTTTTCTTGTGTGTCCACTATATTGAAACAATATTCACAATTTTTGTATAGACAGCTGCCAGATATTGCCTTAATGTTTAATTGTAAACAAAACTTCTTCCGTTGTAAATTGTTTAAAATAGTTGAAAGTGCAATGTGGACGTTTATGCATTTACATGTTAAAAATCGTAAATTTTATTTTGAAATGTGAAAATTGCAGGAAATCGAGAAAAGGTGAACATCTGCAATTTTTCGGTAAAAACGTAAATATTCTACAAAGCTGTGAAGTTTCCGCGAAGGTATTCAGGGTGTTCTTACGTTTTTCAATTCGTGCGAGTATTCACGCTTGGAATTTCACTATTTCGACATTGATTTCGTTCCTGCTAACGATCCCAGCCAACTTTCTCATTACTTCTCGAATCTCGTAGCCGTGCTCGACGGTTCTTCTGGTTGTTGCCTGAATGCTTGTCGAACCGTTTGAGCTCTGTGCGATTTCTGCTCACTAACGAGGCACGAATCTCATGTTTCACGACGAAAACTCCGGGAAAATATCGTTGCCGTGGACGTCCTGGCGTTCTGCTTAAGCGAGGCGAGTGGCGAAGTCTGTAGGCCATTTCCCCGAGTTTCCCCGAGCTTTTCTTCCCTCGCTGGCCGAAGCTCGCTCGCTCGCGTGCCCTTTCGCGTTTTCCCTCGTCGATTCTACGCTCTTGGCCTTCGCTCCATCCTTTTCGACGAGCTCACGTGCGCTTCATAACTTATCGCATCCTACTTCGGATCCAAGGAAAGGGCTTATCGGAAGGAACGGAGGAAAACGCGTATTAGATAGTGGCAATACCCCTGTGAAAAATTCGTTCGTTCTTTACGTCGGCTCAATCTTTTCGAGGAAAACTCACGGCCGTTGAGAATCAGATCTTTTCTACGAGGTTCAGTCATAAACCAGACTTTTTCTCTAATTTTCTGTTTCAGTGAAAAATCAAAATACCAATTATTTTCCATGTGCATGTTCTACTACTATCAATATCGTAGACAGTATATCGTTTTGTTAGTAAAACAGCAATCCATCGTTTCATTAACATTTCTTCTAAAATATTATTAACTCCATGCTTGTTTAACGCTATGTACAGTAAGTAGGGATGGGATCAAGTTCAATATATACTCACGAATCTGAGTCAATTTCGATAATCAAGTTTCATTTCGTGGGTTTCGATTAATACTTAAAAGCAATAATGTTTCAATGATTATATTTTAAAAGAATTAATTTTATACAAACTGATATCGAACCTCGGAATGAGTACTTACAAATTTCGAAAAGATATCTATCAGTACTTCGATGTTGAAAGGAATCGAATCTTTCACAAGTAGTACTCGAATCTTGGAAATCAGAACTGCACAGTGCGTTTTAAGCATTTTATTTATTAAATTCGTAACTATTTACGAATACTATTTCATTTACAATACTTGATGGTAGTCTATTTCTTTTTTTATCCCTGATATTTCCTGCTTTTACATTAAAGGACAGCATAATTGATTTTAAAAGTAAAAGAAAATTATTAGAAAAATCAAGAGAATTTTTGGTACGATAGTCATAAAAGTTTCGAATCTGTTCGACCAAGATTCGAATATACTTGCAAGTATTATTTCCGTTTACCAAAGTACTTGTAAAAGGTTCAAAACTGTTTGTCGTAGGTTCGAGTATACTTAGGAGTACTATTTATATTTTTAGAAGTACTTATAGAGAGTTCGGATTCAATCAATCATAGTTCGAACCTGTTTCCGAGGTACATGATCACATTCCTAACAGTAAGTACTATTTTTCGTATTTAATATACGCTCAAATAATTCGTTTAAAAATCACATTCACGATTTTTAACATTGTTCTAAAATATCATTAACTCTATACTTGTCTAATGTAATATACATAACTATTTTTTGTATTTAATATACGCTCAAATGATTCGTTTAAAAATCACGTTCATAATGTTGATCGATTATTAGGGGTAGTGCATTGATTTTGAAGCAATACGAGCCCTAGAAAAAATGTTAAAAGACAAAGAGTGGTCCTGAAAGTGGAAGATACATACATGAGATATGAGAATTATGAGACATAAATTTCACCAAAGAGTATAATGTTGGAAATTCTACAATTAGTAACATTAAAAGTAGTTGATCAAAGTTACTAGACTTTCAAAGGCACTTGGATGACAGCAATTTTCGTCCCGGTAGAAGTTTGAAAGTAACGAATGATGATAAATTAGATCAGACTATGTACATGAAAGGCTCTTACAAAAACGAAGTACTGGTACATAATTATCACATTAAAGAGAGAGAGAGAGAGCTCTAGAATTAAATACAAGATTATAGGTAGTAATCACAGTTTCACAGCATCTGTTGGTTAGCTAAAGTTTTCATATGACAAACAAAATCTGCTAAATATAAATGTTGTGCCATTCTATTAGGACGAAATAAAATCTAACATTAAAGTAAATGCATTAATGTTTGCTTTCTAAAAGATCATACAGCACCCAAGGGATTGAGTTAATGTATTGCATGATATTTAAGATTGTCTAATTCACGTTTTGTACTGCATTCCTAAATAGAAGTTTTCCATAATGAACAGCCACGTCAGAAACTGCTTTAGTTTCCAATAGGTCTATTATGCTGCCTCTAGTTCTCTCAGTCCGATAATCCGAAAAACCACTGATCCGTGCGGATTTGTCTGCCAATTAGTTCGGATAATCGACATTCTCCCGTACCGAAATCGACTTTGCGATGCATAATTTCACCCAGTTCAAAATACCAATATCAAGAACCGTTCCAGGGCGTTCGTATCGCGTGCCTGGTCTTGGAAAAATTCGAACGCACCGCGCACAACCCCGGTTTCGTTCACTTTCACCCTATTCAAGAAGTCGCGAGGTTTCCTTGCTTTCTATTAACGTCTGGCAGCAGCTCAAAGACCAACGTAATCGAAGATGCACGCCAGAAGGGGGATCAGAGGGAAGATCGATTCTAATCGAATCATACCATGCTATACGGATTATATCCTTCTCACGAGATTGGTCCGGTCGTGGTCAAAGGACATATCGCTGGTCGACAATCACTTAAGGTCCTCTCTTCGCGGTTAGAGAGCTGACCGGCCGCAAGCATGCGAAGCTTCTTCTCTGGTGTCCAGGCAAATCGATCCCGATCTATCCCGCAGTATGCATCCAGCGAACAACCAGGTACTAGATTCAATCTTCCGAGCGAGTAATCCTGTCGTCAAAGGAATCATCATTCCACGGTAATCGATCGCGTCGCCTGCTACTATATGGTTGTTTCGTTAATTCCGCGAAAGTCAACCAAGAGAAGGCTCTACATTCGAGCTTCCAGAACCGAGGAACTTCTTCTCTCCGATCAAATGTAACTAGACTTCTTTCAATCTTCTTAAGTGGTTTCTTTCTGTTTTGAAATTCTTTATTCAACGCCGTAAAAACCAGCTCACTGAATTATTCCAATAAGCGAACGTAACGTAATGAAATATACTCGAGTCAACATGGTCAATTTGGTTTTCTGTGTCACAGAACTTTTTAAAACAGTTGTAGATAAGCCCTTTTTTTAATGGAAATTACGGAATGGGTTTTCCAAGTATCTTTTCTATATAAAAAAGTTATTATAAGTTTATTGTATGAGAAATGATCATGTTTTCCCTGTATGTATATTTTTTAACAAGTGAGCACAATGCAAGCATTAAAATCCTATAGGACTCTAAATTACAAAATAAATGAAAAATTAGGAAACTGCGAAAATGTTTTTCAAATAATAATAAATATTATTAGCAGATATCGTGAATGGAAGGAACAGCACGAAGTATAATACTGAAATATATACTCGTCAAATACTTACGGCTATTAGCTGCCGTTGACTTTGTTAATTTAATATGTGGCAATATTATGTATAAAGTTGGAGTATATCTCGTCGTCGAGTTATTAAATTCAAGGACTATACTCCAGAAGCGAATTCTTGAGACGGCAGTTGAAATGAATTTCTTACGTACGAAATTTGCATAATTTGTAACCTGCACATGTTACTCACTCATCAACGAATTGCATATTTTACCTACGTTCACCGCGTTCATCTGCAAAGATTAATTTCGCTTCCGTGTTCACGTTTATATTATATATATAGATTCTTTCTACAGTATGCAACATTAATATAGGAAAATATATCGAGTTCTTGTTTTTGTTAAACTATTCTTTGTAGAATTTTCTATCACACTTGTTCTTGATATAACAAGTATTCGAACAATACCGAAACATAAAAAGAAAAGATTATTTCCTCGGAATTTTCTCATTAAAGTTGGTACGGGATTGTAGAAGACTTCTCACAGCACAAATAGCGGTTGTGGTGAAACTTTCTGAAATTCAATTCCAAATTACTGTCAGATTAATTATTCGAACGGACACAGCGTCGTCAATATACGTATTGCTTGCGAAAGATCGATTAAATCCCTCGCTGAATATTCCCTCCTCATAAATATGCTAATGTTGCACAAACGCAAATGCAACCTGACCGCAATCGTTTTAATCTCTTGTTAGTTTCAAGAAGCAATCGAGTTTTCCCGTATTCCTTTTCGTTTCATTATTTACCCTAAAAATTTAACTGAAATTTTTCACGAACCGGACTTGCCTCTGGAAAAATATGGATAAATTCTTATGGAAAATTATATTTTATGCCGATCCGAATCATTTTCTACGGTTTTCATAAATCATTGACGTACATTGTACGATATTGTCAATATCAGTATAATCTTATATTTTTCAATTATAATATTCAATTATAAATTATTCAAGTTTATTCAACGTATAATATTCAATATTATTGTATATATTCAAGGTATTATATTCAATAGTACGTATTCAATGTTATATACATATACAATATTATGTATTCAATGTATACTATTTAATATTATACAGGGTGGGGCATTTAAATGGGAACACCTTGAAATAGTACAACTTTATTCTGTGGAGATTTTTTGTACGACTAATAATAACCGAGATATTTAGGTGTTCCCATTTAAATGGGAACACCTTGAAATAGTACAACTTTATTCTGTGGAGATTTTTTGTACGACTAATAATAACCGAGATATTTAGGTGTTCCCATTTAAATGCTCCACCCTGTATATTCAAGTTATATATTCAATATTATGTATTCAAGTTATATATGTTCAATATTATATATTCAAGTTAATATGTTCAATATTATATATTCAAGTTATATGTTCAATATTATACAATTCAAGTTATACGTTCAATATTATATATTCAAGTTACATATTCCAGTTATATATTCAATATTATATATTCTATATTATACTATAGTATATTCAATGTATGTCTTCATTCGGAATTCTCCGAGTTCTTAAAAGAAATGCAAACGGAACATTAGGTACGTTCGACTCGTACACTTTATTTTGAAAGAAGAAACGCGTTCTCTCACCGGCTGTATCGCGAATCGCGAACCGCCCTGTATACAAGGGGACGTTGAACGAAGACAAAGTGTGGGAAGGTCTTTAAGTCTCGGAACTTATGCTAGATAGGAGTGCGCCGTGAGAGAAAGTAGTTTATAACGTCATTCATGCTCCAGGGAACGACCTTGCGAGGCCAAAATGTTTAGCATGCAGTATGTCTATCCAGCGTTTCCACCTTTGCGTGCCGGTTCGATCGAGTGTTCTCTAGCAAGGAGCGGCTGACAGATTTGCGGGATCGTTCGGATGACAGACATTCCGTTAATGACAGTTTAACAGTACTTTTCGTATCGGTTTTTCCATTTCTAAAGCCGGGGCGAATACGTAATAAGCGAATCGAACTCGCGCTATTAATGTTCGCATTGCCTCGCGATAATTTGCGGAGTTGAACGAGTTCGCGCTGATCGCGCGACCGATTAACGTTCTCTAATTAAAAGACACCGTTTAACGTAGAAAGTCCGAGTCCCTCCCCACCCGAGCCGTTTTCTCTTCCATTTCTTTTTTCCGAAATTAATTAAACCGAGGCGCACCGGCCGGTATTATCGCCAGCATGCGTTAATTTTGACAGTGCAATTGTTGCGGGCAAAAACTGTTACGCGGAACTTCCACGGGAGCCTGAATTTACAGTCGGCGTGCGGTCGTCTGACCACAAATGACTCATTCCACTAGACCCCGTTAACCTCTCGTGTTTCCCATACAAAATTCGTAACAGTCCTCGGCCCGTATTTACGCTTCATCAAACTACTTAAGCCGTATTATGATGAACAACAGTCTGAAGCAGATTATTGTTCTGCGTTAGGTCTGCCACTCCGCTATTTTCTGCTTTGTTTCGCCAAATGAAACGAATTTGCTTAATGCTCGAACCCACAGCCGCGAAACGCGGCCGTTTAAAATTTGTTTGTCCGAGACTCTGTCGTCAGTTTTATTATTGACATTCGGGAACATTTAAGTTTTAACAAAATTCTGTATTGCATGCCTGAGTTAACTTTATTCAAGCACATGTTATAATATGACTTCAATTTATAAATAACGAGAAAATGTGACATGTGAGAAAGGTCCTCCTAGAAGACAAAAGTTACCGTTCCATTCAGCACGCATAAACGTGCAGAACTGTGAATTAGCCTAAACGTTCGCAGTCCTGCCAATTACAGTTCCGTTTAACGACCCCACCTCAGAGTCAGCACGAATGTATCAAGGCCATAGCCGAGACGAGGCTGCTCTTCGAAAATATTTTTCTTCGACCTATGTCGAGAAAGGTGAAGCAGAGACAAGCGGAGACATCTCAGCCGGGAGTAAGTGCGCCGATAAAATCTCGACGGCTTCTTCGCGATAATATCATTTCGAGATACTTTCACGAGGAATTCACCGCGCCCCGATACTCGCACGAGAGGAAAACCAACGGATAGTGGCAAAATACGGCTGGATCGGTTCAACGAACTTGCGAAGATCCTTTCCCCAACGCTTGTAATCGCGCACATTTCGTGTGCTCAGCCACCTTCGAACGGATGATTAACACTGGAATTAGCAGACGGCTCGAAAGTGACTCGGCTCCAGATTTTTATCTCACCATTACTTAGATCGTCAACGTGCTACTGCTGAAATTATACAATTTAAACAATTTTTTTTTGTTTTGCGGAATTATACAAATTTATTGGAATCATTTTTCAAACGAGTCGAGAAAGATCCAGGCATGTCTTGCGCTGAGACTAGTTTATTTATTTATCTACACGTTACGTGACGTCAGACGTCGTCTGTGAAATTATTTCTCTAATGAGTTTATAACGAGTAATTTTATCGAGATATTTCTCGTGTTAAATCGAGTTTGAAGTTGCGAGAGTTGGCTGCACTGATTGTAAGGTTGGAGGTTATGTTCGCCGCGTGTGTATGATGACCAGGAACCAAACAAGTATTTCTTGTTCCATTTAAACAAATTAACAAGTTGAAACCAATAATTCATTAATGCTTGTTCTTATGTAAAGATTGATTGTTCCGACGAAATCCTCTTCTCTTACAAATCTGACAATTTCAGTGGCAAACGTCTTCAGGAATTGTGGCGAACAAGTTCGTAGAATGGAGAATTCTTTGAGAGCTTTAGAACGCAGTCCCGTTTAAATGTGCAGTTCACAATACAATAGTAAATGCAGCTTGAAGCTTTTCTTAAATTTTTTGTTGGTTCACTTGAAACTTTGAAGCTGTCTCTTTATCGTTTGAATTGCAGGTTGAATACTGAAACATTTTAGCCGAGTGACTTACAAAAGATTTTTTAATATCTCATTTTGATCTTTAGAAAGCAATTTTTCGAGACTTGAAGATATAATAATAATAACACTTTATAGATTAGGTTCCTTCTATCACATTGATCGATCAGTCGATTCCCTCAACATGCGGGCCATACGTTTAATAGTTCTCATTCAGAAATATCTGTTAACGAGATGCCAGCAAAGCCTCTTTAAAGAAGCATACCTGAAGTTCATTAATTACCAATAACGAAACCACGTTGATTGCCCAGTACAAATTCATAGAAATGCTAGGAAATACTCAGGTCGATAGTTTAAAATATGACCGGTTCTAAAATCGCTGTTGATTGGATATACGATGCAGGATCGTGCATATATGATATCTTTACATGATTCAGTAGATAACTGTCGACTAGCTTAATTGCAGCCAAATTTCCACTGAGTGATTTACAATCCCTGCTACAATAAACAATCCGACAAACTGTAAGGATCCACGATCATGTTTTTGTTAACTAAAAACAATAGAGCTGCTAAAATTCACAAGCAACATTGTGATGAAACTTAAAGAAAAGATGCGGGTTGATGTCCAGTGGCATTGTTCTTTCGCATAGTATTACTCGACCTTAGACCGCAGCTGGAACTGTTCAAATGTTGGAACAATCTCGCAGGGAATTTTTCCACTATTTTTTGCATTTAAAAAGCGCAGTGACTTGGAAATAATGGCGGTCTTATGAATGGCGTTAATAAATGCTTTAAGATGCTCCGGGAGGAATTTCTTTACAATGCAATAAGAAACCATGACGTTATAAATGCGTGGCAATATATTCTTTTCTTAGTTCGAAAAAAACCCGTCTTGTTACGTCTTACCATTGCTGAAGAAATCTGTGCTTTCATGGGGTATGAAAACCTCGAGAAAATTGAGAAATGTAAGACATGAAAGAGTTGAATGCAATTCTACTTTGCATATAAATTAACTTTTAACTAAGTGACGTTTCAATCAATTTATACAAATTTTGCCACAACCAATAAAGCCGTAAAATTAAAAAAATTGTTTTCCTTAAAAAGTATGATGAGGATACTGAGGACGAAAAGAAAAATTTTAGTTTTTAGAAAAAAAACAATTTCAGTTGAATGGACCAGTATGAATGTTTATTGTAACTAGAAGTAGGCGACGTTGGTACAATGATCAGCAAAGTTTTAGTGAATATTCTCTCCGAAACGAAGCTTCGTGCGTCACAGAACGCCACTCTGATTTAATTTCTGCGTCGAGATTAGTCACCATTTCAAACACGCCGCGAACAATGCCGTACCTTCTGTGTTACCGGTTAGTTATACATATAATCATCCCGTATGCAATATCAATAAGTACTTTCGCCAAATGAAACATGCTTAAAGCTTTAATTAGAGGCCGCACCCGACGACTGAATGACCCGTAGGTTAACAATAACAATTACAGCTAGCGATCTCTCATTGATAATAACGTCTCGTAATTGGATAGCGTTATTGAGAATCATTTCTGTACAAGCAACGCCACTCCAATTACATCGCGTCGTGTTTGCACGTAGAATGTTTGCACAAGATATATGGCCCGAGTTTTCGGAGGAACGATCTAACCGGTTTTGCAGTACTGTGTCAACCAAATGGAATTCAGAAGCATATTCGTTCGCCTAACCTTGTTCTACTAAATTCGACGATCGATAAAGAGATTCGTACATTTTTCACCGTAGATCTCTGACCAGGTCACTCGCGGAGAATTATTCCTTTCGAACGACAACTTAACAAGAAGAATTAGCGCCATTAGGAATTGAAAGGACACTTCCAGTGGGGATTCATCGGGTCGTGATTCTAGCAGAGATTTAAAGATTTTGGTACTCCAATGGGGAGTAGTTTCACAGAGGTACAAATTGAATAGAATAATTTTGTATTTTGTGTATTCCATTACCAATTTTTTACCAGAGGAAACGAATTTTCATTTTGTTGGAATTTCGCAAATTAATTCCGAAAAATAAAAAGCGTCTGTACGTTTTGCTTCTATCGATGTTTCTAGTTATACTCGAACTGTAGCAATGACGTTTTATAATTGAACTGCCAATTTTTATGCAAAATAAAATTGCAGAATGTGGAAAGTTAATTTTATCGACGTGAGACTGAAGGAATGAGAGAGAAAAAAGTGTGAGGAACGAGAATGTTTGATAAAAAGAAGAGGTAGTTAGAAATTTATTGAGAAATGTGAGAACGCGCATGAACAATTAGTTCGTGTTATGTTAATAAATTATAAATATTGATTAGGGGTAACAAAATATTAGGTATTGCGCACTCTTATGCAGTAGCACATAATAATGAACGAAAAGTAGTATGTTACGCCATCGTATAATGATTAAGAAATATTTATTGAACACAAAATGAACTATTTCTGAAAAGATTAATTTGTCCTTCCTTTTTCTTGATAAATTTTATCAGACAAAAACGAAATTACCATAAAATTCATGAACTCGTATCGGAAATGTTCAAGTAGAAAAATGAATGAAATGTTTAAATAATCATTATATTGATTGATCATTAATCATTATCATGATTAAGAAATATTTATTGAGCACAAAATGCAACTATTTCTCAAAAGATTAATTTGTCCTTTCTTTTTCTTGATTTTATCAGACGAAATCGAAATCTACCATAAAATCTATGAACTCGCATCAGAAATGTGCAAGTACCAAACTGAATAAAATGTTTAAATACACAGCTTTGCTAAAAACTGCAGAGGTATTGGTTTAAAAATATTCCGCGAAGTCTGTAGATGTGAGGCAAAGAAACTTAAACATCGATTTCGTGAGTCAATATTTAGAAGTCAAATATAGGCAGTTGCCTAAGGTTCACGCTAACTTTGCTGGCTGACGTAGTAGCCGATACAAACATGTAAGAAGTTTGTGTAAGCATAGAAGTCTTGCATTTATATGAAATTGTGTAACAGTCGTCAGATTCCCGGTGTTTACCTGCTAGAATGTTATTTACGTTTGTCTAACGAAGTGTCGAGATCCGTGTAAAAATAGAATTCTATTTGGTTCGAAACTTTCCGAGCACCCAGTGTGTTCGCTATTTCTTGAACTTTCTTATTGAAGGCGAGCACCTATGAAAAATGTGCGAGGAGATTCATTCAGGGAGCCTTTAGAAGTTCGTTGAACCGATTCTATTGTATTTTGTCGTCCCTGGTATCTTTTTCTCTCTTCGTGCGAGTGCCACGTCAACGGCAGAGGGAGACGCGTTTTTTATGAAGGCAGTAATAATGTAGGGAACCTGGGAAGGAGGACCAGGGACTCGAACCCGTGATCTTTAGGTCCGCCTATTGGCCAGCCATATCTTTATCGCCATTCCGTTCTCCTCATTTCTCTAGGTTTGATGTGTGCACAATTAGGGTACGAGTCGAACCGATTTGGAGCGGATTCTACACAGGGTGGGACGAATACCAGCTATTTTCTTCGAAGCCATTCAAAATACCATTTTGAACCCTCAGAGTCACCACTAAAAATTTATAAATGTTATTAAAGTTATCGATCGTAATGATGTTTAAAAACAGACAAGAATTATAATCTCGGCGCAACGGTTCGATCAATTAAACAACTAAAGCAATTTTACAAATTAATTTTACACTTTCTACGTTTCGATCCTAATTTGGATCATCCTCAAGAAAAGCGGAAAAACTGCGTCTGGAAATATACCAATTGAAATAAAAACAGTTTTGATGTTGGAAAAAACATTGAAAGATAACTAAAAGATAACTAAAAATTTCTGTATCATTATTCACAATATCGTTTACATAATTAAATACGTTGGTATCTAATCAATTACTATACACTTAAGTATTGTATGAGGTTTGATATCAATTTTATATTCATCAAATGAAAAAAAAAAAACATATACAATGGAATTATTGTAGGTCGGAAGACATGTTTAATTTGCGAGTTAAAATAGCTCCGATTGCAAAGTGTTAAAACTCTTTCATGCTACCAATATTCATGTAAAGTAACTATAAACGTACACCGAATATTGATGTCCCTTTTCTATTAGGAAATGATTAAGGACAAATTCCCAAATTACACAAATATTGGCACACTAATAAATAAAACTAAAAACCAATTGCTAACTTAAGTTTAATTATCTTTTCATCTTCTATTCAATTCAAAACTAAATCTGCGTTCCATTTTAACGATTTCCCTGGGAAAGAAGGTCTGCTGTATCCCAAGTGTAATTACATTTTACCTCGGACCTTTAATTTTCAAAATAAATAGAATGTCCGAGAAAATTTGCTCGTTAAAGGCGTTTCGTTCTTTTTAAACGCTATTTATACACGTTTAACCGTTACCACTGTTATAAAAACATACACCCTGTATATTTTCGAGAGTCTCCAGAACCGCAGTGCATAAAAATCATTCTTATAGTTTTCATAGTTTTAACAGAATAGAACACCCTGTATATTTTCGAGAGTCTCCAGAACCGCAGTGCATAAAAATCATTCTTATAGTTTTCATAGTTTTAACAGAATAGATTCTTAAGTCTGAAAACTTAACAACTGCAGGTATGTACTTGATTCGTAGCCCTGTTATTCTAGGACGGAAGAAACGTTTAATTAAATAGTTCCGACTGGAGAGAGTTAAGAAAGGAAACAAATTTCTATTTCTCTCCAGTTTGTTGCAATTGATCTGCAGTCTGCTAATAAATTCCTGAAAAATTGAGCGACGCTCATTATTCCGATTCGCGTTCAACACGTGAAGATCTACAGGGTCATCCGTTTTTAAACGGCCAAACGTTAACCAGCTGTAGAGGACCCCAAATGGAACAACTTTTACCGCTATCACTGTTTTTGTTTCGGCCTTGATTTCCAGATAATTGCAAAAAACCATCATTTTTTGAGTTTACATAAAATTAAATATCTCATGACTCGAATGATGAATCTTGATGGTTTTTCCTTTGTTTAGTTTAAAATAAGTAGGGGCATCTTTTTTATTCAATAAACTTTTTTGTATGACCTTCGGATCATGGTTTGTTTGGCGTGGGGCACACCGCCACTTTCCAACTTATTTCTTTTAGGCTCCACTGTGACCCACGCCAAAAAAAACATGATCCGAAGGTCATACAAAAAAGTTTATTCAATAAAAAAGATGCCCCTACTTATTTTAAACTAAACAAAGGAAAAACCATCAAGATTCATCATTCGAGTCCTGAGATATTTAATTTTATGTAAACTCAGAAAACGATGGTTTTTTGCAATTATCTGGAAATCAAGGCCGAAACAAAAAAAAGTGATAGCGGTAAAAGTTGTTCCATTTGGGGTCCTCTACAGCTGGTTAACGTTTGGCCGTTTAAAAACGGATGACCCTGTATAGAAATGGTCATCCAGATGAAAATTTGGTGTCAGATATTTTTGCGACTGTGAAGCGTAATCTTCTCATTCGCATTTTATCGGTCGTTAGGATGACACGGTCACCGGTGGATTGCTAATCGTTCCTTCGACTCGGAACCCTTTATCTGGTTGGTTCTATTAAACGGGTACTCGTAAACCGAAATTATTCCCAGCATGGCGTTTGCCGGTCGAAACGATGTTTGTTCCCGTTGTCGTCGTCGCGTCACGGAAACTGTCTATTTATCCAGATACCACGGAACTGCCGGTAGCGAGGGCGCGCGGTATCATTTACGACAGGATTGAACCATTGCCAGTCAATCCATCGATTTCACGTGGAACGTACGAAACCGGTAAAAGACGACGTCGACGACGACGAGGTCTGCACGAGGCTACACCGACGGAGTTCCCTGACGTATTCGGTGGTCGATATCCTCGGTATCAAGCCCCGGAGCTGATCATCGAAAGGAAATCTCCGTTAGGAGCAAAAACCGTCTAACCTCGAGAGAAAGAATTACGATCGGCTCGCGGCTATTGAACGTCTGATAGAAACGTATATTCCCGGTCGTCTCCACGAGGATGAGATCAAATCCGTCAGCAGGACGAGCCACGGCATTTCCATAGCCATTCTTAAGAAACAGCCGCGACCAGATCCGAGGGCGAGGAAAAAAGACGTCGCGACAGGCGAAGCAACTGGTTGCAAAAACCCTGGGAACGATCGTCCTGTTGGGACGACGGTGGTGGGTTGATTGGAATACGGTAGAATCTTCGTTATGTGGGATAATTGACCGACAAAAGAATTCACTTAATAACGCTTGCGAGAGGGTAATTTTATTGCGTGGTGTCCATACGGGCCTTGAGAATTAGAGGGAAAGGAAAAGTATGCATAGCGACGTGAATGAAGTTTATAAGTACTTTTTTGTATCGAGAAACGAGATACCGGGTGCGTGTACTAGTAAGCGAGCTACAGACTTGATTAATCATTTTTAACAACGAAGATACTGTCTATTATTATCATTATCTGCGGTTAAGAATGGTGAGGTTATATAATTCATATAAAACATATTGTTATTTACAGGAGATTGTGAATGAAGGCAATGTTAGTCTGACGCTGGCAAATTCTTTCAATGAATATTTCCAAATGGAGAAGTAAAATAGTAAATGATATATGATATATTAATATACAGCTTGTCCTTGTATGCGTGGTGAAGTTAACAACTTACAGAAGATTGTGAATGAAGGCAATGTTAGTCTGACGCTGGCAAATTCTTTCAATGAATATTTCCAAATGGAGAAGTAAAATAGTAAATGATATATGATATATTAATATACAGCATGTCCTTGTATGCATGGTGAGGTTAACAACTTACAGAAGATTGTGAATGAAAGCAATGTTAGTCTGACGCTGGCAAATTCTTTCAATTAATATTTCCAAATAGAGAAGTAAAATAGTAAATGATATATGATATATTAATATACAGCTTGTCCTTGTATGCGTGGTGAAGTTAACAACTTACAGAAGATTGTGAATAAAGGCAAAGTTAGTCTGACGCTGGCAAATTGTTTCAATTAATATTTCCAAATGGAGAAGTGAAATAGTAAATGATATATGATACATTAATATACAGCATGTCCTTGTATGTGTAAAGAAGCAGGGGATAAACTGTCACACATGAATAGATAAGTCGAAAATGTGGAATAGAATATTGTCATCCGAGGTTTTGTTTTCGAGGAAATCGAATATTAAGATTCGTCCCGCACGCCACACTGATATATGCAGGAAGTAGATACGGTATGTCATGAACAGACACGTTAACAGGTAGCCATAGAATAGCACGCGTGTCTTACAAACTTTGGAACTTATTTGCCATGAAAATGGCATGGATATTTGATGACGCTTGTCATTCTCCATAAAAACGTGTTAATTTATTTATACTAAAAAGCTGTTAATTTAGGAGATAAGTTAAATATCAGTATATTGTAAAAGTACACACCTTGTTAAGGGGGTGACATATAAAAGTATAACTTCGAAGTGTCATCTTTCACTGAGCATTAAAACTAATTTTAATTGTTGATCTTTTTGAACGACAGATCAAATAAGAAATTGTACGATCATTTCAAGAGAAATATTTGAAATATTCTATAATCTAACATTCTATAATATTATGCCGATATTCGAGGGTTCTCGTTGAAGTATACCATCCCATAGATTGAGTTGCCCTTCGACCATTTTTATGTATTCAGCGATAGGATAAAATACATTCTGAGTAGATTCGGATCTGCGTGGATAGCTCCAAACATTTTACGAGTACTTCGAAAAAGAAAAGTTTCAAGTTAGCTTAAATCAAGGCACAAGATAGGTCGGAACCCTTTATTAGCACTTTGAGAAATGTAAGCGGTACTTCCAAGTATAATCAAACATTAACCAAACAGATCCGAAGCTTTTATGAGTATCTTAGCTAGAAAAAAACAAGAGCGACGAGAAAAATCGCAATATACAGCGCGTTCCCATGAAAATATTAAAGTTCAGTTCTCGCGCCAGCAACTTTAGATTACTTCATAAATGTTTCAGTGTCTAGTGTGAATGCTTCGAGAAATTTTAATTGCCTATTAACTTTTGAGACTGAGTTATTACAAATTACCTTGTTTACAAGCTTAAAACTGGTTCTTGCCATTTTTAATCTTCCAGCCAATAAATCACCAGCAAAAGCAAGACGTATAAAACACTGTAGTTCAAATATGAAATGCTGTCAATCTCGATAGGGTGTTGTTAATTTCTCGTCTGGTCATTAAATATTATTCTTCTCGCATCACGCGATAAATTCCAACGAAATTTTACCAAATCTGTGTAATCAGTAAAAAGTTAAGAGTACTATTCGAAACATGTGAAACGATATGTAAACACTTAAATTGACTCGGACTCGTGAGTACATATTGAATGCAATTTCATTTCTCGAGTTCATACAGAGTGATCGTGAAAGGTTCAAAGCTTTGCAATAACCAAACTGAGTGAAATATGTTTCGTCAATATCGGTCTGGAAAGTAAATCCTTTTAAAATGTTATTTAGCACGTTATTCATCCTTTTGATCAAGACAGCCAAAAAATGTCAGCAAAACGTTCGAATAATTTTTCCAAAAATTACCAGGTTTACGTCAGTCTTTTGAAAGCGAACAGTTGTCAATATCACACAAGAACTGAAAAAATGACACGTGCAGGAACCTTTGCGACAAACTGAAGTAATTAAGTGACGTGGATATGTGTAATTATTCGGAAACCACTTTTCATGACGGAATTAATTTAATCATTTCTTCTTAGATTCAATTCATGAATGCTTTTATTAAGACTTTTATTAAGATAAAGATTGTTATGATTTTTTTCATTCATGACAAAAATGTGCGGAAACAATTTGAAGTAGTAAACAGTTTAAAATCGTTACAGGAAGAGAGAAACTTTTATTTGGCTCGTGTTTCTTGCAATCGATGCACCCAATCTTTATTTTGCGTAAAGACCCTCATCATTAAATTTAAAAATAAATAATAAGTGAATAGAAATTTGTTTGAATCGTGGAGTCTTAAGCTTTACTTTAAACAGAATCAACTAAATATAAATGTTCTCCGTCATTTTGTAATCGAAATGGAATTTTGTCTATTATAAATATTTATAAATTAAATGAAGACATGCGATTCTGTTTCTACTGGAACACTATCAAAGAAGTTCTAACCACTGTAGCTGCGAGGAAAATGATACGTCAAGTAGGTACCCAATCTCTGAAGTTTTTGAACAATTTCGATTTAAAATAAAGTTATAATTAATTGCTAGAGCCACGCGGATTAACTTCCACCGCTGATGATATCTATATCAGTCGGGTTTTGAAATATTAATTCCGACTTTATAATGCAATGGGCGGGAAGTACAATATATTTTTTTTTCCACGGGGTAAGGATCTATCACGTTTAACACCCTTTCACTGTCATGATACGCAAACGTACTTCCTTCATAAAACGTCCGGAACTCTGAAATCGCGAAACTGCTGACAGGCGTTTCCGAAATCCCCCGGCTCTTGAAAGCGTTTCTGTTTGAGAAAGTTGTTCCGCGCGAGTGGAAGAAGTGGAATTCAGTCGGGCACAAATCGGCAAAATATAAGCGAGGAGGCAGTACTTTGATACTCGGGGCTCGTGCAATTTTTGCGAGGTTATATTTCCGGCATGCGGCGTAGCGTTGTTTTGCCGGATGTGATTACGCTCGCAATCTAGCAGGCTGCCGCGGAATTAATCCACTAGAGTTTCCCCCGAACTAAGTACTAATATCACCGCATAGTCATACCACTGTGTCGGATCAGACACGCTAAAAAGACAGTAAACAGCAGCAAACGTCGGGAACACGCCGTTGATAAAACTGCACCACCTGGGTATCGAAGGCCCGGCGATATTTTTGTCATCTATCCTCAAACGACTTCCACTTTTTCAACTGTCTGCACAATTTTCACCGGGAAACGCACGCTATCGGGCAAGAGTTATGCGAGCGTTTCAAGTTCAACCGACACTGTTCTCGGTCATCAGAATTTGACGCAATCTAATTCGACCAGAAATCAACACTAAACTGCGGAACTTTATGCAAAATTAAAATTTTCTCCATCGATTGCAAGAAATTGAAACTAAATTGAATGTTGTTCCTTCCCTTAATGATTTTAATAGAAGAGAAATCATATATTGACATCTCGAGTTATTAAAATTTTTCAACAATTTTCAATTTCATCTACTCAATCTTCCTATACATAAATAACATATCTCATAACTAATTTAGAAGGGATTTTACTGTAAAATACTGGTAAACTGGTCATCATTCATTGGTTTAACAAAATAATTGTTTTTACACACTTTGGTAGAAACAATAATACTATGCAACTTTCGTGTTTCAAATTTGTTTAAATATCATTTGTTGTTTTCGCCCTTTTAATGCGGGAAGTAGCACGATAAAAATGGGGTTGTATTAGGCACAACTTACTCTACTGGTGTGCAAAGTTTCGAAAGGTTTTTTGACTTCCCTTGTAAATACTACAATGTTAAAAAAGTGAAGCAACGATATTTCTCACATTTCCTTATCTGGGAGAAAAATAAAAAATCATGAAATTGACTTTACAGAGATCACTTAACACGTTGAACATCGTGGAAATTATGTTCGTGAGTTAAATATAGCTCTAACCATAAATAGTATTCTGTACAAATATAGAGTTGTGCATCTTTTTACGTAGAATCTGATTCCGAAATAAAAACTATGGGTTTTTGATAAAAAGAGACAAAATGACCTTGAAATAACCTTCAAAACGCCCACGCATTAAAAAACTAGTAGTGCCATCTGACTCCACGCTCGAAACACTGAAGAACATGTGTCAGTTTGTTTTTTTTTTAATCACATGTCTTCGAGGTTTTTTCATCTCAACTTAAATGGGACACCTTGTATATGTGGCCTCAAGAATCAGCTTTGTCTAGTTTAGCAGCCAGTATATTAATGTTTGTAAAATTTGTTGCTGCGATTATCGTTCTTTTATTGATCCAATTATATTAGATTGCATCTACCTTGGTGCTTTCCACAAAAATTAAAGGAATGACACACGTCTAACCCACATGGGGGACACACGTGAAATGTTTCTGAAAGACTGCATGCTCACCAAGTTGAACGAGTTTTATTCCTAGGGGAAACATGACACTGTTCACAAAACGACACGGCTTCCCATGAAAGTTCCTTTTGAATTAAATATATTTTCGTATATTCTAATTAAATTGCTGTAGTCATTATAAATGAAACAAATGGGCAAACTAACTAGAATAAATTCCGTGATTTTCTATAAAGTTTAGTATTTATTTCTGAATAAATCTGATCCCCGAGTGTCATATTGGCTTGGCCAGGAAGAGATATCGATATTGCGAAACGTAAGCCAACTTCCTCATTTTGCCCATGGTAGATATAGTTTATATTATTAGCTTTGATTTTCATGTCATTAATTTCTAATTAATAGGTAACAGCATTATCTTGATTAAATCTAGAAGAGACTTCTGTGCACGTGGTCGTATAAAAACGATATACCTCATGTTAATTCGTTTAATAAACTTCATTTAACTCGATCTATAATCCCGAATTAATAAATTCACAATAGCAAATATAGAACTTATTCTGTTTCTTTAAAAGATAAAATATTTTTCTTGCTAAATAAAAAGCGTTCAATTATATTCGTGTTTCTAATTGGAGTCGCTATTATATTACCGAGGGTGAAAACAAAAATAAAATCCTTACTGGAAAACTAAATCATCAAGTCATATCTTCCAAAATCACGTGGGAAGAATTTAAGTTTCACGGAACAGTCTGATTATACAAAATCAAAGCAGAGAAACATTCCAATATCAAAATAGAGTCACGATTGACTAAAATTCTGTCTGGACGACAAGATTTCTAAGCCACGTCTTCACGAAACGTTCAAGAATCATACACATTTACGTGACCGAGCGTAAATCGTTCTGAAATCAAGAATACGCGAGACGTTGTCTACCCAGTTGGCGAAAAATGATTAAAAACGGCACCGCGGGACGGCGGGACAAGTCTTCCGGGCACGAGGAAGCCCGAGATAGTCCGCTTCAATTTCCAAAATTACATTCCTCCGCTTATCTTCCGGCGACAGAAGAAACCTTTGGCAACTGGATTGTGCGGAGCGTTGGTCTCGAGCGTCGGTCTCGAGCGTCGAAGGTCCTCTCCGTCGATTTTCGCGCCCGCGCGAACACGTAAACGAAGTAAACTTGTTAACAGAGAAACGTCGACCGTTCTGGCAACGTGAAAATTGTCCGCGGTTGTGCCACTGCGACGAGATAGCCGGTGTGATTTAGCAAAACCGATATTAGGCTGCAGCCGCCGCCGCCGGAGCCATTCGAAATTGTTGTCGAAAGGGAAAGCGGTCGGTTTATTTGCGCGTCGGACGTTTGAATGCTGTGCCGATTGCGGGAAAATCCACCGATACACTCGTTTGACACGTTTTGATGTTTCACCTGCAGTTTAATGGCCGAGAAAGTGCCGATCCACAGCGTTCTTTGTTCGACAGCGTTGCTGTTGCGTGTTTCGAGAACACCGCCAAGTAGATGCCTCGTTTGTTTGATCAAATTTCAATCGTACACAGTGCTCAAACGCGAGTGCACAAAGCTTACTCTCTCGACTCAAATTTTTAACGAACAACCCCACTTCCAAGATTTTCGAGCCGCGACTTCGGCGCTGAATCACTTTTTGCACTTCGCCTGCTTACTTGCTCGAGCTTTTACAATTTTCGATAAAGAAAGCTTTCAGGAAGATGTTTTAACGTTTGCATAATTGCTGGAAACCTCGTGGAAGCTTTTTCCGTTTCCAAAAAAGAAAGCTTCCAGGAAGATTTTCTAACGTTTACATAATTGCTGAATCGCTTCTTGCACTTTGACCGTTTGGTAAAATTTCAATCGTACACGGTGCTCCAAACCTCGTAGAAGCTTTTCCCGTTTTCAAAAAAAGAAAGCTTCCAAGAAGATTTTTTTAACGTTTGCATCAGCAGCGCGGAGAACTTTGGGCGACATCGTCGCTGAATCACTTCTTGCACTATTCGATAATACTTCCTTAATTACTTGGAGTTTGCAGTTTTTCCGGGAGAACCTTCTTGCAGAAGGTCTACGCGACATTGGAGACAGTGAACTGTGAGTAACGATAAGGAAGGGAGCAGTATAGTAAGCTGCTAATTTTGTTAAAGCTTCAGGGACAAAATTCCTTGAGGATAAAATTTCGAAATAGATTGCACGAGGTTAGATCATTATTATTATGAATTAGACACGAATGTGTAAATTAAGAATCCAAGACACCAAGAATCGTTCCTGCAGGGTTCAGAGATCCTTTATCTCGTTAAGTAAATATTCCAAGAACGTTTGATTATCCCACATTATCAAATTTTCCTATTACGAATTAAACACGAGTTTCCTCTTCGCTAGCTTGTAGTTCGCACGTTTCCTTACTCGTACGATTCTCCTAGCCGATTCCAATGACTTTCATTTATTCAAAATAATGATTGCGCGAGAATCCGAAACGCGAGGCGCGCCATTAAATTAGAGAAAAGGTATAAATTTAATCCCTCCGGGACAATGGAGGCGACTCCTCGCATTATTTGTGGCGGCAGTTGCAAGAAACGATATCCTGGCGGCTGTCTCCATCGTTATAGTGTTTCAGGTCAACTGAATCTCGTCGATTCTTCGCGGCGCGTCCGATTCACGGAGCAGTCACGCAAAACGCGATATCGCGTTTCACGAATACCAACAAAAACCGTCCAGCGGAAGCGTTCGTTTCCTCCGTGTTGTTGTTGCGTTCGTACTCAATTTAAACAACCCCTATCACGACATAGATCGTTGAATAACCCCCCCAACAAAAGCGCCTTGCTAGTACGTAACAATTCTTCATCTCCCTAGCTCCCGGACTCCTTAAAAAAAGAACTACAGGACCAACCGATATCTCAAAAGGATCACGTGTGAAAATGCGTGTTAAGTGGGGAGCGAAAGGAAAGACACTAATCGAGTAATTCCATCAGCTCGGTACTGCTAGGGAGCTATTGATCACAAGGAAAACTATGCACAGCAAAAGGAGAAGTCGATGAGAATATCTACGAGCCATCTGCGCGAAGGCTGGCTCCGAAAATTTCGAGACACGAAGTGGAAGTCCCCAGCGACTGGTCTCTTCTTCTCTAAGTTCCGAAGACACCTCGCGGCAGCTCCGCGTCACATCACTTTACGATCCTGGCCGTAATCTTCTCGCTAACTTCCGTACTCGGGGGTCGGGGGTTGAGGGAGCGCGAGAGAGAGGCGGTTCGCTAGTCCATGCACTGGCACAACGAACAACAACGTGAGCCGCGGGTGAAGATCGAAACACCCGGTAGAGGTGTTTGCGTGTGGGTGGTCGTGGAGTGAGAGAGAGAGAGGAAGAAAGAGAGAGAGAGAGCGTCGAAACCGCGCTCCGCGACCAATCGAGTAGGGGTTTATAAGGATCGAGAGAGGCCCCCGGTTACTCGGATCTACTGGATCTCGAGGACACCTGGCGCAGCTCGGGGGTACACGCGTGGTGCGATCTCTCACACTGTGTGCTGCTCTCACCAGAGAAAACAAAACAGTATAAGGAAATTACATTCTGCTGGCGGAGATTCGGCCGCCTCTCTAACTCCGGGCATCGAGTTCACTTGGCGCGTCGTTGCACTGGCCCCCACGGTCCGTTAATCACCGGACTAATCACCAACTGAATCGGAGCCCACCGTGTACCAACTATACGGGCATATATCACAACCGTCGAACTGTGTAGGCGAGAGGTTCGAGACTTCGGATCGGAGCCGTTGCGCACTCGGCGACCGCCGCGGCAAGACTGGGGTCTGCTACCCGGCCGGGGTAGCTGCCATGGCAACCCGACCACCCCCCTCCCCCGAAACCTTCCACCAACGACCCCTCTCGCTCTTCCTCGGGCTTTCCGCAGTCGCGATCCTCTTTCCAGCCTTCTCTTTCCATCCAGCCAGCCGGAGCACACGCTTTCCTCGCGCAACCCCTCGAGCCTACAGCCACCCTCTCGCGCAAGCTCCAACCGCTGCCGGAGGAAAAGTCGCAGAAGCTCGTGGCCTCCACTCCTGGAGATCCTCCGATCTCTGCCGCGGCTACGAGGCTCTCTCCCCGTGTGTCTCTCGTGGCCGTCCGGTACGGTTCTCTCTCACTCTCCCTCTCCCTCCCACAAGCTCTCTGTCTCTACTGTAATCGCCCGTTCGTTCGTTTCTCTGCGCCTACACTGCCGCGCTCAAAAGTACCAGGGTCAGTCGAATATCAAACCGGATTTTGGATTGGACAACACCATGGTTGTTCTCATCTTCACTCCTGGATAGATGGTAACAGTCAGCGAAATTTTTGAGCGCCAGTGTATTTCCGTCAAGTTCATTTCCTCCGTCTTCCTCCCTTTCTTACTTTCGTTTATCGTTCCAACAATCGTGTCGTTCTTCTTTCACCCGCTCTCTACCAGTCTCCTCTGCCCGGCCTCCGTGCAGCGCCAGCCTCTGATTGGAACCGGAGGAATCCGTCAATGATCTGATTTCGCCAACCAACTTACTCCCTGTACACCCAGTTCAACGGACGCACTGTGGCGAGGATGTACACTGGCTCTTATTAACCCCCTTTTCCGTTTGATAGCCGCCCTGTCTGACTTCAGACCAAGGTTTCTGAGGAGATCTCTTAGGTGTGAACGTTGATTCTTGGCTTTGCGGGTGCTCTCGTGCGGAGGGCATGAAACTAGCTATTTTTATTGCGTATTTTTAAATTGTGGCTTCTTGACCACATTTCTTTCTAACATTTCATACTTGGGTTGAAGTGATGCTGATGTTTGAAACTAAAGTTGATAGGTGTACACGTTCGTTCTTGCCTTTTTAAGGGGATGTTTTCGCTTGGGGTGGTAAAAATTTTATGCTTCGAATTCAGCGAACTTATTTTTCAAAAATCTGTTAGTTCGGAACGTTCATCCCTGTTTTAAGAGGCGTGTACATTTGAAACTGAGAGAAATAGATTTTATTTATATATTTCAACATTGTGGCACCTTGAAAATGTCGTCCCAACATTTAATGCTTGAATGGATATAATAGTCTGTGGAATACAAAGGGATACCTAATCTGCTCGATTTAATAAAACAATCAAAATTAATAATATTGTTTAAATAACTTGCATAAAAAAAAACAAGTTGAAAAGATGGAATAACCTTTGTTTATTGGACGCCTTGTTTTTGAGAAAAATGAGATTGAAAAACCGCCGTGTTCGCGTGCTATAGTATATGCTGGAAGTAGAATCGGTAGGTCATGATCAGACGCATCAGTCGAATTTTGAAACTCAGTAGTTTCTCCAGTATTTCAACATTAACGACAAACGACTATAACGTTAAACGTACCATCACAATAAAAGGAAATTCACTGGAGAATGCCCCCTTAATAATTATGTACAGAGATTCGCAGTCTAATGATTAAATGCATTTAAACAATAATTATTCGATGAACAATTTAACGTGAAAATAAAGAGTTTACATTGGAATTGATCATTGAATTGCGGTAAAATTGAACTGTGGTAAATTTGAATTGTGGTAAAATTGAATTGTGAACGAAGCTTACAACGATTACCGTTAAAATTAATATATAATCTGTCCTGTTTTCAATTAGGTTATTGAACGCCATATCTGTATGGCATAGAAGTACTCCATATAATAAATTAATAATGATGCTCGGTACACAGCATTCATTATATTAATATTATATTATTTTCCTATCTGCGTTAACCTAATTTTTACGTAATAATTTTCCCCAATTATATACTTACCACAGTAGATAAATAAACTATGAAATTTCTGTCATTTAAGAGAAGAAATATCGTTTTCACACGAATACAAAAATTTTTATAATGTTCCTAATCAAACACAATTTTACACGTAACACTATTAGGTCATTAATTAGATCTTCATATATATTCAGCACGTTGTTTGTTGTAATAAAGAATAAAATCTTAATTTCTTTGTGGAACGTCACAACTTTTAGATTTAATAAATTAATATTATAAAATGTCTCTCCGATGATATTCATTTAAAATATTTAATTTAATTTAAATGTTTAATGCAAGTGCATTGATTTCAAATATTTCTGGAATTGATTATTTTAAAAAGGTAGGCTTGTGCCACAAAAATTTAACTTAACCATTCACATGGCTAACTAGCCCTCGGGTTGTTGCATTGGTTAAATCCTGTATAAACATTTTGTCGTGACTTAGTTCGTTAAAGTAACGAATCCGTTCAAAACTTCCTGGCTTGTTTTGAACATTATCATACGAAACGACAACACAATTTCGAAGAACTTGCGCGACGGAAAGGGGAGACCTCTGAGTGGCAGTTCTCGAGTCGTTCCTGAAAAAAAACAGAGAATTTCAATTTGGAAGCTAACTAATCGTAAAAGTCTGCACGACGAAGCAATGCCTGAAAATTCCATTATTCATAAATCTAGTGAAATGTATCGCTAAACTTTTTCCATTTCTGTTATACTACGTGTAATAAACGAACCGAAACGAAGGTTTAATTAAATTTAATCTCTTCTATAAACAACCATTTCTCCAAAATGATTAAATGAATATTCGGGCAATATATATATCATGATCATATAAAAATTGATATTTATTTTACGATATTCATACGCATGTAGTATTGATGAAGATTCAATCATTTTATTGAAATTCCACAGTGCTGGTCTGTGTTTGAAAAATGTTCATTACCATAAGGTGTGTCTTTTTTTGCCTTCTATTTTCCTCTTTGCCTTAGCTTTCTTCGATAATTAAATTTTCTGTTAACAAATTCATGTCCACGTATTTGAGAGATACAGTGATAATTAATATGCTTGATAGAATAATATATTAAATTAACGTGTACAAAAAAATAAAGTTTCTCGCCCATATTAAATTGAAAACGTGGGTAAGAACCGAGATGTTTTCCGATGCAAAACTCTGACAAAAGTCGAGACAAATAATCAAGCGTTATTACGATTTCAAGATATTCCAGATGCTTGAGGCTTTCGAGGCTTTCAATAATTCTAAGTACTTCCACCTTCAGAAGTCGCCATTACAACGGGCTTGTAAGACGCTCTGAGACTCTTTGAATGTTGCTCTTTGGCTCAATATGACTTTAGATGGTTTCGAGTGTACCAGTAATTCACTTCGCGAAAGATATTCAGTGAAAAGTGTAAAAGGTTTTCCGAAAATGCTGAAAGCAATTCTGGTTTTGTAAACAGACAGTTGCTGACATTAGGCGTGCATACTTAATGTATTGAACGATGATCACTAGAGATGCAAAATAAACATTTTCTCTATTAATTGCAGGAAATAAGAGTTAAATATATAAAAATTAATTTCATCTGGTAATCATTTTCATAATGTGTGCAGAATAACATGATATTCTTAAATTAATTTAATGCTTTTACTGTCTTCTATTTCATCTAATTATTTAAGTCACAAAAAAAATACTAATATATATTTACATTATTATAGTAAAGATTTTAAATTAAATAAGCAGTCCAGTCGTGTCATTTTTATTTAAATAGGTCTAGAAATTTACAATTACATACCAGAAATGAATTTTAATCCTATTGGCCATTATTAAATCTTTTTTAGTTACTACATTCACTACATCACTCATTTTCCATTTTTTCATATGTGCCTTCAATGAAAACTTTTTTCTTCCTAAAATCAATGAAAATTACATTCCCTTTAAATTTTCGATGTGCTTTTTTAATCGCATCTGCTTTTTCATCATTTTTTAAGTTCTTGAGAATGAAATCTGCATTTTGGTGTGTCAAATTTTCATTGTTCTGATTTGGAATGTTAGAACTCCTTTTTCAGAATCAGTACAATTCCGCAGATCGATTAAAAACTTAAATCCGCACGGTACCCCGTGAGCTAAGGCGAAACCACTATTCACGTGAACTCAACTTCGAACAACAGTTGTTAATAAAGAACTTGCAACTTGTTTCTGAAACTTCCCGTGGTAGCAGAATTTTGTCGTAAAGTATTAACCCGTTAATCGGTCAGCACGACGAAATACGTTGCCCGTACATGGCCATATCTCCTGATAACTTTAAATCGTTTTAATTACTTATAATGGGTGCATTAATATGAATTATTACACCACTTGGAGAACTTTTTATCGTTGCAAAATAGTGTCGGCTATTAATTCACAAATTTAAATACGAGGTATTATAAATTTTCTTAGACAACTTTGACATTTTGAAGCAAATCTTAAACAACATTGTTTTAAATGAAAGTTTTACGTCACATCAATCTTCCAATCATTAGCAAAATGTAATTATTCAAAAAGGTAGTTGATAGTCACATAATTTCAACTTATTTCCCCAATGGAACAAATCTTATATTTATTTAAACATTGTATGTCTTTAATCAGACCTACTTTGTTACTACTGTTGTTTAATCAGTGTAATTATTTTTTTCCAATTGTACAGAACGATAAACTTAACACATGTTGTAATTAAAAGTGTAGCGTGAGCTTGGAAACATTCAAAATTATTGCAAAAATCTTGAAAACACTTTTAATTTGTTTTAAAGAATTTTTAATGTTATTAACAAATATTACAATTTCCATAGATTCATATTCTCTTGGATAATTATAAATTGGTTTACATTTGACACATACAAATATTCTAAAATTATAGGATGATTTAATTCGTTTTAACAGTTTTTTAATGCTATTAACAAACATTGCAATTGCCATGGATTCATATTCTCTTGGATAATTATAAATTGGTTTACATTTGACACATAAAAATATTCTTTATAGGATGTTATTGAACGTTGTAGAGAATTTTGTTTATTGGCATAAGGAGTAATTAAACCTTACGTAGTTCACATATGAATATTTTATTGTCGCAATAGTTTCTGTCAGAATATCTTTCAATTTAATTTCAATTGTTTGTGTTTGTTCTAATTTCATTTCTTCCCATACCAATGCCATTAAAATTCATAAAGCGGAATAATGAATGGCTCCCGTATGGGACTAGTATATCTCTGCACGCGAGAATTTATACTACTCTATTGCTGAACATATTTATTATTTATGCAGAATACATTTTTGTCGCGCCTAAAGGGGAACCGCACGAATAACAATTTATAATTAAAAACATATTCTCTGTAAACATTTCTTCACATTAAATTTAGATAGATGAATTACTTTCATGCAATTCATGCGAGCAGTTGACAAGAAGTCTTTTAAAAATGTTAAACAATGCCGATTAGATATTGCAGAAAACATTAGTGCGTTTAATTAACATATTCCAATAATGAATTGAATAAATGATCACTGGACTACAATTTGTATGCATATAAATGTTACAAAAATATTATAAAATAAAAATAAGAGTAAATCATTTACAAAATAATAAAATGATTAAAAGAAGGACATTTCAGAAAGACAGGTTTGTGCAATTGACAATATTTTCCATAAAAATCCACAGTGAAATGATCTGTGATTGACTTAAACAAGCTTTCAAATAACCGCAAATTAAACATTGGGGTTCGTCCGAAAAAGCGCGGAGCGGTGAAACATGTCCGAGTTTTTGTTGGTAAAGTCGGGTAATGAAACAAATAAAAACGTTTAAATTTATTTGCTGTCATCAGATACGAAATAAATCGGTTTCACCGTTCGCGTAACACAAACGAACCTATCATTTCATCTTTCTCGCGAATGTAACGGTGAAAAAAAAAGGTGTATCTTAGGATGGATTCTTCTCGTTCTTTCCATCTTCTTTTTAAGGCGACCGGTATAGATTACAAAGGAATAGCTTCTAGAAATGTCGGCTCGTTCAGCGGGTGAGAAATACCGGCTCTCGAATTTCTCTTTCCTGTATTCGTTCATCGTTCCACTGCAAAACAAACGACTTCATTTTCGTGCAATTTTAAGGGTCGCTATCGTCTTTCCACTTTCCGACGACTTATCGTCGTAAACAGCGCACTTTGATCTTGAATTGAAAGATGTGTCATGACCGATATACACACACGTACACGTAGCCAAGTGAAAATGTTTTGAATTATTGGCGGAGATTCATTTTTCTGCTGCACATGTGATTGGTTATACGAAGGAAAATATGAACAACTCATTTATGTATAGCAATGGGTCCATCAAATTCTGCCATTTTTTGCTTCCATATACTATTAAATTTAATATTTCAGTTTAATTGTGTCCCGATTTCATGGTGAAGATATTAAATTATAAATAAAACGCAATTTGTTGGGTGGAAGTTTGATACAAAATGTTAAAATAATGCTTGATTTATTGAAATTGGAAGAGGACACTTTTCCAATACTTAAGGTTTCAATTGTTATCTGCATTTTTCCAATTAAAATGTCAGATTGGAGTGTACCATGTTTAGATAGAACAAAATATATTTGTAATGAACTTCTAATATCATATTTTTTACCACAAAAACAGAGAAGAAAAGTTACAGTAGAAAATTTAAATGTTCTCGTACGAAGGAGTATTTTCAGAAACATTAGCTCTGTTCATTTGGGTTCTTTTACACATACTCCAATAATCGATGCATTCATTTAAATTATTTCCGATATTATCAATTTTCATTATTTTAGTACGGAAGTTCAGTGAGGCATGAAAGGTGGTAATAGTGCGCTTTTAAAAAGTCACATTTCTCAGAGATTTCAAAGTCGCTTTCAGCTTATTCAGTGGAATTGCATACGTTTTTCTGTCACATCCTGGTCAGAGCACACCAAGAAATATGGTTTTCATAGATAAACTGACGATACGGTGGCAAAAATGTAATTTGGAAGGAAAGTATGCGGACATTTGTGTGCTCAAAGAATTTATTCAAAGTTACGTTGCTCATTTTCGATGCACTTCTGAATGCATAGCCAAAGTGAATGTCTAATTGCTTCGAACATACTAACATGGCGATTCACAGTCAAGTATGCGTGCGTACTTCGTTGCTGCACGTTCTTTGATGTACATATTTATCGATAAACATCTTCTGCATTTAAAAATTTATATTCAATTAATAATTTCCCATTTTTTAGATTGAAGTACAGTCAGGGAAGAAATTAATATCGTCCATAATTAAATGCATCGTGTAATCTCATTAAATATCTATAGAATTTGAATTTTTGTAATCAAAATCTCGTGTAGATATGAGCTATTCAAGTTACTTAATTGAACAAAGAGAGATCACAGTTTCTCTCAAGATTTTTAATTCTCAGATATGTTTATGAATGAAAGAATTTCAAAGGCACTCTGAAAATTTTTGTGCACATACCTTTTGAAAGTATTTAGCACTAAATCTACTAGCATCAATCATAGAAAATAGTTGCTTAAATTTCTTTATTCGTTTAAGCAAAATCTAAATAAATTTATTCTTGTCAGTCAAAGCATCAGAAAGTAAAATAATAAGTAGACCGCGAATCTATGTGCAAAATAAAATTTTTATACATCAATCGCAAGCTATACGAGCTAAGTAAAAATTGATTTTCCTCATTAATGATTTTTATGTGTTAAGTGTTAAGTGTTTCTCCTGTTTTGAATTGCACCTACTCATTTTTGTCATAAATGCATAAAATCCGCAGTCTAATAATAAGTAAAAGTCTCAATAGAAGCTTCAGAAAGTTATAAATAATTGAAGATGTTACATGTTGCATGTGTAAGAACACTGTGCATATCCAGAGAGAGAGAGAGAGTGTACTAATCACCCACAAGTTATCACGGATTAAACGCACAGAATCAGGGAAGCTCGATTTTGAGAACACTTAATTCGAGATTCTGCATGAGCAATGCACTCATGCATAGCACACAAATGTATTTGAAAGGGAATCTGCAGGCCACAACTGCCTTAAACGTATCTTTCACTCTTAAAGGGCTATTATTACAGTGGAGCGATAAATTTGCTTTAATACTGTTCCTTTGCTCTTCCAGCCCCCTCATCCAACACTATGTTACACCGTCTGTTCTCTCTGTAATTCTTTCCCTTTTACAGTGTTCCGTTGCATATCTTTTTATTTCGTGCAGCTTTAGCATCCTGAAATAGTTTCAGGATGAAAGTGAAGCCTGTGTCAGCAATTTCACAAATGATTTAGTAACTAGACATTTCTGACATAAAGGAGGAATTGAAATACGAAAGACATTAAAAGAGTTTAAGGATACTGTTATGTCTATTATTTTCGACCTTTTAAGATGGTTAGACGAAATTACATTTTTGACATGCTGATAATCGACATAAATTTTTATTCAAAGCACCGATAGAAACTCGAGACTCGGGTCGAAAGTTTTTGAGAGAGAGATTACCTATATACATCAACTAGTAAACGAATTTTTCTAAAATCTCAAAAAAAGCTCTAGTCACTCGAGCACATTTTAAAAAGTTTTTTTTTGACCGAAGATTATACATTTTAACACAAAGTTTACGTTACTCGTCGAAATGATGGATTCTAATATTTTTAATTTACAATTATTGAGATTGTAAAGATGCATCTATGTGGAATTATTCACCAATCTTTTTCTTGTGTTATACAGGGTGAGTTGCCCAAGACGACCTGAATAATTTCTAGATTTTTTGAGAAATGAAGAAATGTTCTTTTTTAGATGAAACCACATATTTTTGAACTCCTATAATTAGCCTTTCTCGAGACAATTTCATCGATAAGATTTCATGAAATGAATGCTTAAAAGTGTTGATAGATACATTCTTATTATTTTTGTAAAGTAAAACAGTTAAATGGTAAGATAATATAACTCCACATCGATGTTAATCAATTAATCATAGTGAATTGCAGAAACAGCGAAGCTTGTAGGTCAGGGCAGTAAAGTCCTTCTCAAAAAGCACTGTCAGGTCAGCATACTTACCGGCGCGGCGCGGCGTGGTTAATCTTGAAAGCTGTTCTTGCTCGCGACTATATCTCGGCGAAAACGAAAGATTCATGAATCTATGAACGGGAAGAGAAACGAATCGTGTGACCTTTGGGGTCCCAAGAATTAGACTCGTTTGCGCCGGTGTAACCCAGTTTTAAATTTCAGTTAAAAATCTCTTGGGTTCGGATGAAGTAGAGACAGTGGGACCTCGCGTCGAGCTAGTTTAACATACAGCGGAGGACGGATCGCCGAGTAGCCACCGTTAATTACCCCTTAATTATCCCCCTCGAAGCGTAGTCATTAACTTATACCGGCCGCCCACGAAATGCTACGGCCACGGGAACATGGCTCTCTCGACTTTTTTCTTGCACACATATCTTCCGGCGCGTATCTTCGCTGGCCAGGAAAACGCTTCCCCGCGAATATTTACATTCTCGCAAAAAACGAAGAGTTTTAAACGCTCCTTAATTCAATTTTAAGTAGTCTCGGATGTTTTCTTGCAACCCGAACGTCGCGTTGAAGTTCAACGATAGCAGCCGACGGAAATAAATCGTGACAGGTGGTTAAATTACAATGGTAATTAACCGGCGAAGAGAAACCACGCAAGAAAATACCATAAGTATATACAGACTGATCTTTGCGGAATCGTTTATTAATGCGTTTTACATCTGACCGAGTGTATTGCACATTTTATGTTTTGCAGTACGGTTTACTTGGTTATTTCTCTTGAGATTGTTATTTAAAGAAGATTTCGAAGTTCCTTTCTAGAGTACAGTCGGGGACAAGAAGAAGACAAGTAACCATTCGCAGTGAATTTATTTTCCATCCTTTTTTACGTTTCTGACTTCAATGACCGTGAATGACTATAGTGTATCATTGAAATTGTCTGGCGATGGGCTACAAACGTAGGAGCTCAGAAATATGTGGTTACATTTTAAATAACTTGGTTGACCATCAAATCTCCTAAGCACCTTCACCTGAAGAAAAGTTACTTACACCACGTAATAGGCCCCTCGAAACCAAACAACTTTTGTCTGAAACATTTTTCCTATCTCAAAAAATGTAGAACTTATTCGAGTGGCTTGTCTTAGGTGACTCACCATGTACAGTAAATCCTGTATAAACGCAACAAGGCCGTACACGATAAACGCTAAAGAATATCCCCTCCACTGCAGTAATCTGATCTCGGCTCGGGTATATTGATGTGAACCACTACTAATGCGATTACCAATATGTGATTACTCACAATGTATTACCAATATAAAAATTTTTTAGTTATTACTTATTTTTTTATGAAACTTTCACCAATATATTTGTGGCATTTCTCTGATTAAAATAAGACCAAACACGATATAATTTCAACTGTATTTAGTGGTTTAATTGACGATGAACGTCTCGGGCGCAACAAAGGACAGCGTATGGGAAAGAAAGAGACGCGGAGCGTCGCAGTCGCTTCGGCCCCGCGCGTGGTCTCTCCTGTCCTTCTCTACGTTCGCCTCGGCCTTTGAAGCTCAAAAAAATAGTGTCCGTCTACGAAAAATGCAAACGAATCTCCCCGAAGCTTTTGCGTTTATAGAGGATTTACGGGATCCAGTGGGAAAGAAGTTTCCCAGCTCTGCCATAGAGCACCTAAAGAGTGTCGCACGAAAATGGCTGTCAAATCTTTCCAGCTTCGAATTTCCTCATGAAAATGTCACAATCTGTAGTTAAATGTTCCTATTTTCGAATGTATTTAACAATATAAAACCTGAAAATTTGTTTTCACCCTGAAAAAAATTATAATTCACCCGAGTTTTACCGACGATGGTTTAGTTAATCTAAATAATTTCGCTTTTGTAGCATGCCTATAATTGCTCAGTATAACTACATCTGCCCGAACGTGTTTCCTTTGGTAGAAAGTTCGATCGACGTATCGCTCAAAGCTCTCGCACGATTTTTTAATCGCCTCCCGCATATCGCAGCGTGAAGAGGATACAAAAACGGAATTCTTCTTTCTAAAAACTGGGGAAGCGAGTGCAGACTAAATAAAACAAAGGGGGGAACAACGGTCCGGCAATAGGTCGGAGCCGCGTACGGAACGAGTGACAAATAAACTCTTGCCGATCCTCTCGCCGAACAATCGAGTGATAAAGAACGAAAAATGGGGGATGAAAAAATTTTCCTTCCATACGCGACACGTATAACAGCTTTTTATTTGCCGGATCGATTTGAACGAGACGCGACGGAGGCTCGAGGTTCGATCGCTTTTTCGAGGCTAAATCCCTGTCATGACGTTATTGAGAATGGTTGGGGTTTCAGGGACGGATTTCAATGAAGCTGCAACGGTCTTGCTCCCCCGGGTATCGCGTTTGGCAGATCTACCTTAACGAAGCGTGCAGGTGGTTTACTGTATGCGTGCAGTTAAGCGAAAACCCATCCACTGAGGATCACTGCACGGCAAATAAAAAAATACACGCACGCCGCCGCCGGATGCCCTTCAAGGACGCGCAGGAAATTCGCCTGAATGCGAAGATTGATTTCAAATCCCCAGCTGGGAATTGTAATGGGAAAACCGTTTGCGTGTATTTAGGTCGGGCGCGACTGCAACGTAGCTCTTACAAATTGGCACGTTTACTTATACCCATCCGTGCATGAAAATATTAATAAGTGTCGCCGTTTGCACGCCGGATTAACGCACACGGGATTTCAAGCCGAATTCAAAGGGTAGCTACTGCACTCGGCCCTGGTGAGAGAGATTCAAGGACAAAAACTAAATTTCAAGTTCTTATATTCCGCGTGTCTACACTTTGAAAGGGTGTTACTTTTTTTAAACAGCGCCGAGCGAGTTACATTTTTGGAGAAGTGAAAGATTACACAGTTAAAATTGTTGTACACAACGACCTTCGGTGTTTTCTTTGTGACTCTGACCAATTGCAATTCTTTTCACGTTATCTAGCAAACTGATTTTCCAAAGAAACTCAAGTTGGTCCGATTTGAAAAAGTTACTTCGTTGATTGACGTATCAATTACGAATTCGAGCGTGATTTTTCATTTTTGTCAGATAGACATTTTGCGGTGCTGGTCTGGAAAGAAAATCTAATCAAAAATCAGTTTTTGGAGTCCCAAAGCAATTAAATAATTTGTTTCGTCATTTGAAGAATGTAATGAAATTGAGGTTCAAAAATTTTCTTGGCGGAATTCATAATTTTATTTCGGCTAATGAAATGCATTTAAGTTTAACAGAGCATCGATTGCCACTATAAAACGCAATATTCTATATGCATTGACCTAATAATTTGTAGTGGACACATCTTATTAAAGTATAATTTTAGCGTTGGCAATTAATCAATTGGAATTCTGTAATCACAATAATATTAGCTAATCTAGATTATCGACTTTGATAATTGACTTTAATATGAAGTGTAATGTGATTAATGACCTTAGCTTAACACTTTCATGCTCATGTGCACAGAAATCGATTTATATCACAAAAAAGCTACTATAGTGGTGCAACTTGTATTGAAATTATCAAAAATTAGTCATTAATAACAATGATAAATTACTAATACAATTTAAAGAATGCAGCAACTTCTGAACTTTCTTGTTTTATTTATAACTTTATTAACATTCTAACCACCTCCAGTTAATCAAATGATTTTATTTCATCAGTTCTATTACTAGGAACAATTTTAATTTCACACGCGCGCTACGCTCGGAATTGGCGTCATTTTTCCAGTAGTATACATATGCTAATGGACCTCCACAGCCGTGCAAACTTTACTTCTAACTTTATACTTTCTGTCTTGGGGACCAGATGTCAACAAAAGAGTTAAAAATTAATGTCGACGTATTGTGTCTGCAACTTGCGAAACTTCTTTCTGTCATGGACAATGAAAATGGCGGAAACAAACCTCGTTCATTTAAGAAATTTGTTGTCCATGTCGCTCAACGAAATGCTGAATGAAGTAAAAATTGTTTCAGTTCAAGTAATTCCAGAACAGGTTTACTCTGTGAACGAAAATGATGGAAATAAGAAAATTAATAAGAAGTGGCAATAATATTAAACAACTAATATACTGCAAAAGTACTATTTCTCTAAATTGAATAATCTCAAATTAATCCAATTGTACGATATCTTTCAAATTTCATTAGCGCAGACAGTAATCATTATATTAAGCTACCATAAATCACAAAGCGTAGCAGAAAGTGATGAAATGATAGCTGAACAACCGTGAATAGCTTCTCAAATTAAAAGCTTTAACGTAAAACGGTTCTCGAATTTAGAGATGAAAGTCTACAACTATTATTCCACTTCGATATTCCACGTCAAGTGGGTTTCACTCGCAAAGAGAGTTCAGCACACTGGGAATGCTGAAATTGGCAGACAGCTTTGACTCGATTTCTTTTTCGATTTCCTTCTTTTCAATGGGAATTATAAAATTGGAGAATCGTTCGGGATGTGAACAACTGTATTACCATTAGTATAATGAGTCTCTAACCTGATTTAAAATGCAATGAATGTTATTAAACACTAACACTCTATAGTATGTATTGGGTTGGCAAATAAGTTTGTTCGGATTTTTACATTGGAATAAATTACAAAAACCGAACGAACTTATTTGCCAACCCAATACAATGATCAGTCAACTTCATTTCCGACAGACTAAACAGTCTTTCAATTTACAATAGGTTCATACTTTTCAACAAATCATTTTCTCAACAGTTTCTAGAGACGAAGAACAAGTTCAATTTACCAACTAGAAAATAGTCTATCAATTTACAATAGGTTCATACTTTTCAACAAATCATTTTCTCAACAGTTTCTAGAGACGAAGAACAAGTTCAATTTATCAACTAGAAAACTAGAAAATAGTCTTCCAATTTACAATAGGTTCATACTTTTCAACAAATCATTCTCTCAACAGTTTCTAGAGACGAAGAACAAGTTCAATTTACCAACTAGAAAACTAGAAAATAGTCTTCCAATTTACAATAGGTTCATACTTTTCAACAAATAATTCTCTCAACAGTTTCTAAAGACGAAGAACAAGTTCAATTTATCAACTAGAAAACTAGAAAATTTTGTTACTATATTGTATGCTTTCTTGTATTTTAAGCATTTATGGAAAAAATTAGTGAAACATAAAACAATGAAGGTATTAGAACAATGTAAGAGATAATTATCTCCAAATAATTACAATTACTAACAGAAGTTATTTAATTTTCTTTTTCTGCAAATGATGTATAAAAATTTCAAAAATTTCTTTTCTAGATTAAGATCATACATATGTATATATAATACACTACTGTGTTAAAAGAAGCACCCTGTATAATTATAAGATATAATGACAAACACAATATCCTTCTGTAGAAATTGTATTGTACAATAATTGTTTTATTGCATTTAAAGTATTAGATAATCTGCAATAACACTTATTCTCAGAACTATTCAATTAAACAACGGAATCCTTTTTCAAAACTTACTGTGTTCTTATTTGATTTTTTACGCTTTTCTATTAAATATTTCCGGGTGCTTCTTTCTTTGCACAGCAGTGTACATACATTTTTTATACAGACAGTTCGTTTAATTCCAACTTAAAAGGTAGAAATAATATTGCTACTTATCAGGTTTTATTCGGACCGTTCATTACGAGTGGCTTAATATTAAATGATTGATTTCAGTGATTTCTGATATGGTACGTAATTATTCACAAGTGCGGTGAGCGAGTGAAGTGTCGTTACCATTGAAAAGTCAAGCAGCTTCGAAGCGAGTATATAAGACGAGGGATCCAAAGTGTCTTAACATTTTAATTGGTTTAATTCACCTCGGGAAGTTCCCAGCATTGTGTCTATTGTAACTACAATTCGACTCGAACAACAAGGTGTGAATAGGCGGCTTATGTAAGATTCGGAACGTCGAGCAGATAAACTAGGTGAATCAGATATTCTATATAATCGCAAAGTTTCGGTTTGCATTGTTCCCCGTGACATGATACTCACGTTTTCCCGAAGTTAGTTACTGGGTTATTAAGTTATTATTCTTTGACCGATTTCGCGTATCACTCATGCTTCAAATCAATTTGAGGACAACCCACGTAACGTACGGGGTTTACAATAGCATATTGGCGTTAAGGCGACGATAAGCCGAACAAAGAGATAACCACCGCTGTAAACCAAATAGCAGTTGACTAAACAGCGTAGTTTACTTAAACAATAGCTCATCGTCTGGTACTCGGGGCTTGAAATTAGTAAATCTGTATCCTTAACGCCTGTCGTACTCCAGTCGATTATCTCTTCGAGCAAACACTTTATCTAACAATCCTGTTTTCCTTTCCTTAATAGGAAATATGGAACCTTCACTATAGTAACTCTGTTATAACCAAAAACATATTTTATACTTGTAAAAAGTTAACATGACTACTTGTTAACATCGTCGCAGTTGACCTTGAACGCTCTTGGATGACCTCCAACCGAAGATCACAGCATCTTAAAGCGTCCTATTACATAGTAAATAGAGAAATATATCATACCTTTTAAAAAACAGAGTTGACCTTTACAGCACAGATAACAGAATTATGTTTTTGAAGTTGGTATTATTTTTTTTATTACAGAAATGGTTACGTTATGGGTCAAATGTTCCAAAAAATGTCGCGTATGCTTGTTTCGCTATATTTTAAGATAACACAGCTTAATTTTAATGCAATTATCTTCATATTATTATCTCAATTATTGTAAGATTTCAATAGCGTATCATACATATAAAAAGATACAGTAGATCCTCGATTATCCGGATCTCTGGTGTTCGAATTCTCTATCCTCCGAATGCTTTCCACGAAGAGTTAGTTTGCGTTAAACCAACCCATACGCTACACGATTTACAGCACACTTCAATGAGGATTAAATTCAGCACTGAAACTATGCAATTGTTGTATTATCCGAACAATCATGTTCCACGGATAATCGAAGTTCTACTGTACGTAGAAAAATACGAAAAAAATTTGTTCAAATAGCCAAAGATATGTTGTATCTTCAATTTGATTTTAAATTATTTTTTACTAAAAAATGGTCGAATTTATTAATGTTTTTAGGCCCGTTCCTGTGGGTGTACACCTCAGAGCCTGGATCCTGAAACATTGTTAAGTGACTCTTCAATGTGACAGTGACATTCCGCCATTGACGGAACGTTAGGGTATGTTATCCCTTAGGGCTTAGGCGAGCCGTCTTCACGCTAGGTGACCGCATGCTGCTATTACCAATACGCGGGCTGTTAACGTGCCAGCAATTCGGGAAGACGACGTTTCGTGGGACCGGTGGTTAAGGAATAGCACGGTAGGGATAACAGTCGTGTGCGAGAGGTGTACGCGTGGTAATTAATGCCGCTGCAGTGCTGCGGGCCAAGAAGGCGGGACAACTCGATAGTGCGAGCCAAAACCAAACATTCCTAGCGCCAATGTATCCGGTATCTGGAGTATCTCGGTATTAGTTCGACACGTACCAATTATAAGCTGGCACACGAGTCATCTCTAGCAGGGGTCGTCGTAGAAATGTCGCGAAACTTGCTTCGTGAATAGGCATATTTGCACCGCTTCATCCCCCACCCCTTGTTTTATATGATTGCAGAAGTTCGTGGCCGATTTCGAAAATAAAACAGAAGCGGTCACATCAATTATGTCACCACCATTTTCTACAATCGTCCCCCAACGTTTTACAAGAAGAAGCAGCGTGGTTTCTCTTCAGTGCAGATCTCGAAGTCTCTGAATATTGGGTACGAACTTTTGCAATCATTTAGTAGATTTTGTTTTAAAAAAAAGATTATTCCTTGCTTCGTAAATAGGCATATACGCACCACTTCATCCCCCACCCCTTGTTTTATATGATTGCAGAAGTTCGTGGCCGATTTCGAAAATAAAACAGAAGCGGTCACATCAATTATGTCACCACCATTTTCTACAATCGTCCCCAACGTTTTACAAGAAGAAGCAGCGTGGTTTTTCTTCAGTGCAGATCTCGAAGTCTCTGAATATCGGGTACGAACTTTTGCAATCATTTAGTAAACTTTGTTGCAAAACATCTGTTTGAACTCAGTGTCGACAAAAAGAATATTTCTATTATGATTATCAATTCGTTTCACGTTTTACAAATTTGTTTCACCGTTGACACGATATTTGTTTTAAATAAGGTAGCTATTCAACGAAAACATTTCCATGAAATACGTGTAATTTCATGGAACGACAAAATGTTCCATTAAATAAACAGAATTTTATTAAATGGAGAATTGTTCCATCGGGTGAATAGAATTTTATTCGATGCATGCCCTCTATATTTTTTTAAAATCAATTGTCCATACCTGAAACTCGACATTCACGAATACGTTGTGATAAAAACTAATAAAAAATTATTACGAATTGACAGGTCCTTTGCGAGACATCTTCTACAATATCCAGAGTCCAGGATCTTCCACTTCAAGATCAAACCTGATAGCGCCATTGATGAAATGAGAAATACCTGGTGTGTTGTCTTGTAAGAGGTGCTGCCACCGGTAATGAACCTGTCTAATTGGTGGCTAAGAGAGTATCCGTGAAGCGATCCTCCCGAAGCAGATCCATCCTGCACCCGCAATTTCGTCGTACTTCTTCACCGAGTGCAAGCTTCTCCTATGCAAATCCCTGTGCGGTAGGTAGCGGTGGTAATATTTATGGCAACCCTATAAACCTGGGTTCAGCTATCTCGAAGCCATTCCCCGAAGAAAAATAAAATGAAAGCAAAACAGACTAATTCCTGAAACGAGCTGAAATCCGCACAGAGCTAACTGACTCGATGCAAACGTAATGCGCACATCTCCTCGCACAAAACGAACGAATGGCAATCCGCTTAACCGACCCCCGTTTCTCGATGATCCGGTGACTGGAAAACGGGGACGTTTTTGGAAAATTGATTCTATACATTAAAATGACGGAAATGGGTTGAAAAAGCTACAGGGTGCTCCGAGGTTAGTGTCCGGTTATTTTAGCATACTTGGCGGGTCGGTGAGAGGGTGGGAAATCATTCGGATGAGTGAAAGTTGCCATTACGGTATTATCTCCGTAACTCTCCGTAACAGAGGTCTCTACAGTAACTGTTAACCATCCGACGGCTGTGCCCGAGTCTATTTTCACCGGGAACATCCAAATTGTCATTCAAGTACTCAATTTGTGGCAATTGAACTAACTGAATAGCTGTTTCACGAGATATCATCAAAAGTAAATTTTTTAAAATTATTACTTAGAACTGTGAAGCATTGTCAAATTATATAGCTATAAAAATCGTCGGGTAAACTTTACTTTACCGGACTCGAAATTTGTGCCTTTCTCCTATAAATTATGATGTATTTGGTATCTAAATCCAGTAGATTTGTACCCGGAACGGGTGCAGCTCGAAGTTTCGATCGTGCAGGATCAATGGTTCAGGAGTTATGCTCGCTTAAAGTTGAGCAATCTGCAGTGTTTTTGACAGGTAAGGGCGCCGCCATATTGGTTTGTAGTCACGACCGCGAGCCGCTTACCGAACAGAACCGTCGATCCTTGCCCCTCTCCCCCGACCTAATCACAACAAACTCGGTAAGCGGCGCGCGAACGTCACTATCAATATGGCACCCTGACCTGTCGAAAACACTGTAGATTGTTCAACTTTAAGCGAGCGTAACTCCTGAACCATTGATCCTACAGGATCGAAACTTCGATCTGCAGCCGCCCCGGGTACAAATCTACTGGATTACATATCAAACACATCATAATTTATAGAAGGAAGCCACAAATTTTCAGTCCGGTAAAGTAAAGAGCAGCCGAATCGACCGTTGTCCGAGGGTTAAGATTGTATCCCCACCGCTGCACACGCTCGACGACCGAGCCAGCGAGGGGTTCAGTGCCGCACCGGCTTCTATATCTTCGAAAAATTACAGCTTTTCTAATTTTTTCTAAGAATTTCAATTTTTTGTTTTTCTAATATCCTACATTTCTTAGCTGCTCAAAAAGTACGATTGGCAATTGGCATCACATAATACAGCTTGTATTGATTCCTTTTTAAAATCGTTCCCACCCTTAAAATAATATTGAAGAAAAATGAAATAGTGGAAATCGAATATGCTACGTACTATGAATGTATCTAACTTCCAGATAATAACAATGTCAATACGATTAATATCTACTGTTGTTATAACATTCAAAAAGAAAAATTGCTTCACCGCTGTTATTCATAAAAACATTAGGTAGAGCAAGCTCCAATTTTCCAATATCTGAATTTGCCAATGACTTGTTTTTCCAATTACCTGTTTTTCCCTCGCTATTCCTCGCGCGAGGAATTATAAAGTTAAATAACTCTTCCGCTCGGACTCCGAGAAACAGTTTCTCCCGTTTAATATAAATATTGACAGCTAAAAAATGTGTGTCGAATATTTTCATAAACTCCGTCTCTGCGCAAACTTCCCTAAAAAAGGGCAGGTGACATAAATCTACATTTATCACCTCCGAATCTGCTGAAATGATTTATACAGATACGACAACATCTCGCTTAATAGCGTAAAATATCACGCGTTTATTTATTCCATGTAAAAAGAAAAATTTTATGCAACAACGGTATTACATGTGTACGGGAAATTTATTGTAACGCTTTCTAGACAAAGTTATTGTTATATTTAAAAATACATAGGAAAATTTGATATACAGCTTTTTTATATAAAGCAACTTTTATAGTATAATCTTGTATATTTTGTGTCTCTCAACTAAACTTACACACACTTCTGCAGAAAAATTCGAAGAAACCTGAAATAAGTAAAAAAATAAATAACTAAGACATAATACTGTCAAGCGTATATTTTTTATTATAGTGTTTAGTAATTTAATGCTCTATAAAACAATTTATAAAAATACTAAAAATTCAGTGTATCTGTAACTAGACTTCCATTCAAAAAAATTAACAATCTTATAATATAAACTCATGAATTTATGCAAGTGGAAGCTCTAATGAGTATTAACGTTGGTATAAACGTAAGGGAACGTGTGAATCGAACTAAAAATGAAGCCAGGCAATTTTTCAAATAACACTGTGAATAAATTGTTTATAAACACGATAAGAAAAGTCACCGTTATCGCAGATTTACAATAAACCGGGCCCGTCTGATTGAAAAGAAGATGGATGGCGTCCGCGAGGAAATCTCTCGCCGATAAAAGAGATAATTAGGTGTAGCATTTCTAATGGATCACGCCATATATCTCGACAGTAATTCGAACGCCGAACACGCACAACGTTCCGCAGGAATTAACCAAACAGAAACAGCAAATACAGCCGAAATATACGCCATTATACTGTTTACATACCTTCGTTAACGCATTCAGTTATTTATAACGGCATCGTTCAGCGCACCGCGAGAAATCTGCTGCGTTCCTGGCATTCGAATCAATATTTATTGCGCATTGTGTTCTCACGCGGCTCATTCAGATTTTGATTTGATCTGCGGCGAAAGAATTTCGCGTCGGGACATTGATACGAACGAAGGCGGCCATTCAATTTTCGCCAAGTCAACAATTTATGAAGCTTAAAATGCCTCGGTTGTATTGTTGGCGTGTATAAAATGATCGGTCGAACTACAACAGGGATCCGTCGCTCATATAGGGTGTCCCAGAAATGTTGTACTTTCTTGAAAGAATTCCTGAGGCCATTTCATGTATGTAACTCTTTCCTTTGCGAAAATGTTCTCCGCGGCTTGGTTGAGGAATTATTAACGAAAAACCACGGACCAATCAGAGCACAGGCCTCGCTGAGCGAGGGGCGTTGTCATTGGTCAAACCGAAATCCATCCGCTGAAGCCGCCCTTTGATTGGTTCGTGTTTCTCGTTTATAACTCTTGATCAAAGGCACGGAGAACATTTTCGTAAAGGAAAGAGTTACTTCAACTGATCTCGTGAATCGTCCCTTTCAAAGAACTACTATATTTTTGGGCACCCTGTACACTGAAAGACGAGACAAATTCTAAAAACTTGAAACCTACCGTTGCAGTATTTCCACGAAAAAAAAAATTAAACCGACTTCGAAAAAACGCACTAAAAAGTGTGAAATAATTTCCATTTAATTTATGTGGATACACACGAACTTAAATACAATACAACCTTTTCGGAGGCTCGGCGCAAATATATTATTTAAATATAAATATATTAGTATTTAGAAGAATTTATAAGGATTTTCGTAATTTCCAGTGTCGAAAATTTTCAATTTTGCGCCGCCTCCGAAAAGATTGTATTGTATTTAAGTTCGTGTGTATTCACATAAATTAAATGGAAATTATTTCATACCTTTTAGTGCGTTTTTTCGAAGTCGGATTAATTTTTTTTTTAAAGTTTTTTTTTTATTTCACACTTTTTTTTATCTCTGTCAGCCGTCATATTCCAAATCGTAATTTATAAATATCTGAAAGCCGCAATCGATAACGGTAACGACGTCGCGTCGTTACTGTTCCTAATGTCTAACATTCAGCGGAGTTCACAACGGTATCACCACCCTACATTTTCGCAAATAAAATCGTAATTAATAAAAGAATGTAAATTTTCTTTTGCACGGGACCATCCCGGGAACATACTCTACAAGATGCAAAAGGTTTTGTTCCGATTGGTCCATCCATCTCGGCGTAATCGGTGAACATACATAGAAAAAAAAGCGAAAAAAGGCACATACAGATCGAATTGAGTAACCTCCTCCTTTTTCGAAGTCGGTTAAAAAAGGTAACTTATCTGTTGACATTCTGCAGTCTGCCATTTATTTACCATGATTAGAATTTTTCTGTAAAAATGCAATAATTTTAGAATTGATAAAACTCAATTTCTATGTAATTTTGTAAAATATTATTGACGTGAGAACAGTTTCGATATTTTAAATACACTGGACTGTGTTAAATAGGGGGGATTCTGCCTGTAAGCTGTCTGTAAATAATTATAAATTCGCGATGAAACTCGGCTCATGTACCGAGATGCTGCTGAAATTTATGCAAGCATACAAATACCCATCACGTCAAATTTTCGACTAGAAAGCGAGTGTTCACGAGACTGTGCATATCCAAAGTTCGCATGTATACATTAAATGTCCATCAGAATGTCCGCATTGTAGACAATGAGTCTCCACCAAAAAGTTCATGCATTACATTTATTCGCCACATAGTTCGCACATTCGTCGCGAGTTTCCCCATCACACTACTTCAACTACGTTAAACTAATCTGAATTCAACGGAAGAAAAAATTCAATATAAAAATACTTTCAACTCATTAATGCACGAGTAAAATCCATATAATTTGTGCTCGTATGAAAAAGTTTATCAAAAAATCTCTGATAAAAGACAAAATTAGAAATAAGTCATTTTGACTCATCCGTTCTACTGTTAACTATCTCAGTTTCTGTTTAATATTATTAAAACTACTATAAATTGTTAAAAATGAATTTATACACTACTGGGCAAAAGAAAGAAGCACCCAGTATAATTATAAGCTATAATGACAAACAATATCTTTATGTAGAAATATTCTCAGAACTATTCAATTAAACAGCGGAATCCTTTTTCGAAACTTACTGTGTTCTTATTTGATTTTTTACGCTTTTCTATTAGATATGCCCAGTGCTTCTTCTTTTTTCACAGTAGTGTACGTTGTTAATGAGTTTCCAAACAGTTAAGTGGAAATAGGAAAGGAATTTTATTCCGTAAATTTCGTGGACCCAGTTCTTGCACAGGTTAAAATCACTGTTGCAGGTAGTTCTTTCAAAAACACTTTTTGTCTCAGGATCACTCTAAAAGAACATCATTGGTGAAATGATCGAATGCCACTGTTCCAGAAACACAGTCTTTCGTGCCAAAATTCGGGAAAAAGTGGTATTCACGGAATGTAAAGAGGAATGTGCAGTAGGAATGCTGGAACTCTTCTGTCTGTACAGAACCGTACCGTGAAACATGCGTGGGAACCCTGTGAAAAATGTGAAAAATGAAAAAGAAACAGTTACTTTGATTTTGATCTAGACGTTTAAGTATTCGAATCGGTTGTAATACTTGCCGCTGAAATCCAAATTTGTTACTTTAATAGTCAAATACGAAGTAAGCTTCAATGCTCAAGTTTGTAGATTTTAAGAATGCAACAATTCAGATAACATCAATTTTGTTAGGGTATTGGAAACGTAGTTAAACCGTTTATTAATTATGTTTGTACATATCTCCCGTGCAACTTCAACCTCTAATTCCGGAACGAGGAGTTAGAAGTTTCTTCCCGCGTCTCAAATACTAATTGATGTATTATGAACTCGCCTAACACGGCTGAAAACTATGTCAGTGCTTCGGGTTTTCCCTAATCCTCGAAGACGTGTGCATGGATTCTGCCCGAATATATCTGCTCTGGAAATAGTGAATCGGAAATGCTCACTGACGCGATTAGGGGAACATCCTAGCATTATCATTAACGGTATGTTTTCTCCAAAGATTGATAAGTGGAAAATTAATCAAAGTTTAGTGGCAGCTGAAAATGTTGCGAGGGAGAAGAGGAAAAGGAAAGCATTTCGTCCTGGGTTTGCTAGAGGACTCATCAGTAATGAGGGAGGGGGGTGTTACCCTCTCTCTGCTAGCACCGGAAGCGTGGGGGAAGAGTAGGGACACAAATCTCTCGATCTGGCGCGACACGATCTGCCTTTCCCACTATGTACAGTAAAGTCGCGTTTACTGTCCGCGATCACTGTCATGCTGTCCTTCTCTACGTTCGGCTTTCTTTTGAATTTTCTTTTGAATTCTCGGCGCGGTAGACGCAGTCATAAAAAAATAATGTCGGTATGCGATCACTGTCCGTGCAGAACACAGGCTGTTGGACAGTACACGCGACTTTACTGTATTTATCCCTGAGAATCCCCACGAAAATTCTCCCTTGCCTAGCCACTACACTTAGGGGTCATGTGACGCGTTTCGTCTGTATCGTGCATGTGTCCCGTTTATGTTGTATTATTCGTCCAACGAAAGATGTCGCAGTTTTGACAGTGGGGTGCAGGGGGATCCATGAGACCCCACTCTTGACGCTATGGGCTGCGGATCCCACTCTTACGCTTAGGTTCTGGAGGGGAACGGTCGTCATAGGAGCTCGGCGTCACCACATCGCTCTATTACAGTCACACTCAATACGCTCGTTTGCTGTCATCGTCAAACGCTTCGGCCAATCGCGGAGGACGTGTAGCGCGATGTAGGGATATCGCGTGGTTCCTATTTACAAGTTCCTCTGTGCCATCTTTCGTTGGACGATTAATATGTGTAACGTTTGTGTTGTGCATGTGTCTCTTCATCTGTGTGCTCTTCATCTGGTGACACTGGGAAAGATGTTGACTTCTTTGTCCATCTGCTGTGAATTAAGGAGACAAACTTACAAGTAAGATTTATCTGTATTTCACCCTAATTTCTCACAGTCGCGATTTGGAACTTTTAGACTTTCTATTATAAAGATTGCCTCAAAAAATATTCTCTAGTTGTACAAACTGCAATAATATTTGACTACTTGAACAAATTCAAATATGCCATTGAGTAAATTTAAAAGCTCCAAAAACTAATCATATCGAGGGGATCCCTTGCTTGTTGACTCCCGGAATCGTTTAGTGTCATTTAGTGTTGGATGACAACTGATAAAGAACATAAGCTTTTCGTTTATTCGTCCAATTAGGACAGATGAAGGTCAGAATCACTTCCCAAGACGGATGAGATCAACTTATACTGTCAGCTCGTGTTACTCATCATAATTAGTCTTCTCGTTCATTCATCAGTGGTATTATGAAACTCATTTGTGCTTTTTGAGGAACTATTTCTCACTGATGGTAGTTGCGGGTTTTTAGTAGTATTTCTAAAAATAGTTATAAACTTCTAATAAATTTCTAAAAATATGTTATGAAACATATTTAAACTAGCATTTGATATTAAAACTTGAACATAATAACAAAATTGGATTTATAATGGATTTAAAAAGTTTATACAAAAATTTCTCACTAATGATAACTTTGTGCACCAATGCTAGCCAAGAAAGTTGCGGGTTTTCAGTAGTGTTTGAAATTAATATGTCTCCTAGTTTCTACATGCTCTCAGTAATTTTGTTATAAAACAAAGCACAACGGAAAATAAGTATTTAAACTATTGTAGCATTTTTAACATTAAAGCTTGAACATAATAAAATTGGATTTATTGGACTTGAAAAGTTGGTACAAAATTTCTCGTATTAAAATTGTTAGTATCTTATTCATCGTAAAAAAAGATTATAAATAGTTCGTGTTTCAATCTCAAGTCTAAAAATGTTTACACTGTTAAAATGTGTTTAAAGAAAGTATATTGTGTGTCGAATACGAGCATTCGCAACTGCATTCTACTCCCCATGGAGTAAAAATATTGCACATCGTACATGCTACGAGAGATTACCACGGATTACTACGGAGATTGTCTGATTCAGTTCCATTCGAAACAAAATTTTTATACGCCAACGTTCTTCAGAGATTGTCAAACATTGTGCACGCTGAATCTAGTTGCTCTCCGAACGTCGATAATAAAACAATTCCTAGATTTTTCAATGGTCTACGTACCCCATTGAATTTGCAATGCGACAAAGTGTTTGCAAAGCTGAACCCACGTTTCGAATCTCGAAAGTTTCATTCTGCAGGGACCGTGTCCGCTGTGAATTGTTAAAAAAAGGGAAAAAAGGTTTTCACCGTTTCCGACATAGGTCACATTGGTCGGCAGTGTTTCGAAAATGTTCCCATTATCTGCGAATTGTTGCGCGTACCAAAAACAAAACCATCCAGGTGCGAAAAACCAGGCACCCGCCTCCCTCTACCCACACCACATACCCTTTCACATCCCTCGTCGCTTTGTTTCGCGTAGAAGCGCACGTACTTTTGATATCGTCCTTTATGAATTATTGCCGCCGTGGAAAAACAATATGGCGGAATAGTGTTAACGCCGTCGCTGTGAAAATTTTTATTTCGTCGTCGTGACCTTTTTTTTCAAAATTATAGAGACGTAGCCAAACGCGAAGAACGTTTCACTCGCAGAAACTACGTGGTTATTTAAAAAAAAATATCTGTCCGTACACAATTTACAACGAAATGTGTGAATTGTTTAAAATGAGCTTTAAAACAACTTGTACCTTTTCGAGACTTCAGAATTAGTTTGATAGACTTGTACAACAACTTTCGAAAAAATTTATATATGAAAAACAATTAACTAACAATTAATATGAAAAATAATTTACATTTATAATGTATACAATTTTTGAAAACAGTAATGGTCGTTGTTTACAACTTCTTTTACCTGTAGCTTCAATGAAAATTCAACAAATAAAATTGTGACACTCTGTAATTACTACTATGAGTAACTTTAACAATTGAGACATAAGAGAAAATATGCAGGGACAGGTATAGTGTTGTAATTGAAGCATTGGAAAAATTAAAAAATACTATTATATTATTTCCATTGTATATTAAACGCATAGGAAAATAATTTTTTATATCATTCCAATTTAAATCGCAATTCAAGTAGAAAATTTTTATTTGTATAATATAGGTCTACTGTCAGACGTGTTTGAGAGACACGCTATTTTCGAAACTAATGAATGACGCTGCAGAAGAAAATGCACTGATTCATCGTCCGAATATTTTTCGGACTGAGTGTTCGAAGAAAGGAGATAAATTATATCCGGGTGGGGAAAAAAGCGGACCTCCTAATTCTTCTTTACATCAAATACCCATTACTCGTGACTAATATCAAGCCAAAAAAAAGCTCGGCGGCCCTAAACGGATCGCCATAAACAACAAACACGGCAGCGAACGGACCGAAGGAAAACCGTAAGCACTCGTCGTAAATCGAAGCAATGGGTCCTGGCCGATCGTCGTCCATTGTGGCACCGAAACGATGAAGAATAATAGTGGGAGGATGGAAAAGAAATAGTAAAACGTTCGCAAACACCGAACCGGCTTATCAGCTTTATTTATTGCCGCAGGAAGCCGCGGGCAAGCAGCGTTTTCGAAGCTTCTTCTCTTCGAGCTGAACTCGAGCGTGGCCGCGTGGCCACGCGTGCTTTCCTGGACCATGAACGGCGAAAATGAAGGTCGTCACGAACCAGTGAAATGTCAGTTCCATCGACGACAGGCGGAGCTAACGAGGTATCACCATACTCTTACTTTTTTCACCCCTCGATTTCACCTTTCTTTCATTTCGTACAATGCCACGGATTTTCGCGTCATTTGTTTCCCTTTCTACGAGCTTTTCTCGTCGATTCGATGAAACATTAAATTCACCCTCGAACTGTGAAGGTCATCCGTGTCTCAACCATTTCAAACAATTCGTAATAACTATTTTGCTTCGTACTATTTATTAGGTTGGCAACTAAATTCTTGACCTTTTGTTTCGTAATTCTTTTATTGTATCGTTATAACCTCATCCAGTCACTATTCCTTTTGAACTGTATATTATTGGAATGATCTGAATTTTGCGATTAATTTGATATAAAATACTCGTTCTTAAAAAATATATATAAATGACTTTGTTTGAGAAAATGTGGAGGTCGCGAACTTAGTCGCCAACTTAATACAATATAAAATATTTCAAGGCATTATTTGGAAAAATATTTGTGATAATCTTAATTTAGGATGTTCCAAGATATGATATGAACTTTTTCAGATTTTTATAGAAATTATTACCATGACATAACTTATCAGTAGACTGCGGATATATTTAGGTAAAATAAAAAATATTTGCATCGATTGCAGGACACAGGAATCAAAACAAAATTTGTTCTTTTAATTATCCTATTAACCTGAAACTAATACATTAATGTCGATACGTATTTTTGTCATAAATACATAAAATCCGCAGTCTACTTATCATACATAAATAAAATATTGATATGAAAATTAATATCTTTCTTGTTCCATATTGCACCAAGCAAGCATTAAAAATATTTTTCTGGCATTCTATTATGCCTATTTGCAAGTTTTAAATTTTAACTATTTTAATTCGTTTATAAATTCGCAGTCCAATCATTTAAATTTGTATAGAGCCATTCCAAAGAGGTATGTGCATAAATTCTTATTTAGTTTAAAGCAATATGAATGAATAATAACATATGCATACAAGAATGCATATTTCTGTATGATGAGCAGTTAGTAAATTTTTATTATTTCACAGTATCAATAATTGTCAACTAAAAAATGTGTTTCCATGTAATTTCGAAGTATTTCATAGTGAAGGATTAATTGATCAAAGAGAGGATCGGACAGAAGTTTACCACCTCGATAAATATTGTAGTTTTACTACGCGAAGAAAGACGTTAAATTTATGTCGGACTTTATTAAAATTTTCATTCAGCTGCAGTTTATTCAGTGACATTTATTAAAAATGCATAAAGATCCGCGGTCTAGTTATTATGCTCTCATATATTATGTTTGCTACGGTTTCAAGAAAATGCCCGCATTTCCTCGCCGTGTAAATTACGATCACTGGGAAACTGTATATACAGAACGTACGAAATTTTTCGTTTTTGTTCGTTAAAATTCTAAAAAATTCATATTAATAGTACGTCCGACCGTAATTTCGCTGGGTTCATGGTTTCGTAGGATTAATTCATTTTCTATAAAAATACGACGCACAGGGAAAGCTTTGCGAAGCTGCTGCAGTTCAAAGCACAGCAGGTTCAAAAAGTTTTTCATTAATCTGTTTCTGGGCTAAAACATTGAAAACCACATAAATTTCGAATTACGTTTATGTATGCATAAATTAATGTCAACAAACTAATACATATTGTATATACGAGAATGCGAGTGAAGAAACTTGAATGTTTTCAGAGAGAAATTTTCTAAAGAAACAAAGGGCAATGAATTTTATTATTACGCTATGGAAATTTTAAACTTTGAAATTTCGAAAGTACAGAATTTTTGAAGGTGCTATTCACAAAATGTTTTTTTTTAATGGTTATTTTACGTCGCACTTAACTGCCAGGGTTTTTTCGCGACGGAACCTACGGTTTTTATAAGGTGAATTCCGAACCACCTTAGGCAGCACAGTTTAAATGGCACATGGTCACAAAATGTTAGCAGAGAAAATCTGCCGTCTACATTTTTGCGAGAGATTTTAATGACATTGTTATAGAATTTAGATAATTGGAAATCGTAGCTTGAAAGGTACTGGTAACTTGAAATCGTAGAACTGGTTCAAAATTAATTACATTAAGCTGATAAAGCTTAAAAATTATTGTGTCATACAAATTCGTGTTATACGAAATTAGGAGCTTGCGCAAGAAGCGCAGTTACATTTTAAAAACTAACAAAAGATGTATTATTGTAATGTTATACTTGCAAGAAATAGGTTATTCGAAGCTGCTAGATAATAGTGAAAAATATCGATTCATCCTCTTTGGAAAAATGTCTCTGTAATTTTTTTTCTATGCTCGGTATTTTTGAGAAATCTGTTGTTCCCCCTGGCTTTTTTCCCTTCTCCAACAATCCCTATAAATCTCGACGCTTGAAACGACGCATTTGGGAAGTTCTCTCCTGAATTTTGTGCCTCTATTCAACGAAACTACCGCGTTACACCGTGGGTTTCCCCAATTCTCTAACCGCATTACGAGAAACCAAACATTTGAAAAGCAATGTACGTGCTCGGCGAAAAGTTGAATTATTTGATACGTCCAGGATGTACCAGATAGTATCGAGATACACAAAACAATATTTACGTCGTTCTTACAATATTCACTATACCGGCGTGAGCTGTCCGAACAATTTTTACGCGAAAATATTGGTTTCGTCCGCTATACATGGAAAAACCTCCCGGAATGTCGAGGCTTTGTACATTTCCAAAAGAACAAAGCTATAAATAAAAAATGAACTAAAATCAAGCTACAAAGCTCTGCTCGATCAGACTTTATGTTTGCTATGTAACAAGTGTAGTGTTAATAAATTTCGCGGATTCGCCGAACGTGCTGAACCGACTGATTCGACATGCTCAAACAAATTCCACGAATGAATGTGATTGGATTTTTCGTTCAATATACCAATTTTTTAAAAATTGGAGTGCTGTACTATTTTTATAGATTTTATAGATTTTCTCACACACATGTGGGGATTATCAAATTTCAACTAAAAAAAAATCCATCTCCGTTTTCAATTTTTACCAAACATATTTTTTACCAAACATATATATGTATGTTTATATACAGGGTGTCCCAGCTGAAGGAGGCCACCTAAATATCTCCTTTATTTTTAATGGCACAAAAAATATTTATGGCATAATTTAAATGGTATCGAAGGAGGAATATCATAGAAGAACAATTTATTTCGTCCGGTTATTTTTTTCATTGTTTTTTCAATGTCAGCGTTATTTTCTATCGGGAAAACTTGTTTTTCTTAAACTATGAAAAAATAACAGCACAAAAAAAATTGTTCTTCTATGATATTCCTCCTTCGATACCATTTAAATATTATGCCATAAATATTTTTTATTTATTTATTTATTATTTGTTCATTGACGGGACCTACAGTTTTTATAAGGTGGGTTCCGAATCAGCTTGGGCACCACAGTTTTAAATGGCACATAGAATATTTCCAAAGGTGCCGGCGTTGGGATCGAACTCGCGACAAATATATTTTGTGCTGTTAAAAATAAAGGAGATATTTAGAGGTGGCCTCTCTCCTTGAGCTGAGACACCCATAATATTTCAAAATTTGTTTGCTCTCTCATAAAGAGAGAAGGAAAGCAAGAGAGCTAGTGCAATAGGAAAGCTCTATTTATTATTATTAGACTGCGGATCTTTATGCGTTTGTGAAGAAATTCATTGGCCGAAATATAAAACAGTAAATGATTTAAACAACTCGAGAATGTTGTAATGCTGCTTTTAATGTAACAAAGTTGTTAAGGAATGAAATCAATTTTTAAAACATTTTTATTTTGCATAAAGATCCGCAGTCCAATTATAACATTTAATCTAAAACGAAATAGATCCAATAGAATTGTTATACATAGAAATGTATGTGCAACAGTACTGTATTCGTTGATGAAAATTCGAAATAATTTAAGTCTCTAAAGATTAAAGCTCCTCAAATTCCGAAAAGACAAACACGATATGAATGATCACACGATAAAAATAATTTGATAAAATTCGACAAAGCAGTACAGTGTAATTAAATTCGCAAGTATTAAGAGATTCCCTGTTCAGCAGTAATTGTTTAATACGAAATTGAAATTCTCGCGAAGCTTCTCCAGCAGGACAAAATTAAAAAAAGAAATGGAGGATAGTGCGAAGTTGGTAGAAATCGAGAATGAACTCGGAGCAAGACTGCACTCGGTGCAAATGAATTTAAGAGACCGTTTAATGATATGGAAGTTAGGGTGATGTCGCACTAAATGCACCTGTCTTTTCATTTAACCGTGGTGTTCCGCGACAACGGCACTCATCACTTCCCGAAAATTGTTCGCTTAAAGTTGAATTTACTTTATCCCAGCGGGGATGTCGTATCTCGTTATTCTCTTTCGGGTCGCCGGAAATATCCGAGCGCTCTTATTCCTCTATTTTTTTCTTTTTAATTTACGAATAACTTGACAAGTTACATTTAAGACCGGCCGTCATTTGAAATTTAAAGCAGTAGATTTAGCTTAATGACGACGTAACGTTCAAAACCTGCAGTTTTTCTAGCGGGAATAAAAAAATCGTACCAATAGTAATCGATAGTTTCCATGGAGAAACGAACGAAAGAAACAATTCATCGAGTACGATGCCCGCCAAAATTATTCTGTGTAAATAATAAACTGCTGTATGTATTCAATTGGCTTTTAAATAAATTAGAAGAAAATAAAGTAGCGTTGAATTACATAATGTAGCAGGATACACGAGATAATCTATTGTATTATGAATAACTGAACGAAATGATTTTATTTAAATGCACTTAATTACACTTTGATAAATAAAGGCACCTTGTGCCACAAGCATGGTGGACCCTTGACTCAATCAACGTTACCAACATAATACACCGAACTCTTTACGCTCTAAATCTGTTGGCCGCGTAATTTGTTGGTTATAAACACTCGTGGAGAAACGCTATTAACCGTTTGACTCTGAATTTGCCTCGTGTATTTACCGTGCGTGTTAGTGTCGAATGTAGAGGAGGAAGTTTTAGTTGCAGAATATTTGGTCACACTCGTTGGAAAGTGTGTCAATTCAAACATTGAGCGACGTACCAATAATTTGAGAAATAAGCAATTTTTAATTCAGAACGTAGCTAGCTTCTGACCGAGCAATAAAAGTATAAGTGAAATAGAGTAATCAGCGTTACCACTGGTGACACAGTCAGGATCAAGGATGTTCAAGTACGCGATGAAACTAAAAAAAATCATCAAACGGTGTAATTGAACGCAGACAGAGAGCAGGGACACTACAGGAATAAGGTAGAGAGGCACTTGTCGTGCTCGTCCACTTTTTTAAATCAAGAGGCTCCTACTTCTACTTGACCCGTGTACATAGCGCACAAAATTTTCGTGCCACTTTTCTAAACATTGGAACGTCTGTTTTCTAAGCAAACAGCCGCTGTGAGATCGAGATCAAACGAACACAGTTGTCGCACAGTGCTTGATAGTATTTTACATGGAAATATTGGTTCCACACTAGCGAAAACAGCTGACGTTGAAACAGTCTTTTATTTAAGCTGCACCAAAGTTGAATGTGAAATGTGTGAACCCTTTAGCAGAGTCTTGAGGTACATTTTGAAAGTGCAACAATTCAAATAATCTATTTCCTGCAAGTTTCATTCAATTTATTATAAAGAATGTTAATCTTGTATGAAACACAACATTTGTGAAATGTGATTCCATAAGCAGAGTTTTAAGGTGCATTTTAAAAATGCAACAATTCAAATAATCTATTTACTGCCAAGTTTCATTCAATTTATTATAAAGAATGTTAATCTTGTATGAAACACAAAATTTATGAAATGTGATTCCTTAAGCAGAGTTTTAAGGTGCATTTTAAAAATGCAACAATTCAAATAATCTATTTCCTGCAAGTTTCATTCAATTTATTATAAAGAATGTTAATCTTGTATGAAACACAAAATTTATGAAATGTGATTCCTTAAGCAGAGTTTTAAGGTGCATTTTAAAAATGCAACAATTCAAATAATCTATTTCCTGCAAGTTTCATTCAATTTATTATAAAGAATGTTAATCTTGTATGAAACACAAAATTTGTGAAATGTGATTCCTTAAGCAGAGTTTTAAGGTGCATTCTACAAATGCAACAATTCAAATAATCTATTTACTGCCAAGTTTCATTCAATTTATTATAAAGAATGTTAATCTTGTATGAAACACAAAATTTATGAAATGTGATTCCTTAAGCAGAGTTTCAAGGTGCATTTTAAAAATGCAACAATTCAAATAATCTATTTCCTGCAAGTTTCATTCAATTTACTATAAAGAATGTTAATCTTGTATGAAACACAAAATTTGTGAAGTGTGATTCCTTAAGCAGAGTTTTAAGGTGCATTTTAAAAATGCAACAATTCAAATAATCTATTTCCTGCAAGTTTCATTCAATTTATTATAAAGAATGTTAATCTTGTATGAAACACAACATTTGTGAAATGTGATTCCTTAAGCAGAGTTTCAAGGTACATTTTAAAAATGCAACAACACAAATAATCTATTTCCTGCAAGTTTCATTCAATTTATTATAAAGAATGTTAATCTTGTATGAAACACAAAATTTGTGGAATTCGATCCCTTAAGCAGAGTTTTAAGGTGCATTCTACAAATGCAACAATTCAAATAATCTATTTACTGCCAAGTTTCATTCAATTTATTATAAAGAATGTTACAAAGTATATTTTAAAGATGCAACAACTTAAACGATTTATTTACTGCCAAGTTACGTTGAACCTATTATAAAGAATGATATACATCTTTGAAGAAAATTACATGTACGAACATTAAACTTAAATATCAATTTAAAACTGAATTCCTGCAAAATACATAACCTCTTCAGTAGCTATAAATGAACTAAGGATTTTAAGGATTTATGACAAAGGTGGGAGTGGATGAAAAATAAAAAATGGTAAGAACAGTACAAGAATTAAAATTGTTAAATTGTTTTGAACCTATCAAAATTATATGAAGAATGGGGGTGAGATCTTCTTGTTAACATTTATATGTTGTGATAGAGGTAAACTATGTTTACTTTGCATAGAAATCCATAATCATAAGAGTTACCAACGATTTTTAATATTTATAAAGCGAATAAAGATCCAGTGAGTTAATAAACTATAAATGATAACAATGAGAATATAAATGAACTGGCTAGTAGAAAATTAGAATTTAAATGTCGATGAATGTAATATGAATTAAAGATAAATTTAAATGATACGGATCTGGGTGAAAACGGACCCAAGTCGCATCACCCAGCTTGAAAAAGAAATTTCGTCGACGCAACAGTGCAACAGTCGTCGGTTATTAGCAAATAGCTGAACGTTCGAGCACAGAGATTACATCGCAGACTTTCAATTCAATTATCGCAGTCAATCATTCGAATCGCCGTCACAACAGACCGTTTCGTCGGAAGTGACGCTAGCAAACCGACGGTTCGTATTTGCCTTGCGAATCGTTATTTATGGTTTCGTGAATATTTATTAATTAATTCGTGCAGCGTTTCATCGCTCCCGTTCGCGTGTCGACAACAGAGTTCCTCGGTCGTCGATAAAACTGCTACGAGGGGAGAGAAAAACGAAAAAGAGAAAAAACGAGAGAGAGAGAGAGCGAAGTAAAAATAAGGTTCCCGTGTCTGGCGGAAGAACGAGTCCTTTAGAGTAATTAGCATTCGCCGCGGAGGAAATTTTAATCGCGTAATACAGATCGTAACTACTGCGATTCTTTCGCAGCAGGATGAAAGGGGATCGGAGTCGCGTTCTTTTTTCGCGAGGCTGGGGCGATCTTTATTCAAGTTGCAGTCAACTGATCAGGAGTGCACCGGGGTCGAGCGTGGGAGGTGCTGGACAAGGGCAGAGGGGACGCATTTCACGTAATTACAGAGAATTTTTTTTGTAATGAAAGGGTCTACTGGTCAAAAGATCTCGAGCGTAAAAGGGAACGAGAATTGTAGAGAGAGTCAAGCGGTGGAGTTTGATAGAACGTAAAGTGCCGGAAACCGCATCGTGTACGTGCAAAAAGTTCCGCTCCCTTTGATGTTCCTCCAATATATCCAAAACGACCATGACAATGACATATGGACACGTGCTATGTTCTGCCAAAACAAAACATTCGCTTTATTATTTTTCTTCTTCACGTGGTGCTCATCGGCCCGGCAAACTATCGTGTTGGAATGACCGAGGGTGGACCCAATTAGCGCAATCGCTTTTTAAAACTGTTGTGAGTAAACCTTCATGCAAAACAAGAATTTTTTCAGTTGCGCAGTTACCGGAAATATAAATATTAAATTGTAACATAAATTCTTAGTCATTGTAAATGTATGTAACTTTGATCGAAGAGAAGTAACTTGCATTCGGTAATTATATTAGGGTAGCCAGAAAAGCTTTTTATGTACAAGATGTCCCAAAGATATATTTCCTTGAAAGGGGGATGGTTCCTGACGTAATCTCGAGTCACTTTTTCCTTTACGAAAATGTTCTCCGTGGGTTTGTTCAGGAGTTATTAACGAAAAACACAGGCCAATCAGAGCACGGCTACTTCAGACAGATGCAAGCGTGGCGTTGGCATTGGCTGAGCCAGAATCCGCCCACTGCAGCCCATTGGTCCGTGATTTTCATTAATAATTCCTGACTAAGGCCGCGGAGATCATTTTCGAAAAGGACAAAGTTGCTTGAAATAACCTGAGGAATCACCCCTTCCAAGGAAGTACAACATTTCAGTGACAACATTCTGTGAAGTACAAATTAATAACGCATAAGTGTTGTAACCTTGCACACGGTCATTTCATTTTTCTATTTATTCGTGTCTAATAAATAGACAGCGGATCTTTATGCAAAATAAAAATGTTCTACTTGATTTGCAATCAAGTGGAGTGAAATAAAAATTTATTTTCTTTCTTAGTATGATTAATAGGTCGAAAATAATATAACAGTGGTTTTAAATTCTTCTAATGTTTTCACTGTTTCGAGTTGCACCTACTCATTTTTGTCACGAATGCATAAAATCCGCTGTCTACTAATAAATAATAAGTAGACTGTGGATCTTTATGCAAAATAAAGAATGTTTGCCAGACACAGGTGCCAAATAAAAAATTTTCCATGTTTTAATTATCTTATTAAACTGAAGCTGATACACTGATGTCCTTAAATCTTTTTAATATGCCACAGCTGTTTAAATTGTGCGTAGCCAATTTGATCAAAAATGCATAAAATTTGCAGTGTAATAATAAGAGAGATTGGACCTAACCGATTGTGTTTACGACCCAATAACAAGTAAACGACATAGCCCAATAAATATGAGGAAAAAACCGTGTGCATAATTTGTTAGAACCAATTACCCCAATTCTGAAACTGATAGAAATTTATTCAGTCTCGCAATTCTATTTGCCCGCAGTAACACGACGGTACGATAGATAATAGACAACAGGGAACACTTGATATTATGTCGGAAAAATCCAGAAAACAATGACCGAAATGAAATGATAAACGAGTGCCAAGCGGTGAATTTTCAGGTTGGAATTATTTTGACAAAGGAAAAAACGAGCCGACACGCTCCGGAGCCTCCAATTAATAATCTGCCCTCAAACTGTCACACGCACTTGAATCTTCATCCGTGCTTATACCTGCTCGTGTTTTTCGTCGGGGTTTTAGTGTACAAATTAAACATCTTCCGTTATTTCGTCTAATGCAAGATTCATTTTAACAGATTTTAATTATACTCGCTCAGGGCGGACAGACTAATTGCGGTGGCTGTACATAAAATTCAGTGATTATTTCATCATTAACAGAACATTTTTCATGTATCACGAAAATAATGAAAATAATGGAATTAATTAAATTAATTAAACGGACACTAGAATATACGCTTTGTTAATTCCCATTCGTTTTGTGGAAAATAGTTTTTAAATATAAAGGCTTCGGTATCGTTTCAACGACGTTTTTTTAAATAATTGTAATGTTCAATGAAATGTTCATGAAATTTTCATTAAATATGAAAGGAGGTACTATATCCAATAACACACTGGAAAAATAATATGTATAGTCGTGCAGTTTCATTATCATATTATAAATAAAAATGTTCTGTTTTCTATATTTTACATTCAATTTGTAAGATTACAAAAATGAAGCTTGTGTAAATTTTCGTTTATAGTAATGTTCATTAATATTATTAATGAAAGCAACAGGCTATAATATCAAATATTATTTCATGAACTATAAAACAATAAAACGATTGAAAGATTTAAAGGGTATTGGTGTATTATCTGCTAATTAAAGTCATTAAAAGAAAAAAAACAAATATTTGGTTCCAGTACCTTGCAATTGATGCAGACAATATTTGATTTGCATAAAAATTAGCACATTAATTACGACATTAAATGTGACACGAAATCTTGTGTAAGTTTTGATTGACTAGTACAAATTTTAACATTTGTATTTCCTTCGTAATCTTTGTTAATTTAAATATTCAATGAAGATTAAGAATAAAATTATTGGACAAATTTCACAGACGTATATGTATATACTATTGGATGTGTCAACTTAAGTTCCTCCTCGATATTTTACAAAATCAATCAATACTTCTTATTTTCTCAGACCAGCTACACCACCTTAATGAGGTTATGCTATCGATTACTTTGGAGCTAAGAAAATAAGAGAAATATAATTTCACGAATAATACTTTATCTCACAATTGCAGGGAAGATTCTGCAATAAGCATGTTGTCACTTTCACGAGCGATAAGAATCTGATGAAATTATTTTTTTATTCACTTCAGTGACATCTATCATGTCCAAGACACTAGAAATATAATAAACTTCTATTTTCATGTTAATTCATACTGGTTATTTAAAACCCTAGCTTCATAAATATTATGTTACTTGTGAAAAATATTAGTATGAATCAAAATGCTGATAAATAATGTAGTAATAATTAGACTGCAGACTTTGATGCAGACTAACAATTGTCTGCATTAATTGCAAAATACAGAGCTACATAGTCATTTGTTCTTTTCCTTAATAATCCTAATTAGTTGAAAGTAATATTTTCAGTTTTTCTTAATAATCCTAATCAGTTGAAAATAATATTCTCAGTTTTTTCTTAATAATCCTAAACAGTTGAAAATAATATTTTCAGTTTTTCTTAATAATCCTAATCAGTTGAAAATAATATTTTCAGATTTTCTTAATAATCCTAATCAGTTGAAAATAATATTTTCAGATTTTCTTAATAATCCTAATCAGTTGAAAATAATATTTTCAGTTTTTCTTAATAATCCTAATCAGTTGAAAATTATATCCTCAGTCTTTTCTTAATAATTCTAATCAGTGGAAAATTATATCCTCAGACTTTTCTTAATAATCCTAATCAGTTGAAAATAATATTTTCAGATTTTCTTAATAATCCTAATCAGTTGAAAATAATATTTTCAGTGTTTCTTAATAATCCTAATCAGTTGAAAATTATATCCTCAGTCTTTTCTTAATAATTCCAATCAGTGGAAAATTATATCCTCAGACTTTTCTTAATAATTCTAATCAGTTGATAATAATATTTTAGTTATTTCAGTATTTTTAGATTATCTCAATATTTTCATTCTTTGAATTTGATCTACACATTGTCATAAGTGCAGAACATTATTACTGATAATAAGTTTATTTTCCGCATGTGTACGATGTAATGCTTTGGTTCGTGTTGCTTCGATTAGTAATAACTAACGATGTTTCGTTTAACGTTCACGCAGGGAACATTAACATGCTTAATTACGTACATTTCGAAACAATAATGAACCAACCATACTACATACATATATGCAAAGCTGTCTGAAACCTGCGAGCCTATAAATCACCTATCATCCGTGTCATACCGTGAATACATAAAACCAACTCGCTGCACTGCCAAAAACAAAATTTAGGTCGAAAACAAGGACGATCAAACGATCTGGTGAAGATTTATCAGGATCCGGCCGGCTGTGTAGGTAGATCCTCCATGTAAACGATAACCGTTCCGAATCGAATGCGTTCGATTAACCAAGCGTGAATTTTTATTCCGACGTAGTTTTACGCCTCGTATTGTGTTTCGTTTAAAACAAAAAGAATCGTCCAAACGATTTTCAAAGAATAACAATGGCGGGCATGCGTATCGTCAGCGTATCAAAATCACGTATTCCGTTGTATCTGAAACGGATATTACGATCGTGACAATTAATCCGATCACCGTGAGAATTGGAAATTCATTCTACGATGAAATAATTATATAATCGTTTACGCTGCAGAGACATCTATCAATGAGGTTCACGGTTTCCGTGTAAACGCGCAATCTGTCGAGCTATTCTTCGGTTATGGAAGTTAACATTTCATGTGTGAAATTCACGGTACAGCGAAATAAACAAACTAAATTCCAATATTGATAGATTGTGTCTTAATGAAGCGAACCTCAAAATGATCGGTGAATTCATTTTTTAACAGAAGACATTATAACCTCCAACAATGTTTCTCGATTTTATTAACGCACACATTCGAATATAATAAAAAATAATTATTTTCTGGTATAATTCAAAGTATCTTGAGCATGCCTCAACACAGAAAATTGTAAAAAAGTAGAAAATGTTCTAAAACAGTTCATTTAAGTAAATATAATTTCCTATTTAATTTAAAATTTATTCCATTAAATTTATTTTGTAAAAACTCGTATTTAAAATTGTATTTACAAATTGCTTTCTAAAGAACGTGCTGCGAAAGTCACTTCACAGTTTTTAAAAAGAAGAACTTTGTTTCACAATATAATGAAAGAAAATCTGCGAAGAATCGATACAACACTTCAGGAAGTCATTGTGCATTCTCCGGAGAATCCGACTTACATTAAATTTTGTTTTTTGACTTTCAAACAGAATGCGAAGCACCAAAGCGGAAGTCTGCAAAAAACTCAGCTTCCGAGGTTGTCGATATTCTCGTTGTTTCCGTTCGGTAATCGTTTTTCCAATCGAAGAATGCATTCGGAAGTATGAAATCTGTTCTAAATATCAAACAGACGTTCTACCGACGTGAAAAAAAAATAATTTCGCTTTTTGTTCATCATCGTTATCGTCCCTCTCTTCAATTCCATATCTCTTTTCTTTCGCCGTGTGCCGATTTACCATCGACCAGAACGCACACTTCTATTGTACGGTCTGTATTATTTCATAAACCTTCGCGGAACATGCACGGAACAGCTGATACGTAACTACACAATTGAAGTTTTAAAAAACGCTCTGCATTGTCCATTATTGCTGCCACATCAGGGATTTTGTCTTAATAATCTGGCAACCAGGTACACGCTTGTTATTTAACAACGGAAACTTTGGAATGTGTCGCCTTTTTACTGATCGAATAATTCTGCATTCATGTTTAACCGTAAACATTCGTCAAACTTTTTCATTTTCAACTTTGCTTGCGTACACACAAGGTGTCCCAGAGTTTTCTCGTTAAATAATGTCAGCATGCTCGTTGAATTAAAATAAATGAAAAAATTTGTTTGAAAAGAATTAATATTTATATGATATTGTGTTCATTAAACTAAAAGGGAATTCCAATACAATAGACATGCCTTTTCAATGAAAAACTGTTTTATTCATAATCATTAATACAACATGAAGAGTTGAATAACAATTTTTATATTTATTACTTAGTGTAGAACTATGTAAAAGTTCAAAATAATTCTTGATCTGTTAAAGAGAAAGCTCCATCTTGAAAGTATTTTAACATGTACACAACAATATAGAAAAAGAGATTTTTACGAAGATGTTTAAATAATCCAATGTCATTCATTGATCATGATTACCCCACAATATTAACCACAATGAACCTAGAAACATTGTCTGCTTGAAGAAGAGTATCCGACCAGAGCTTTATTTTTAATTTAATTAATAATCATATTGATTGTCCCTCTCTACTAAATCAATTTCTATGTGAACCTGAACGTGTATTGAGAACTAGAGCGGGATTTCAAACCCTTAAAGCCAGATCTACCTATGGATTAATTAATCCAATAAATCGCATTATTGCAGACTCTAGCACTCTCTATAATCGTATTGATTTTTTCATCGAGTCTTTGCACATGTTTAAAAAAACACGCAGGATTATAGGATAATACCATATCAGTTTGTACCCTTAGTTTTTGTGCATGTCCCTTCTATGTGTTATTATACGAGTAGTCTTTTATTGTTTTCTATTGTAAACATTTATGTAACAGGGCTTCGGTCCGTTTATAATATTAGGCATGGGAATAATTTTCCGCCCTTTTGGAGATGTCGTTGTACTTGAGTGTCTTAAGTGCCGGTCGCGTATTTGATGGAACGTAGTACATGCTTTTGAAAGGTCTATGTCTAAGCTTCAAAACGCAGTTAGTGGCAATAAATTCGAGCGTGAACAGCAGTCAATTCTTCGCGTGAAAAATGTCGAATTTTGTTCCAAGCAAGCAGCATTTGCGGGAAGTCATTTAAAGAAAGGTGTTATATATTTCAATATTATATAATATTTATTATATATTTTATATATATATACAGGGACGATGCTCTATCAAAACTATGATTTCGACGTAAGGGCAAAGATTGCGATGGTGTGCCAAAAAATTCGAAGATACAGATTTCCCAGCATTACTTGATGGAAATCCACGTCAAACACTTGCAGAACTGTCAATTGAATTAAACGTCGATCGATCTACTGTTGGAAAACGTTTTCACGCTATGGGAATTGTTTATGCGCTTCTTTTCAACAAAAATGGGCGGAAACTTATTCCCATACCCAATAAATAATAATAATAATAATAAATAATAGTGGAGCTAAAAAAAGTATTTCAAAGTTGTTGTTATCGAAGACTATTTCTGGAAGACTATCTAAAATGATGATCTATATAACAGATGAAACTATTCGAAACGGATTCGAAAGAGATTAATATAAGAAATTTATGTTGCACTCTCGAGAGAGTGTCACAACGTTTTGTGCAGAGCGGAGACCATATTGCAAATGCATGCTCCAATTGCGGTCGAGCTAATGCATTATACAGGGTGACCCAATACGAATTTCAGAGTATAAAATCGTCAAAGGCATAAGAGACAGCGAGAATTGCGGATATATAAATTAGCCTATATATTAAATGTGTTAGGTAAATTGTAAATTAATATTTCAATGTATACGACCTGTAATGATGAAATTAAACTTCATAATTATCAAAAATTAAGTAATAATTATTGAGCATTTCTTTGTGCAGAATTTCCAGGTATTTCCACGGTTATGAGACCAACGGGCAGTGATTGAACACAAAATTATATGAGTGCGTCGGCTTCACGCGCCGTAATGTTAATGTGAATGAAATATATGTACATCTCTCAAACGCTGAACAGAATTTCTATCCGATTAACAATAGCTTAACGGTTTCGCAATCCTGATAAAGTTTTTAATTGGCCGCCTGTACTGTGTTCATTCGTGCGTTGCAGGATAACGGTGTTCGTAACGTTTTAATTGGCGACGAGAAAACTGAAAGTAGCTTGCATCTTCCTCTAGTGCTCTCCACTACATCGAAATAAGGGAAATCGCGGAACTAAAAACGTCATGTTCATATAAACCGCGGAGGTCACTACGAAATTTACATGAATGACAATTTTATTTTATCCAGAACAGTAATAATACCTACCTAAATAATAAATCTACTGCACACACAAACACGTACAAATTCAACGCCATGTGTTATGGTTTAGGCGATATTATGACCGACGCGATGTGTTATGACTAGACTGCGGATCTTTATGCAAAATAAAAATTGTCTGCGTCGATCGCAAGATTTCTTTAATCCAAATCTAACGTTAATTCCGCCGTTCATAATTTCAATGAGAGATCATATAGTGACATCTTCAATTTTCAAAATTTTCCTACAATTTTCAATTTCATCTACTCACTTTTGCTATAAATGCATAAAGATCCGCAGTCCAGTTATGACTTACGCGATATTAACCCCTTGCCCTACGATATCGTGTCAGACTCGTAATGAAGATTCTGAACAGAGTCTAATAAATAAATTTAATCTTTAAACCAAGATGAGAGAGAAATTCTATTTTGGTTTTGTTCATGTATAGTTATTGGAGAACATGTGGGCATACAATAGATATAAATTTGATCTTTTCTATGAAATTACGAACTACAAAAAAATTCTAATCATTGAAACCATATAATAAATCTTAAGGCAATGGGTTAATGACGTGACTGTGGATCTTTATGCAAAATAAAAATATTCTGCATCGATTGTGGGAAGCAGTGCTTAAATAAAAATTAATTTCTTCCCTTAAAATAGTCTTTTTGCGTTGTAAACAATATAAAAATATTCTTAAATGTTTTATATTGTATTTTCCACTGTTTCACTCAGTTCATTTATTTATAAATGCATGCAAATCTGTAGAATGTTAACGACCAACGCCTTATCGCTAAACGTCAGTAAAATTTTGTTGACATTGTATTTAATTAAAAAGCAATTTTCGAAATTATTGACACAGTGGACTTAGGCCTACAGGGGATACCACTGACGAAAAAAAAAACGCATTGAGGATAGTACCCCATGGGTGATGTGGAAATCTATTCATACGAGAGTCACCCTAATGTGCCACGTGCAATTCATATGGTGCGGCCCTAAGGGTCGATCAGTTAAATTCCATGCCTGGTGTACAGTGTCGCCAGCTCAAGTCATGTCTCCCACTCTATGTTACCCCTTCGACGACGCCATCGTTCCCCCCATGCCTTATTCTACCTTTCGCCTATTCCCCGGCGGCGAGAATCCCGACGCTTCCGCTACGATTCAGTCACGTGACCGGATTCGTCTCCGTCGTGCATGTGTCACAATATCACGTGACCTATTCGGTAATGACAGAGAAAGGGTAATTGTATTCCCCTCAATTTCTCCTCGGTACGTCGACACTGATTATACACAGAGTGTCTCGAGGATTTGCGACAAATGCTGCTAGCAGGCTTATCCATCGGCTGCCATAGAACAAGCGAGGTATAGCTACTGCTATACTTAACAGTATAGCAGTCATCCAATACATATAACTGTATGTGCCTCGTCTGTGACCGCAATCCGCAGTATTGCAGCATTCCAATTGTGTGTAGAAGTAATGTACATGTACAATACAATCATTTTATGTTCATACATTCATATGTACATAGCTACCAATGAACAAATAAAGACAATGTAAGGAAAACACGTATGTATTTATTGACCTACCAATTTTCCCGAACTTGACTTTAAGTTACGCTCCTGATTTGGAATTGAAGTATAGTAAAACTTCGGCAGAATTTTCGACAATTTTCTAACGTCTGGCTTGTCGTTGACTTGTACTACTGAAATTTCGGATACCTCCTTCGATATCATGTTCTCCAAATACAAAGTTCAATTTTCGACATTATCGAAAAACTTTCAGCCGTCTGGCTTGTCGTTGACTTGCACTACTGAATTTCGTGCCACCTCCTCGGATATCATGTTCTCCTAATACAAAGTTCAATTTTTGAGATTTTCGAGAATTTTCACCAATTTTCGACCGTCTGACTTGTGGTTGAGTTGTACTACTGAATTTCGTGCCACCTCCTCGGATATCATGTTCTCATAATACAAAGTTCAATTTTCGAGATTTTCAAAAATTTTCGCCAATTTTCGACCGTCTGACTTGTGGTTGACTTGTACTACTGAAATTCCGGATACCTCCTCGGATATCATGTTCTCCTAATACAAAGTTCAATTTTCGAGATTTTCGAGAATTTTCGCCAATTTTCGACCGTCTGACTTGTGGTTGAGTTGTACTACTGAATTTCGTGCCACCTCCTGCGACATCATGTTCTCCTAATACAAAGTTCAATTTTCGAGATTTTCAAAAATTTTCGCCAATTTTCGACCGTCTGACTTGTGGTTGAGTTGTACTACTGAATTTCGTGCCACCTCCTGCGACATCATGTTCTCCTAATACAAAGTTCAATTTTCGAGATTTTCAAAATTTTCGCCAATTTTCGACCGTCTGACTTGTGGTTGACTTGTACTACTGAAATTCCGGATACCTCCTCGGATATCATGTTCTCCTAATACAAAGTTCAATTTTCGAGATTTTCGAGAATTTTCGCCAATTTTCGACCGTCTGACTTGTGGTTGAGTTGTACTACTGAATTTCGTGCCACCTCCTGCGACATCATGTTCTCCTAATACAAAGTTCAATTTTCGAGATTTTCAAAAATTTTCGCCAATTTTCGACCGTCTGACTTGTGGTTGAGTTGTACTACTGAATTTCGTGCCACCTCCTGCGACATCATGTTCTCCTAATACAAAGTTCAATTTTCGAGATTTTCAAAATTTTCGCCAATTTTCGACCGTCTGACTTGTGGTTGACTTGTACTACTGAAATTCCGGATACCTCCTCGGATATCATGTTCTCCTAATACAAAGTTCAATTTTCGAGATTTTCGAAAATTTTCGACCGTCTGACTTGTGGTTGAGTTGTACTACTGAATTTCGTGCCACCTCCTCGGATATCATGTTCTCCTAATACAAAGTTCAATTTTCGAGATTTTTCGAAAAATTTCGCCAATTTTCGACCGTCTGACTTGTCGTTGACTTGTACTACTGAAATTCCGGATACCTCCTCGGATATCATGTTCTCCTAATACAAAGTTCAATTTTCGAGATTTTCGAAAATTTTCGCCAATTTTCGACCGTCTGACTTGTGGTTGAGTTGTACTACTGAAATTTCGTGCCACCTCCTTCGATATCATGTTCTCCTAATACAAAGTTCAATTTTCGAGATTTTCAAAAATTTTCGCCAATTTTCGACCGTCTGACTTGTGGCTGACCTGTACTACTGAAATTTCGGATACCTCCTCGGATATCATGTTCTCCTAATACAAAGTCCGATTTTTCGAAAAAATTTCGGAAAACCTCGAAAATTGAAGTTTGTATTTGGAGAACATGAGCCAAGGAGGTGGCACGAATTTCAATAGTACAAATCAACCACAAATCAGACGTCCGAAAAATGGTCGGAAATTTTTAGGTTTCTACTAGGAGAACACACTCCTATCATTTCTACAGGGTGGCAAATAAAAACACATTAACTGGTTTCAATTATATGCTTTATTTATTAGTATATATATTATATTACAATTTTACATGTGTTAATTAAGTGTTACATGTGTTAATTAAGTGTTACATGTGTTAATTAAGTGTACATTAAGTGTATAAATGTCGCTTGTCAGAACGAAAACCACGTGAATGGGTCAGGACGACTGTGGACCGTTGTAGCGTGTGTTGCGAGCCGAGGGTTAGACAGCTATGCGTGAACCGAAGATAGTTTGGGTTGAGGGATTTGTCGTGGAATAGCCAATGCCTGTTTCATCACCGAGTCGCCAGTAGGCAGGAAAAGTACACGTGGACTAGCCAATGTCTCTTTCATCACCGGGTCGCCACTATACAATAGGATAGAGTCGTGGTTCCGTTGCCTCGTAACTTATAGAATTAAATAGATACACCTCAAGCGGCGAAGGTGTATCGTCGTAAGATACTAACTACTGGAAAGTCGAATGGGAATGTGGGTTAATGGAATTGGACTCTAAATATTATATATTGATACAGAGTGATATATTTTTAGTTATACTTTGGTCATTACAACTGTCTTGTATAGTCTATCGCGGATTGCTGACTGACGCTCTCAGTTTTAACGCAACGAGAACTACGAACAAGTTCTCGGCAAAATCTACAGGATTATATAAAAAAGAAGTTGAAAATTCTTGGTCCCTCAAGGTGAAGTGTAACCCGTATATTACACAAAGGATAAAAATTTTATTTTGCATGATTGCAAAAGTTCATATATGAATTTTTTAGACCTCAAGACCTTTTTTCAAGAAAAATGCAATTACAGCATGTACTTTTACAATCATCTAACAATTAGTTGTATATTATTGCACAGATTGATTAACTTTTCAATAGACAAGCTACAAAGCTCAAACTCGAGCAAGTTCGATGTCAACGTGAAAGATTCATTGCGGTGGAATTCACAATAAATTCGAAATAAATGGGAACGCAGGCAATTTCAAAGAGCATGTTATTCGCGATAAAGTAAAAAGAGGATATATCTGTATGTCGCGAGAATCGAACGACACGCTATTCGTGTTTGTTAAATGGAAAGTTGAAAGGTATTCCGAATTTTCCAAACACGTCATTGTATAGTATTTGAATGTAAACGATAGCCTGGATAGGGAAAAGCTTTAGGTTAAGGGAAAATCGGACAAGCGAAGCTTTCGTTGATTAACCGATGGAATGCTGACTAAATTATAGAACCGGAAAAGTAATTAAACGTTTTGAAAATGCGCTTAAGCGAGCCGCAGGATTTTCGAAAGGTGCTCGGAGAATGGAAAATCGTTACACTCTGTATTTATGGGTCACCGATCTGGGAATTAAAGACTATTAACTCTCGATATGTAGTGATGAATTTCGTGGAATTACTTCCGGTGGTCGCGTGACAGAGAATACGGGACAAGATACTTCGTATTGAATTATTTATATGTCGCTCACGCACAAGAAAAACGTCACAAATATAAAACTACAAATTTTTACAATGTTCTTTGATAGTTTAACAAGCTGCGGCTGCAAGTAAATACAAATAGAATATATTTGGCCTATCTAGTCAGTTTTAAAGGATGTATCAACATAAAAATGTATTTATTAATTCTCTGTCGAGTATTTTAATGCAATAATTTTTCTTGTGCATGAGCGATATGTCGAAGATTCACGTGCCACACCAATAGGCATCTCAGAGGTTCCTTCGGCTCTTGAGGTATCCATCGGGCTGGGAACTCGGGCAACAAGTCGCAACACTCGGCGTCACTACGGCGAACACTTTTATTTTCGAATTTATAAACTGAACTTGTTTCGTCGGAGTCTCGTCGCCGAATACGCGGGCCTGTCTGTCTTCCTCAGCGAGCAATCAGTTCGTCGACCCCTCCGTTAATCCCGGTAGGAGGGTGAGGGTTCTCTCACGGTGGCCTAAGGGTTCTTGGGCGCAGAGAAAAACAAAAATGTTGGCGAATCCTTCGACATTCTCCGACGTATCGTTCCTTCATATGCAAAAACTAACACTCAACTCTCAATATATTTCTAAAAAAGGTATAATAATAAATATATAAATTGTGGTGTATATATATATATTTAATAACTAATGTATTTACATGTTTGTTAACCCAGTATCTAACTAAAAATGATTTTACACTTGAGGCATTTAGTATCAAAAGCAGCTGAATTCATTTTTATAAATTTTACAGGAGAGACAAAGAACGTTTCACACTCTGACCATTTAATTTTTTCAAAAAAATTTATTTTTGTTTGGACAACATTTGTGGTGTACGATCTTTTTTCATTTTTAAATATTAGCGGTACTGTCTAATTATATTATTTATAAATCAAAAAATAATTTGAATAGAGCTGGTTTTGAAAAAATGGGGGCTTTTTTCATCCTTCCTTTCAAATTTCAATCAAATTCATGTGGTATCTCCATTTTATGCCACGTATTAGCCTGTAAAATCAAAAGTGTGAGTTGGTTAATCAATTTATCATAATAATGTGTTGATAATTAAATTATATTGTTATACAAATATATAATTATATAAATTTTATTGTTATTCTGAATCAGATAAAGAAAATACCTAAATAAATTGACAAAAATTACAGGAAAAATCTCTAAAAAAAATTATTAGTATACTACTGGTGGTGGATTGAGTTGAAATAACGGTTTTTGACACCGGTTTTCCGCCGGATTGAACTGGATTCGTTCCAAATCGCTTTGTAGCATGATAGTATCGACCAAGAACTATCAAATTACGAATAAAAACTTTTGAAAATTCATGGATTGAGCTGGTTTTGATACTAACGCCTCACATCTAAGTTGGTCATACATAATTTTGCAAATTGGCAATTTTAGGTAATTTTCAAATGGCTCTCCAGTAAAATTTCCTTTTTCCGACTTGTGTCACTTTTCTTATGAATAAACGATTTATATATTTATATATTTATATTATATATATATCCTACAAAGAAATATACAATTTATATAATTCCGATTGCTTTCACTTTAAAAAAATACTCTATGTACCATAAACGCGTGCGCAAAATTTTCATGCAAGAGGTTCAAAAGAAAAAATTCTCGAAACCAAAATAGCCCCTTAAATAGAACCCATTAAAAAGTTCCATAACTTTTGAAGAATGCCTGTTTTTCGATCATGTGAAGGCTGCACTCGATGCGTAGTTTAATGAGCCGACTCTATAAATCCTAATTAAACGGATTATCTTATACAAGCCGAGCTAGAACACGGAATACGCGTCGCAGAAATTGAAACTAGAACAATACATTACCCGTTTCGAGTACGTGAAGGTCACGATTACTGTCCGCAATGTCTGGTTTCGTATAATCCCAGCTCACTTTCGCCACCTACTCGTCGACCCGCCGAAAGTCTCCTCGTTCCTTCGAATGTTTGCGTACCATTCACTTAGGATCCTGGACCTCGATGTACTTCATCTTCCTCTGCCGCAGTTACCCCTTGCCAGCACCGCCCGCTCCTTTATTTCGTATTCTCGTTTCGAACCAAAGATAAGTCACTGAAAGAGCCAACCCACTACTCTCTTTTATGAACTAATTCTCATCCAGCGAACCTCGGAGGTGTTGCTTCAAGGCTGTAACCTTCTTCAGAAGTCAACAGTGACTTTTGCTTGATTTAACCTTCGCTTAAAGTGCACCGGGTCGCTCATCACTCATGTTCTACCCAAGCTTACACAGGCTTACATAAGAGATCACCGTTAATCTTTTACGTTCTTTTAATATTTTTCTTTCCCGTCTTCATGGAGGGTTCAGAGAAGCCAATCAGTGGAGATCCCTCAGCATGAAAATTGAAACGAATCTCTTAACGCTTCGTCACTCGGATTAGAAATATGTACTTCTAAGGAATACGCAATTATAATCATACAATAGGACACCTCGATTAACCGGTACCTGATTATAAACAATTATGCGTTTAAATATGATTATATTATGAAGGGAAATAAATTTTCAAGAATAAAACATTTATCTTGGAATATAATGTAAAAATTTTAATTATATTTCTTCGGGTCTCAATTATCTATCGGGCCTTAATTTATCAGGGCTGTTTCTCTCTCCCGACCAAGTCAGTTGATCGAAGTCCTACTATATTTCATTGCAATTTGCAGGATACTGACCGAAAAATTAAGATCACAACTTTCAAAATTTTTCGTGTTTTTAGTAACATCTTGGATGGGATTCAATTGCTAATTTTACGTGCCTGTTAACTGTCGATTATGTCACACATACGTGTGAGTAACCAGAAAACAAAAATTAGAACATTCTACTGTCACGTCCGGTGGTTCAGCCATCATTAATAATTAATATAATTAATGATATATAACATATACCTTTTTGAATTTCTTACTATGATTAAACTAATAATAATAGTGACATTAATGTTGATAATGACATTAATTAATTAAACTAATAATGTTATATATTAATATAAATATTAAATATTTATTTTCTCGTACAACATTATTAGTTTAAGCATAGTAAGAAATTCAAAAAGGTATATGTTATATAATCATTGATTATATTAATTATTAATGATGGCTGAACCACCGGACGTAACACTACGTATGTTCTCGTCATTATTCACAATTCTTATTAAAAATACATTCTAATTAATATACACATAAAATTATAATATCATTAGAATAGAATTTTGTTCATTAGGTAAAACTTTTTAGAGTCACATTTAGGTCATACGATTTTTAAATAACAGAATATCTAACAAATAGTTGCTCATTTAAAATTTTTTCATTGAATACGGTAATATTTTTATTCTGAAGAATTCGAAATGGAACATTCAATCTATTATCAATCGTTGAACAGAGACTACTAACTTTGTGGAATTTGTAACAGGTGAGATACGTACTTACATTGTCAATACTAAGATTAGTGTTAAATCTGAAGAGACAGTTGAAGACGTAATGCGGAAAGATAGGCCACGAAACGTGACAACTGACACACTAACCGTGCTGCTGAAATTCCGCGAAATATCCTTTGACACTTGATACTACACTGCAATTTGTATGCAAATAAGTACAATATGTCTGTATTACTTGAGACTCGAACTATGGAACAGATTTAAATAAGCTGCTACGAATTTCTTGTTCTACAATTCTTAAAATCATGAAAGGGATGTGTTTTAAAAATCATAAAGAGATGTGTTTTGAAAATCATAAAGGATTGTGTGTGTGTGTTAGGGATTATTAAATGAATATAACAATTCTCACTGCCATTCTAAGATGCGAAATTGTGAACATTTGAAACAGAGTATATGTCTTTAAAATTTTGTCGTTCTCGAAAAAGTGACAATGTTCTTGTTTTAGAAGAAACATTAATAAACTGACGATGTAATGTAACAAAAATTTATAGACATGTGTCATAAATATATTAAAAATGAACAAATAAGTATATAATGTCTCCAAGTTATTATCGTTCTTGAAACAATGGGAATGTTCTTGCTCCAGAAGAAACATTAATGAACTTGTCAGTTCATTTTTGGCAATCATCATCACTGGCAATGTAATGTAACAAAAATTTATAGACATGTGTCATAAATATATTAAAAATGAACAAATAAGTATATAATGTCTCCAAGTTATTATCGTTCTTGAAACAATGGCAATGTTCTTGCTCCAGAAGAAACATTAATGAACTTGTCAGTTCATTTTTGGCAATCGTCATCACTGGCAATGTAATGTAACAAAAATTTATAGACATGTGTCATAAAAATGTAATAAATGAACAAATAAGTATATAATGTCTTTAGCTTGATAGTCTTTAGTCTCATAGTTCTTGCTCCAGAAGAAACATTAATGAACTGACAATGTAATGTAACAAAAATGTATAGACACGTGCCACAGATATATTAAAATGAACAATTTTAAGCTTTGTATAACTTTTATGACTTCTACTATAATTTTCTTAAAGAATGTAAGAATTTAGAAACAATGTAACATCTAGATAAAACATGCCACATGCAACAATATCGTACTTGCTGATTGAACCTCTTGGTTTAAATCAATAATTAATAAATAAATAAATAAATAGCTCGTGTACTCTCAATTTTGCGTGTAACTGTACCTCGGACATGTTCACTCTGTGTCGACAAAATATTCTTACGCCTCATTTCTTGCGGCATCGGCGTCAAACCGAAGAAACCAAAGTAGGAGCGTAGCGATTGAACGGTATAATCCGTTTCAGCACGGGCCTCATCATAAAAATGCATCCTCACGGAGCATTTTCTAAAATCTCCGCGCGCATTGTTACATAGGTATTCCTCTCGCACTCTCCCCTCCCCGCCACATTTGTCTACCGTCGGAGCTTGTTGGATCTGTCTGGTCTTTTCTCCCATAGAAAAACCGTGGCAGTCTCATTACACTGACGGGGCGAACAGCTCGCGGAAGAGCATTGCGTCATGGAGAATTCTTCTTACTTGAGCCACGGCTGGATATATACAGCTCAAAATACAGGAGAAGACGAAGAATAGACGGTGTGTTACACGGGCAGGGCCTGAGGATCGAGGGAGTACGGGGGGCTTTTGTTGCGGTTGAAATATTTGAAAGCGATGTATCTTTCGACGTTCTCCATCCTACCGCCTGGTACCCTCATAGTAGAACATCTTCCAGGTTCCTTCTTCGGCTTTTCCTTTGCCCCTCTTCTCTGTCCCACGTTTCTTTTCTTTCTCTCTCTCTATCTCTCTCTTTCTCTCTCTCCTCTCTGCCTCTTTACTTCCTGTATATATCGGCTACGAGGTACAAGCCACATCGAGCAATATCTTAAAAACTCCAACTGGCCCGCATCCAAAGTTTGGGACATCGCGGAATGATTGTTACAAACCCCCGAAGTTTGTTTCTAATATGCCAATTGAATTCCGTCTAATGTACGAAACGGCACGATGGCAACTTGCCCCCCGGTTGTCATTAGACTGCGGTCCTCCGGGCAAATAGACAGTGGATCAAGAGCGTGGACACACTGACAAGGGACGTTCACCCCCTGCACTGGAACGGCCAAGCTGACTCGCGGAGAAGGCTGCGAACAGAATGTATCAGATACGTTGTTAATGACTTTGTAGAAAAATTGTGGAATTTCAAATAATAAAAATATTTCGTGAATTTAAAAGTGTTGTTTCTTACAATTTAAACCCTCTGAGGAATATTTAACCCTTAGCACTCGAGTGGTGGCTCGAAGTCACCGATAAAAATGGCTGCACTATTATTCATAATATTGTTTACATAAATATGTGTTGGTATCTAATCGATTACTACACATTTAAGTATTGTATGAGCTATTATATCAATATCATATCCATAAAATGAATAAAAAATAATGGTGATCGATTATAAAGGGTCAGATCAGAGAAAATATCAAAAGAGTCTAAATCATTTAGACGTTATTGTAACACCTGTAATGTCTAGACGGCGAATTTTATGCAATTATATAAATAAAGATATGAATAAATATGAATTCATACTATTTTCAACGTATTAAAAGTATTAAAGGATAAAGTAATTTTTTACATAAAATACACACCAAATTTTTATTTTCCATAAAGATCCGCAGTCTATAGGAATGTCATATAAAAGAAAATTATTACGAGAGAAATTGAATTTCATTGAATATAGAAACTTGTTGTTTTAAATGTTATCTTTATGCGAAATAAAAATTGCAGAATAATCTTGCAGGATAATCTGCAGCCAAGACATGAACGTCTGCGATTTAGTAATTGCTATGACAAATTTTTTCAGTTTCTGATTAATTGAATAAATTGTTTCGGAATGATACAATATAAAACATAAACCTATCAAAATATACGTAAATGATAAACGATAATGTACTATAATAATAATGTGTGTAAAATGATTCGTCTACAACCCGAGATTCCACAAATTTATGGCCGTAGCGATTATAAATTTGCGTAAAGATCTGCAGTTCGGTTATTATCACAATAGCATAATTTTACGGTGGTGGGCGACCATGATCTATTGGGTCATCGATGGGAAAGTAATATCGGTTTTTGACCATGTTGAGATAAACCATTCCAAATGGCTTGGTTTCTATGAAAATCGCATTAAGCCGCTTACAGAACAACGGTGCAGAATTATAGAAAACAATGAACAATTAGATAATCGATTTAATGAAATGATAGCACCATGCCAAATTGATTTACGTGTGCGCCCAAAGGACCATTAATATGTATCAACTCAATATAACAAATTAACGCAAAGATTAGGTCTATTCGTGCGAGCATCAACTATCAGGGAATAAATTACAGTAACTCGAATCACGCGCAGTGTCCTATTAAAATGAATTAATTAAAGATAACAGAACAAATGGACATGCTGAAAATGATGAAAGGGTTGTATGAGAATATGCATTGTCACGAAGAAGAGTCGCTGATGATCTTTGAGCAGCGGACTAATTCTCACAATTAATCGATTCGTCGTTTCAACGTAAAATTCACCGATTATAGTCGGTCTCTCGGATAAGAACATTTTAAGCATTTCTTTGTTCTCGAAGTTGCAGGACTCTATAGTATAGTCTCTTCATCGTCTCCAAGGTAATCTCCTCTAAAGCGCTTATCTTCAAATTTCTCATTATGACGAGCATATGGAGGTCACCGGTGCATCGCTATTATAAGAACACTTTACACGAGGTTTCATTCGGTATTACATAAATGTTAATCCTCGTTCAATGACCATATAAAAAAAAGAAAAAACAGGAAGCTCAACAAATAAATTATGCTCACACGAACGATTACACGAAGTTGTGGGTCGAAAGTTTCACGGTGAATAACGAAACTGCAGAACAATTATGTCGGTCCGATACTTATCGTCGACGTTATTGCCGTTAGAATAATTAAAGCAGTCGTGGAACTTTATTTGCAAGCCTGTGTACCTGGAACTGTGGTAACAAAAGTAATATACTACTTGTTGTGGATTTATTTACAATCGGTAGAAAGGTATCGTTGAATCGACATGGATAGCGGATAAATGAATTGTTATTTTCATAAGGGAAACATTATTATTATTATTATTAGTGTTATTATGAAATATCAAGTTTAATAGAACCGAATATATCGGATTGTTGCGTAGATAATGTTGCATGTTCATAATTAAAACGTTATTATTACTATTATTCTTATCACTATTATTAAATAAATCAAGTTTAACAGAAAAAGTTACTGTACATCAGGTTACTGTATAGATAATGCTGCACATTTTCATAATGAATACATTATTATCATAAATATCATATATATTATTAAGTATAAGATATCAGATTCCTATTGAGAAAATTGTAATTTAATAAAAATATTGGTCTTGTTAGAATATTTTACAGTGAAAATTCATGCGAAAAGTAATATATGATACATTTATTGCAAGAATGAGTGGCTGAAAGAGAACAAAATAGAAGAAACATCCAATGTAATTAATATTACTGGCACATTATTCACTATTGAAGTTGTTAAGGGAAGAAATGAATTTTTAAGTAATTCTGTGTTCTCGTAATTGATGCAGACAATTTTTATTCTGCATAGAGACCCGTCCATTGATGAAATACCGTGACTCTTCTATATGCGCATTTAGATTTTAGATTTTCAGGAACTGTAATCCCTGCATCATCGTGAAATCGCGAGATTCCTCGAAGGAAGCCGAGCGAGAAGGTAATAGATTTCGAGGTTAGAAGCAGGCCGACCGAGATGAACATTTCCGAGAAAATTTCTTGACAGTCTACCCACGTGCTGAGCCGCCCACGCTTACTTCCACACGTAGACGTGCAGAGGCCACATCCACACGCAATTTAATTTCATTTAATATTTTCCAGCTGCTACGAATATCTCATCGGCGTAAAGACCCCTATCGTTTTATTTGCAGCCGTCGCTGCTGTGCCGACTTTTCTCGCTACCGTTTTCTTTATTCATATTTTTTTTTCTCCTAATTTTCTTTAACTGTTATACACCACGTCCATCATTTCGCGCGTTTAATTTTACCTATCAAATTCCGACGCTAATTTGAAATATGAATGCTAATCCACCGGATTTAATGCATTTATTACAAAAGTGCATAGATGATATACGAAATATAAAATGTTAGAAAAATTTTTAAATGCTGTTATATTATTTCCAACCTATTAAAATAATTTTAATGATCATTGTTCAGGCAGGATGTTTAACCGCTTTGTATTTTAAATGCTCATATTTTCACTTAACTCCTGTTGACTCATTTAAACAATTTTGAGTCCGGTAAAGTAAAGAGCAGCCCTACATTTATCTAATATTTATGAAAATACCGTTCAGGTAGAAAAATTTTTATTTTGTACGAAGATCCGCATACATTAAGCATTTTACTTACAATTTGTAGCATGAATATGTTTTTTAAATTTAGCAAAAAATGTTGAATAACGATTATTAGAGAAATTAAGTTTTTTGTACTTCATTGGTATTTTACTTACGAGTTCTAGAGAAATGTATAAAGGTAAATCTCTGAAATACATCATTAAAATTGAAACAAAGGGGAGTTCACGTTATTATAAGAATATTGGAATTGATTTTAACTTGGAATACGGAATAATATTTAAGTGAACATTGTATTATATATAATAAGCATTGTATTAAACCTTTAACCATCATTTTAATCAAATATTCTTTAAGAATCTTTGAATTCTTTGTCTTTGCAAAATTAATCGTAAGAGAGTAAACACTTTGATTAAAGAACTTGTAAATTTGCGACAAACGTAAAAAACGTTAATTTGTAAATTGTGTTATTTTTGTAGCAACAAATATTTTCACTCCAGATGCACATTGAAGTGATGCACTGACATGCAAAATTTCGTACGTTGAAGATTCATTAATTAAAGGAACCGTGCAAACGTTCCGCGATTTATACATTTAAAATCATGTTCCATAATTACTTCGGGTTCGAGAAGTGGAGAAACGCCACTGGTTTATTGACCTATTGCAGAAAGTAAAAGAGCTGCGCATAAATTGAAAGCGCAGTGCTTTAACCGTGGTGAACTAGGCCAATCAGAACACTTCGAGCACCCTTGGCGAACTTTCCGTTCCCTGTTTATTTGGGAACTGAATGGATTGTCCTTGCGACTGGCAGAACTCTAAATACGTAAAACTGTTTCTGTTATGCTATTTAAATGACGCGCGAAACACCTTCCTGGAAATTAAAAAAACTAAACCGACAGCACAATAGTACTTTAAAATGAAAATATATCAATTAAATATTCGCGCTCAGGATTAATGTGATCTTCTCTAGGGCATGACAATTTCAAAATATTTAAAGAAGTTAATTTGAACTTCAACTGTTCCGCTACATGTCCTCGAAATTTCATCTCCTCGCGCATGAAATATTTTCTTCATCTCGTGCATCTCCGTGTCCTTTTAAACCTCCAAAAGAATTTTTATACATCTGTGAAATATTTGCGAGGGAATTTATGATTAATTTTATTCATGGTGAAATATGTAATTCATATTATTATTTCATCAATTATATTATTTAAATACAATTTTTAAAATTTCATTACAGTCCCAGACAAAAAGCAAATGCAATTTTTCCAAAATTTTCAGTACACATCATCTACTACTACACTAATTCCTTTTAGCTTTGCCGAAAAATTGAGCCAGTCCATTTATGAAAATTTATTGAGGCTGCTCTGGGTCCAAGTAGACCCAGATATCACTATCGTATGTTGGAAATAGATGTGGTCAATTATATGAGCCACTTTATTTGTATTATATCAATGGAGAAGTTTATTAAAGAAATTCTCATTCTATCTTTTTAATGATGGTAAAAGAAGCAATCGGAAAAAAGTAATTTTAATAGTAAATTGTTTGTTAATAGCCCAGGGACTTGGTCAGTTTCATTACTACTCGGACACAATTTCAATTACTGAAAAAGGAATTCGAAAAATTTCAACAATTTATTTGACAATCCCTCCATTGACAGTCTAATTAAAAATCACCAAACATCCCTTTGAACAAATCTTGCAAATGTTGGTAAAAGGAACAAAAAAGAAAAAAGGAATAATTTGCATTATGAAAGAAGAGTACGGTATGATTTGAAAAAAAAACTGAAGAGGAGTAAGAAGAGAGTGTGTTGCTCAGAGGGCGCCAACTGCCAACGTAAATACAAATCGTTAGATTGGACCCCCTGGCGAACCCTTCTTCGTCTCTATCAGACCATCCACCACTGTCACCCCGCCGACGTCCTTTTTGCTTATTGTGTCGAGCCACGCTTGAATAATTTTCCGTTTTCTGCTTTCTCGCGACTTTCGCCGGCGACAGCAAATAATAACTGCTATCCTGACTGAGACTGGGCCCGAAGCACTCTGAGGCTGCGTCAAGAGAGAAAATTCTGTTTCTCTCGTTCATCTGCTTCTCTCCCGACTCGTTTGTCTAAGGACCTGAAGTGCGAATCCATACTTCAGTTTCTAATCATTTTTAGCATCTTTTTATCCTCCAGCATACTCCATTGCTGTACTATTAACACTTTACCTACCGCAAGCCAATTAATTGGATTTTTAATAATTGTGCTGTACCAAAAGAAAGTATAGAAATTTCTTTTTTTTATCTCTATCTGAAATGAAACTACTAGATGACGTTATTGAGGATGACTTGTTAGTTCACAATGAAAATTGCTGTTGCTATTGAAGGTTTCCATTAAAAAGTGTTCAGCCATGTACCATAGATTTTTCAAAATTATGCAATAATCACCGGTCGGTAATGTGTTAAGTGCAATTCCTTTCTCTACAAATATATTGCATTCTTAATTTCCAACTATTTGATAATTCATCTAGTCCAAAGATTTTTTTACTCCCGGATATTGATTTTTCTTTTGTGTGCGATTTGATCACATTTTATATTGCGTAAATAACAATAATGAATCTTTAAAACTAATATTAATATTTAAAATTAATATTGCAACAAAAGGAATTGTGAAAATTTGACATTCTATTGGAATTTTTATTTCAACTTTACAGTAAGTGCAGCAACTGATACACGCTTTCAAAATTAAATAAAACACTTGAACAGTTGTAAAATATTACGAATACAGTAGAACCTCGATTATTCGAACCAAACAGTGAAACATAAAAAAGTTCGTGTAATAGAATAATTATTTAATTACAATTCTAGATTTAATCTCTATTGATTTGTACAATAAACAGGCATAGTAGTTCGGATAATCGAGGTCGTATTGTGTCGAGACATCAAGTAGGAAATATTTAAAAAATGCAACATGAAATACAAAATGTCAGAAAATATGAAACATTCAAGGTTAATTGTCAAGCATGAATTGAAATACAAAATATCAGAAAATATGAAATATTCGAGATTAACATTCAAGAATGAATTAATATATTTCAGAATGAATTTTTGTCAGATTGTTCCAAAAGTTCTTCTCGTAACATGCATGCTTGACGTTGTCGAACAACATTTTTTTGTTAATGCGCTTAATTCCCTAACATTTCCGTTATTTAACCATCCCATTTGCTTAATTAAAAAACTGTTCCAAATTTCCGTTCTGTGCATTGGTCGAAAGCAGAACGAACTTCCGGGGCAAGCTAACATTGAAACCAGTAGGTGTTATTGCAGAACCACAATAAATATTAATGAAATACCGCAGCGTTCTACATTGATAAAAAACAATAAATGTGATCGAAAAACGATAAAGCGCGCGTCGATGCACGAAGCAGATTCAACTTCATTCTGGAATTATTTTTTCACCACAATTGTTTCGTAAATATAACCGCAATTAATTTTCGCCGCAATTGGATCATTGAATAACAAATGAAGCGCACCCTGCGATCATTTTCTGTACCGAGCAAGTGAAACCAAAATAACTACGTCCTGACCTTCGAGGTCGTCTGAAATTTTTTTTCCCAAATTTTTTTGACAGGTTCATATAAACATTTTGCATGTAATGGGAATCTAACGAGATATTTATTGCTATTCATAGAAAATAATCTTTTTCATCGGGAAGTGGTTTAAAATTCGATTGCAAGATTTGACGCATACAACAATAACAACAGCAACGACAACTCGGCAAGCTAACATAAGCGTGGTAAAAAATACATATTTCCAAAATCAATTAAAAAATTAATTTTTCGGGTTCCTTCGTAGAAGCTACTTCGATTGTGTCATCAACATTTTACATGTTATGAGAACTTATTTAGTTGGTCTCACAATTAGCTGAGACACCCTATACAGTTTATAAAAATAAAATGGAGAAGATCCATCTTCTCTTCCGGACAGCTATTGAGCATAATTCTTTGAGCAGGCTGATCGTGATTTTAATTTGAAATCAGATACGCATCGGCTGGTTGGTATCTTGATGTCGAAAACAATCATCGTTTAATTTCAGTGGGAATATTGGTTCTCCCACGGTGAGAGGTAGCATATTACTAATAGCAATAAATCGTGCTCTGATCGGATCGACCGATTTATCGCGGGAAAATTAAAACTACCGGACGCGACGCGCTTTATTCCAAAGTTAATCGGTTTTCCGGCCGTTTTCGCGGCCGGATAATGCATTCAGAGTTTGACAACCATCGTGGGACTTGGAGGACCGCGGACAAACAATGGAATTATGTTTTCCATGCTATGCTGGACACGTTTCTCCCCTGTCCCTGCTGAATAACCACCAATTATATAACAGGTTGCACATACGCGCGCCTCTGGAATAAAAACTATCGAAACTTTTCAACGGCGAGTCGCATCCCGGCCATTGTTAATATTTCAAACATTTTCTCGAAGACCTGAAACACGCGTACGCCGGAATACAGTCGCATTAAAACGTCCGGAGTTTATTATGTATCGCGTTGTCATCATTATGCAAAATATTGTATACCCGTGTTAACGCTAAAACCTAATAACACTTTGTACAGAATAGCATTAACACTCCATTTGCTCAGTGAAAAGGGTTTCAATTAGTAGTTACCGAGTGGAAATTAATGAGCTGACTTAGTGAACCGAGCCAGCTTCCAATCTGCCTTGTAATTTTGTGTGTTCATGCTAATTGATTTTGGTGAGAATCTACTGTGCTATTAAGTGTCAACGAAAATATACATCATTCGACATTTAGAGGCCGATTCGAAATGTACGTTCACCACAGCCACCTGAAGATTGTCGTTCAGCATAATGGTTCGTTTATTGCATAGACATATACATAGAGATAGACTGCGCCGTCTTATGGGCGAGTTGAAGCCCATAATGGCGGCGCGCGGTACAAAGAGTGAGAGAGAGAGAGCATTAGCCGGGGTCCATAGCGCTCTCTTTCTATATGATGTGTCGACACATCAATTAGAAAGAGAGCGCTATGGACCCCGGCTAATGCTCTCTCTCTCTCTCTCTCTCGCACGCCGCCATTGTGGGCTTCAGCGCTTCGTACAGGCCGCGCAGTCTATCTCTATATGTCTATGGTTTATTGAGAAAATATTATTTTATTCTATTCAAATTTCTTGTGACAACGCCAGGTACCCTGTACAAGTATTAATAGGATTTAATTTTTCATAAAAATGCCTACTTCGTTCGTATAAACGAATAGAATTATTAATAATTATATTATTAGTAGACTGCGGATTTTATGCACATTTATGACAAAAATGAGTAGGTGTAATTTAAAATGGCAAAAATATTAGAAACCTTTAAACATACTGTTATATTACTCTCAACCTACTAAACATAATAGGGAAGAAACTAAATTTCTATCTCACTCCAGTTTGTTGCAATTCAGGTAAGAATGTTTTATTTTGCATAAAGATCCGCAGTCTAATTATTAGTTACTTGATAATGAAGTTTGTCCTTACTGTATAATATAGGTCATCTCATAACTAATAAATTTATATGGTGACCACCGCGACAGTCGACTTAGTTAATCATGGAGTTTGTTTATAACTCACGCCACCTCATGCCGAAAAAGCCACGATGTTATAGCAGCGAAAGCTGGCCCAGTAGCCCACATATCCCCTCGTAGTTTCCGGTGAGTTCTCGGAGGCATCGAAAACAGAGCAGCGCCTTAACTCACCGGGGAATCCGATTTCGAATGTTACGAAGTCATTCGCAATAAATTCGAGCAACTCCCGGGGAGCCAGAGTCTCGAAATCCTAGGTCGTTGCATACAGGTGTACGTGTAGATTACAGAACATTCGCCGCTTACAATGGTCACATGGTTGAGTACCGGGGCCGACGTAAAAGAAAGAAGCGAAAGACACTCGGAGAACGGATAGGCGACTTTATTTATTTGTGGATAGAATTGGTACACTACGGCGCGAGGTGACGCTCGAAGAATCTCAAGTGAGATGTAGCTGGCAAGAGGACCACCTAAACTATAAAATTCTACCTAAATCACCGGATACGGTAAACTGTCTCTTCTAAATTATGGACATATTACGAAGATAAATATTCCCGAACAGGACCGTGTGAATTAAAATAATTATTTGCTTGAGCATATATTAAATTTGCAAGATGGACATCAATCTACATTTATTTTTGAACGCGTTTGTAAAGAAAATTTTCTGCTCGGCCACGCTAATAATTAAGCACAAGATAAAGGTTATTCTACTTTCATAAGCGTTCGCGGGCGAGTGTTGTCTGGTATACAGCTGAAAGTATGAGACTAGATTTCGTAGCTAGCTACCTTGATAAATATTACATTAGAGAAATTTAATTAAATCGTGTCGCAAGGGCTGGATACAAAATCCATTAAATCTGGTGGCAGAATTGTTGACTGGGCCATTCAAAGTCGCTGTAAATGTTACGTAGTAATTATGTTATTTAACAAATAACAATACAACAGTTTATGCCTTCGTAAATTCCTAAAATTTAAATCTTTAACGCTAGACTGTGGATTTCATGCATTCACAGCAAAAATGAATATGTACACGTAAAATATAAAATTGTAAAAACAATAGAAGAATTTGGGAACGTTGTTACATTCTTTTCGGCTTATTAACTGTTGGTTTTTACAATTTTTATTTTGCATAAAGATCGTTTAGCTATTTCATAAATAGCAGATCTTGCAAAACGCATAATCGAAATTTTTCGAATGAATTGCACGAAATATAAGTGAAATTGAGAATGTATTTCATGTGTTAATAATTTTAATAAATCGAAAATAATACAGCAATATGTTTTTTGTTTTAAATGTATAAAAATCCTCAGTCCACTAATTTTAAAACTCGATACACATGCGCAGATGTAAAAATTATTTAGAAATAATTGCTGAAATAAACATTATTTCATAAATGTCTGAGATTAAAGTATACGGTATACGAATCATGTTATATCGAGGGAGAACGCTAGGTGCGTTAGAGAAAACGATCGAGAGCGAGAACGAACCCCTTCAATTATGGAATACGTAAATCAGCAATGAATTACTCAGACACGTCGCGGCATTTTAGATGCCTGTGATGTGGTAGAGTGACATAACCGCGTGTGATCCTTTGACGTCTGTTTAAGGACTACGTGCTCCATTTCGCATCGGGATAGAGAATATACGTCGGATCAAAGGGTTTCCACGACTTCCCAGTTCGTCTTTCCTCGCATTTTATTGCGCTCACCGAGGAGCTCCAAGTATCCTTTCAAAAGTCTTCGGTCTCGCCATGCTTCGCGTGATTTCGATCCGTGCAACCTTCTGATACATTCCTGGTCCAATAAGCTGAAACGCCCTCGGAAATATTATTTGATGATACGATTATTTGACGAGCTCCGCAGTCCTCTTCTGCTTTAACCCTCTTTATCAATCGTCAGCTACATTCTCATTACCATTTCACCGAAAATATATGCTTTTTGTTGAATACAAAATAAAAATTGTATTATTGGTAACGTCTTCCGAAGTAATTTTTGTCACTCTTTTGAATGAAAACGATTTTTTTCGTTGATTAACAATATCCTTGTTTTAAAAAAACTGTTGGAATACTGTCCTCTCTAGATGAAATTGCAGAGATATTTAATTGCTTTTTTTACTTCCTATTTTATTGTCTCAATACTTTTTCCGTCCAACGGTATTTTTTAATGTTTTAATACGTAATATTAATGTAATTTTCTCATATGATAAAGTATTTCGAAATGTATACGATCTAACTTTGAATTTAAAATAATAAATATTTTTATTTACAAAAAAAGTAAATTATACAATAATGTAAATATAAATTTCACTGAAAAGTAAGCATAATATATCTATAATTCATATATAAACTTGAAATGATTGAGATATAGGAACAAATATTAAATTTAAACATTTAATAAGTATATTTATTCTTGATAAATATATTATTAAGTATATTGGATGAGTAAACAGAAAATGTATTATAATTAACAATATATAGATACGCAGACTGAAATTGTGGTAAATCTTTTGATCACATGAACTAATTGGTTAAATTGCGAATGAAACGTCAAAGTGTTCATTATGGCGATGTTACGTCACTGCGGGAATTGTTAATTACCGAAAAGACTGTTTTCAAACATTTGGGACATTTAGAGAATAAATTCTGTACATTGAAATAATGAAGAAAGTTCTTGTGCTACGTGTATTGGATAAAATTTAATTTTTCAGCTAGAAGCTGCTTTTTCGTCCCGCAAAAGAACCAGCAGAAACACTCGCAGGACAACCGCGACACAAAGAATACGAAAAACTTACTGCAAACTTATCTTCCATCTGCAGATGTTCGTAACTTTTCTTTCTTTCTCCCTCCTCCTTTTTCTTCCTCCGTTTTGTACTATGTCCTGCTAAGTTTCTTCCCAAAATACAAATACGCGGCGAGAAGTGCTAAGGAGTTAATGGAAATCACAATAAAGTAATCAATTCGAGTGGTTGATGCGACGATAAATAATAAATTTTAAAAAAGTATTAAACAGAATCATTCAACTTTCCCTTGAAAGTTTTATAAAAAGATTCAAATAAAATGATATTTTGAATTAAAATTTCGATTTTCTTGCACCTTTACGGTTTATATTTTATAAATGGATCCTGATGCACCTTTTATATTTATGTATACATATTATAAATGTACAAAACCACCAATCTGATAATCACTTTCGTGTTCATACATTATTGATCCATTCAAAACTTCTCCGACCTTAATGACATAAATATTAATCTTCTGTAATATATTTTGATGAGTCCGCTGCAAGCTCGTCAGCAAATTTGGAATAAACGGTGTCATATACATATAAATTAATTAAATATTCCATAAACTTTGCATAAAAGTCTATAGACTTTATGATTGTATAGGCATTTTTATGATTGTAAGACAGTTTATAAAATATCCGAGGATAAAAAGAATGCAAATAGCTCAAACAATTTTGGAAATTGTTTAATTATGTGTTTGGAACGTTTCTCGTATTATTAACCCTAACTTTGTATTTTAGTAACTTTAATTAATCGCAACTTGCATGTTCGGGTAGTCAATAAAGAAACATCACCAATTTTTTATCCTGCCTAATTTTAAACTAACAGGGCAACAAATGTTCAGAAAATATAATCCTTCCTTTAAATGCACAAGTGAAAGCCAGATACAATACGTAGGCTAGTTTAGTTCACTATACATTACACAATGCACAAAATTTGAGAGCACTGTTGTTCGGCATATGCAAATGAGTTAATTTGGTGTGTCCAGATCTGATTTGGGTTACCAGGCCGACACTTGAGAATTGACGGAAATTATACAATTAATTACATAACTACAATATTTCATATTCTTCCTCGGGGTACGAAATATATTCACGAGAAAATTAACTTCGCCATTATTTTTCTCAACTGAAATACCAAAACAAAAAGCTAACTGGATTACTTAATATAATCTGTCTCATCTAAAAATTATTAAAAAGAAATTATCAGAAATTAAATTAATAAAATCAATAAAATTATTATCAAAAAGAGAATATTTATCACAGTCTGTACCTTCAACCATTTTTCTCAACAGACATACAAACACTAAAAAAGTCATTTGATCTCTCTCTCACTTAATATAATCTGTCTCATCTAAAACTTATTAAAAAGAAATTATCAGAAATGAAATTAATAAAATCAATAAAATCGTTATCAAAAAGAGAATATTTATCACAGTCTATACCTCCAATCATTTTTCTCAACAGACATACCAACACAAAAAAAAACTAACTCTTTTCTCTCACTTAATATAATCTGTCTCATCTAAAACTTATTAAAAAGAAATTATCAGAAACTAAATTAATAAAATCAATAAAATTATTATCAAAAAGAGAATATTTATCACAGTCTATACCTTCAATCATTTTTCTCAACAGACATACAAACACTAAAAAAGTAATTTGATCTCTGTCTCATCTAAAACTTATTAAAAAGAAATGATGAAAAATTAAATTAATAAAATCAATAAAATCGTTATCAAAAAGAACATATTTATCACAGTCGATATCTTCAAAATGAAGATAAGTTAGTCGCGTTTAATCGTCCAAAGGTACGCTTGCTCCAGCACCGCAAACCTCAGACAACTGCTTAGTCTAGATTTCGCCTTTCAAGGCTGAATCTTTCATCTGGGACTAGGTGTGCATAGGTTATCCATAGGTGTCAGGCTCGCCTGGTATATCGCTGCAGCGCATTATTCCCAAATGACGAATATCAGGGCGGCGTAACAGGGAGCCAGTCGAATCGAATAATTATAAGCTACAAGTCTTCGTCGGGTTGACAGACAGAGTGCTGCTAAATATATTCAAATGAAGAAAGACAGACGTAGACGGTTTTCGGGGTGCGGGACAGGGTGTAGAGAGAGAAAGAGAGAGAGAGAGAAAGCGAGAGAGACTGCAGGGTACTGGACGCGGTACAGGAATTCGCATAGAGCATTACCAGGAAAAGATGTTCACAGATTGTGCCCCGGGGCAAGACGTATTCGGGTCACTAGTACGTTCTCCTCGCTCCCTCGGGCTTCTCTTTCCACACCTCTTACCCTCTAGCCGGTTCCTGCAGACGCGTAGGAGGATAAATCAGTCGTCCGCCTTCTTCATCCCACTCCCTCCCTCGCGGTCCCTCTCTCACGATCCTCCATCCTTTGCTTCCTACCTCTTTCTCCTTAACAGGCAGCTACGATCAGTGTCCCTCTTCCCTATTTTCGTTTCGAGCGAAACGTCAGGCGCACGAAACGGCTTGGAAATCGACGCGTGCAAAGCCAAGGGACGTCGACGCCTCTCCTCGGCTTAGATGATAGCCAAGAGTTGGGAATAACACGGTGAAAACGAACGCTCGGCGATTCAGGTGCTCGTGACGGCCGCCGTCCAGCCGAGACGGGACCCCATTGGCCGACAGAGTGTAAACCAGAAGCTTGCGTTTTATCGGTGTTGCTCCAAGATTGCCGGAGATCTAGGTAGGTTTTCAGGCTGGTTAGAGGGTTATGATTCCAACGACGATCGGAAAGTGCTCGCGGTGTTGGATTCCTTTCTGTTCTTCCGGATATCCTTCAAACGAGCACGAAGTTTATGGCCCGCTATCTGATATCTACGACTCGCATCATGGGACTCCTGGAAATTACTAGATATTGTGCAGCAGTGCTCACTTCAACTTGCTGAATCTGTCACACTTAACCTTGAAATCAGCTTACTTCTTGTGAGCAAGTGCTACGTTTGTTCAAAAATATTTAGAATTAGCGACCCCCGGAGGGTTAAAAGGCTAAGCCGATTTTGAGGGGGTCATAAACACCCTCCAGTCGATTTCCGTAGGAAATAGCGTCTTCGATGGCTTGCCAAGACCCTTTCTGCCAAGTTTCAACCCTATACCTCGTCTGTAAGGGTAGTTACAAGGAAAAAACTGAAAAACCCGTTTACCCACACTTTCTCCATTTCACAGTGAATCTAAAAATTGTATCAAATATTTGACATGTTTACCATACTCAGCCACATGTTTTGCAAACTCCGGTTGTGAAAAATGAAAAACACGAAAAAATGTAGATTTCATATCGAAGTTTAAAATTAACCCTTCTGGAGATTAATTCGATAATAGGATATTTTCGGTTAGGGTGCGTCATAGCTAAAAAAATAAAACCCAATTTTTCGACGTTTTTCGGATTCTCTCAATTTTTTAAATATATTGTATACACTGTTAACAAATGGATTTTGAAAAGTACAGAAATGCTCGGTTAAATATTTCGTTACACTTAAATTTACAGAACTATAGAAACAATGATTTCATAATGTGAGAATAAAACAACAACATTCTTATGGCAGTTACTTCAGTAATCTTCACCAATTTCATATAGATCCTAACGAAGTTTGGTAAACCTCGAGAACTGAATTGTGACAAAAATTCATTTTCAAGTTTGGTTAGCCAAGTCATGATTGTAAGTAAAATCACAAAGCACGTGCGAATTGCATGATATGTTAACTGTTTAATTATTTGCTGCGACACATATCCGTAAATGAACGAGAGCCTATGTATTTTTAATGCTCTTGGAAGTTAGTTTTGAAAGCAGAGGAACGTTAGCACCCAGCAATCTAGCACGGTCTTCTTTCCGCGGCATTTGTCCGTAGCGGAATCTGTCCACTGTCGTGCCGTTTTAAAATCTTCCAGCAGCTTTGTTCTGCCTGTCAGATCTCGTGACGCCACGACCTCGATATCTTAAAAACGGTTCATTATCGAGAAAAGGCCTGTCCTGTCGCCGATGCAGCGGCGTCGCGACACTTGAAATTAGCCGACGGGCCGACTTCGACGTTCCATACCTCTTGGCTGATTCTTCAAGGCCGGCCGATCGACGAACCAATTCGACTGCCAATTTCCACGACGACGCTGCCGTTAACGTATTCGGGACACTAGACCGTTGCCCTCCATCTTTCGTTTAGCGGCTCGACTTCATCGAATCATACGCTGACTCACATAATTACCCCCCACCCCCCACCCCCCTCACACACACATACACCTTGCGTCAATAACCGTGTACCCACTTTCAATGACTTTGTATAACGTCTTTAATAATCTTGTTGACAAATAGCAAATTGGACCTCGATTAATCAACTTGATCGGGAGACAAACAACCCGGACAAATTAAGGCCCGATGGATGATCGACACCCGAGGAAATAATTAAAATGTACATTATATTCCAAAACAAATTTTTTATTTTTGAAAATTTATTTCCCCCTTGATAATATAATCATATTTAAACGTATATTTGTTTATAATTGGGGTCTAGTTAATCGTGGTCCTACTGAACGTCCAAATTCTGAAGATTTAAGTTAATATTATTTTGTGAATCTTAGAAACACATTTATTTACAGGTAGCATCAATAGATGAAGAACTTCATTCTTTACTGATGACAGCGTGTTCCTTTGTCACTAATTGTTCTAATCACTGCATACCATTTATTTATATCATTATATTATTTTCGGGTCACCACTATAAAAATTGCTGTACCATTATTCACAATATTGTTTATATTATTAAGTATGTTGGTATTTAATCAATTACCACACATTTATTAATTCAGAAAATGAAAAGAATCACGTACAATAGAATTATTCTGGAAGAAACGCTTAATTGTCAAGTTAAAATAGCTCCGACTGCAAAGGGTTAAGAAACACATTTAATTTCTGTTTTTTACAATTAATTTAGACGATATCTATTTTGCATGAAGATCCGCAGTGATCAGTAAATTTTGCAACTTTCTATCCAAAAATGGATACGTGCAATTTAAAGCAGCGAACGAATTAAGAAGATATGAGGATAAAAAAAAAAGAAATTTCTATATGGCTCGTGTATCTTGCAATCAATGCTTACATTTTTTATTTTGCATAAAAATCGGCAGTCTACTTACGAGTATCCAGCGGAACGTTATGCAAAATGAAAATGTTGTGGCCCAATTGCAACAAACTGGAATGAAATATATATTCTTTAATTGTCTAGTTGGTTGAAAATAATATAAAAGTTTTTTTAAATTCCTCTAATGTTGTTACTGATGAAATTACCCCTACTCATTCTTATCATAAGTGCATAAACTGCCTCTGCAATTCCTCAATCATATCGCTGTGCTCCGGAAGTATAATGACACAACTGCAAAAATTGAAATTTTACAGGATAAGCAAAAGAAAAATAATTCCAATTTGTCTTAATAAAATGGCCTGTAGATTCGGTTTAATTCTTCTATGAGAGTAGCTTATAGACATTTTAGTTATTTCAATTTATAAAATAATAAATGCCAGCCTCACAGTAACCAGTACCATGTAAATACGTAATTGTTCTTCTGAAAATGCATCACAAATTTTACACTTCTGCCGTTATAGGAGTAAGGAAAACAAGTAAAAATTTTGCAAGTACAATTACGTCGATTTACAAACATCTAGTAAATGCATTTTTGAGCCCGGCAACACAATAAAGTTAATTTCACAAAATTTTACAGTTGCGTCATTATACTTCCGGAGCAGCGATATGTAGAACAGCAGATTAGGCGAGCATTGTGCGGCTGTTTATCAAAAAGGTGATATGTTTAGGTTCCGAAAGAAACGACTTTTCTTGTGTAGCACGCGTTTTCATGAAATGGCAGTTGCGTATCTACAAAGGAATTGCAGGTTTTCGCCTAACGAGCTCCAGAGACGTTCATCTAGATTGCTTTTCTCGTCGGTCTTTCGTTGCAACCGTATCCTCCACGAATTGTTTAACGTTTACCAACCGACACTGCCGCGTTGTAGCTGCTCCTTTATTTATTCGTGTATGTGGTTTGCTAGCGATGACTCTGTTCCACGAGATTCATCCAACAAAAGATGCGTCCTGCATGAGCGTCCGCAATGTTCAGTCTTTGTGCAGGACTATTAAGGGGGCCCCAGCTATTGCAATATCCGTGCCCATCCTTTCGAACCGTTGGCAAGGTAACGTATTACACGATTCGTTCGTTTAATAATGGCCCCCTTTAACGGCCCAACCGTGGCCCAAATTTTCATCGTTATTTATCAACCCCCTGGGCTTTGAGGTGACTAGCTCTTGCTAGTAGTAATCCTTTTTCGCTTAAAGATTTCAGTCTCGCTTGGTTTAGGGGATGTTAAGGGACACGCAACTTTGAATGCAATATTTTGATGGATATGCAATTATGGTCCTTGTGATTAACGTTCCGTGACGACCACAGCGTAAATTTTCCCCTGACCTGCTCCGCTGAGCACTACTTCCATTGTAATAATTTGAAATATTAGATCTATCAATTAATTTGTGATACTCAAAAGTAATTATAACTTTGTTTGCAACATACATATAATTGTACAGAACCTGCAGTCTTAGAATTCATTTCTAACCAATTTGAAAGTTTGTCTCCAAATGATTTTTAAAAATTTTATTTTGAGAAATAATACTTCATCTGAATTATTAGTTTTTTAATAGTGTTTTACACAGTCATCTCGACAAAGTGAACAACAATTCATTGAAAACATTTTAAATGTTGAGTTCAGGGTACACCATATTCATAAATAATAATTAATGTTTATTTTGATACAAATCAGGTCGAATTGAAGTTAATTTTCACTTCAGGTGACGAATATTTAGAAAATAATAATTAAGATACAGTAACAACATAAATTGTAATTATTGTTTCCTAAATATTGTCATTACATAAATGTTTAAACTTGGTGATCATTAATGAACATAATTGACGTAACACCTATTTGATGTAAATGATTTTAAAATATCGTATTTGACAATAAAAATTGACAATAAAAGTTGCTGAATGATCCTACGAAATGTAAGATGGAAGGCGAGATTTTATTGCGTAATGTAGCCTAAACTCAGGAATGGTATTTTTAAGGATAATGCGATCCCTTCTTTGCATACGGTAATTGAAAAATACATGTAACATATCCTCTTTGTGAGATAGTACGTTATCCAGTAAAAGCAACCACGTTTGATACAGAGCAAGTGCTGCTTAAAGTATCATGTTAGACGATCTTCTAGTATCCGTGAGTGCATTTTATATACATATACATAGACTGTATATACAAGGTGTCTCGTAATTAATAGTGATACCGAAATATTGATCCTTCCATGCGCATACAAAGTGAAACCCAACAAATCAGAATATCACTTTTGCATATAAAATCCCTTAATTTTGGAAAATTCGAAATGAAACATTTCGAATCACACACACTTTTCATTTTGCAATCATTTCTATTTTTGGTAATATTTATTATAATTGTTTAATGTTTTAAGCAGGAGAATGAAAATCGATCCATTTCATATTTTAATTTTAAATCTCCGCTTTTGTTTGCCATTAAATATCATTCAAATAATTATAATTACATGTATACCTATTAAACAGTAAAACAAGAGATTAAAATTTTTAATTTTAGTATAAATTTATTAAATTTAATTCAAGGAATGAAATTCTATTTGATTATGCTCAATGTTTAATGATCAAAATATGGACAGTAAATGGAAGGCTTAGAATTTGGTTTTAAAAATTTATTATATTAATTCATATTGAATTATGATATTGATATCTTTGTCGTTAACATCTTCCTGCAGGAATCAAATATTAAATATAAATTTTCCATCGAGGGTCTTCAATACATTTAATATAAGAGACCGTGGGACAAGGGGATCGAAATATTATTGAGAACATAATTAATTTCTCTGGACTTCCAATTCTCCAGATACAAGCATCAAAACGGGGATTTGCATGAACATCCGCAGTGTAATTATTAATATCGCAAGGATACAGCATACAGGTGAGTTTATCGTGGCGAAATGGATGACTTCCTTCTCAGATGCTAAGCACCAGACAGTACCGTTACTTTGTTCCCCATGATAGAGTTGACTCAGGGTGATAAAATGATAGGTCAATTTCGAAACGGCGCGCGTGTCACGCTTTACGGCCTCCATTCATTTTATCACGGCATTTAACCTGTCATGACACGCAACACCTTACCCCTTTCACTGCACCTTCCTAGGTGTACTCGGCGAAACGCATTAATTCGATATCAAAGAATTGATTTTCTGTTACAGGAAATAATTCGTCCCGTCGACGAGAATTTACCATTCTTAATTCACTTTTATCATTGTACGACTTCACAAACGAACGCGAACATCATGTACATGATATTCAAAAGCATATAAACAATCGAAATAATATGGAGCAGACTAAAAAGAATTAATTTTTACAAATAACTAAGCTATAGTGCACAAAACTAAATTTCGAATAAATATTTGAAAAGGTGGATGAAGAATCATTTAATACATTCTATTTGACCATGAAAATAGAAATATTTGTGTAATCAACAGTATTAATATTATTGGTAATAACTAGACTGCGGATTTGACGCATTTATGAAAAAGAATTTAATCATGTCATCAACTTATTAACATTGTCAAAGAAAAAAAGGAAGATCAGTTACTGTTACTTCCAATTGATGCCAACAAATTTTTATTTTGAAGTAATTACTAATACATTTCTGACTTTAATGGAGCGAATTTCTTTAATAGATTAATATCAGTGAAAATAAAAGTATACTGCCAGTAAAAATGCCAACGTAAAATGATGAATGTTGTCTTCTCTATTTTTGTATTACTGTAATATTTAGCTATTAGACTAAATATATGTATGCAACAAATAGAAGTACTTTTTCCATACAGAATATTATTGACAGCAACGTAATTAAGGTGTTAGGTACATTTTTGAAAAATTACTCCCACTGTCCCATAATAATATGTAGTAGCAAATGAATATTTAAACGGGAATTATTGGCGAATTGTAGCGCATAATTCCGAAGCCTTCAATCAAAATCAATGTTTCGTGACATCTGTCATTTGTTTTGACACATCTTTCAATTTTTAGGTGAACCAAATTATTACGAATTATAACCATTTTTCTAATTTCATCAGCTGATCGAAATCAATTGTTTTATTTCAATTGAATATCAACCCATTATAAAAGTAAGATGAAAAAAAAAACAAGTTATGCTGGAAGCAATGAAGAACGATGGCTCCAATAATTTTAAGCTCACGCATATAAGGAAAGCAAAGGGATCCTACCTACAAGTTTAAAATGCATTAACGAAATTATTGAAAAATCCAGAAACTATCTGAACTCTCAAAATAAAAATTAGGAATAATACTTTTAACTTACTGTTTAATATGTAATCTAGTTTTTTGATAATAAATGTTGCGTTCTACATTTATTTTCTTTTACTACTATTATTATGGCACAAATTAAATTCATCAACTGCTACTATTATTATGGAATCTGTCCCATTATATTATATCTCCCTCTGGGGAGTATAAGATAAGAGATTAAGGATGTTCTGGAGGTATATAAAAACGCAACAAAATTTTTGAAAATTTGACAAGATATAATTCTTACTAAATTAATGCAATTACCAAAGTTTGGGTTCGATTCACTGCACCATTTAAGAATTATAGCAACTTAAAGTTTGCACATTTTAACACGTCTTCTTATGGAGAATTCATAAAATTCCACTTCACACCCTATTTAAACCTTGAAAAAAACGCAACTAGAAACTCCAGTTTTCTTTTTATATGTAGTAAAAATTATGTAATTAATTATGTTCAAAATTTATTAGGATTCACTAAACGGTTACAGAGCAAAAAAATTATAAACTGTTACAAAACGTCAAATTTATCGTGTTGTCTCTCACTAGCATGGAAACGTGACAAGTGTAGGCCACTGAATATAGCTACAGAGGGTACAGTATTCGCAAAAGTTTAATGCAAAATATACTCATGAATCGCTTTCATTGTCATGTATTGATGGATTTCGAATTTCTTGTACTTTTGCCTACCATTGTACCTCCAGAACATCCTTAAATCAGTTGTTTTAGTTTTAGATTTTTCGACTTTAAAAAAATGTCTATTACCGAAAGCGGAAACGCAAGAGTCAAGTGCTAATAATTAGTAGCCTGTGCGAATTGGACGGTTGAATAGAGAGCGGCGGAAGGTTAAACAAAAATTCCCGACTCATGTATCTCGGAGCGGATAATGATCAACACGGAGTCGCGATTCAGTCGCGATTATAACTGTGAGTTTTGGAGAGCGCTTCCGGCCAGGTTAGCGGGGAAGATAAATGTTTTTGCTGTACCTGCCGAGATAGCAGAATGATTTATCTGCCCCTTAAATTAATCCGCCTCGGGGCTTGACGCGGTGCCACGCCGCCGGTGGACTTGGTCACCCGATTTTCTGCCGCTGACCAGTTTACTTGCTTTCGTTTGTCCACGCCGCACCGCTTTCCATGTCACCGACTCGCATTTAGAGAGACACTCGAGCGCGCAGAATCTTTCTGTATCGGGCCCACCGGGAGCATGAGCAATTTTAATTACAACGGGAACAGGATTAATATGCAGATGCTCGTTTCAACCGCGTCGCCAACATTAACCGTTTGGTTGGGATGTTGTTGAAATAAGTACGACGACTACCTTTAATTGAATAACGATGTCGACGAACTTTTACTTTTTCCTTTTGCTTATCATTTTGAAGAAAAGTTTGCGTACACATATACAGGGTGTTTACCTACAGGTGGGAGAAAATTTAAGAGGTGGTTCTCGACGATAATATAAGACGAAAATGAAGAATAAAAAAAATTGCGATTTCGGCTTCGTTGTTTAGTTATTAACAATTAAAAATCCGCCTAAAATGCTGCAACACTTCTAACAAAAGTATACGTTGCGTACGTCAGACAGGCGCGCGACAGTCTCGTATCAAGTGACAAACGCATGCATACCTTGGTTCTCATTTGGGGCCCCAGCCAGGTGAAAATGTTTAAAAAATCGGTGGACGACATTGAACCTACCTACTCGTTAAAATCCACAAGGGCATTTCTAATATCCGCCCTATGGAATTATCGAGTAGAAGGGGTCAATGCCCTTTCACTTTTAAATTCTTCTCACACATATTCATAAATCCTTATCCTGCACTATAATTGTTCATAACACCGTACCTAATATACTGGAATAAACGCACTAGCACTATTTACAATATCATACACACGCACTACGAGTTTACAGAGTCATGCGATTTCTGCGAACGGAAATCTTCGACGCGTGCGAGAAGAATCGTCCGTACAAGCTAGCATCTGTATGCACACTGATTCAAGACAGCTGATGAGGTCGATGCCAGATCGATAAAACAAATGAAGGTCTACAGCAAACTACCGTCCAAACATCGCGCGTTGCTATACCAATACATTGTCTATCCTGTTTTCACGAATTTCGTGATTCTTTCTCATTCTGTCTGTGACCGCGAAATATCTCATGTGTGTGCATTGACCACATTAGCTGTCTTAAATCAGTGTGCATACGGATACTAGCTTGTCCGGACGATTCTTCTCGCACGCGTCGAAGATTTCCGTTCGCAGAAATCGCATGACTCTGTAAACTCGTAGTGCGTGTGTATGATATTGTAAATAGTGCTAGAGCATTTATTCCAGTATATTAGGTACGGTGTTATGAACAATTATAGTGCAGGATAAGGATTTATGAATATGTATGAGAAGAATTTAAAAGTGAAAGGGCATTGACCCCTTCTACTCGATAATTCCATAGGGCGGATATTAGAAATGCCCTTGTGGATTTTAACGAGTAGGTAGGTTCAATGTCGTCCACTGATTTTTTAAACATTTTCACCTCGCTGGGGCCCCAAATGAGAACCAAGGTATGCATGCGTTTGTCACTTGATACGAGACTGTCGCGCGCCTGTCTGACGTACGCAACGTATACTTTTGTTAGAAGTGTTGCAGCATTTTAGGCGGATTTTTAATTGTTAATAACTAAACAACGAAGCCGAAATCGCAATTTTTGTTATTCTTCATTTTCGTCTTATATTATCGTCGAGAACCACCCCTTAAATTTACTCCCACCTGTAGGTAAACACCCTGTATATTGGGTTGGCAAATAAGTTCGTTCGGTTTTTTTTTTTTACATTGGAATAAATCACAAAAACCGGACGAACTTATTTGCCAACCCAATACGTACTACATAATATTTTCAAGTTGATGATACATTACTTTTGTGAAAGTTTGTGTAAAATACAGTAATTCCTCTATAAACGCAAAAGCCTTGGGAAGGCTCGTTTGCATTTTTCGTAGACGGACACTATTCTTTTGAGCTTCAAAGGCCGAGCCGAACGTAGAGAAGGACAACGCGTGTGAAGAGAGACCGCGCGCGGCCGAAGTGTGTGACTGCGACTCTCCGTGTCTCTTTCTTTCCTATACACTGTCCTTTCTTGCGCCCGAAACGTTCATCGTCAATTAAACCACTAATTACAGTTGAAATTATATCGCGTTTGGTCTTATTTTAATCAGAAAAATGCCACAAATATATTGGTGAAAGTTCCATTAAAAAAAAATAAGTAATAATACAAAGGATTTAATATTGGTATTATATATTGTGAGGACGCACGGGCCTTTGAACTGTGCCGACGACTGCGAGTCTCCGCGTCGCATTAGTAGTGATTCACACCGATATTTTTTTCTTTGCGTTTATAGAGGATTTACTGTATGTCGATTTTAAATACGAATTTAGTATATCTTATCATATTCTGTTCACTATTAAATATTTTAATAAATATTGATATTATACATTCTTTAGTTGACTGTGTTTGTGTTCTATATCTTCATATCCCTTCTGTCACGTAACTTTGCAACTGCATGAACAACAAAATAAATTTTCATCGTTGAGAAAGTATGTTTGATATGCTTTATTGGAAAACTGATTTCCAAACATTTTTTATCTACCACGAAGTTCAACGATATTACGGTAAAAATCAGCATTGAATCAGCTTCTTGTACGAAAACATCAAAAACTCCTCGAGCAAGGAATCCATGAATAATCTGAGAAATCGGAATGAGTTTACCGAGGTAGAGAGCATCGAAAACTTTTTGAAGGGAAGATTCACGAATTACTTGAGAGATGGGAAATGTTGAAAGAAAATGATTGCCAATACACCGATGAATGAGAATAATCCAGACTCCCAAAAACAAATTGGTACATGTCTGAAGTAAAGGGAAAATATAATGATTTCTAAGATAATCAAAACAACCAGTTCATGAATTTTGGATTAGACTGAAAACCTATTTAAGGTAGTCTCCTCCGAAACCAGAATGGTATACGTTTCCAAGTACCGTATTCAATTTCGAAATATAAAATTCATGGGTCAGTAAGATTAAGTGACCGCGCATGTTTGCTCGCATAACTTGTTAGTGCTCAAGTGGAACACATTCGTCCTACTGGTCACGAAAGAGTCAGTGTACCCCTAACGAGTCGTGCACCGTACCTCAGAGCCGTGCTGTGACAAAGCAAAGGAACCTCGGAGATATAAGGTAAATGGAACAGGACAGGTACAGAAGCGTGCTCATACGGACGATAGCCTGCAGATACGTTTTGCGTTATTCGTGAAAGGATAGATAACTCATTACGTAGATTTTAGCTACCCTCTGTTTTAATTGCAGCTACGTAACACTACGCTAATTCTCCCTGATGAATTTCATCCGAAGATTTCGTTGAAACGGAAAATACAATAAAATTATAAAATATATTCAAATATACACTTGGAAATTATGTGCATCTATACAATCATATTTATCATAACTGGATTATACGATTTTTAAGAAAAATAAGCAAGGGCAATTTAAAACTGGAAAAAAAATAATTTCGGAGCCCCGATAATATAATTTTCAACTGACTCAAATTATTCAAAAAAGAAAGAATTTCTGAGGTCTTAATATTACATTGTATTTTTCTTTTTAGATTTAAAGAGAATTTTTGGATAATTTTAGAGATTTAAAAAGATTTTCAAAATTATTGATGTATTTATATAGTCATTAAAATTATCAAAGTAAGAAACAAATTTTTATTTGGTCCCAGTACCTTGTAAATGCTGCAAGAAAATTTTATCTCGCACAAAGATCCACAGTCTAAATATCACACTCGATTTTCTTGGATACGGAATTTCATTTAAAAAGCTCAAATACATATTTTGCAATAACAACGTCCACGTAGAAGATTTAATTCGATTAAAAAGTGTAATAAGAATAATTCGCTACAGGTTTGATCGAATAACTGTGTCGACAGCGTTGACTGATTTGTCGTTTACATCGTTACTTAACTGCATCAAAGGGTTTATGGCTGATTAATAGCGCACAATACAAGCCAGAGTTCCGCGGAACACGTGATACATGCGATCAAGCTCCGAATATGTGCATGGAAAATGCGATACGAGTGCATACTCTTCTATCTATGTTTGGCATCGCTGCATTCCATGCATTAAATGTAGTACGAAAACGTACATAAATGCATGAATAGTTCATGCGAAGTGAACGTTCTTCGAGACCCCCGATGAATCGAACTTCCTTTTGACTGCGGAAGAATCTCAAGTGAGCAAAGCCAAAGTCGGTGTTTCTGTTTTCGAATGCTTAGGGATCGTCGATAATGCGTTCGAAACGACGAGCCGCTCTTCTTTGCGCCGGATCGAAAATATTACAATAGATTTGAATACAAGGCAACAAAGATTGCCTTGGGATAGACGCGTCAAGCATATTCTGCAAAATTTTTCGTTAGCTTCTCTTAAAATTGTTTAAAAGTGTAGAAATTGTTCTACTAAAAAATATTACAATAGATTTGAATATTAGGAAGCAAAGATTGTTTCAGGATACACATGTCAAGTATATTTTGCAAAATTTTTGATTAATTGCTTTGAAAATTGTTATGTTGCAATTTTTGCATATGCAATTTGTGTGGCCAAAATAGCAACACTTGTTTGTAATAGATTCTTTTAATTAAATGATTAAATTATTACGGACAACTTGAATAAATATTTATTTCAATAATGCAATCACTTGGGTAATTTAATTTTAATAATATGCAATCGCTCACTTTTAGTAATTTAATTTTAATAATTCGATCATCCAATTTTAGTAATATAATTTTAATGGGTCCATCGGTCAGTTTTACTAAATTTCAATCATTTGAATAATTCTTATTTTGAACACTCGTTAAGAGTATTTTAATAAATTTAGGGGAGAATCTAAACGAAGGGGATCAGAGTTATTGGAAAAATAATTAGAGAATTTATTGAAATTAATTCGAATAAATGAAAATAATTCACAGACGATACGTTGGATGTTCTCTAAACATGATAACGCTTTTTACCACGATACTTCATTCCATCGATAATCGAATTTGAAAATATGCCGGGTACGTGTGGCACTGAATAAGAATAGGTTACTGCGCCCGTTCATGGTCGGCCGTTTCTACTTATTGTAATCGCGAGAGCACGCGCGTCGGAGTTTTGAATGTGTATTTCCTCGGAGTCTAATTCTCATGTGAACTATTGTATACTGTTGCTTAATTTCTTCACGAAGATAAAAAGTAACAAACTTGTTTCAAATAATAATTTTGTAGAAATTAAATATTTTCCTACTTGCCAATTATACTAGAGAATCTAAAGAACTATATGAAGAAACTTAATATTTAGCAAAATTTGAGAAACTGTCCAGAATATTTGTACCGTGTAAGTTTAATAATCGCAGATAATTGAGGAAAATAAAGAAATAAGAATATCTACGACAATAGTGAAGATTTTACATCCAGAGCAAATTCTATTATTTCTTGCGATAATATCATGTAGTACCATAATTTGAAGTAAAGTGTACAGAGTAAGTATGTCGTTATAATAGCGTTTTTATACTGTGCAAGCAAAACTTGGGAACAGTAAAGTGTCCAACAAGCCGTGAGGAAAAGTAGAGCGTAAAAAGAGTCGCAAAATTATCATTGAACAGCAGATTTTTATACGCTTCATTTAATAAGAATTCAAATAAAAATTGCAATAAAATCCAATCAAATAAATTATTTTTGATGTGTGCAAATTTTTCTGTAGTTTGCCTAAATACTTTTTTGGCTTTCCAGACCGATTCCAAATTGAGAAAGCAACAATTTCATTTATTTTATCATTTACTATAAATTGGTGTACTACACTGCGGTGCATAACTATAGCACCGTTTAAATTTTTACCAGTTTCAGACTTTAAGTGAAAAGTGCAAAAAAATTTATTGTAGAAATTGTGAAAGTATGAAAAAAATGGACTGTAGACTAAATCATATTGAAATGGCCCTCTTATACAAGACGATATAATCGAAAATGTGATTTTCAACTGTTGCGTAACTATAGCACCGTCGTTGTTATTTACTAATTTCACTAAACAAAGTATCATAACGAAGTATCCGTGAAAATAGAAATTGAAAAAAGAATTTTCCACAGTAAATATAAAAATTTGTATCTTGAAAATGCCGCGTGGTACATATTTAACGGAAGAAGAGAGGGGTAAAATTTTAGCCCTGAAGGAAATAGATTTTAGCATGCGCGAAATTGCTCGTAGGCTAGGAAGGTCACATAAAGTTGTTATAAACTTTTTACGTGACCAAGATAACTATGGGAAGAATAAAACGGGTGGACCAAAGAAGAAATTGAGTCCACGTACGGAACGAATAATTGTGAAAACGGCCAGCAACACATTAAAAAGTTGTAACCAAATTAAAAAAGAACTTAATCTTGATGTTTCACGGTGGACTATACATCGAGCTTTACAAGCAAATGGAAACATCGTGAGACAAAAATTAAAGTCTGCACCCAAACTTCTACCGCGCCATAAGATTGCAAGACTTCAATACGCTCGAGCAAACATGCATCGGAACTGGCATAACGTAAGTTAATTTCTGAAAATCTTCTAAACCCAGCTTATTGTAATTTCTTTTATTGACAATTAGACTATCTTTTCGGACGAAAAAAAATTCAACCTTGATGGACCTGATGGGTACAATTCCTACTGGCGAGATCTCCGCAAGGAACCACGGTATTTCACGAAAAGAAATTTCGGTGGAGGAAGTCTTATGGTTTGGGGGGCTTTTCACAGTGATGGCATGTTACAATTAGCTTTCCCATCGAAGAAAATGAATAGTGATGAATATATTGGTATCTTGGAAAACAATTTGCTACCCTTTCTACAAGAAAATAGTACTACAAATTGGACGTTTCAACAAGATAACGCGGCTATACACACAAGTCGAAAAGTGATGGCATGGTTCGAAGCAAACGATATTAACAATATTAAATGGCCAGCATGTTCACCCGACCAAAATCCCATGGAAAATATCTGGGGCATAATTGTTAGGAACGTTTATGCAGAAAATCGGCAATACGGAAACGTTTCCGAATTAAAAAGCGCCATAATCGATATTAGTAAAAAAATCAGCAGAGACATTTTTCGGAAACTTATTGATAGCGTACCAGATAGAGTTTTCGAGTTAATTTCAAAAAAAGGTGGTCCTACAAGATATTAAAATCGTTTATCATTGTTTTTATTGATGTGGTGCTATTGTTACGCAACAGTGAAATTCATACTATTGTTTGTATCGTTTTGTACAAGAGGAGAATTTAAATTAAAATTAATTTAAACTTCAATATTTTTCATACCCTTCCGATTTTTACAATTAATTTTTTCGCACTTTCAGTCTGAATTCTGAAACGGGTAAAAATTTAAACGGTGCTATAGTTATGCACCGCAGTGTACTTCTGGCAAAAAAAATATCAATCGAACCAGGCGATTCCGATTGTTCAAAGAATTACTTGAATTTTAACTGAAAACAAAAAACAGTTTCGTTTGTACCAGGCACGCATAATGTAATGGTTAACAATATGAACAAAATAATAACTGTTTTTACGAAATATGAAACAATACACTGTCCAACAATACGTGAATATTATAATATAAAAGAATAAAAGAATTACAATAGCATGACAAAGTAGTAGCCCATTGCAGACGTCCAGCAGATATAATAATACATTACGTGTGTAATAATAATAATAACAGAATAACACAGGTTCAATAAACTCGAGCACCGGCCCCAGTAATTTCTCATCCACGAAAATCCATTACCGGCAGATTTCTAAAATTCGATTCAGCTCGATTTTCTCGAGGAACGGAAATTTGCGCAAACATTCGCAGTCTGCCGAGTACAAATTGTTAAGTCGACTCGTGTTAGTGCACCTACTTCGCGACATCTGTGAGGGATCGATGTTACCGTTCGAATTTCTTTCGAAATGTTCGAGCTGGACGGAGCCAGAAGGTCCAGGGGGTTAAGCTTCGGGGAAAAGTGGGAAAAGGGTGGACGTGGTCAGCCGATTATTGGCAGGCGGCTCTGGTATCCTACATAAATCAAGCCGGTCACCAACATCCGTGTTGATTAGCAGTGATATAGTTCGGGTGTCACGCTGCGAGTTCACTCGGTTTCGGTGGAGGGGGGGAAAAAGAGGGAGGATAGAGACAGGGAAGCGAGACAAAGCCAGAGAAACGAGATCTATAAACGAGAGACGCAAAAACTGCTGGCCAACCGTTTTTAGAAGTTCTCGCCGACAGTTTGACGAAGCTGCGCTGTCTGCCCAGTTAAATATAGCTTTCGATTTCGCTAGCGACGTCTCGGTTTCCGAGTTCGACTCCTGGCTAGTCCCTCCGGTTACGATAACACCGGGTCGCTCTACGAGCAGTGCGTTCTTCTGAAAATTTCCGTCTGCACTACTGCACAAAATGATGGCGCGTGTGCTCTATATCGAACACTCCACTTTTGCGCAGCGATAGCTACTTGAATTTGGTGATCCTGAAGTTTTCTACTTCGTCTGTAAGGTCTTCCATTAAGAATTGTTGCTCTTCGACGTGTGGTTAGTAAAATTGTAAAGTACAGCGTTTTTTAATAATTTAAAGTGAAACTTTTCAATGAATTTTGTTAGTGAGTCTAGTTTCTTAAAACATATATAAAGAGAGAGAGAATAACACAATATTTTACGTGCCCGAGCAACCAATAATTTAGCTACTTTTTTCAATGTCACCGGATCAGAGGAATTCACTCGAATTTTGAAGGATAGAGTGGGGGACAAGTCTTGGGGGAGTAAAACTTGAGAGAGAAAAACTTTAGACAAAAACTTGAGACAAGTCTTGAGGGACAAGTCTTGGGAGACAAATCTTGAGGGACAAGTCTTGGGAGACAAATCTTGAGGGACAAGTCTTGGGAGACAAATCTTGAGGGACAGGTCTTGGGAGACAAATCTTGAGGGACAAGTCTTGGGAGACAAATCTTGAGGGACAAGTCTTGGGAGACAAATCTTGAGATACAAGTCTTGGGAGACAAGTCTTGGGAGACAAGTCTTGGGAGACAATCTTGGCAGTCAATTCTTGGGAGACAAATCTTGGGCGATACCGATTCGAGTCAGAAAGAAAAATGCAGAAGACGTTTCATGGATGTGTTAAGACCCTATTACGGAAAACATGTCCGTCTGCGACGTAACTGCACGTAACATTGGTATTTATAGCTATACGGGCGAGAAAGTCTCGTAGTTTCATCGCCCTTAGGCTTACTCACACGTGCACGCGTACATTTCACTTAGAAGCCGGACCATAGTTCCGTAGAAAAAACGATACGAGAGCCGTGGACCATAAAGGCCCAACTGAACGGCTATCCGGCATTTCGGTGTTATTGCCCCCAGACGAACAAATAGAATTTAACGGTGCCACCCCCAGCCTTTAGTTTAGTGCTAAGTTTTTACGGAAAAATTTCCAACTCGCTCGAAAATTCGTACGCATTGTCTCGGGAAGCTTAGTCGTCTTAAGTGAAGTGTTCCTTCACCTCCTGTTTGTCCAATTTCACTTTTTCTACCTTTAACTGTCCCAGCTCTCGACTGCTGAAACTGCAGGACTCCATAGAGTTTGTTCAACCGATGATAATTATGTTCAGCCGTTCATAGTCTCGCGACAGTTATAAATTGTTTTCTTACGCGTCCAAAATTGGCTGCACCACTATTGAATTATTTAACTAAATTATATTAATACAATTTAATTTGATTAAAAAGACTGAAATTCGAGCTCGAAGAGTATTTGATACGATTCCACGTTTTTGAACTTCATGATCATTTACGAATTTTATTTAATCCCTTGCCTCTTACGATTTCTTTCACAATTGAAGGGGTGTATAGATAAAGGTGTCATTTGTATGGAAGAAGGAGCTAGTTACTTTGTACTTCACCTGTACTGGACCAGGAGGTCAACAAATAATTATCTTTTTTTGTATTAGAGATTAACCATAACAATATATATACTCGTAATTGATTTGTGTTATTGTCTTCATTCATCAAAAAAGGACAACATGTTTTGTTAAAAACTCTTTTACAGAAAACAATTTGTTACTTGACACTTTTATCCATCCACCCCTTCAATTATCATTAGATTTTTATGTTATCAGTAGACTGCGGATCTTTATGCATTTATAACAAAATTGAGTAGATGAAATTCAAAATTGTTGTGAAATTTAAAAAATTGAAAATGCCAATATATGATTTCTCCTCTATTAAAATCATTAAGGGAAGAAATAACATTCAATTTAGTTTCTATTTCAGAGACACTTTGTATTTTGCATGAAGATCCGCAGCTTAGTTATCAATCTTCCACATGTACTGTACTTCCCTTACTATAATTTACAATAAACATTCGTGTATTTCGAGAATAGATAAACACGGTGTCCGGACATTCAATTTCTAGCTAACTTCTCATCGAGTTCCGCGCGAATTGAATAACTGTGGGATAAATAAACATATCCCCTCGGAATAACACAGCTCGGAACGTCTTCCTCCCTGTAAGCTCATATCTTAAAACCACTCGCCGTGAAAGTTTACGATGCGACGGTGTCATAACAATTCCGTGAAAAATTCGGTTCCACCGACAGTACAAAGTCGAATCCTCGCATGAATCCCGCTTTCAACAAACGGAGACATCGGACCCAAGCATTCGAAATTTATGGTTCTTCACCCGTAGTTGCCAGGTGCACGAGGAAAGATCAATGTTCGTGCGAACGAACCCGGCCCGCAATATACTGAAGCATTCTGTTTAGACTGGCGGAGTAGTGGCACGCTATAACAAGTACTTTGCAGATGCACGAAATGAACCAATTGTTCTTTTTACGGGCACTAACCGTGCCCAATAAAAAGGCCGATGGTCATTAAATTCATTGACATTCATCAGTGCATGCACGAAGTGCTACCGCCGGATCAAACTGACAGGATGAAGCAAACATGTTCGCGCAAAAAACGAATTTCCGATAGTACAATCCATTCGTTAAATAATAACAAAGAAGAGACGCGGTTGTCGAGTCAATGTGTCGTGTTCACACCAATATACCCGAGCCGAGAACAATTATTTCATCTCGAAATATTCACAATTATTTCGAGAACAGTATTTCATGGGCTGTGTTTCCGTTTACGTCCATTCTCAGAATTTGATGAAATTTTGAAAATAGGTTCCATTGCGATTACCAATTACATTGTAATTTAATTGACCGAAGATCTGAATTATAAATTACAACATAATTGAATTACAATTCAATTCAATTACAATGTATTTTATAATTGTGCTCCATTGCAATTACGAATTACATCGTAATTTAATTGACCGAAGATCTGAATTATAAATTACAACATAATTGAATTACAATTTAATTCAATTACAATGTATTTTATAATTGTGCTCCATTGCAATTACGAATTACATTGTAATTTAATTGACCGAAGATCTGAATTATAAATTACAACATAATTGAATTACAATTTAATTCAATTACAATGTATTTTATAATTGTGCTCCATTGCAATTACGAATTACATTGTAATTTAATTGACCGAAGATCTGAATTATAAATTACAACATAATTGAATTACAATTCAATTCAATTACAATGTATTTTATAATTGTGCTCCATTGCAATTACGAATTACATTGTAATTTAATTGACCGAAGATCTGAATTATAAATTACAACATAATTGAATTACAATTTAATTCAATTACAATGTATTTTATAATTGTGCTCCATTGCAATTACGAATTACATTGTAATTTAATTGACCGAAGATCTGAATTATAAATTACAACATAATTGAATTACAATTTAATTCAATTACTTTGTAATTATAATTCTGGAGTAATTCAATTGTAATTCTGCACAACTCTGCCTGCCAAACACTGTTCGCGTAATAAACCGTTCATATATGGGAGGCCCTACTGCATTAGAAGCATTTATTTATTTTGAAGCATAAGATGTTTGGGTAATAGAGACTCGAGAGACAGAAGATGGAGGATTAGTGGATCGAGACCTACCGGTTCTCGAATAATAGATGCTCGGATGGGAAGAGTGTTGTATATTGATCTACGCCACTATAGGAAACAGCAATTCGACGCCTCATAGGAATGGCAGTGGAGAAACATTGAAAAAAGGTAGAAGAGAGACAAGCTGCAATAGATCGGGCCACGAGAGTCAGGCTGCGGAGGCCAAGCGCCATCCTGAATTCTAAATATGCGCATCGTGTTACGTTTGCACTAGTGAGTCAGAAAATATGCTGTTTACGGTGCACCAAGGAACACGTTCACAAGTGAACCCAGGTATCCGTGTAGACGGCCGACACAGACGCGTCCCCGCGCGAAACGAGTCCAGAGTGCACCGGTGCACCGGTGCATCGTGCTGCAGGTTGCGTCGTTTCCACGTACAGCCTCCTGGTCCGCGATTAAGCCGCGGGTTCTCAAATTCCACAATATTTCGGCGATACTGATACACTGGCTGCAGCCGGAATTCTAATAAAATTGATCAACCGAAAGCCTCGTGCGCAAAAAAATCCATCGAAAATACGATTGCCAATCTGCTCTCACTCGAACAAATAGAAATAACTTTGGTGGAATTAAATGCAACTCGTAATTGGCTAAATAATCTGCTTATTGCTTGCACACCGGAATGGTAATTAGTTCGAATGAATGTCTTTTGAGAAACACACTGTGCTTGTATGAAAGTCCATCGAATTTTAATAAAATTGATAACGTAAATTTCGTGTGCAAATATTTCTCGAAAATGCAATATCGAATTTGATCACTCAAATAAATAGAAATAACTTCGGTGTGATTGAATAACACTTGTAATTGGGTTAATTATCTGCTTATAACTTCCAGATTGGTAATTAGTTTCGAATCATTTATGGCGCATGAAGACTCGCAGTCTAATTATTACAATAATTTACACTCCCTTCTCATTTAATCTTGAAAAGCTCAGAAGCGTTGTACAAGCTTATAAGCATTCAACGACCATCCTAAGTGAAAAAGAACGGAATTACTTTGCATTACTGTGACACTCTACTTGCCACTCCCTTTATTCTAAACATTTAGATAGCGCACACGATTAATTGCATTCATTCAATTTGAATAGGAGAGAGCTGAATTTGTATTTAAAAGTGACTTCTTCGAACTTCACATATACCATGTAAATGTGGTAAGTGATATGCAGATTTTATGCATTCGCGTTCCATGCAATTACGTAAAAAGTAAAAGGTTGAATGAAAATCGGTGAAATTTTATTTTATCTCTGCAACACCGTCAAAGGGTGAATGAGTGGCTTCTGATGTTTTTCAAAATAGCCCAGGGAATTGTAAATTCGCAACAATATCCGTCGCCTATTAATCATCGCGCTAAAATTGGGACAGTCGAGCATTTGTTAAGGGAACGAAGACAATTAAGACAGTTGGAGAAATTGTAGTCTAATTGTAGAATGCGCGTAACATATAGGCTACAATTTGTCCAAGTGTCTTAATTTAAATCTGTTTGGAGTAATGTGCAATTTACAGTTTGAGAATCCATGAGTTTAAGGTATGCACCATTGAGATGCAGTCGTCGAGCGGTGTTATCTCTGTCCGTTTCAATGATGCTCCCTTCTGCTCTCTCTTTCTCACCCCCATCTACATCAGCAATAACTTCCTCGAATTCCATATGCATGTCTTGACATTCTGTTCTGATGAAGCTTGTGGCATTCCCATATTACGTGTCTTCCACCATTTTTTAACACCAGCGAAATTTCAAATTACTATAACCCTTTTCCCAAGCATAGCAGTTGACGAACATGTGATTTATTAATTTTCATTCAGTGGCGTGCGGCACTTGCAATTGTTGAAATGTTTAAAAGAAGAAATCTCTGGAAAACTAATGGTATTCGCATGATCTTGAAATGATCCTGAAATGCCCTGCGCCCCTCAGGTTTAAGTTTCTAAATGGAACTCTGTGTATTTAATAATATTTTAAAATTCTTCAAATGTCTCTGCCGTCTTCTATTTTGTTAATTCGTTTTTGTTATAAACGCACGAAGTCCGCAATTATGAGCCATTTTAGATTTTTTATTTGACAATTATTGAGATCATAATAGATATAGGTGTTTTCATGGGAATTGATTGAATACATTTTTTGACTCCAGTATATATTATATTATAGTATAATAAAAATCGCACAAAATAGAAATAAATTTAATCTCGTTATTTTTAAAATACCATACAGATTAGTAGCATTTGATGATCGGTAGGTTCAGTGTTAAGATAGTTGCATTGTTACAATTCACCGCCTTCGATCTGCACAGGAATAAGTATGACGTTTAAGACACCAAGGACTCTGTATTATTTATTATTCGGTAAGTTTTACTCGGATATGTTTTAGCATCGCCGCGAAAAGATGGTTTTAAATAAATAATAGAAAGGTAGAAACCGTCTACCTTGGGGCGTGAAAATATAGCTTGTGTGTATAGCCTGTACGAGTTCAGAAGAGATACAAGGATAATTACAGAATTATTTCAGGAGGAACGATTGTCAAGTATTTACAGTTTCGACTTCGCATTTATTCTTAGCTTGTGGCCAATTTTAAACGGGTCACGACACGAGCTGTCACGTCGTTTTATTTTGTTAATGGGTACACTTAAACTCCGAATCTATATATATCTATAACTTATAAACAGATTGCAGATTTTTATGAACGGTTATGGACGTTAATGATGAAGACTGAAATTGCACACACGTTAATTTCCTGTGTATGCAAACCTAATATTTTTTCATTGGGTCACGAACAATATTTTATTGTCTTTTATCATATTGTATTTATTTTTTATTAAATTTTTCAATTAAATCAAAATTATATTTTATCAAATTGAATACATATATTATTTTGCACCTATGAATAAACCGATGTCTAGTTGTAAATAATTTCAGAGATAATAATACAAGATTTAGTATGATTTAATACAATTTCATGTGATATTTATCTAGCTCTATTTGCAATATCTATCTTATTACAAAGAATAAAATTTTACTTAAATCCACTTTCTAGAAATTCCTCCATAAAAACAGGAATCATATAAACATCCATAACAAAATTTCAAGAATTACAATATAGTAAATAAAATGTTTTTGTATTGTGTGCATGCTCAACAATAAACTTTTTCCAGTTGTTTTTCGTGACAAAATGTTCCACAATAAATCAAAGAATAAAATATTCTGTTATTTTCAAATATACCACAATGAATCGATATGATCGACATCAGAATGCAATAATTAAATGCCAAAGTGATTTCACACACATGTACAATATTACATTTTTCGAAAAAGAAATATCTTTTTTTATCTATCACAGAACGAATCAGACGAACTAAAAGGTCATCACGCAACTATAACATTTCAATGTTGATGGAACCTCGCTAGATAGTAGGACGTACACAAATATTTCTCCCATATTGTTTTATCTGCAATCATTCGCGTTGAATGGCTAAAACTATCAAAATGGATGGAAATCCTGTTTGATAGCGTATCATGGAAATTGCACGTTTCATCGAAAATATAGGTCGATATTGTTTGTTATTCATTAATGATTCGATATGAAAAATGCACAACTTCGAGAGAATATTCTTTCCATTATTTACGTAACTACAATTCGATTGCGGATTTTCATAGAAAATAAAAAAATGCGCTGAATCAATTATAAGAAATGGAAGATAAATTAAAATATATTTCTTCTGTCAATAAGTTTAATAAAACAATGTAACAATATTCATAAATTCTTCAAATGTCTTGACAATTTTGTTTTCTTTATTATGATCATTTTAGAAATTGGAAGCTTCAATTTGGAAAAAGTGTTTAAAGATTATATATGATTTCAAAGGATGTAATTTTATGCAATTTTCAATTTTCTGTAGGCAAATCTTAAGAAAGTGGAATCATGTAAAATGTTATTTTCAGTGATAGTAGACACACACACTTTGTAGTTCTAAAATAAATAAAAATCGTACTAAATTCTGTGGAATTTTATATTCTACAATTTTTGAAAATTTTCAAAAGCTATAAATGCATAAACATCCGCAGTCTAGTAATAATTACAAATTAGTGGAAACAAAGCGCGAAGATATCCGTCACCTGTCTATAGTAAAATTGTCACTGGTATATTGTAATGAACGATTTGATAACAGCTGACGAGACTGAACGGGGAAAGTATTCTTCCAGTCTCCTACTGAAAGACAAACACGCGTAAAGAAGGGTCGTTGATTAAGATAAACCTTTATTTATAGGTGCGATTATCCTCGTTTAAGTGGAAAAAGGCCGAAGCGGCTGTTAAACGCGTTGGCGAGGGATACTTATTTTAACATAGAAGACTTTGCACATAAGTTATGTGACAGTTCATTCACTCCTTTAAAGGAATACTCTTTACGCGATTTTTCCCATACTCGACTTTTTTCGTCATTCTTACACGATACCCGTTCAATTACAAAAAGCTAACGTTTTCATACAATTTTTATTTTTAAAGTTAAAGTTTATTTATAGTTTCATCGATCTTCGGTGTCTTCTTGAAGGCAAGAACAACTATTCATTCTAATTATACACAAAGAAATTGATTAATAAAGTTCTTCGTCGCGCTTCTATAAATAAATTATGTGATGGTTTGCATCGAATTAAAATATTTTGTAACACAGTGATTACCTGCGTTTTCCGAGGCACGACATTCGAATGTGATTAATAATATTTCAACAAGATAGGGGTGGAAAAAACTACAACACCGGCACACGTAAAAAGCTAATTAACGTAATTAGTCGAATATTTTCGGACGCAAATACTTCGCTGTGAATATGTTATTGCGGTGTACACCGGCAATCGTTGGCGGAATATTCGTCCAGATATATCACTGGATTTAGTTTTTGGACGCCGGATATAATGAGATGCAGTCGCGGTCCACGTTAAATCAATATTTTCGAATTGCGAAACAGCGTCTGCCAACCAACAATAATAAGCAACAAAAACGCGTAACGCCGGTTGACGTTAATATTAACACATCTCCGGCGATAACGAATTTAATATCATTTTTGTCACACTAATATGGATATCACTTTTATTGCTTCTGACCGTGTTCGCGAATTGCTTTTCTCAAATTCGGACGTGTTTCATGCACAATTGTTAACATGTGCAGACTGAATCATTGTACGGTAGATAACTGAATACGCTATAATGTGGTTCTTCATGCAAAACCAACATTGATTGCAGGAAACACAAGTTGAATAAACCTGGATTCTTTCCTTTTCACAATTTCATTCAGTTGAAAATAATGTAATAACATTCTTAAATTTTTCTAATGTCTACATTGTTTTGTATATCAATTATTCATTTTTATCATAAAATTTGTAATTGTAAAATTGATATACGAAACAAAATGTCTTCGTTGTTTTGTATATCAACTATCCATTTTTATCATATTTGTAATTGTAAAATTGACATACGAAACAAAATGTCTTCGTTGTTTTGTATATCAAGTATTCATTTTTATCATATTTGTAATTGTAAAATTGATATAAGAAACAAAATGTCTTCGTTGTTTTGTATATCAACCATTCATTTTTATCATAAAATTTGTAATTTGGTATAGAAAATGTTTTGTAAGCAATTTGAATGATAGCAATTAATTCTTCATTTTTGTATTATAATATCCATATTTTTCCCCTTACATCATATTATAACATATTATATTATATTCTAGTACAGACCTGGCAACTTCTCCGCTGTCACTTTACGACTCCCACCACCAGTGCACTAGTTCCCCCACAATCGCTGTACTGGTTCCCCCACTATCCACCACTATTTTGTATTCCTTTCACCGTGCTTCACCTCGCGTGACTGCGAGGATACTGCCTCCTACATAAGTGTATACTACACTCCTACATATTCTACACTCCATAGAAGTTTGGTGGGGAGGACCCAGGAGTGGGGAGAGCGGCCCTCTGTGGCTCGCGGCCCGCAAGTTGTCCAGGCCTATTCTAGTACATCATATTATATTCTAATTGTATGAAAACAGAACTAATTAGCTAATAAAGCAAAGGCTATTTAATATAACAGATTATTTTATAAATCCCATTAAACACAAATGTATATTATTGTACACAATGGTCACAATGAAAACAAAATATCTGAAACGGAGTAGATTAATTTATTAATGGAAACTCCAAATAAAGAGCGAACAAAGAGATTACCCCGTAATTGTTTATTACGAATATCACATTCATATAATATCGCACACATTCGTATCATATATATCAATAACCTTTCCGAAATATTATTCGACAGAATCAATTCCATTAATTCCTCAAGCACCGGATTTGAACCTTCTCGTCGTCGATTGTAAAGTATAATATAATTCACGGTGCCGAGGATCAAAATCTTCCGCCGCCGCCGCCGATCCTCGAGCGTTTGTTAGTCTTCGATATGGAGGTCTCGATGTCCCACGAAATTTTCTCCGCTCAGTTTTATCGCGTCATTTTCGTTCCGCTCCAAGAAAGTACGTAACAGCGTGTCGTAACTATCTTCCTCATTTCCAATTTCCTCCCTTCTTCATCATTTCCCCTTCTCGCCGCGTGTTCATTCTCCGGCGCGGGCGAGGGTGACGCCAGAAATTTATGGAAAGCGTGAATTTCACGGGCAAAGAAAAGATAGAAAATTCAAGCTCCGCCGGAAACGGAAAAAAAAAATAAACGAATGCTTCTCTTGGTCCATAAAGCAAAACTGTTGATGAGATTTCGATGGTTTCGATCGGACACTGGAATCTCGGCACCACCCTCCGACAGGTTTCGCCATATAATTTCCACCCCGGGAATTTTCGTTCGCAAAAATTCCGTACTGTGTGCAGAAATTGTGCGAACACTCTTAATCATTTAACTACGAAAGCTGTGTATGTACAGTGGATCCAGAAAATATATTCGAACACTACATTTTTGGAAAAATCATCGATATTTAAACCGTGATCATTTCGTTGAGAAAAATAGTGCAATAATACAGGGTGTCTCAGCTGAAGGAGGCCACCTAAATATCTCCTTTATTTTTAATGGCACAAAACGAATATTTATGACATAATTTAAATTGTATGGAAGGAGGAATATCATAGAAGAAGATTTTATCGGGAAAACTTTTTTTTTTAAGTGTATGATAATATTTTCATATTTCACTACAAAATATATACAATACAATTAATTTAAATAAAATATTTCTAGCATGATCTTTTATTCGTTGGATATCATTCATGATATTATTATTATTTATGTCATATTTATGGATTAAGCGGAAATGTGTTTCTTCTTTTAACAATTTTAATTAATTGAAATTCGACATTCTAGAATTCTCATTATGTCCTCATAATTTTGAACTACTAGGCTGCAGATGTTTGTGCAAAATAAAAATCGTATAGAGTAATTGTAAGACATAACTTATTTCTCTTTTTAGCGATTTTACTAAGTTGTAAGAAATGTATTGATGCTGTTATAAATTCTTCTAATTTTTTATTGTTTGAAATTACACCCACCCATTTTTGATATAAATCCGCAGTCTAGTTATCACGCGCTTTAAAGAACATTGGCATCTATTCGCGTGTAAAATAGTTGACTGCGTGTAAACACAACGAGAATTGATCAAAATTTGTCAACCTGAGAGATGAACCTTTTAAATTTGTCATTATTGTGCCATACCACTGCAATGCTGTATCATCGGTGAGTGTAACAGTTCGTAATCAACCGTGTAATGTGTGGTACTAACTATGTAGCAAACAAGTGACACAGTGATTTGCATGAGCTCATGATATGTCAATCAGTTTAATAATAGTTTCGATAACAACGGTTGCATGTCAAATTTGCAAAAGCCGGGAACCATTGAATTTCCAGTAATGATTCGCTTGTAATGTGCTTGGATAACCGATCCATTCAGTAAAATTAACAACCGGCCGCGCGCGGTTTCAAATGCATTTATGCACCGCACACATACTTCCGCAGCTATTGCAGAAAACATTAGGCATTTAAACGGACGTCGCGAACAGCTGATTTTTAACGATGAATATGCAACTGGACATCTGCATTATGGGAATCACTACGATCTCGAAATTGTATTGTACACAACTTTTCCGAGGTTATCATAATAATAAATCATTACTAGTTGAATTATTGAGAAGAATGCATTTGTGAACAATTTTATATGATCATTTCGTATAATGAAGAAAACCATTAATTTTTACTATTTCACATAATCCATTAACTGTCTGCTTCGTCAACTATGCCATTTCTATTATTTTATGGCTACATTTATGCTGCTTGATTCTTCGTACAAAGCTCAGCTAACTATGACGAGCTTGCAGATTTTTATGAAACATAAAAATTCTCTAAGTTAATTGTTAACAAGCCAAAAATAGTGTAATAGCGCTTTTAAATTCCTTTAATGTTTGCACAATTTTGTATTTCACCAGTTAGGTTAGCTGTATACTAATATGTAATAATATAATATATGTATAACTCTGTATAATAATAACAGAAATGTATTATACAATTTGTCGGACGAAATATCCTATACATTAATAATAATGTTTGTGAATACAAATTGGTCCAAGCTTGTAAACTGATCAAATTGGTTAATTGTTAACACGTTAACAGCAAACCACACCAAAAGCATCATTATAACCGTGCATATTCTGTAAGATATTCGAATAGGTTATGCATATTTCAACACTTTGAACTACACTGAATTATATTATCTACATATGCCGTTATTATATCGCATGCCACTAATCCGATTTGACATAACTCCTACGGTTATGACTGCGATAAGTACGTTTTTATGACTAATATCCTGCATCATAAAGAAGGTTTACGACGTGTTCACATTCTTATCTACACGATGAAATGATCAAATTCAGGAGGGCTTCTGTTGAACCTGCGTGAACGGAAACGTTAAAATATTATACTCCTACGATTATGTTTCAACCCTTTAATAATGGTGTTTGCTTGGACATATTACAATTTTTATAGATTAAATCTTTTGGAAAAGCTATTTATATGATATATAATATAATGCTACTATATTAACGTTAAATAATTGCAACGATATTTTATATACAGGGTGTCCCAAAATTCCTGAACTTCCCGGAAATGGGAGGTTCCCGAGACCATTCGAAGCGATATTTTCCTTTGCAAAAATGTTATCCGCGGCTTTGTTTAGGAGTTATTAACGAAAATCCACGGACCAATCAGAGCGCGACCTAAACGCGAGTTGGCACAGTCGGCCAATCGACAGTTGCGGATAACATTTTTGCAAAGGAAAATATCGCTTGAAATGGTCTCCGGAACCTCCCATTACCGGGAAGTTCAGGAATTTTGGGACACCCTGTATAATATTTAATCTCTTGCACTTTAGCAGAAAGTTGAGAGAAATAGTGAAAATGCTATATGAAATAGTGAATTTTTAAATACTCGTATAGTTATTTTGAAAAATGTGAGAAATTTCTTAGACACTATTTTGAATTTACCAAGACTAGGAATTTATTACATAAGACAACCATGATAAATTCCCATGAACCAAACTCCCAAATAGTGAATATTTACTTGAATGTGCACATAGATCTTCTAAACACAGAAGTCAATACGTACACTGATCTATCGCTACAGGTCCCGCATCCTGAAATAGAATTTTAGCGTGAGAGACTTCTTTTACGAAGACGTATAAATTTTGTGACGACAAATGACCCCGTTGGGACTGGAGGGGTTAAACTAACTTAGATGGGTGAAACAGCGAGGAAATGAAAGTATACAAAAGTTAATGCGCAACCTCGGAAACTATTCTCAGCATCGACACTGTGAAACTCTAAACTTTTCCCACACAATATTATTTTGTAAATAATAAAAATACTATTGAATTTTATATTAACAATGGAATATATAAACGTTTGTCCATCGATGGTTCTCAAAGATTTCTTGAAACTAGTGAAATATAATGATACATGGAATGTAATACTATATTCGATGTTATTTCTCTTATCTGCTTAAATCGTTACATATTATGTGAATTTAATTTTTCTGAAATGTATCAAAGTGTAAATCTTTTATGAATATAATTCCTATACATTTACATCTCATAAGTATTTTAATTGCAATTTTGTTTATATTTATGGATTAATTAAAATAAATTTATGTAACCAATTAAATTGCAATTAAATATGAAAATTAGATATTAAAAATATGCGATGCACCAGACCAAAAATTTTAAATCAAAATTAATTAGCAAATATAATATATTCTTACAAACGATAATAAATACATGCTTTCATTATATGTAATGATTAATTTCTGGTTCGGCTAGCAACTAATTAAGAGTATAACGAATACACGTAATTCCTCAGAGCCTAATTACGAAATAAATAGTACGGCAAGGGGTTAAACGTGATTTTTATTCCTAAGCGTAGTGGGTATGAATATTTAACAACCACCGTAACATAACATGAGATTACCATATGAGGTGCATAATTTGTAATCCGTAAACATGTACTCGCATACTTAGTATTCTAACGTGTTGTCTTTTATTCGTAGAGTATATATTCTGAACGGGAATACTGATATATTTTTCAACGTCGAAAAAGGAATTTTAATTTAAAAACTTGGAAAAACAGATGACCGAATTAAGAAGCACTTGTTTTAACCGTATGTGTTTGGACAACTCTGTTGTTACGGCTGAAGATGCTTTAAATTATAATTAGGCTGCGGATGTTTATGCAATTTTCAATTTTTGTAGAGAAATTTTAAGAAAGTGGCATGAAATAAACTCCTATTTTTTAATGGGAACAGTCTCTCTAGATCCAAAACAAATGAAAATCTAACTAAATTCTATCGAATTTTATATTGCAGCATTTTCGAACGTTTTGATAAGCGATAAATGCATAAATATCCGCAGTCTAATTATAATTTTCCCATACGTGCTTCTCGTGAAGTAAACATTAATGTTGTACACAAGCTTTGGCCGTTCAGAGGATGATTCCACATGTAAAAATAACTCGAAAAAAAGAAATCACATTTTTTCGTTTGACGCTTCGTTTTCGAGAAAATCGAGTTTAAAGTTCAGCCGGATTCGCTTCGGTAGATGCAGGAAGTAGAATTGGTTAGTCATGATCAGACGCGTCAAACGATTCTTATCTAATGGCACGCGTATTCGCTGCATTTCCAAACTCAATTTTGTCTAAAACGAGGCGTCAAACGAAAAAATGTTATTCCTTCTTTTCGACTTATTTTTACATGTAGAATCATCCCCGGTTGTACTACTCGTCCGACCATACCGTGTATACGGAAGAGACAAATTCTTTTTCATAACATTGATACAGTTACTCGAATTAATATTCGGACGCTCTAAAAAAGACAATAACTTTTTTAGTATTGTACAATACGATTTGAACTTTTTTATATATATATATATACCAAATATATCAAAATTCGTAGAAGATAGATATTAATTTTGAGTCCGATAATGTAAAGTTTACCCCAAAGTTTTATATGTATAATAAACCTATAGACTGTAACAGAATTTCTTGATCGAAATGTGTTCTAACAGTTGCATTCTGAAATCGGACATTTCATATGCAACAACCTAATACTTGCAAATGCTAAGCACTCGACGGTCATTCACCGTCAATTTTCTCGAAAACCAAGACCCGTATGAAAAATGTTACTTTACATTTTCGACTTACTTTTTTATGTAAAATCATCTGCTGTTGAACCATCAGTTACCGATCACCCAGTATATCGCACCGGAAAATGTAGAATACGATTTCACCGCTAATTGAGTAACAAGACTCGAGCTCGCGGAGGCTCGCAATCGGATTTAATGGACATTCAGTTCTCGCACATGCAGCGAAGGTCAGCCGGCTGCTCGAACAACAGAAAATCACGAACAGTAAGCATTCTTCATCACTTTCTCTTTCCGGCATCTCTTTCTACGGTTTTTTCCCCTCTCGTTCCTGGCCTTCCTGCCTGGGTGGGAAAATCGTCTTGAAACCCCGGCAACGTAGCAGCCCATTTTCCGACGCCATTGTTTAACGACTACACGCGTTCGCTAGCGTACAACGGTTCGCTCGTCACTCGTCCCTCACCGCTCGTCCCTCTTGCCATTCATTCACTTTTTCTCTGTCTCTGTATCCCGTTTGCGTTACTATACACTCTCCGCCTTTCCCTCGTTCTCGTTCCTCTTTATTCCCCGGCAACCCGTCCTTTTTCACCCCATCTCTGTCGACTGTCTTTCTTCGCAACTGTATTTCCGACACTGTTCCATCCGGCCCCCCCCCTCCCCGTCTCTCTTTTCGTTTGTACACCATCCCCCCCCCCCACCGCTTTTCTCTCTTTTCCCTCTGGGCCATCACGTTCCCGTCGCATCGGAAGAGACGTTGCAACATTTGTCGCGTGCCGTTTTATTGGCGCCCCTTTCCACAAAGCATCACCACTCCCTTGTTCTCTTAATTCTCCGATTTTCGGACCGAGCTTGCTGGCGAGCTTTCGACGTTTGTCTCTCCTTTCAACGGCCAAGCCACGCTGATGGAGTCCCGAAATCTATTTAACCGGTAAACGCCCAAGACCGAAATTTTTCCGACCAGAAAACTCGAGGGGTTGCACACACGGACATAAAACTACGGCGAATTGCAATTCGCTTTAGAGTGGAGAAAAGTCTTTTTTTTCTATATAACTGACATATGTAGATCTGCAAAACATATATTTTAAATTTGCATTAAGGGCTCAAACAAAAAAGTTTTAAAAAATGCCTTTTTTATTTTTGCATTTAACCTTGAAAATTATAATTTTTGGAAAATCTTTTTTGCTCATCATTTCGTAAACCAATACTTTTAATTGATTATAAAAAATCAGGTTGTTTGGTACAATGATGAAAAAGTTATTCTGTTTTAAAGGGCGTTCGATTATACTTTCGTTACCCACTGTATATTCGAAAATATGAACGTTTAACTACAAATTGTGAAATTTTCATGGGAAAAGCATCTGCAGTAACCATTTTAATTAACCATAACTTCCACAATTTTTATCTGGAACTTACTTGTTACTTGCTAATAAGCATTCAATAGCTTATTCAATATTATAGTATTTTCTGCACAGCCGCTGAAGTGAAGGAATCAGTTTCAGTCAAATATTGCGTGTGTAGAAAATGTTCCCGAGAGCAGTGGCAAATCACGACGGAAAGGAATTTTGTAAACACGTGGCGTTTTGCGAAGAAGACAAGGAAAAAACAGATACGTTGCCTTCGTGTTGGCGTTCCCGAAACGGCATTACGGACCGCCGCCATCATCAACGAAGCACAATAGCATCCCTATGGGAGATTCTGCGAGGACTCGCGCACAATACAATACGCGGGAGACACGCAATCTCTGTGCAGCATGTGTGAAACTTGACGGGGAAAAATTAATAACTAACAGTATCTCGTAGCAACCACTTACTGGATTAATCGGGTGGAATTGAATTCTTAATCGTTGTCTTGAATTATCCCGTTCGTATGTTTTACTCTTTGTCGTGTTTTTTACTTATCTACTTCTATGTGTAGAATACTTCGGTACCATACGGATCAATACAGATATTTCTTATAATTAGATATTTGTGCAAAATAAAAATTGTCTGTAAAATTGCTCAAGTAATGCAACAGCATTTCTAAATAAATTAAACGTTACTAGTGTTGTGCATTGGATCTACTCATTTTTGTCATAAATGTATAATATCCTATGTCTATTCATAATTATTAAGGGATAATCACGTGCAGTAGGCTTTAATTGTTTTGTAAAAGAAAAATAGATGAAAATATATGAAAATTTTTAAATAAACTCTTAAGTAAATTTTCTAAAACACAAAGATTTTGCTACAGTTTTCACTTGTTTAAGACCTTTTACAATGTGATTAAAAATTGAAATTTGTCTTCGGATGTAAAAATATTCCAGAATGTAATGAGAGATTATTTTATACTTACGTTTCGAATATTTGAAGTGTATAGTATATCAGAACCGAGTGCAAGGTAGTGGAGGAAAAATTGTTGAACAGAGTGTAGGACTGCAAGAAGGTGTGTGTGTGCAACGCCTAACTGCAGATTATCCCTTTCCGATGAATCCATACGTTCGTATGTGGCCCCATACGTATCCATTTGCAGCACACCTACGAATTAGAACATAAATTCATACACACGTAACCACACGGAACGTAAATATCTAGACGTACATATACACATTAACGCGCGTTTATGTTCGTATATGGTGCTACGTATGTATGCGAGGCCATTGATTAGAACCGCAAGATTGTGTTTGCACTTGCAGATTTGAGAAAATTGTTTAATAATAATCTTCATCCTGTAAATTTTTAAGCATTAGCAGCTAAAAGTAGAACACCATAAGAAATTTAACGAACTTGACAAATTCAATTTTTTACTGAATTTTTATTTTAATTTTCGTCTATGTGATAATTGTTTTTCAAGGAAACGAAATATTATCAAAACGCTTTACACCATCATTATTCTTTTGTAAATAATATTTAAGCATGAAATGTAGGTACATAATAAATATAAATTTTCTTTTCCTCTTTGTGAAATGATTAGGCACGAGGATGTTCTAAACTACCCGTATATAAAATCGTGCGCAGATGGTTAAGAAATTATATACACTACTGTGCAAAAGAAAGAAGCACCCGCGGCCATATCTAACAGAAAAGCGTAAAAAATCAAATAAGAGCATAGTAAGCTTTGAAAAAGGATTCCGCTGTTTAATTGAATAGTTCTGAGAATGTGTTATTGCGGTTTACCTAATACTTCAAATGCAATAAATCAATCATTATACAATACAATTTCTACATGAAGATATTGTTTGTCATTATATCTGATAATTATACTGGGAGCTTCATTCTTTTGCACAGTAGTGTATACCACATATCTGATTAAAAGAATATTTGAGCCATCAAGTGTAGCACAATGTTTGTGGAGGCAGTGAACGTGTTGGAGGCTAGAAGCAGCAGCGAACTATGGCAAGAACCCGGCAGATCTTTGGAGCGACCGACCACGGCCACGAATTGGATAATGCATAACTTACAGAATACCGCGTACGTTCGTACATAAATGTTCGTAGACAGCGTTGTACGCACAGCGCGGAGGGCAGTGATGGAGAAACGGGGTTGCATATTGGTGCGCGTTGAGATTCATGTGAGGGTGTAGGTGAATCGAGGTGATCTGCATAGGTACGCTATCAGGCGCGTAGTGTGGTCGCCTTGTTTGCAATTGGCTCGTTGACTTAAGCCGATGATGCACGGCTTCTGACTCTGCGTTGAATATAAATCCCCACAACCTCGCGGCCTACGCTACCCGTTCTACTGGCGAACGTTACTTGCGTCGAATAAATCTGATCGCAACCGGATAACGTCCGCGAACCAACTTCCTACTGGCCCGACGGATTAATGCAGTTCAGATCACGCGATTCGAAAAACGGAGAACTATAATTTCGATGCCTCCCACAAATACCGTCCCGAATAAATTGATATAGAATCGCGGGTAGACCACAATGCACCGGCCGCACTTCTTGCCGTCGCGCATCACCTCTTTCGAGTATTGTTTAACCGTTTCGAGTATTGTTTAACCGTTTCGAGTATTGTTTAACCGTTTCGAGCATTGTTTAACCGTTTCGAGTATTTTTTAACCGTCTCGAGCATTGTTTAACCGTCTCGAGCATTGTTTAACCGTTTCGAGCATTTTTTAACCGTTTCGAGCATTGTTTAACCGTTTCGAGCATTGTTTAACCGTTTCGAGCATTGTTTAACCGTTTCGAGCATTGTTTAACCGTTTCGAGCATTGTTTAACCGTTTCGAGCATTGTTTAACCGTTTCGAGCATTGTTTAACCGTTTCGAGTGCCACAGGTCTTAGGTAAATAGATTCCCCTCGATTGCCCTAGTCTGGCAACAGTGAGCCTGGGCACAGTGCTGCTATTCGGCCCAACTTTTTTCGCGCGATGGCGGCGATTCAGCCTCGGTAACGTAAGCTTGAACGCCCCGCAGAATTTTAAGAAATTGATATATGATTTGATTATGAAAAACGAATGTATGACAAGTGTACTTCTGTATATTAACAGATTGTTTCGGTACATTCCTGCCAATATAACTGCCTCAGGGCTCTGCTACCTCATCATCCTATTATAGGTACGTTACTGTTTTCTCGCGCATGCGCGAAAGCAGCCGAATAGCAGCACTGCCTGGGCAGCGTAGGGGCCCCTCGAACGCCTGCTTCCCCCACCAAACGTGTTTAAACAATCGTAATGTATTAATATTGGATATCACCGTATTCGGGAAAGTCTACAGAATCTTTTGCTGTAAAGAACAATTCAATATCTTTTATAATAACATCGCAATATTTGTTTAAAGTTGAAAAATATGTCTTTTTTTTAACTCCATTTTCTCAAAAACTGGACGTATAGGAAAAAAATTAAAACCAGATTCGGAATCAGCGCGGAAAACTCTACCAGAATCGCATAGTGGGAACCGAAATACTTTTTGGCTGTTGGACAGTGTTATTAGACTGCGGATTTTATGCATTTATGACAAAAATGGGTACAATTTAAAGCAGTGAACGAATTAGGAAGATTTAAGGACATCTGTGTATTAATTTCAACTTATTAAGACGATTAAAAGAAGAAAGAAATTTCTATTTGGCTCCTGTGTCTTGCAATCAATGCAAATGTTTTTTACTGTCCATGAGGATCCGCAGTCTATTAATTATAATGTAACATGCGCGTGAGTGGCTTGTTTGCATTTTAGTGAAACATCGAGGTGGAATACTAAACCTTTAAATATTCACATTCTCTGCTTTTTTTTTTAAAAAAAGAACTTTGGGTTTCTGAGACCAAAGTGTGAAGTACATTTCTCAAAAAATAAGTGTGATGTTCCAAGGTTAAAAAATGTAATATAATACAAATATTATGGAGAACCATTATTTAAAAATGGCATATATGTTGTTTCAACATATTGTATATGTGGAATTAAATTACGAAGATTTATAATTTTACTTACATTTCTAAGCCTCCTTCGCTTGATACACTACGAGACCTGTAACAGATAAAACAATAGTTGTTAGTATTAATTAATATCAATTTTACATTAACCAAAACGTAGGATAGAACTTCTATATAATGAACTGATCGTCATTTTGGTTTTAATGTAAGAAAACTTGTTCGTTTTAATCTACAACTGTGAGCAGCTCTACAATTTCATTCTAAAATTTTCTTATTCAGTGGTACAGCTCTACGCCTGCACCTCGTGCAGCTCAAAGGTACCAAAATTCTCGGTATCACGCAAATTTTTAGTCATAAAGTGCAAGATCAGGCAAGTATGCTAGCTGAATGAGAAACATCCTGATTCAGTTAAATTTTTGTCGAGTCGGCAAAGAAATTTACGATGTCACTTTGTCTTGGTGGAATATTGCCCCTTCCGTATTCACTAGTTTCGATGGCTTTTCTTCAATATATCGCGCCAGTTCGTGTAACTAAAAATAATACTTCGGGGAATAAATTGTTTCATTAAGTGGTGGAAGTTCGTAACATAGCATTCGCTTCGAATTCTGTCACTCGCATAGCATAATTGCTATTTCGATCGACCAAACATCTAAAGTTTTAAACATTACAATTTTTACAACAAATTGTGCAGAACAGAGATTAACATTTTATGGTGAAGATGATAAAATGTTACGCTTTGTATAAAATGAATTTAAATTAAAATTGCACGACATTAAAGGATCAATAATATTCCTTTGTTAAATTGTTCAAATATTTTATAAAAAGTACATAATATTGCACGTAACAAAATACGTAACTGGGTAGCCTGTTATCAAAATAAATAATGGCAATACACATTGACGAATAAAACGCGATCACCTACCGCAGAAATATGACACTTTTATTACATTTTTCATAAATTGATACATTATTGTGGTGATGACAATCGATAGAATTTTGACTAGTAAAAAGTTTCTACACGCACTAATTTAGTGGCGTATTCATTTAAAACTGTATTTCGTTTCGAAATATAAAATAACAAAACAGGAGGCTAATAAATGACTTTCCCACGAAGAATTATTTTCATTTGTACTTTAGTCCACGCTCTCAAACACAACAAACGCAGTGTAGGAGTTCAGAACTGTCGAGCACAGAAGTGCCAATCACATGCGCTATACCCTCCGACATTTTTAAATTGTACATAAAGTTGTTTTTACTAAAATTGTTTAATAGTTCAAATAAAATTGTTTCCCTCAGAAAATCTGAGTTTTGAAAGTTAATCCACATACACAAAAATTCAGGTTTGCTTTTATTTTCTACATAATAATATTGTTTTGCATTGCTATTCTCAAACTCTTTGAATCTGTCTATTCTTATAATTTTCACCTATTCATTTTGATTGTAAACGCATAAAATCCAATTATAACTTTTGCAATCCATCTAAAATATCGATAATAGGTTTGCAAATTCAAGAATATTAACACTATAAACATTGTGCATTTATGTGTGCATGCACATATTATAATAGATTTGTTTATTTTCAAAGAAGCACACTCGCAATTTCAATACAAGAAAATAAATTAACTAATGGGATTCATAGAATTTGAATCATCGATATTCTAAACAATAGCGTACAGCACACCTCCGACGTTCTCGAACATGAAATTGCGAATGATAGTTGGAAATTAACAAGGAACGGCAGGTAAACAAAAGTGCAAGTGTTTAATCCGTGAAAATGTTTCGGTTAACACGCAGTCGTGTAAACGGAAGTAGGAAGCCATTATTATAGTTTGATACAATAACTCGCAATATATTGGTGTATAACTATATAGCGCAATTAAGCCAGCGATACCGCCGACAAGTCATGCAACTGGTGCAATCCCAGATTATTGCTTGCAATGCGGGCTTTGCATGCAACGTCCGGTATGTGTAGTTTTGAGTGTTTGGATATAGCAAGAACTCCACTGCTTGAGGTGCACTGATGTTCCACACCATGATTCTGTTCGTGTAAAATCTATACTAGCTGGGAATGGTGCGAATTGCTAATGGAAAAGTGTATCAGAGTACGCAGCTCTTTATTTCTTTATTGAAGTAAATAATAACAGACTTTTTCTAACATGATATGCTTCTACGATATGCCTAATAAATTTAAGTACGGATTAACAAATTCTAATAAATCGACATCGTTACAATTATATTTGTAATGGCACATTTTTTAATTATACCAATTTTTCTGGTAATTAGAAAACTATTTGCAAATTATTACGTTATACGTCAAGCGTTTGCTGTTATAATTTGGTGTTAATTTTTACAGAAAAATTTCAATTTCAATTTCGATAGATAGGATATGGTAATTAAAAATTAATTGTATAATTGTGTTTAAAAATAAGACATATAGTGGAAAGAAAACATGTCTGACTATTGCTTGACTCGACCCCTTAAGAAGTTTAGTTTGTGTTCTCATAATCTTTAAGTAGATGTGTTATATATTTGTAACAGCGATATAAATATTTGAATGAATTAAATAAAATGTTTAAGAAATGTTTGCTGTCTTGTAATTATTAATGATTGACATCTTGTACAATATTGATTGCATCATTGACTACACAGTGCCAACACGATGGTAAGCATGGCGGTTGGCCGTCCAATGCTTGCTTTCCATTATTGTAATTTTGGGTATACCATCGTGTTCTCATTAGAAATAGAATTGCACGGTAAATTAAAGTGAAACTGGCGGGTGAAATTATTGATTTAGTCTGACGATTACAGCTTGTCTTAACCATTACAGAACTGTAGCTGCGATAGCACCGGCAGTTCTCGAACCAAGCGAACGCGATTTGCCCTTATTGTTTGCAGTTTCAGCTTTGTGCCACGTACTACACGCGCCAATCAGCAACAATTGCTCACGACAACGTTGCAGACGCTGAACGGTGACTTCAAATATGTAGTTTCCACCAATTAGGCGCACATTTCACTCTGCGAGCTGGAAATTCTGTAAACGTGTTTTTCTGAACATCAATTCGAAGAATGATTTTACAAAATCCATCACTGAGCCTAAAAATAGTAGAAATCAGTACCGAATAGACTAAGAATGTTCCAAATTGTAACTAAAAGATATAATGTCCTATAAATTAATTTTCATGATAATTTAATTATTCTTAAATCATATTAAATTCTGTAAATTAATTTTCATAATAATTTAATATGTTATTCTTAGATGATATTAAATTCTCTGTAAAACTAATTTTCATAATTTTGATATTATTCCCCTCAATAATATTAAATTCTATAAATTAATATTTTCATAATAATTTAGTGCTATTCTTAAATAATATTAATAAAATGTGAATGCAGTTAAATTTTTATTTTTCATGAATTATTAGATCCTAACCGGAAGTAAAAAATTAAAGGGTTGCAAATTAATTTGTACATTTAATACTTTCTCCGGAAAACAACGGGTTCGGATATTAGAATATTCGGATCCACGAAATACTACGGTGGAAAGGAGAATTGTAATCGAGAGAGGAGGAGTACAGAAAAATGGAATGAGCCGATAAAAAGGGTAAGAGGGAAACAGAAAGAGCGAGCGAGAAAGAGAGAGGAAGAATAGAAGGAAATTAAGTGGAAAAAGAGAAACGTTGAGTACTCGTCCAAAGAATGCTTCATTTACTTATTTCTTCTTTTGCGGCGGGAAACATCCACGATGCGGATTACACGTTACATAAGATTAATTCTTGCGGCGCACCGTTGAAAATTTAACAAGAGGCCCGACTACAAAAAGCAGCCAGGTATTCCAATCATTCATTGTGCTTTTTACGTTACTCTTTTCAGCTCTCGGAACATGGCTGCCGACGGGAAAATTAAATTGACCGGATCAGCCGAAAATTCTTCGCTCGTAGTTAATACACAGACGAACGAAATTGGATTATGAGTCGGGAAGAACTGTCATTCCCCTATCTCTAGAAGCGCGTGTTCAAACGGCTCATGTCCAAATCTATTAATTCCTGTATGAAAAGTAATTATGTTTCCGAGCTTATTGCGAAGTCCGCTCGTTTCCAATTAACCCCATGCACTATAATATCGAGTCAGACTCGTGATGAAGATTTCGAACGAAATCTACTAAACATGCATGTCATTAATATCCTACAAATTAAGGATGGCATCAAGTTCAATATGTACTCACAAATTCGAGTCAATTCGAGTCAATTTCAATAAACAAGTTCCATTTCATGGGTTTCGATTACTACTTAAAAGCAATAATGTTTCAATGATTATATTTGAAAAGTATTAATTTTATACAAACTGATATCGAACCTCGGAATGAGTACTTGCAAATTTCGAAAAGATACTTATCAGTACTTCGATGTTGAAAGGAATCAAAGCTTTCACAAGTAGTACTCGAATTTTGGAAATCAGAACTGCATGGTAAGTTTTAAGCACTTTCTTTATTAAATTCGTAACTATTTAAGAATAATATTTCCGATAGATTGTAAAATTATAGTTACACATGTTGAATTAAATTATGCATTAGAGGACAACATAATCGATTTTAAAGGTAAACAAAATAATGATTAGAAAAATCAGAGAATTTCCGGTACGATATTCATAAAAGTTTCGAATCTGTTCGACCAAGATTCGAATATGCTTGCAAGTATTATTTCCGTTCACCAAAGTACTTGTAAAAGGTTCGAAACTGTCTGACATAGGTTCGAGTATAATTAGGAGTACTATTTCTGTTTTTCGAAGTACTTATAGAGAGTTCGAATTCAATCCATCAAAATTGAAACCTCACGGAGGAGAAAACAGACTGTGACACACATGCAAAGTATAACACATAGAAAAATAATTCGGAATTTTTTGTTTAAATTTCACTGAAATAGAAAATTGGGGAGGAAGTTTATATTTGACTGAACCTCGTGTTAGTGAAGTATATTAGAACACTTAGCAGTATTTTTTTTTAATTTTGACAACTGGATTTTACGATCTTTGCAATACATCGTAAACGTTGATCATCGAGTTTGACAAGTTTCAGAAAGTCTATGAAACCTGAGCATGGCGGAGTAAGTGGCGGGAGATGGAATGGGCGGTTTTCTGCACCCTCGAATGGCGAGCGCTAGGTTATTTGAGACCTATACCTTTTATCTCAAAGTTGAAACTGCTTTCCTCTCCATACATACACATACTAAGAGAGAAAGAGAGATGCAGACATTTGACTTGCGAAGCCCAAGCTATTTTCCACATGCAGCGATCGGGAAAAACATGATCGAAAAATGTTTGGTAAACAGCTCTATCAGGAATTGGACTATCTTATTTAACGAAAAATATCCTCAAAAAATGTCCTCAGTTTTAGATGAACTATCTCTAATATTTATTATACTTTATTTAAAAACAAATTTAAGAACGTTATTACTAGAATTGCTGTTATTACTGAATGACTAGAATTGCAACAAGCTGGGATGAAATAAATATTGAATTTCTTGCTGAATATGTTTGATAGATTAAAAAGAATGTAGTAGTGTGTTTAAATTCTTCAAATATTTACCCATTCACTTACTACGCATTTTTATTATAAATGCATAAAATCCGCAGTTTAGTTATTACATTATTCACAAATTTTAATTAAACCTCTGTTCCCTGCAATTGGCTTGGGAAATTTTTATCTGACACACATAAAGATCTAAATAAATTACTTGTTTCACCCGAGAATAACATCAAGATTACAGGTCAATATAATAAATCTACGAAAGAAACTAAATTCAAATAACATTACTCAAAACCCGTAAGCAATAATTTTGCAACTATTACTGTCCGAGTATTTGTGCAAGTTCCAGTACGTGCACACATAGTTCGAACCGTAGATTGCAGATAATAGAACGCATTTGTATAATAGAGAATTCAGATAATGGTTGCTCTAAGAGAATAGGAATTCTACCATAGCCTGTTCGTATATTTGAACGTTCGTGTGGTAGAACGCGAGGATATTAAGACGTTCTATTGTACCACAATCTATCAAAGACACGCGAAAATCTGAGCGTAAATCTTGGGGAAGTTGTTCGCAAGAGCCACACCATAGTCTGAACTCGTGGACAATGCTACGTCATTGCAACATTCTCGAGGCTGCGCGTCGGCGTCGGAAGGGGTGGCGTAGCTCTCTCGTGAAAGCTTACTCTTCGAAACACGACCGGCGAGGGTCTTAGAAAAAAAAAAAAAGGAAAAAAGTACTCTCACGCGGTTGACAAATTGGAGTATTCCTCGCCGACGCGGGGAGAGAAGAATGTCAGCGTGGGTCGATGGTTTCCCGCAGGTAAACACACCGGACGGATATGCAAGGGGTGGTCAGAATAGCTGAGGGTTAAAATCGTGGCGGGCGTAGAAGAGGGTGCGCAAGCACCGCCAGCCGGCGCGACGGACAGACGCGGAAATGGACAGGGAGAGAACAAAAAAAAAACACAGCAGACGATCCAAACTAATAGACTCAAGTTTCTTCGGTGGTGGAATTTAGAACCCTGCTTAGAACCATGCCTCTGCTGGAAAGTCAATGGATAATCCCGGTCCATGAAATATACTGTGAATCGGACTCATACGACCTGGATATTTAAAAAAAAATTAAAACAATTTATGTACTACATTATAATTGGCCGGAATTACAAAGAAAGCACTAAAAATTGTTCTTCGCGACTTTTTTACGTGGACCTATTACTGAAAGTTTAAAAAATACATTTTGTAGATATGCATCAATTATACGAATGCTGAAAATTGCATCAAACAATATGTAAGAATAAATTTGAAGCTTTGTAAAACGTAATTTTATATACAGGGTGTCTCGCGTTACACTTTTCACGATTTTTCAAAAAGTTAAGTCAAAAATGCCAAGTGCCATTTAAAAAGATGAAGGTGGCCTTGAAAGTACTAAAAAGAAATATCGAACTTTTTTAACTGATCAACTTTTGTTTAAAATATATTTTTATTATCGCAAGCACTTGCAGTGTTACGTGGCACACCCCGTATACTGATAAACAAAAATCAGATATTTTTCACTAAAAAAGAATCGGACATATGTTACAACATAACAGAAATTTAACGAGATAGTAGAATTTCATCTGAATCCGCAAATAGTTACAGATCAAATAATTATTGGCAGAAAGAGGCCGCATCGACTCTAATACTTCACGTTGGGGTTAAATGCTGGGACCGGACGGATGGCACAACAAGGGGACGATTCAAATGTAAAAATAAGTCAAAAAAAGGGAATAATATTTTTTCGTTAGACGCCTCGTTCTCGAGAAAATCGAGATTGAAGTTCCGTCGGGCTGCTATAGAATATTTAAGAAGTAGAATGGGTTAGCCATGATCAGACGCGTCAGACAATTCCTACGTGTGGCTACTTTCGATTGCAATGTGCAAATAAATAAAAATCATGTAATTCTTAATGGTACTCATTTCATAAGCTACTCACACTGAATAAGTTAGGTTCTCCTATGGCAAACGAAATATTGATCATGTTCCCGTGCAAGTAGTAGCACTTTTAAATAAAGCAACGCTAATATTGAGTCCCCGGTGCATTGAATCGAACGGATCGGCACCGGATGGCACTATTGACGTTATTCGATTGTATTACAACCACCTGTTGGGTTAAATAAATATCTAAGACAGTGCCGTAGGAACCGGAACGTTGTTCGTGGGATTTAAACACCTTTCGCAAATAACGTGCTCGATTAATCGTTCGACACCCTTGGTGGACCACGAATTTCGAAGCCGCAGTGAGTCGAGCTCGTAACTCGACGCCTCTATCCCTGAATCCTCCGGTGCATTGTTATTTGCATAACACAACTTTCACAATATCCGACGGCTGGTGCTTCGCTCCGATCGAAGCATAGTTCTTGCCGTTGGTCTAACGTATATGCCGGATCGCATACCGTGATTCCGATACAAAAGCAGCGCCCGCAAACAATAATCCCCTATCGTAAGAGTTCCAGGTATCGTCGTTGCTGTTCTCTCTCTCTCTCTATCTCCCGCTCTCGCTCTGCAACCAGCAACATACCAGAGCTCCATGGCGGACAGATACAGCAACGGAAAGTCGGTGCGGACACGAAGTTGGCCCTGGGGCTGTACAAGTGTCCGGATTCGAATCGCAGCCACGCTGAATTGCAAGATGGCCCGGGAACTATTGAATGTATGCTCGCTACGTTTCTGCCGCGCTGATTCGACAATTGTTGGCATCGCAATATTGAGGCAGTTCCACCCACGCCGTCACTATTTTGCAGCCGTGTTGCTTCGTTCTCACTCTACCTGATGATCGCCGCCGATTGCCTCCCGATCTAACCAGCCAGATGATTTTTATTTAGCAATCTAATGATAACCTAAAGTTTTGTGTGTTCTTAATCTAGAGATGATCAGTACCTGGCCAAAAGATTAGGGCCATTTATGATTCTTTCCGACTTTTAAATTTTCGTTTGCGGCACCCTCCAGGATTGTTCCAAATACAGTAGGACCTCGATTAATCGGCTTGATCGGGAGACAAATAGCCCGGACATTAATGTATTATACATTAAAATGTACATTATATATTCCAAACTAAATTATTTATTTTTGGAAATTTATTTCCCTTCATAATATAATCATATTTAAATGCATATTTGTTTTTTTATTTAATAAAAAAAAGACATTTGTGCAAAGTTTGAGTGCCCACAGAAACGGGAAAATATGCCCCAAGGCGTTTAAACATGAGAATAATGAATTTGATGGTCATACAATCGTTTTAATGTACATTGTTATTGTTCATTACGCAGACACAAATTGATAATTCGTGTTTCTCCCTTTACTTTTATTACAGCACGCCAGCAGGGACTGTAAAGTGTACAAAGTGTATCTACCATTAAATGTACAAAACATAAATATGTAAAGTCCGTTATTATTTTATCCAGTACTGTATATTTGAACCGGTAGATTCAGCAACCTTATGGTCACTTAAGGGATTCCAGCGAACAGAAATTCCATTCCCAACGCCCAAGTAGATTAAGGTCGGACCGAATCGCGCCGCGGCACTACTGTGAATTTAATGAATTCATGCGATTCGTCGTTGCCATTTTTTCCCCCATTTCCCTGTGCCCCATTCGAGTAGCGTGTTTGGACGCATGTGTGCGCACATTGTGTGCCTCGCCTGCGATCCTCTCAAGGATGCTGCAGCAAGGACGCAGGCACGCGATGCCGAGTTTCTGGCCATCGTGTGCCGCATTATGGACTGCTGGCCATACGTCTGTATTCCATTATGTAATGGGCCATTGTACCGTGCAATCCGGCTGCGGAAGAGGAGAAATGCCACTGGGTGTCGTATACATCGGTCCGGTGGCAGACGAACGTGCCACGTCGGATTCCGTAATCAAAGGAAACGACTGCGAATGAAATTATTGATGGCCGGACTAGTCTTATGGGAACGCGCACTCCCATCTCACCCTTCGCACCGGGCCATGATTAAAACTTTCATATTTACGGCGAGTTTTCCGCGAAATTTCAACTACGCTTGCACAACCCCCTTATGGGTCTCCAATCTTTAAAATAACCAACCTCGATTTTTCAAAAATGGTTTATTCTGTTAGTAAAAAAGGTTCTTTTAAAATACTCTGTTTTATTTAGGAATTTTTTGAAGTGTATAGGGTGTCCTAAAAATATTTCTTTGAAAGGAATGATTCCTGAGATCATTTGAAGTAATTTTTTCTGTTAAGGAGATATCAAAGAGAAACTCCATCTCGATGACAGGTCCCGTTGAGGGCGGCGCTAGCATTGGCCGAGCCGGAGTCCGCCCGCTATAGCCGCGCTCTGATTGGTCCGTGCTCTTCGTCTGTAACTCCTGAACTAAACGAAGGAGAAAATTTTCGCAAACGATAAAGTTATTTCAAATCATCTCGGGAATCATACTTCTCAAGGAAGCACAATATTTTGGAACACCCTGTATGTGTAACTGACTCTCTAACAGTATAAAAGTTCAATACTTATGAGGATTTCTTCTTTTACTTCAAGTTAGTGAAAAGATTAAACAATTAAATTTTCACACTGAATGTGCCAGCTGAGAAGACACTTCTATTTAAACCTCCACTGGGTCACACGCGGATAAGATTACGCGCTTGTTTAATACAATTGATTAATTAACTAACTAATTTGTGAGCAATAGGTCGAGCGTGTCAGAATTGCAAGCACCTTTAAAAGGAACGATTGGTCGTACGAAATTCGGTCTTCTAATCGATTTCGAATATTAGTTCGATACACCAATTTGCCGTCGTCCCGACGATTAACTTACCGTGCTATCGTGAGTTCTTTCTCTCTCATTTTCTCTGTCTGCCGCGTGGCGCTTTTGGCAACGGAACATCGAGTGCGATTGTTACGGTGGAAAAAAGAGAAACAGCAAGAGAAAGGGACGAAGAGGGAGCGAGACAAAAAAGGAGGGAACTAGAGGCCGGTCGAGAGGTGACAATTAAAGGTAAGGGGATGTGCACGGGCGCGTAAAGTCATTAGCCTTAATTGGAGTGCGCCAGTCGGCTGTCAGCCGTTGAATAGGTGACATACGTTTCGCGATATGTTCTGTAGTTCGAGAGGGAACGTCCAGCATCGCCCAGGGCCATCGATTTTGTCCCTACGCAGTCGTATATGAGCCATTTCATGACAGGTCAAGATTTCACGGTATGGTACTCCATGGTTTTTCAAATGGAGATCGCCGAGGTCCTCGGGACCTTGATCAATTGATACGTTTAAAATTTTCAAGGGGGTGCAGCTGCCAAAAGTACTTTATGAACCGTACAAAATAGAAAGTCGGACGTGTCGTGTGCTGATATGCAGTTCAATATGTCGAGAATTTTAACCTAGAATTATTTCTAATAAAATAAATAAATTGAAATTAAGTCACAATAAGAGATGGGTGTAAACATTATTCTTTATACGTCTTAAACCCATTTGTGATTTATTTTAAGGTTGCAGTGATTAAAACATCTTTGTCGTTCATATCTTAGAAGATTTAATTTTATATGCATTTATTGTTTGTCTATGTAGAGTCTCCAATATCGACAAGAATAAAATGAAATTTTATTCCAATTTCAAGGAAAATAATAACATACATATTTAATTAACTAAATTTTCATCATGAGTCTGATTCGATGTCATAGTACAACCGTTTATCTAAAGGCAAATTAACTATATTTTCTCATAAACAATCACACTCTCAAATGTCGATGCAACGTTCAATGACTATTTAATAACTACGTGGTGTATCAATTAACAACGACCGCGTTCGACTATACTGTCCATTGTAAATTTAAGTAACGAAACAATTAAATTCGAACAATTTGTTTCAAAGCCTTCAATTATTTTTATCTCCGACCGGCCAGCAATTGTGAAATTCAAGACCGGTCCAAACACACACGGATACCTGTCATGAATAACTGAAACTATCGTTTTGAGAAACGAGTAAATCATTGTTACAGCAGTTATTAAAAATTCCTATCGATTTCCGATATAAACAACATTTCTTAATTGAATATTCCGTGGTCCAGGAACGGCTAAAGCAATATTCTTCAAACAAAATGTAACTTTTTCTTTCAATAACTTCATTAAGTTGAGAATAATGTATATATAATAAATATTCCTAAATTCTTCTGATGTACACACAATTTTGTATTTCACCTACTAAGTTTTGTCACACATATACCCAATTCAGTTACGAATGATTTTTATTTTGTTATTTTCTTCGTTTAAAATATCAAGAATAAAATATGTACAATAATTCGATAAAAATGTGAGATCTGTAATACCGTAAAATTGTCTTTGACTAAATTGTTAGAATTACTGTTTAACAAATAATGGAAAATGAATGATTAAATAATCTCGGTGTGCAGCCTCGTCAGAGATAACGAAATTTCAGTTCAAACCTGGAATTCTAAATTAGGGCGTCCTAAATACCTCAACCATAAATGCGCCTCTACTTTCCAGTTCTTAAAGGATTCCGGGGCGCTGTCGATCAGCAAACTTTTTAGTACGACTTCCGACAGACAGGCCATGGAAAATAAGAAAAACATCAGAGACTATCACAATCAAATATGAAATCTCGAAGGAAGCTCGCAGTCTAACGGGATCAAGCGGATGCAAAATATATGTGTATATCTATATGTATATATCCGAATGCGTCGATGCATATTCGCTTCAATATGCGTCGACAGATAGATTCAGCCAGTGGAAATACGTGCCTATAATTCTGATGGATAGGCAAGGCTGAGCACGAGTGATTCACGAATTTCCGCGCATCCACGGCCGCCTGTTTTTGGCGAACGGAAGACATCACGTTCGCATACGTGTACGGCCAAGTGTAACACCACTCTTCCATGGTCAAAGTAGTTTATAACGATGACGCTAAACCGACTGCCATAATGGCCGGCGGAAGACGCATGATCCCTTGCTCGCCGATGCGAATACGATGCGCGCTCGCGAACTGAAACGGCTTCGAACGAAAAAGCACAATGTGACCTGCATCGTCGGTGCATCTCTAAATTCTATTGTACTTCTAGTGTGTAAATTTTACATATTGATGCAGCTAGTATTACAGCTCAAAAAACTTACAAGTTTTTTGAAAATTTTCTTGTTCTAAATAACACGCAACATAGCTAATGTTAAATCTAATTAACAAGCTGAAGCACTAATTCCTTATGTTAAAACTGTAGAGAGCAATATCACTCTAGCAAACTTTTAAAAACAAAAATTCCAAGATCAAACCACAGGTCTAACCAGGTAACAAAACTATGTTTTGCGACTGAATAACAAATTTATGAAGTCACGAATTAATTTGTACATCTAATCAATCTTAGTGAAAGTGTGAACTCAAAGAGATGCAATATTAATTAATCTTGACTCCAATTCCAAGATGACGAAAGCCCGTCGTATTTTTTATGCATACTCCATGCATCGTTAATGAGATGATAAGAATGGTAATTTCGTTTGTAACGTGATAATCAGAAATACGTCCCGGATTTCCCGGTTTTAGATCCGCGCAACCTACTGCTTCGTCAACGGACTGAAATGGAAATGGCTAGCCTATTGTTCCTTTGCTATAATTTGCACTGGATGGCTGTCGCATCAAAATGCGCAGTAATGACTAAAGAGCCGTGTAAAATACGCTACACCCGCACGCACGCGTATACAGAGATAAAATGATGCAGCTGCTCGGCCAAGCTCATTTGACATATTACCTTCAAAATTATTCTGCAGTCTTATATGCGCCACAGCTTTTATTTCGTAATTCGCAAACCTTACTACAGAGGTACGCAATAATTACTATGCGGATCTTTTCATGCATTTATAAGTTCTGAACAATTTAATAAAAACTGTAAGACTCAAAATTTAATATGATGATTGTTATTTTTATAAAACAAGTACCTGATTGAGGTATACATGAATAAAGAAGATATTTCAAACAGTTACAAAAATCTAGCAATGATCGTTGACTGCCACGCCTGTCATATGCGAATGAACTAATTCTTCGTCTACCATTAAAAATTAATTTTTAATATAATCTACAAGAGTTCAAGATGTTTATGCAATTTTTAATTGTTGTAGATAAATGTTAAGACAGTGGAATCAAATACAATCTCATTGCCAGTGGCAATGGGTCGTCGTAGATACAAAATTAAGAAAAATCGTACCAAATTTTATTGAATTTCGTGTTTTAATATCTTTGAAAATTTCCACACGCCATAAATGCATAAAGATCCGTAGTTTAGTAATACGCTTTAACTCTGCAGGTTTTATTACAATACAATAATGAAATTACTATTATTCTGTGGGATGTTATGGGGGAGACTGTTCGGCAGTCAGTGTTAAAGTATCATTGGTAAATAATGTATTGTATGAAACATTCGAAGTGTCTGAAAGAGCACAGCAGAGTTAATTTTCTTTCGGTACTCGTAAGTCTTGGACTCCAATGAATAAGGTCTGCACGGTACGAATATATCGAATTTGCATTTATGTGTCGTTCGACGTGTAAATCAGCGGCTGTTTTCGCCGAAAATAATTGATTATAGGGAAACAGATTATTGAAGCACAGAGCGTTTGTTCACGGCGATATACGGTATATCCAAAAAAATACACGATGATTAACGATCCTATTTTCGTCCGCAGCGACTATCGCATTTTTCTCTGATTCGTGCGCTTGAACTGCACAACAGAAATAGCTGTATCTAACGAATAAACTGCGGATGCATGCACGCTTAACGAGTATGCGGGTAAAATTTCTCGCGTAAATCAAAACGCGTCTAGATTACTGCTATCCGCAATGGCTTCTTCCTCTCACGTTTCCTATATCTCTACCATCTCAAAACATTCCTGGCAACAACCCCTTTCGTTTTCCTAATATTTCGACCCCGTTATGTGTACCGCTCCGACATCTTTAACTCTGTTAACCAGTGTAACTCAATGAAGCGAGCCGTCAAAATGAGGGTACGATGATTGCGGGGCTCTGCCACGACACTCATTTCCCAGCAAATCTCTGACGAAAATTTGAATGCATTCAACCGCGTACCGCCATTCTGCTATTGAACCTTCGAATGTTTTAATGTGTACTGGATTTTAGGACAGGATTCGTTCTACTATACACACTGACATAATTTCATCTTGCATTTACATCTTGCATCTGTCATTTCTATAAAATCTCTTTCAGATTAATTCTTTTTTACTCGAGTAATCAAATGATAGAAGCATGACGCGATCAAACATTTATTTATAATAGAAAAACGGTGTATGTGTATCCTTTTCGTTAGTATATAAATGTACAAAACTATAATATAAATTATATATATTATTATAAAATAATAGTATGTATTATTTTTAATAGTGTGTAATATATTATTTTATAATATACAGGGTGTCCCACGTAACACTTTTCACGATTTTTCAAGTACTTGCGATGATCTGACAAAAGAATATTTAAAACAAAAGTTGAATCAGTTTTCGATTGGCTATGCATTGAATAAAAAAAGTTCGAAATTTTTTTTAGTACTGTCAAGGCCATCTTTATTTTTTTAAATGACACTTGGTATTTTCGACACTTATTATAGCCCATATCAAGACGAATTCAACGACCTAGTATACCATGCTCTTCGGATGATCTTGAAGTACCATTTAAAAAAATGAAACTGGCCTTGGCAATAATTAAAAAGAAAATTTTTGAACTCTTTTTATTGCAATCTATAGCCAATCGAAAACTGATCGACTTTTGTTTAAAATATTTTTTAGTCATATTATCGCATGCACTTAATCGAAAAATCGTGAAAAGTGTTACGTGGGAGAGAGAGACACCCTGTATATAATTTACATTTAGTTTTAATAGTATGTAATATATTAATTTTCATGAGAACTAAATTTGCGATTGACGTCACTTCCAATTTGTTTGTTAATTTTATTATTACTAATTCTACATAGAATGAACTTCCTAGTATTATATTTTCGTAAACATTTCGCTCTCTGTTTATTTTCATTATAACCCTTTTGCCATTATTTTACTAGAATGATAGACGCTTTGCATACCAACGTGAGCGTAGTAAATCCAATTGCCATTCATCTAGATAGAAATTGTAGGTCGACTTCCCATTGGCCATATGACAACTAAATTTGCGATTGACGTCACTTCCAATTTGTTTGTTAATTTTATTATTACTAATTCTACATAGAATGAACTTCCTAGTATTATATTTTCGTAAACATTTCGCTCTCTGTTTATTTTCATTATAACCCTTTTGCCATTATTTTACTAGAATGATAGACGCTTTGCATGCCAACGTGAGCGTAGTAAATCCAATTGCCATTCATCTAAATAGAAATTGTAGGTCGACTTCCCATTGACCATATTCCCCCATGAATTTCAAAATCACGGTAATCCTGTGAAAGAAAGCCGTGCAGAAAGAACGACACAGAGCTGAAGTTGCATCCCGGCAAAGGGTTCGCCATCTGCTCGGCCAGAAACACATGAGCCACCGGGATGCTATTATTTATGTGAATGGTGGCGTGGGTTGGTGGGTAAAAACGAGTGCGAACTGGCAAGTAGCGTCCGTGCTAACGCACGGGGTAGCTACTATCGGTGATCATCTCGGAGTGCAGCGGACGCGCAAAACTGCAGTCACCAGCGTGCTGTTAGTGGTAAAGGTCCGCATTGAAGCCGGCAACTCTTGCATAGCTAGCGCGCGTCCAGCTAGCATGGTCGTCGGCGTGCCGATGATCGCAGAAATGGGCCGGGCTGTTCCGGAACCCGTCCATTCGCATAATTGAAAAAAACGAAACGAACAAACCCGAAAAAAATTGAAACCGAAACGCAAAGAAGGAAAAAGGAGGAGCGAACTCGGTCGACCTCATTACTACGAGAATTCAGTTTTCCTCGCAATCGGGGAATTTTCCTTTTACCAGACGTGCCACGGTGAATGAAAAGAGGGAGAGAAAGAGAGGGAGAGAGAGTTAGTAGGAGCGGGAGAACCGCCAGAGTACCTCCACTCTTTTTCTCCCGTCGAATGTCAGAGCCGAGCCATTAAAACGTTACAAAGGTTTATCTGTGAAGCAGGTTACGTCAACTGCACGGTCGGTGCATTCGATCCCGCTCTCGCAACGGTTCGATATCTCCATACCCAGTCGAATAGCTCGCGGACCCACGCTTACACCGGAAACTGCAAATGAACCAACGGGCCACTCGATACCACTGAAATATCGTTCTCTCCAACGACTTCGCCATGGCCGTCTGAGAACCGATCAGGAAAAATTGAAGAGCTACACCGCCAATTACGCCCCCGTTTCTCATTTGTATCTTTTTAACGGCTTCTCCCGCTCTCTTTCTCTCTCTCTCTCTCTCTCTCTCTCTAGCTCTAGCTCTCTAAGGGTAGTTTCGATATCCAGGAAGAGCCTGCGCCTGGTTCTTGCTTGGCCATACCATTCTTTGAACGATAGATGTGAACTGGCTAATTCGTAATTGCGGGGATAGCTTTTTGTAGCTGCTCGAGCCACTGTGGATTTGGCTGCCCCTCCTGGGATACCTTGTTCTATTGAACTGCTAATCCTGTAAGAGATTCTCGTGGAACTGGTCCAAAAAATCGAAATTTTTAAAAGTACCTTGAAAATGCTTTCTCAGAATTTTATACGGAAATTCATTGAAATGACTATGTTAGATTACGGATCTTCATGCAAAATAAAAATTGCCTGATTTGTAAGATTAACAATATAAAAATTTGTTTTCTTCTTTAAACAAGACCGGTGATTATTGCATAATTTTGAAAGATCTATGATACATGGCTAAACACTATTTAATGGAACCTTCAGTAGCAACAGCAATTTCGATTATGAACTGACAAGTCGCTCTCAATAACGTCATCTAATAGTTTCATTTAAGATTGCAATGTAAAAGAAAATTTCTATGGTTTCTTTTGGTGCAGAAAAATTGTTGAAAATCCTATTAATAGGCTTCCGGTAGGTAAAGTGTTAATAATATTTGAAAGTTGACAATAACATATTGATGTTCTTCAATTGTGTTTTAATCTGTTCAGGATTTGAAATTTCGCCCATCCATTTTTTTTTGTAAATTCATAAAATCCGACAAATTAAACACGTTTGTCTCGAAACTGGATTTTTTAGACTAGCATGCAAGACAACTCGGTAACTAATTCACTAATCATATTCAACCAACGCTCATTCTGTTCCTTATACATTTCTCTAGGGATTATATTATGTAATGTTATTTAATTTATCATTTATAGTATTTTTCCAATTCAATATAAACCCAATGTTCCAATTACAAAAAGTTAATTCATTGTTTCACTTGTATAATTTTCAAAATTTTTGTCAGATTTTTAGTACAATCTCAACAGAAACTATTTAACTTCAAGTTTATTCATAAAGTTCCTATCGGAACAAACTTCCAATTTCAGTAACTATGGAGAAGAAATTGTTTGCCAAGTAGACTTTTAGTAAGTGAAACGTTGAAAGATTAACAATCCAGCTATATTGCTGAATATAAAATGCTGAATTTCGAAGAAGTCGAGAGTGATCTCTCAGCCTCGAGTAAAAAATTACTGGTTTTGTTCATAATAGAATTTTCTTTCGCGAGGTGACTATCCTGACGAAACTTTAGTATTCCATCTCGGAGAAAAACTTGGGATAGAGCATAAACGCGGCTCCATAAAGTGTGACGTTAAATTAACTGCGTTGTATGTAATTCTTTTCAGGTGAAATTACAGGTGGTTTTTGCAACGACCCACCGGGAAAAATGTTCATCGTGAAATTCATTAATTACACTTCCTTTTTTACAACGCCACTAAAAGCCAAAACATCCCATAGTGGAAACGAACCTCGAACGATTATCCTTATGACAAAGGAATATCGCTACAAGGGAAACATCCACAACTTCGCGCATGAATGATTTTTTCACGAGAATAATTGTTATTAATTTCTCAAATGTAAATTAATATTGCCGTTCATTTATGACTTGATAATTCAATTAAAATTCACAATTAGGTATTTGAGGGTCGATTCAATTTATTGCTGAATTGTTTAATCCCTTGTCTAGAGGTATGCAGTATGGTTAAATAATTTTCAATGAATCCCCTTCGGTCTTCTTTAAAATTACAAACCAGGATAATAAATTATTTTCTAATTTCATTGGATCTATACCTTTTTCATTATAAAGAAAGAATTTATAACACTTTAAAGAGTACAACCCAAGATAATAAAAAAACATTTTCATCAGGATATCAGTAGACTTACAGAACACTTAAAGAATTTGATAATAATGTCATATTATTTTCAAAAAACTCATGAAAATTATTAAGAAAAGAAATAAATGTCTATGCAACTGCTGAACCTTGAATTATTGCAGACAATTTTCATTCTACACATATCAGTTACAAAATTTCTTGAGACGTCTCCAAGCGTTAAAAATACTTTTCCTAAGCTATTTCCATTATTCACTCGTCTCTCGAATTAATGACGCAAGTAATCCATGTATAATTGGACCGTTGATCAATTCCAGCAACCCATAAATCGATAGAATATCGTCGGCCTTATGGTACAAATTATTCTATTTTTAGTGTAAAATTTAAGAATTAGTAGCCGATCAGTCAACCGCAAGGGCGCCGATATTTCTTCGCGTGGTAAATGGCGCATACCGTAAAACTTTAAAAATGAAATAGGGTAGCTTAATTTATGTGCGGTAATTATGAAAAACTTGGAGGATATCGGAATTCTTCCAGATCTTATGTAATATTAAAGTTTAAAGAATATCTTCTCGAACAATGAACTGAACCTTTCAGGGTTTTTAATTGCGTAGTCAGCATAAATTAAAAAGAAAAAATTCAACAAATTCACGTGTAACAGAAAGACAACATTAAATGAGCTCTTCTAGTCTAACCACCGAAACTTTTTGAAGAAGAAATCCATCAATTTCCCGGTAATGTGGAGATGTAAAAATGAATGCAAGCACTAATATTTTATACCAAAAGTTACCGCGAGGAAACGACATTACGGAATGAACCGACATTTTTCTTTTCGTGCCTTTCTTTCGAGAGGACGTCTCTTGATGGAGTCCGAAATTGTCCGAAATGGAACTGAATGAGCGGAACACCACACTGACCGAGTTCCTTTGGTGCGAAATGGGTCAGTGGAGTGGGGATGAGCCGGAGTGGGAACGCGTAGTAGAGTAGGGAGCGCTGGCGCGCAGAGTGGGGATCGCTAAACGCGATGCCGTACTACCGAGCGTCACATGACGAGGCGTAACGGTTAATATTAAAATTTTTTTCTCTTGAACGCCCAGTTTTTTAAAAATTTGTTTTTTGATATTGCATTGTCATCCAGTTCTGAGCTACGTTTAAAGTTTCAAGTCTCTAGCTTATCGGGTAGTGGTTTAAAATTCGATTACAAGATTTGACGCATACAACAACAACGACAAAGAACTAGCACATAAAGAACTATAATTGCAAATAACTGTAACTAATCTTTGCAAACAAATTTTTTTCGTTACTTCAGTGCGTCACTGGAAATTTACGTTTTCAGACAAGCAAAACACCCTGTGCTAACCAGAATTTCAGAAAGGTCCTAGTACGATATACCGCTGAAGTGTTACAGAAAACGCGAAAAAATCGATTTTTCGAAAATGAAAAACGAGAATACCTTGAAACAAAGGGCCGCGCGTTCGCGGAGTTCGATGAATCGCAACGAGAACGGCGAAGTACCGCGCGACTCCCGGCAACAATTCGCCGGATCGCTAACGAGTCCTCGTCTGGTGAAATTATTTTTGATTGAGCAGAGCCGAGCTGTTCGAGCGGCAAAATCAGGTCATCGTAAGGCTGCTTTCGTCGAGACTAGTCTCGGCGAGTAGTGGGCGGGCGACAGATCAATCTGAAGGACCTTTCTTGGAGGTTTTTGCACGTGGCCGCGCATGCTGCCGAGATAAACATAATGCTCGGGCCGCTTCTTCTCTCCGTCTCCTTCGCGTCGACGAGTGCGCCCTCGTCTCTGAATACATTTGCAAACACGAGTGCGTTATTACGTCGTCTCCCACGAAACTGACGGAGACAGAGATGCAGAATAAAGGGAGACGGTGCATCAAGTCCCGGGCGGACCGGCGGCGGACATTTGTTAAAAGAAGTCCGTAACACGCGGCCACGTTCCTCAGGGTATTCACAAAATTTCGGGTAACCAGCCGCCCCTAGTATTCACCGCTTGTTCCTCCCTACAGTGAACGTTTTAAATCGCGCCGAAATCTTCTTCGCGATTTACAATGATATGCGATACTGAACTTATTTTATACAATTTCTAAAAATTTTTACCGCTTGTTCCTCGCACAGTGAACATTTAGAACGCGCCAGTGTGGCCAGAATGAAGTTGGTTTCAACTTCATTTCCCCCTCCAGGCTCTCCACCTTATCCCCTTCCACCGTTCAGTCCCTATCGCGCACGCGCAACATGTCTTCCATTCGCCTCACTCTTCCTCACTCTATTCTCGTCGCGCAACGTGTCACATATTACTCTGGTCATCAGAGAGGGGGTACTTGTATTCCCCCGATTCCTTTTCGATTACCCCTGTCTGGACACACTGGAACGCGCTTCGCCTGTCGCGAACAGCTACTTACGATGGGGCAACGTAGACACGAGACACCAGCGAACACGACAAAGGTGCGCGCTTCATGAAAGCGAGGTTGGTGGGGGAAGCAAACGTTTGAGGGGCCCCACCCGAATTCTAATCTGTCTGTGATTTTATTGCAATATTGAATTTATTTTTAAAAAACTGTGCAACTCTGCTACATGATCCTGAAGCATCATCATGTACAATTATTTATATTACAATTTTGAGATAAATTAAGGATAAACTTTACTTTACCGGACTCAAAATTTGTACCTTCCTCCTATAAATTATGATGTATTTGGTATGTAATCCAGTAGATGTGTACCCGAGGCTGCTGCAGATTGAAGTTTCGATCCGTTAGGATCAATGGTTCAGGAGTTATGCTTGCTTAAAGTTCAACAATCTGCAGTGTTTTTGACAGGTAAGGGCGCCGCCATATTGGTTTCTAGTGTGACGACCGCGAGCCGCTTACCGAGCAGAACCGCCGGTCCTTGACGCCCCCGCCCGTCCTAATCATCAACCAACTAATTAATTATTCTGCTCGGTAAGCGACGCGCGACCGTCACTTCAAACCAATATGGCGGCGCCCTTACCTGTCAAAAACACTGCAGATTGTTGAACTTTAAGCAAGCATAACTCCTGAACCATTGATCCTACTGGATTGAAACTTCGATCTGCAGCCTCCCCGGTACAAATCTACTGAATTACATACCAAATACATCATAATTTATAGGGGAAAGGCACAAATTTTGAGTCCGATAAAGTAAAGAGCAGCGTACATTAATATATGTTCAAACATCATCGTGTAAAATTATTTATATTACAACTTTGAGATAAATTAATGTATGTTCAAACATCATCATGTACATGATGTATATAGTTGATCTATATAAATTACAAAAATTATTTATATTACAATTTCGAGAGGAATTACTATATGTTGAAACATGTTAGAAGTATATTTTAACTGGTCACGGTATACTGTGCTCGGCGAGTTGTATTAGCTCGTGCGCATGATTTACGCTGTTAATTCTTTCAGTGAGTCGCGTGAAATTTGCTTGCGCTCCGTCAAATGTGCGCGACCGTGCTTCTGGGATTTCCCTCTGGTGGGAAACGTTGTAACAGAGAACATTTTACGGTTGTAGACATTTGTCTGCTTGCATTCGGGACCGTGAACGCTTAAGGAAACACGTCGGGACAACTATTATTCGCAGGTTGTCCTGCCCCTATTTATCGCCACCTTTGCGTTGACGTAGACGCGCTGCAATTAAAACTTTGCGATCGTCGGCCAATTTCTGATGAACATTATTTTGCGCGACGAACTGGTTCAACTTTGTCGTGTACAACAGTCGGTGATCAAATTATTAGAACCACTTTCGCGAGTTGACGGCTTTGCGAAGGAACAATCAATTTCGAAATGACAGCATCTACATATAATGGAATTCTCATCTTTTTTCAAGTATTGATGTTTGCAAATTGCAAATATGTGATATCGTAGATAAAATTGTTTGCTACATGCTGAATAAATTATACTCTATTTTTATTAAATTCAAATAATTTAAATGAATTCGTGAAATTTAATGAAATCCATTAACACTAAACTTACCGAGCACTAAAAGCGATTAAAATGTTTTAGCTTGCAAAAATGACAAGGCTCTATTTATTTAGATTTTGTGCAATTTTTATCACAATATGTGATTGGATGAAGAAATTTGTCGAATCAATTTACATATCAGCAACTTGATTATGTTAATATTGTAAGATGAAAAATATAAAACCGGTCATTTGACCGCGGCAGTGGTAGGTTTAGTGTTAATTTATTTAGATTTAATGAAGATTGTGTATTTGTAAATTGCTGAAGCATCGATGCGAGAGTGCTATTATACTTCTTACACATTGTTATTGTCGCCATCTGTATTGGTTGTTTTTGCAAACACTGCTTTCGAACAGAAATAATTTAAAGAAACAGACCTGCTGTAAAATATGTATAATATCTGTACAAATTAATAAGATTGTTAAACTTCGTTGCTGCAAGAATCATTTCAACAAAATTCTCAACTCGAAGTACATATTTTGTTAATTTGTTGAGTACAACGGACTATGATATAGTATTGCAACATTAATATAAGCTTCAGTGGAAATCTGGGTACAAAAGGTGACTATATAAATCAGTATACAGAACCGTTTCAAAATGTTTTTGTGGATGGCAGAGAAACCTGTCGGAACAAACATAACGTATATATCTTTTATCACGGTGCGGTGGCGAGAAACATAATTCTGTTTTGCTGACCAGATTTAAACACTAGCAGGTGTGGTATTACCGGACTGTCCAACTAATAGACTGTAGATTTTATGCATTAATTAAAAAAATTTGTTCGAACAATTAATAATTAAACTGCAGGTCTGGATTGTACAATTTCTTACTTCAGTAGTAATTTCTTAAAACGAGTATCAAACATTTACTTCTTGCAAGGAAGTTATAAAACTACGATTATAGTTTGAGTAAAAAGTTGTAAATATTTTGCAAGATAGTAGGTGAAGAATAATCGAAAGTTTGAAAAGTAAGAAGAGAAAGTGAACGTTCCTGTAGGTTCTAGCTAAAAAGCTGAATAAAAAGAATGAACGTACTCGGATGAAATAAAGGGAAGTAACACGAAGATTTGCAAAAATGTTGGAGAACGTCGTGAGTCGAAATTCAAGAAATTTGTATGCGACAGTTGAATCTCCAGGGCTTTTGCAACATCTTCTTCCCGAGAAAACGGTCATTAATTTCCTCGACTACGCCGGCTGAGTATGGAAAGTCCATTACTGCTAACCGGACAACTAATCCTTACCCACTTACCCGAACGGCCAGGTCTGATTACATCGACTCTATTACTACTGGCTGCGAAACAACGAGTTCCAGAGACGAGCGTAACGGACAAATCAATTGCCAGGAAAATTCTCAGTCGCATCACCGCGTTTTAGAAATGCCTTCTACCTCGTAGCTTTACGTTTACCTCGAGAATCACTTATTTACAATTGTCGGATGTTCAAAGACGCTTCAGAATAACACCATTTTTAAAAAATTGACACCAGACGACTACAGCGTTTTTAAGGAGTTAGATTTACTAGAAATGTATACAACTGACGTTTTTAACAGATGACTGAAATGTTCAAACAAACAAAAAGATTTTAACAAGCAGCTAATCATAATTTATAGTTTAGTACTGTATTAGAAAATTTCTATTACAGGTCATCTAGTAAACTGATCCTTCCAATTACCTAAAAATACACGACAAATCAGTCGATTCAATTTTCAAAAACTCAATCTTCTATAAAGAGTGTCTGAATATTAAAGCAGAAAGAAGAGAAATGAACGCGAACTGGAAAGGGGTACTTAGAGGACCAAACATGTTTGACACGAACAATATGCTGCTTTAAAAATATTGCATTTTGTAATGAAATATTTTCATTTTATTTTTAAATGGATTTTATTATCAATTGACATTCAATTGTAATGAAATATTATATTTTTATTCTGTTTTTAAAGGGATTCTATTTATTTAAAAAAATATTTGATCACATACAATATTTATATTTCACGGAACAAAAAATACTAACATATTCCATAGGGGATTTACCAATTCTTTAAAAAATTTTACCCATCTTTATATATAATATGTTGGTGCTTTTGTTCCCAAGGATTAATAATAAAAGCCGAGGTTCACGTGGATAGCAATGCTGGTGACGCCGTTTATAAAAACACTCGAAGTAGTTCAGCGTTGTTTAGGACCCATTATGGAGCCCCATAACTCTTTCGATGCCCGGTTTCTACGTTTCCCGTTGCCATGTAGATTCAGCTGTTCTTAGGTTGCGGAACCAGTTCGCAGACACCCCGTATAATTCCCTGAGAGATTGAGATTAATAGGAACACTTTGTTTCAGACGCTATAAACGTTACGGCGGTAGTTATCCGGCGTTCATGGTTCAGCCGAAACTTCGCGCAGCCTCTGTCACGAAACGGGGCACGCGGGAACGCGTTACACGCGTGTGTACCGCTCGTATATCTTTTCTCGTCTCGCCCCCGGAGGCGAGGAAGGTCGCGGCGTTATTTGCAACAGGGTGTTCCACGCCGACACGTTCAGTCAACACGCTCGAATGGGGGCGGGTTTTCACGAATCGGGGGCTGCCGGCGAGGCAAGGATGAACTTTGCATGCGAAAGCCCGCCAAAAAAAGGCATCGAACGGGACAAGTCGAGAGGTGCAAACGGTCTCGGAGAGAGGAAACGAAACGCGTGAATGGTTTAAGGGTGATTCTGATTTTTCATTCTCAAAAAATCGATTTTTTTCAACACATCGACCGGCAATTATTCCATAATTCTTTGTAGTCCACGATCCATGGCTAACAACGCGTAAATTCAGTTTCCTCAACAATTTTTTTTTGCACAGTTTGGTAGACACGATAATATATTGTTGTTCTCGAGATATTTCACCAAAATATTGAAGTTTTTCAAAGGGCTGGTTTCACCCTCCTAATGCGAGAATCAGCCCGGAAAAATAGATTTGATCTATTTCTTGTCGCTGGTATTGTATGTTGTTTTTTCGAGAAACGTACAGAGAGAAAAAGATAAAGAGACGTGATGCAGTTTTGTCGAGACGTGAAGCATATATCTCATACTTTCCGAATATCTCGCTAAAACCACATCCGAACACCTGTGTATCAATTCTTTTAATCCGATATATGTAGCTCGTGTCGCGACCCCTTCCGCCCCTAACGCGTTCTAAAAGTTCATCCCCGTGTGTTCTACAACGGAATGGAAAAAAAGCCAATTCGATTTTGTTATACACACTCTGCATTTAGCGTCTCTATTGACTCACTTTTTCTGTCCTTGTGGCCTGGCAAACTGGTTACTAGTACCGTAGCCTGCACGTTGTTTTTATTTGGCGAAAAATTGAGTTTCTTGCCTTTAAAAAGTCGAGGGAAACACACGTAAAAGAGAATAAATGAGCAGAAGCAGTTCTACTATCCATTTATAATAAAAATGCATGGATGCAATTTGAAATAGTATCAACATATCGTTTACAACTTAATAAAAGCGCCAAAGAGAAAAATAAACTCCTACTTGCATCTTGTGTTCTTCTAATGAATTACAAGTACATATACTCGTTAAAATACGATGTTTTAAAGAGCAGCTATTTTCAGTAGCGTCTAATTTATAGTGCAAACAGAATTGTTGAAAGAAATAGTAAAATATAATCTAGCTTTAGAAGCTGTGCTCGGAATTTTATTTAGCTTTCTTGTATAATTAAAACATTTTTCGCTGTTTGTGCGTTAGAGTGTTATATTCTAAGGGGTTTTAACCCTTTTCGCTATAATTATTTCTCTAGGTATGCAGCTGTACATAAACCTGGTTATCACGCCAGAGGTGACTTCAGAATGCACGAAATGAAATATGTTTTTGTCACGCTTTTCTTTGTAAATTTGCGTAGCTGCGGGCTTTCTCTTTAAATAAATCATTTTTGTAGTACTCGTTTCACATTTGCTAAAAATAGTCGTTCTTACTGTGCTACACGAGAGTATCCTGTTGTAGAATTAACATTATTTTATGACCGACTACAAATGATTATCTAAATTTTCAATCTCTTAAAACCAATTCGAAAATTCAACATCAAGTAAACCATTACTTTTCTTATTTAGATAGAATCAAATACGTAATGAACGTGTCAAAGTGTGCAATATAGAATATATTTAAAATGCTGTTTCATATATGAATAAATACATTTTTGTGAATTTTCGTTGGAAAACGTCAATTGAACTTTAATGAATTTTTGCGAACGCAATCTGCAGTCTGTTGCGTTGACGTGGTCATTAATAAAATAATTACAAATATATTACAAATGCAGTGTTAAAATGTAAGCAACGTAAAGTACACTGGTGAAATAGTGTACCAATGATTTTATTTAAAAATGCTATCCAAGACGTATCTAAAAATTACATAAACTATTTCAGCTGTTTATAAGTACCTTGTTTATAGGTAAGAAAAAAGAATGAACGAAAGGAATAATAAAAAGCAGTCAATCCACAAGATAACTCCAGTCAAATTTTATAAATACCACGACCAGCTTATTCTCATGATGGAATGGAAGTGGAAACGCACGAGTTGCGGGTTTTAATAAATTCTCCGAAGACTGCACATCCCCGCAGGAATGGGTGTTCACAAGAGGATCGACAATAAAAGTGCAATGCGCCGAACGTAAGGTCTAAAGGATCGTCATACCTCGTGGAGGGCATAGCCTGCCACCTTGCGAAATCCTCCATAAGCTATCACGCCTCGTTTATGTTGGCCGAGTCTTCGGAACACACCGATCTTCGCGGTAAGATCTGCGAAAAATCCGTGGCTAAAGAAAATCGTGATAGTATTTGCATTCGACACTTTGTTAAGATAACACAATGAAACTCTTGAGCTGACTGCATTTCCAAAAATTCGCGGGCAACTTTATGTTGCTTAATTCTATGCCAATTCATGCAGTATCACTTTTTTTATAAACCTATTAATAAATAAGCTACTGCTACTATAAAGTATTCAATTACTTCTTCCAAATAAATTACTTATCTTTAGATAAAGAATGTATAGACTTTCTAGAAGTATTCTTTTCGCTAAAATAATATGACAACACGAATTTGTCGTTACAATAAAAAACCTTAATAAGTACATTATAAAAAATATCCTTGATTCTAATAGTCAACTTGGTCCTAATAATATTAATTTTTCCTGCACGAATGTGAAATTAACGAAGTTATTAATACCCTGTCAATGGACTGGTTTTTTCATATTTTGTTATATTAATTTTATAAATCTAAATGAATCTTGCTTTTTACATTAGTTTCAAATTCAACATCAGTTTTTCTGCTCAAAAGAATGATTTTACTGCACCCTTCCATGCATTTTCATTTCCTATATTAGGCGTAAGTAATTAGCGTTATGGCTCTGTCGATAAAGTGTTAAAACGTTCAAGATAAATGGAGCACCCTGTACACATTAAGTTAATCGATATAATGGAAGATAAATTATGAAACACAACAATAGATTAATGGCTTCTAGTGAAGTCTCTGTTTTATCCTTTTCTTGCGAATATATTCGCCGATCGAACACTCCTGAGGAACGTATATCAACATATCATTTGAATATATCGATCTCGCTTAAATTACAATAAGTCGTATTCTTTGAAACTGTTCGTTTATCTCGCAATCGTTAAGCATTCGCTATTAGGCTTTCCCGTTCTCTAGTGACTCTAATCAGAAGAACAATAGCAAGAGAGGCAGCAGTATACGTAGCACAATGTACCACTATATTTGCTTGAATGCCTAACTGTAGTTTCCGTAATGCGGTGCTCAAATACCAGCATTGTCGAACAACGTCTAACGTATCAGCAGGTTGTGCCTGTTATCTTAAGTGAATAGAAGATTTCGAGATTCTTACATTACGGACACGGAATCGTATTTTGTCTTGCGTAAGAATCCACGTTCTAACATGAAGAAAATGCATTTAGTATCGTAGATGCGTTCGTATCAACTGAACAAGAGACTTCGAGGCTCTTACATTGCAAATACAGGATTGCATTATTTTGTCTTGCGTAAGAATCTCTAAGAAAATGCATTTGGTATTACAGATGTTGCTTGCATTCTGTTAAGAATAGTTCAGGAGTTTAAATTTACATTCAACAAATTTAACAACTATTCTGGGCTTATTTTAAAACGTCCCTGTTTTCACTAGAGTTTTCACTGAAGATTTTATGCATTCATGACAGAAACAAATGTAACTAGACTGCGAATTTTTATGCATTTATGAAGAAATTGGTTGAAATCTAAGAACATCGTTATGCTGTGTTCAATGTAAAAAATCTATTAAGTGAATTTTTATTTAAAATATTTTTATTTTGCATAAACATCCACAGTCTGATTATAACTATTACACGAAAAAGTACATTCTCATTTGTCTTCTGTTCTTTGCAATTGGCTCGGAAAATTTTTATTTTCACCTAACTTGAATTGTAATAAAAGTAAATTGTGAACAAGTAAAAACATACTTTCTTTTACTAAATAAAAATTAAAAAATTTCAAATAAAAACGTCATTCAAAAAAACAATTTATAGTTTTAATAGCAGATGATTTATGCTTTACAGTGAGTCAAGGATAATTGTTGTACGATTCTCCATCGCGAAGTTATAACAGTTTAAATATTACACGTCTACTGTATGACTAATCTACAGTGGTTTTACCGATTTAGTTTTGCACAACGTATTTGTTTAGTCGCCACACGTTTTTATCTATGAGCGTACGATTTTTTCGTTGCTCTAGAATTGTTTCAACGCTTTTCCCTGGTCAAGGCCCAGGTTTTGACAGGATGAAGAGCCTATCCGAAAAAAAGGGAGAATTCCAAGCTCAACCCTTGCTCGTGAGGGCTCAAAGGAAGGGCACGCACATGCGTGGAATAAAGCGGTCCCCATTGTCGGAGGAAATTGCCTTTGCAATGTTCAGGAGGCTGTTTCCATTCGGTCGCCTCCTACGACAACCTGTATTTTGTCTGAGCAGGGACTGTACGTGGAAAGAAAGAAGATAGGAACTCGGTTGGCTACTGTTAACGTATGATGATACCCTTTGAGGACTGAACGTTATCTGGGCGGTCTATTGTTCGGGGTGGATCTGAAACTTTAGAATGGGAGAGACACAATAGTAATAAAACTAACCTGAGCAATGCCGGAGAATAGGAGTAGTTGCACTTTGCTCGACAGTTTTCTGATTAATGCGACAGGAATTTTTATTAGGAAAAAGTTCAACGTGTGGTGGTCACCCGAATCGTACCCTCGTGGATGAATTCGCTATTATTTATTGAACTACGAATTTTTATGCGGAAAAAAAGCGAAAGTTGCTCAAGACAATTGCAAAAACGGGAGTTGAATCGATAATTTTGATAAATTGCAAAGTGCAATGGTATTTTCAATTTCATTTAATGTTTATAAAAAAGTATATTTGAACAGAGTTCCCATTCTCGAGAGATTGTCAACGTTTGAACTATAATTTCGTTAAAAAAGGGGTGCAATAATAAATAGACAGCGGATCTTTGTGCAAAATAAAAATTTTCTGCCTAAATTGCAACAAACTGGAGTGAGATAGAAAATTTTCTTTCTTAATATGTTTAATAGGTTGAAAATGATATAATAGTCTTTTTAAATTCTTCTAATATATTTTTACTAAATTTAAATTTATTATTTTTCTAATGAATTTGGACCCATTTCAAAGCACAAACTTTTCTAGAATATTTATGCCCGATATAGCAGGTGAGATTTCAGAAATTACTGTTTTGGGCGAAATTATCACAGTTTACACATCGACAATTTTTCAAGAATCAGAAATTTAGTATTCAAATAATTTTTGGATATATTGTACGTCCTGTTCTGATGGAACGGTAGAAGAAATTGCAATTTTAATGCCATAGTTGGGTGCAGATAAAAATGAAAAGATAGGACAGAAATTAAAGTAATACAGGTGTGCTCGGAGCGAAATCCTTGTCAAGAGAAAGAACGGCAATGGAAGATCACCTACACAGTTGCAGGGAACACACCTGTGCAATTGTAGCCCGTTAAGAGGATTCAGTTTGACGATCCCTTTTTGCCCCTCCTTTACTTTATTCCTAGAATATTGTCTGAAATTAACGCGATTACGTTTACTTATGGTTTCCGTGGAGGCGAGACAAGCGTCTTTCTCGATTACTGTACGTCCGATATTCGACGAATTGTTTCAGTAGTTGTACACTCATCAACAATAAGATGGTTATGGAAGATTGTGAAACTTCTCTTCATGGTTCGGAAGAGTAACAGTAAAGATGCAAGCAGTACAATTCATAGCAGTTGCAGCAATTGAAATTCACCATGCATCCAGTTTTTAGTAACTATAATACACTGCAGATCTTTTTAAAGAGTTCTAACATAAATTCGCTCGACAGTAAATATAAATACAGTGGATCCAAATATTTGAACTGTGATAATACCGTAAAAAAAATTATTTGCATTAACAAATAATAAATCAAATTGTATTTTTATTCGTTAATAATAGATCATTTTTGGAATTATTTAAATAACTTTCATTTAAATAAAAAGTTTAGTTATTATTTGCAATTAAAAGCTCACGTTTATTTATTATTTAATTATTTATTATTTGAAATGAAATTTGCCCAACACTGATTGTAGTGTCCCAATAATTTTAACGATTTAGAATTATACAAATGACAGAATATAATTTTGTACTTTATTGGTAAATAAAAATAGTCACCGAACAGGACCACACGTATTTATGTTACAACTCGAGACAAAATATAAATGTTCTACATTTCAAGATGAGCAGAATAGAAATTTATTTAATTCACTAATAATTTTAATCGAGAATCATACATCGGTGTCAATAAATTCTATTGTCTCAAATTGCACCTGCTCAACTTTCCCATTAAGGCATGAAATCCGCAGTCTAGCGGCCAATAAAAATACGAATTTGAATAGCAGTTGATTATTCGTGATCGAAAACTGAAAGTTTAACTAGCAAACAGGGCCGACAAAGCTCCTCAAAGGGGAGACGAGAGAAAAGGAGGATTCTTCGTCAATCGTACTCCAAGACACGTTAGAAAGGACTCTTAGCATTCATAGAAAGAATGATCGCTGGAAGTAGAAAGTTCTTCACTCGCACGCTTCATTGTAATCTGAAACCGTGGAAATGAAAGCATTCTGCGCGATGCCTTTATGACACACAGCGGAGGAGTTTCTATAATCATCAAGTATGGTCGTCGGTTGTCATTCACGTGAGAAACTGTACGCACGAACACGCCGTACACGAGAGAATCCATTTCCTCCGTTTCTGCAAGCGAGTTCAAATCGGTGTGGAATTTCGATTTTTAATCGTTGGAAAATATAAGATGTTTCAGTGATTCCAATCGCGCTTCCAATATCAATCTTTCCGCGTAACCAACTGTTTTTTAATGCTCTCCGCGGTATATAGATCCTTCGTTCTTCGGAGATTAATCGTTGATGAAGAGTTTATACATCAAGCGAAACGATTCATCATGCCATTAAATCAGAATACACCGTGGAACCCGGGCTTTTAAAATATTGAGAAATAAATATTATTTTACAATTTAACTCTGTGTTATACCTCTGAATCCATATAAACTCGTATGGAATTTCAGTTTTGATACGCAATTTTGAATATAACAAATAAATGCCTTGCACATTCCCAATATTTCATAAACTATATTAACTGTATACGTTTTATTACATTTCTAACGTTTCGCGTTTTAACAAGTCGGATTGTTGTAATTCGATTGTTATACTATTATAGCACGTTGACGTATGGTACTTCCATTTTTATAATGTATACAAAATCGTATGATATAATCAAAAATACACAGAAATATTAATAACCAAGATTCCATTAATCTGCGATAGCGATAACATTTAAGATAATTTTCTTTTTAATATTTAATCCGTTCACTACTTCTTTTTAATTGCGTTGCCGACTAATTTATTTTTCGATCGAACAGTTCGTTGATGCAATGGTAAATTGTGATGAACCAATTTTATACTTGTTTGTTTACATTTTAATTATCGGTTTTTTGACAGATTGAAAATTTATAAAAAAAACTTCGCTTCCGTGATTATAATTATCGTAGACCCAATAATAACGTGTTATGCACTGCAGGCAGACAGGTCTTCTGCACGTTTTGTGTTCAAGAAACATATTTTGCGGACATCAGTATGTAATTTGCTGTCTCTGTAATTATAAAAAACCGAACGTATTCATGCTTACCGCTGATGGAACGATTTTCACGTTGAAAACATGAATAACGACAGTGATAGACACTCGATTTGTTTGATCGAACAATTTCTGCCAGTATAGTATTGCTGTTAATGAATTCATTAAAAAGTTCTAACGTAATTGTCAATAAAAATCAAATTAACAAGAAAACCGTGAGATTATTACATTTTTCTGTAGGTTTATGTTACCTCTTTGCACTTGGAGCTATTTTAACTCGAAAATTAAAGATTTCTTCCAACCAAGAATAAATTCCATTTTATATATATTTTTTTATGAATATGAAATTGATATAATACCTCATGCAATACTTAAATGTTTAGTAATTGATCAGTAGACTGCGGATCTTTATGCAAAATAAAAATATTCTGCGTCGATTGTAGGAAGCAGTAGTTAAATAAAAATTCATTTTATCCCTTAATAGTCTCTTTTCACGTTGAAAACAGCATAACAATATTCTTAGACTTTTTTATATCCTTCACTGTTTTATATTTCAACCAGTTCATTTCTTCATAAATGCATAAAGATCCGCAGTCTATTGATTGTCTAATGACACCAACATATTTAATAATGTAAACAATATTTCGAATAATGATACAGCAAGTTTTGGTGGTAACTGGTAACTTTGAGTAACCATTCGGGTGCTGAGGGTTGATATTTTAAACGTATAATATGTACAAATATTGAAGCTAGGAAATTATGACAAGTTAACACTCGCAAGGTAAGGTCTAATAACACATAAATAGTAAAGTGGGGTCTCTTAGACCCTGACAAATGAATTTCATAAATAGCCTCGTTCTTAATAAATCTAGAATAACACAGGATAAATAGTAAACGAACAGATTTAATTTTATTCATATAAAAATTCTTTTCGAAAATCTGAAGCTGGGTTCTCCGAGACCCCATATTACCTTGAGAAGGTTAATAATGTAATTTATAGTCTCCCGCTACCAATACCGATTCCCCACTATCAAACTCCCCAACCCCCTCCTACACTCCACAGAAGTTTGATGGGGAGGACCCAAGAGTGTGGGAAGGGGTCGTCCGCGATTATACAATTAACAAGATCGAGTTTACCTAGACATTTTGCTATTTTTATCCTAGTATATGTTTGACCCAACACATTTATTAAACCATTTCCTACTAGACAGAGCCTTCCAATTACAACAATTCTAAAATAAATAACCTGGGACGATACTTCTGTGATTGTCAGGAAGAACGCCGCATGTATCACATATTTTCACTTTCGATATATTGCCGTATAAAGTTTTGATCACGAAAGCTTTGACATAGGACGTCGGTTAAATTGCATTATTTTTTTGAGCCTTCGTATTTGTTTTCACGACTTTTTTTCTGGTAAATACATAAAAATCCTACAGTGTAAATTAATAAGTAAATATAGTCTCAATTAATGCATAAACTGAAATTTTTTGAAATTGTGACATGCGGCATTTTTCCTTGCAGCCACAAACTTAACTGATTGGAAGAACCGACAGGAGAGGATCGAGCGTTGAAAACGCGTACAAGAGCCGGGGAAATTTTCTAAATAATATAGAATTTCTTCAGGAGCTGTGTAAATAAAAAAAAGTAGCTCCTTGACGACGAACAGTGACCGAAGTTACTGAGAAAGCGAAAATAGACTTGGGGGACAGTTTAACGACAACTCTCGGACGGAAAACTAGAACGCTCCTCGAAAGATCTAACACGGGTAAGCGAGCTAACGTTCCAGAAACTCGATCAAGCTTTAAGAACCTTATTCGAAATTGATGCGCGCGGTTGCAGCCGACCGTGCGATCCATTTGCCATCTGGCCGCAAAATCTTCTGTCGGTTTCCTTAGTCAGACTGCTATTTTGTCAGGCGACGGGCTCGAAATAGATACTTGACCCCGTTCGCACGGGACATCATGTTGAGAAAATACAGATATCTTACTTAGAATTGCGCTCGCAACAGACATATTAGAATATACATAGGAAGCACTAGACAGACAGGAACTCCTTGAAAGACAGTACCTTATACGGCTTGGAACAGGGACGGAAACTACTGTGTCGACCCACCTCTCTTCGACGTCGCGACAATCTAATGGTTGAAATGAAAACGCGCGTGTCACGCCGCTTGCTATGATGAAAATGAGAAACGTTGAACGCTCATAAATACTAGCTCCGATCCGGAATCGGACGAAACTAGGCTCGATATCGCACTATGAGCCAAGAACAGGAGTGGGTAGTACTCGAATCACAAGACAGTAGGGAGAAATACGAAAAGTGAAGAACTCCTTTTTCCAGCATTGCAAGAGTACGAGATTCGCGTTCTCATTTCTCGATAATACAAAAATGGGGTTTATCAGTAGTCAAAAACGCTAGATAAAAGATCGATCTAGAGCGCTATCTCCCTCAAAAGTTCTATTTTTTCGTTTACGAGGTGTAATTTTCATTATTCGAAAGCATACAACTGCGTATGTAGCTATTTTCATAGTTGCCAAATGATGCGAATTACACCTCGTAAACGAAAAAATAGAACTTATAAGTGAGATAGCGCCCCAGATCGATCTTTTATCTAGCGTTTTTGACTACTGCAAAACCCCCATTTTTGTAAATATTATCGACGAATGAGAAGGCGAATCTCACCCCCTTGCAATCCTGGGAAGAGTCTACCGCCATAAGAAGGAGAGAAAAAGGCTTGAAAAGTCCCAGACGTGCGGTTTTTTTAGTGGGAATTGGGGGGACACCGACCACCTGTGTCCCCCGAGTCCCACATAACCCCTTCCGGGGTATACGTAAAAGTATTTTTCCCCACGTCTTTAAGAAACAAAAAGAAGGCTCGACATCGTACCGTAAATTAATAAATACAAATAACAAATTCGTTTCAATTCGATCGATCGTCGTGACACAAGAGGAAATCACCGCAAGAAGGCGACGACACGATACAAGAAAAAATTTTAATCGCTGGATGAAACAAGAAAATAGTACTCACCACATAACGGTCACCGTATTGCGTTGTACACTTGCAAACTTTCTGCGTCTTGATAACAAATGACGCGGTTGACATGGCCACATCATCACAAAAACTTGGAAATAATGAAACTCCCGTGTATTCACTTTGACTGTCATTGTACTGATGATCGGCGTTTGGCCCCGAACTGGGGCTGACGCGCAGCACGGCGCGAAGGGGAGGCAATACAAAACAATTCGATACAATACAATACATGTAACAGTCACCGTATCGCGCCGTACACTTATACAACAAATCACGCGTTTGACACACTCGCGGACTTTGAATATACTACTGACACCGCGGCCGAAATCTTGGGCCCGCGAGGGTCGCCGGTACGGCGCTGTGGTGGGGAGGCTACCCTCGCGAATTTTTCATTGGTGGAGAGGGGCGAGAGACCCGAACAGAGTCCCCGACGATCGGCGATTGCCCCCGAATTGCGACCGGAGCGGTGGGGATTGGCCCAGCGCTCCGTCGATTAAATATGGCGGGAGCCTTGCATACGATCGAGATAATAATAAATTCCCTTCAAGACAACACATGACGTCACGTTCCGAGAATTGCCCCACCAGCGTAGTACATACCATTATTCAAAATATTGTTTACATTATTAAATACAGAGTGTGGCCGGACGGGTGGTACAACCGAGCAGGGGGTGATACTACATGTAAAAATAAGTCGAAAAAAAGGAATAACAGTTTTTTGTTTGACGCTTCGTTTTCGAGAAAATCGAGTTTGAAAATGCAGTTAATACACGTGCTATAGAATAGGAATCGTCTGACGCGTCTGACCATGATCAACCAATTCTCCTTTGTGCATATACTAAAGCAGGCCGGGCGACGCTGGCTCAAAAAGCACATGTTGGTGATACTCCTCTGTCATAGTGGACGTGGTGGGGACTGTCTTACCGAGCAAGAGAAGGAGAGAAACAGCAACATGTGTTTTTCGAACCAGCATCGCCCAGGCCTGTATATAAATAATTAAATAATAAACAAACGTGTGATTTTAACTGCAAATAATAACTAAACTCTTTTTATTTAAATAAATTATTATTTCTTACTTGCACATAAAAGATTATTTGTTATTTAGATTGAAGTGGAAATCAAACGAATAGTTTTTGGTCTCTTATTTCTTGTATTTTGTGTATAAAATGAACACGTAAATTTTGTGTATAAAATGAACAGCCCAGTAAAATTTATCATATATGAAAAAGTTCACGCTTGACAGTAGATCTACGATACACTAAAAATTCTATAATGTTACACTACTTTATCATAATTGTGAGAATGTATTTATTCAATTTTTTTCTTTTTCTGGAGTATTTATCAGAGATTATTGTATTTGTCCAAAGCAATAATCTGATTGAATAACTGCCCACGAAGACATCTTTACAATCTCCATAATGGTAAATGAAAAGTTTAGACCCTGCACTTTCCGTCACTGCTAAAATAATCTATTTTTCCACTCCACTTCATTTTCTGAAATTCTCAATTCATCCTACAAATTCTTCCCACGGCTCGTTAATCGAGCAGATTAGCTTTAATCCTGTGACGAATGACCAGCTCATCAGTCACCTGTTAACACGTGGAACGCCGCGGTAGTCATCGTTAACAGACGCTACCAAATTGTTTAGAAACGATTACGGTGAAACGGATATCATCGAACACCCATTCTTCAGAAATGTAAACAACTGTTAGTTGCACAAATTAATTCGTTGCTTTTCCTTCATCAAATTCTTGTTTACAATTTAGAATTTGTTGTGTAACGGTATATAAAAAGAATTTCAGTTCTTAATTGAAATACGTTAATGACGAATCGATAAATACACGCAACAACAGCATCCAGACACATAGAGACTATTATTTAAAGAAAAAAAATTAATTGATTGTGACTGCTACGAATTACTTTGTACACTTAATAGATAATAATATGAAATGGAAACTGCGTTCACTAATTAATAATTGTTATAACCAAACTGTTCGTGCATTCGTTTTAATTATACCGGTGAAAAGAACGTAATAAAATATCAATATCGATCTTCGATATGAATGTATCGAAACTATTAACAGAAGAAGCACACTAGTTTCAGCTTTATACCATTTGTATATTCTCAGTATGTATAAATATATTTTATACATATTAGTATAATATATTTATATCAAAGTATACATGGCTATGAACATACATACATATGTATTAGCGTCCCGTATTGTACATGAGTTTCCCGTTTCGTTGCCTGAAGCAGAATCCCAATTCTGTAGCATCCGAGTCTGTCAATTCACCCTTACCCTCATCCTAATTAGTAAACTATCCTTCACTTAAAATATTTGTTTAGTGATGAGCCCAGAAATTCGGCCATGTTGCTACAATGTATTGTACATAACAGGACGGACGTAATCCTCCTCTTTATAAAAAGGAAATAAAAAGCGATTTTTAGGAAAAGTAGACTCAAGCGGGTCCTCGAAAGAAATGAGCTAGAAGAAAATATTGGGGTTGCACTGTATCTTAACCCTGAAGTGAACCATCAAATTGTACTTTTTATATTTAATATTCATCTCTATTGAAATAGTAAATAGAACCGTAGAGAGACAGTAAAATTTCATATAAATCTGTAAATAGCAATATTATTAATAGTTGTGCATTAAATAATTATCAGTAGAATTTTGAGTGGGGGCACATCGTTAATAATGGTAAGAATTAACTTAAGAATAATTTTAACTAACAAGCAATTTAAAAAATTTTTAAATCATTCTCAACGTTTCGATCCGGATATGGATCCTTTTCAAGAGAACTTGCGTCTGTGAAAAACCGTATATTATAATGTATGTTTAACTGAATAGGTTAATAGCTATTACCCTACATTATAATATACGGTTTTTTTACACACGTAAGTTCTCTTGAAAAGGATCCATATCCGGATCGAAAGGTTGAGAATGATATAAAATTTGCAAAATTGCTTGTTGGTTAAAATTTGATCGGATCCATGCGCCGAAAACATTAATGAAAAGTTTATTCAGTAAGCTACGATCGACAAAAAGGTTAAGTTAAGGATTAAATTGATAAAACATAGTTGTGTGTGTACGACTTTTTCACTTCTGTCGAAACGCGATTATTTTTATAAACTCCATCTTTTAAATAAAACATAGTGCTAAAGCTATCTAGGAACCCATCGCACGATGTCCCTTTTAGCCGTATAATAATAACTTCCAACCCATAAATTATGAAGTATGACTGTGGCGCGAAATTTTGCAGAACACAGCTCGTCGTCGACCAATTTAGTCGTGCTTGAATTAGGCTTGTTACAGGAAGGCATAATGTAGCAAATGAAATTATACATGAAGCCTAGAATAGGGCGGAGAAACATATGATTATTTATATACTTTTCATTAAGGAATTTGTCGACAGAATATGTTGATTACGATAGCGCTTACTTTGATCGAGAAATTCCATTTGGAGGAACGTTATGTTTGTTTAACATAACTCGGACATTTCATATGCAACAATCTAGATTATAAATCGAATAAAAACAATCAGTTTTACATTTAGACACTGGCGACTTCTATTAGGTGCAATCGGATACTTCATGTGAATCAACGAATCAATCAATAGCAACCAGGTTGTATCAACAGTAGGTATTCGCGAAAAAGCCAACCCATTTGGTATAAGATATACAAAATACTACTCATATTTATGATAACAATATGAGTAGATGTAATTTAAAACAGTAAACACACTAGAGGAAAATTTAAAAATACTGTTATATTATTTTGAATTTACTAAATATATTGACAAAACGAAAATATTTTTTTATTTCATTTCAGCTTGTTGCAATTCAGGTGGAAAATTTTTATTTTGCATAAAGATCCGCTGTCTAATAATCGCAGACAAGGTATATAGAACGCAGGCATATTAAGACAAAATTTTCAATTTAAATTTGTTCAATTCAAGAAGAAGAAGCGTAAATTTGATTAAGGACCAGTAAGAACTAACAACGCGAGAGTAAAAACAAAATTTATATCTTTTCAGATAAATATATTATTTCTCTGCATATTTTGCATGTGTAATGAAACAATGTTTCCTTGGACGAACTATTATAGAATTGCACTAATAAAGTAGAATATAAGTAGATTAAGAATATTTTATAACAAAAATTAACACAACTAAATCTGCGCGCCAGACGATGGCTGGTAAAGTGTATTCGTACTAACTCTAAGACGATTCTTCGACCAATAGTGATCCTCTACAATCGCACGCATGAAGCATAGCATGCTCATCTGTAGTTTGTCTATTTCATGATCTTGCGCGATCGCGATCACGTTACTTAACCTCGAATCAAAGAGCATAAGACGTGTGCAATTTGCGTGCCTCCAAGTGTAAGTTACGTTAAAAAATTGGAAAACGCAAATAGTATTCTACAAAGCTAACCAACAAATTACAAAACAGGTGCTGACAGATTGGATAACGAAAAAGTTTATGTAATCAGTGGACGACGTCTGTGTATTTCCGTTGACCTGCACTTTGATTGAATAAAAGTTGTTCAATATGGGTATTATCACCAAGCTTTATCAGGGCACTGTCACTCTCCAGGTTATAACAATATTTTACATGCGTAAGTAATTATTGAACTATTATTTGAGTTAGTGGAAAATTTATGATATTTTTGGATTCGTTCGCTATATTAATCATCATTGTTTTTCAGTTGTGTCAGGGGATTCAGATATCACAAAAGAACCATTCGAAAAACTAGGAAAATTCAGAGATCGGGCATTCGGCGTAAAACCGATTGAGGCACCAGTACAGTCACATGGCCATCATTAATAGTGTAACACTATGTAAACCCTTTTAGTGTCAATCGAAATGTATATGTTTGCTTGGCACGAAAAGTGTTGAGCTCATGTTGGGCTGCATCTTATAGTTGATAATATATAATTTATGTATATAAATCATTATGAATATTTCAAATTCTTTGTTCCTGTGAAACTTAAATAACGAAATGCACTCAAAAAGGTAAAGCATTTTAGTTGCAAAATGGGAAAGAAAACCGGTAGCAATTAGATCTCAAAATTTTAATGAAAAATAAACATGCAAAGTAATATGCCCAAGTCCTTTTTTCAACATTTCCGTTCCAATGAAAACAATCATCTTGGTCATCTACAAATAACTACAACTAAAGATAGTAACTAACATATTAACAACGCAAATATATTTTTATTTCATTTCAGCTTGTTGCAATTCATGTGGAAAATTTTTTTTTTGCATAAAGATTCGCAGACGAGGTATATAGAACGCAGGCTTATGAAGCAAAAATTTTCAATTCACATTTGTTCAATTCAAGAAGAAGAAGCGTAAATTTTAATAAGAATTAACAACGCGTGAGTAAAAACAAAATTTATATCTTTTAATATGATATAATATATATCAAGATATTTATTAAATCATTTCTTATGATGACATCTTTACAATTTCATAATAAACTTATAGACTGTAATAGCATTTCGTGATCGAAACGTTTTATAAGAGTTGCATTCTAAAATCGGACATTTCATATGCAACAACATAATAGAATTGCACTAATAAAGTAGAAAAATTAACACAATTAAATCTGCGCGCCAGACGATAGCTGGTAAAGTGTATTCGTACTAACTCTAAGACGATTCTTCAGCCAATAGCGATCCTCTACCATCGCACGCATGAAGCATGCTCATCTGTAGTTTGCCTATTTCATGATCTTGCGCGATCGCAATCACGTTACTTAACCTCGGATCAAAGAGCATAATACGTATGCAATTTACGTGCCGCCAAGTGTAAGTTACGTTAAAAAATTGGAAAATGTAATTAATATTCTACAAAACTAACCAAAAAATTACAGAACAGGTGCTGGCAAATTGGATGACGAGAAAGGTTATGTAAACAGTGGACGACGTCTGTGTACTTCTGTTGACCTGCAATTTGATTGAACAAAAGTTGTTCAATATGGCTAGTTTATGCAACCACATCTATCGGACCTTTCTCAGTGCTAGTGCTGTATCGCTATTTTACATATGTAAGTAATTATTGAATTATTATTTGAGTTAGTATAAAATTTCTGATATTTTTAAGTTCGTTTGCTATATTAATTATCATTGTTTTTCAGTTTCGTCAGTGGACCATGATATCACAAAAGATCCATTCGAAAAACTAGCACAACTCAGAGATTGGGCATTAGATAGAAAACCAAATTAATAGTATAACACTATGTAAACCCTTTTAGTGCCAATCGATATGTATATGTTTGTTTGGCACGAAAAGTATTGAGCTCATGCTGGGCTACATCTTATAGTTGATAATATATAATTTATATACATAAATCATTATCAATGTCTCAAATTCTTTGTTCCTGTGAAACTTAAATAGCGAAATGCACCCGAAGAGGCAAAGAATTTTAGTTGCAAGATGGAAAAGAAAACCAGTAGCAATTCGATCCCAAATTTTTATTGAAAAATAAACTTGCAAAGTAATATGCCCAAATCCTTTTTAAACGTCTCTTTTCCAATGAAAAAAAATCATCTTGATCATCTACAAATAGCTACATTAGCGTAGCATATCATTGTTAATTCAAATCTGTTTGATAGATCTTACTCATAGTATAGTAAAATGCATAATACATTTTTTATTGTAGCTACTACTTCATCTCTTAATGTTCATGGTTTTTTTACATTTGTAGGAAATCATTGAAACAATTCTGGTATTGTTGGTAGTTCGTTTCTTAATTAATAATTTGTTAGCTCCCTTCTTCGTACATCAAACGTTAGTTCATGATATGTTCAGTGAATATATATACAATAGATTTTAAACTCATTTCCAACATACACGTTATCTGACATGAAAATTACTGAGTATGAAGAGAAACAGTATAGTTAAAATTTATTTTGGGGGGTTGACAACAATTATATTTTATTCGCCTCGTTCTCGAGATTATGGATGTACACAGTCGCCCTTTCACATGTACAGGTAAGTTCGTTTGATCGTTTAATAAATTGCCATTAAAAAGGTATGGTATAATAAGCTCAAAAGTACTCAAAAATTAAATTCATGTTTGTTTACACCATTTGATTATTAAGGGGTTTCTTCGAAGCGGTTTTATAATGTATTCCTGTAGGAATAATGTGACGCTTGAGGATTTAAATTATAGTTTGAATATTGGACTTTACAATGTTCGCATTTAGATTAACAAAAAATGCGAAAACATATGGTTAAGTTGATAGAATCCACCTGTCTGCTGATCGGGACAACTTTAGAATATATTTCCGTAGAAACCTACGACCAGTAGGCGCTTCGGGTACCTCGGGTACGCGACACCCGTACTCACTCACGTTCCTTATCCGTGAGTGAGCCCCTGAGGGACTCCGATCGGAGGAGTAACAATTTTAAACCTGAAATATAAATTTTCAGAGGAGAAATCAGGAATGAACAGGTCTTCCGAGACAGAAACTGTATGTTTAGACTAGATTAATAATTGAAAGGGTGAATGCTGAAGGTGGGCCAAGGCTAAACAAAGAAAGCATTGTAGAATTCTTGGCCCAACCCGTGTTATAAGGCGGATTATCCTCACAAAAAAAAAGGTCAACCTTGAGCTTGTAGGTAGACCAATATGAGAGGACCCCTGATCAACCTCTAGATGACCCCTGGTCATCCCCAGGGTGGCCCATGATCCTCCTGACCTTGGACTACGTCCGCTCCTGCCATCGGCAAGCTGCCGCAGTCCCCGGTGGTCCCCGGCTCGACTGACCGACTGAGCGCGCTCGCCGAGCTCAAATGCGCACGTGCGCAGCGATGCGCAACTCTCCCCACCCCAACTAATTTCGCTACATCTCGATCGCTGACATAATTAATTATGTATTGATAAATTTATCATTTCTAACTATTTAATGATTATAACAATTTCATTTGCCAACGGTGTCCACAAGCACTCCCGCTTGGCTATCTTCCCATCTAATCTTTTAGTAAAAACAGCTAATAGAACTCGAGATGCAATGCAACTTTTAACAATGTAATTGATTAATTTTAATTAATTATTTCTGCTTGTTTAATGATTAGAACAATTCCTTTCGCCAACGCTGTTGTCGAGTACCTGGCTATTTTGCCATCTATTTTTATGGTAAAAATGAGTAATGATACCCGAGATACAAAAGAGCATAGTCATTTCACAGAGATTTCTGTAAAACTAGCATACATCTTTCGTTAGTATTTGTCCAATTAAAATAAATATAAAATCACATGCTTCTTTTAAGATTTTTCGGACTCTGTCTTAATAACTACACGAATTTTTCGGAGTTTCCATTGGTTCATTTGTGGTCTTCACCGCAGCTACACTGTAATCATCATTATCAACCCTAATTTGTCCAAAACCTCTCGATAAAGCAGTTCATAGACGACCTCCAGGAACAAGGAGCATGCGCATCTCAAGCTTTCACCCCCCGCGAGGGACCCTGCCCAGTCACCCCCAACATCGAACTCCAAAACGCATCCGAGCCACGGATTTCAAAGTGCAATCTACTCGACCAATTGCGGCGAGTGCTATTCGAAAAAATCGACAGGGGAAAATAGACAACAGAAGAAGAAATTGGTGTGTGTGTGCGTGGGGGTGATGTTCGGAAAAAGTTGCTAATTTATTTCGCGAGAATGGGGCAGGGTGTGTGCCGGCAGATCGGATGGCAAGAAAGGAAATGCACTTATTGGCCAGCGTCTGCGTACTCATATTGATCCACGGCGGTAGCCGTGGAGTAAGGGTGTCTGCGGGTGGGACACCTAAAACCTGCCCAAAATGCATTTTTGTTTGCGGCTCGCGCGTCTTCTCCTGATATCCGCGGCTTTTTGCGTCGGTAAGCGATCGCCAAACCATTATCGCAATCGGTGGAACGTTTCTGGCATTGTTCGCGGTTTGTTTCATCTATTAATCGTCATCGTTTCTCAGGTATGTGCTCCGAAGATGAGGAGAGGTTGGTCCGAGATCTGTTCAGAGGATACAACAAACTCATCAGACCAGTTCAGAATATGACGGAGAAGGTGCACGTGAACTTCGGCCTGGCTTTCGTACAGCTGATCAACGTGGTGAGATCTCATTATGATTATTTGCCTCCACCCTCCAAATATTTTCCCACCGAAAATATTTCTATTTCTCGAGCGTTCTGTTTGATTCAGTACTATTTCGTATTGCCTCTCGTCGAATGAAATTAGTGAACTCTTCCGAATTCTTTCGATTATTCGTTACCGTTGTCTTACCTCTCCCAAGGTGTGCATGGGCGAGTCAGTTCGCTCATGCATATTCGCAATAATAACACATACGAAGATTGTTGTGTTTTCTGCTGAATTTCGTCTGCTCCATTTCTGTGTCACAGTACTCTGTCGCGAATTTTGCATAATGGCCATTTATAAATATTTATTATATATGTATATGAACGTTTTCGTATGTAAATAGGAAGGCATTTATGAGTAGTTGTAGTAGAACTGTAGATAAGCTATATTTTCTAATATATTATTATTATTCAAAATTGTTTAGAAAAAAAGTTAGTCTATTTTACAAGAAAATTTTACCGGAAAAATACAATATATTAAAAATCAACACTTTCTTATTTTGTGATTTTCTTATTGTACGAGTTAAAAAATATTTCAACTTATTATTTATATAAGTTCCACAAAAATCCCTTGCGCTTTTATGTCGAATTTTTGTTATTATCGTTGTATACTGAACTGTAGCATACATAGCAACCTTAATTAATTTCTAGAATGAGAAAAATCAAATTATGAAGTCAAACGTGTGGCTGAGATTCATTTGGACGGATTATCAATTGCAATGGGACGAGGCTGACTATGGCGGTATTGGAGTACTCAGGTTGCCGCCCGACAAAGTATGGAAACCCGATATTGTGTTATTTAACAAGTACGTACTACAAAGTTTCCCAATTAACGATTACTGGAATTATTTATAAAGATGTACGCTCGATAATCTTCCACGATGAAGTCAATGTTGAGTAAAGAAAACTAGACTCCGGTTTTTATGCATTCACAACAAAAATGAACAAGTTTAATTTAAAACAGTGCAAATATTAAAAGATTTTGAGAGTATTAATGTATTATTTTCATCACATTGAAATTGTTAATGAAGAATATAAATCTATATTTATTTCCTGCATCTTGTAATTGATGCACAAATTTTTTATTTTGTATAAACATCCGGAGTCTAGTATTTACAAATATTACAACGAGAAATATTCTACATTTCTACTATAAATACATTTTTTAAGCTAATACTGTCACGACTTTTTCAATTCAAATGGTTTCTACCATATGTATTTTCTATCTTGGAAAATAGAATTTTCATTTCCTTCACACATTCTCAACATATACATGTAAAAAAACATTAATTATAACTAGACTATGGATTTGATGCACTTACGACAAAAATTAAATTAAATGCAAAACAATGAAATGCAACTCGCTTAAATTATTCGCAAATGATACGAACGTCCGCGTAGCTTCTGTATCCTGCAACCAACGCAGTCCAATCATTACATTTCCCACGTAAAATCGCATCAATTGCATTCGTCAACAGACTACAACTGCGCGTGAACACACCTCTTTCTGTCCAACATGGAACGTAAAGGTCACATGTAAATTTTATTGACTCGCTCCGTAAAACTTTGAACCGAAAGCCTCGCTCAAATAATTGAATGCATCGACCTATTTCCAGCGCGGACGGCAACTACGAAGTGCGCTACAAAAGCAACGTTCTAATTTATCCGAATGGCGACGTCCTCTGGGTGCCTCCAGCGATTTACCAGAGTTCGTGCACTATCGACGTCACGTATTTCCCGTTCGATCAGCAGACCTGCATCATGAAATTCGGATCTTGGACTTTCAACGGTGACCAAGTCTCATTGGCCCTCTACAACAACAAGGACTTCGTGGACCTGTCTGATTACTGGAAAAGTGGCACTTGGGACATCATTAGCGTGCCAGCGTACTTGAACACCTACCAGGGCGAATTTCCAACAGAGACGGACATCACCTTCTACATTATTATCAGACGCAAGACTTTATTCTACACGGTGAACTTGATCCTTCCGACAGTTCTGATCTCTTTCCTCTGCGTGCTGGTCTTTTATCTTCCCGCGGAAGCTGGCGAGAAAGTGACGCTGGGAATCAGTATTCTACTATCGTTGGTCGTGTTTTTGTTGCTGGTCAGCAAAATCCTGCCACCGACGTCGCTCGTGCTACCGTTGATCGCCAAGTACCTCCTATTCACCTTCATCATGAACACCGTCAGTATTCTGGTGACCGTTATCATCATCAACTGGAACTTCCGTGGACCCCGGACACACAGGATGCCGCAGTTGATCAGAAAGATCTTCCTCAAGTATCTGCCGACCATATTGCTGATGAGAAGACCGAAGAAGACCAGGCTCAGGTGGATGATGGAGATACCGAACGTGACATTGCCCACTTCTACTTACTCAGGAAGCCCGACAGAGTTACCGAAACACCTGCCAGGCTCGTTGGCCAAGTCGAAGATGGAAGTCATGGAGCTGTCCAATCTTCATCATCCGAACTGTAAGATCAACAGAAAGGTTCCTCATACCACCAGCGGTTCGAGCGCTGCTGGAGGAGAGGGTTTGGCCGATAGAAGGGGATCCGAGAGCTCGGATTCGGTGCTACTCAGCCCGGAAGCTAGCAAGGCTACCGAGGCTGTCGAATTTATTGCTGAACACTTGAGAAACGAGGATTTGTACATACAGGTAAGGCGTAGTTTGTGAGCGCGAGAGGGATGATCAGGGAGCATTTAATTTTGTGAACTAGGTGTGGTTAATCGAATCGACCGAAATCAGAAGACAGTACTCAGCTATAATTTGCTTACTGTTTGCAGACAAGGGAAGATTGGAAGTACGTAGCAATGGTAATTGACCGACTACAGTTGTACATCTTCTTCATCGTAACAACCGCGGGTACCATCGGGATCCTGATGGACGCGCCACATATATTCGAGTACGTGGACCAGGATCATATTATAGAGATCTATCGTGGAAAATAATTTCCATGGAACTTAGCAAATTTCAAATTGCGTGCCACCCTCGCAATAATTTTTCTGAGACATCATTACGATCTGAATAGGATCGTATTTTTTTCTTTCAGTTGTACACAAACTGATTTACGATTCAGTCGATATTGAACTGCCTGATGAAATATCGCAGATATTCTTTCACATTTTTTCTTCCAAATGATTGCGAAGTTTACGAAGCCATTTAAGGAACTGCGAAACGCGGCTTCGATCAATTGTCGATTTTACTTCGTTCCTTGCGATTACGATTATACCGTCTTCTTCTTCCGTCTAACACACGCATAAAACTTCGTTCGTGAATCGATAACGTCATGAAAGTTGTCAAACAAAACGCTCAGCATTCCACCGTCGATCATTTGCAAAACAACTGATCGTTTCTTCGTTTTATACTCGTGAACGACTATCAACGTTAAAGGATCGCAACTTATGAATTCGTCAAGAAAACAAAGCTCAATGGCACTCGTTGCATAATAACGTACCACGTAAATTAAATTAAACTAAGCGTTAGAGTACTGCTAATAATATCGAATCCATTTGAATTCCGTTTCGTTGCGTGACGATCCAAGTTTTCCAAAATTCCGGGTTTCCAACCGCGAACGATTTTCGTGATCCATTCAGTTTCTTTAAAAGGTTAACAAACACGTTTTACTTGACCGTCGATCGTCAAAGTAGTATGATAGGCTTTGGCCGACGATGTCTTATATTGTTAGAATTAATCATGGCTGCCTCCACGATTAATTGTCTTCCTTCGGAACCTTTGTCGTAAGCATGCTGATACGGACGCGGATTAAATCCAATGAAAAAGATAAAAAAAAAAATGAATCACTTAGGAAGTCACCGTTAAAATCAATGTCCATTGATCGCCTGTTCTAGATGAGTAACTTGGGTAATATCGGGAACCGGATAAACATAGAACGTAGATATCAAATAATTTTGATATTAATCGTGCGAATTACCGTCGCCATTATTATAATCCAACATGGGACAGGTTTATAAACCTGTGAAAAAACGCCGGGGAGCCGTGATGAAATCCATTCACCGACTGGCCGATGTATTTCGATTTTTCTACTGTTTTGCTATCTCTTCGAGATTGGTTTCGAGAACATTGCAAGCTACGTTATAACCTGACTGTTTCGTTTAGACAATAACCAAATCGGTAAATAATTTCAAACAGCAATTTCACTTCTAAGCATTTCGCTGCAGGCATGACGATGTCCATAAGTAAATTAGTTAATTACTAGTACATTACTTGTTTCATATTTTACCCCTCATTCGCTCGTCGGGTGAAAATCCATCTATTTCATACTTTAAATACTGTACAATTTTTCGTCAGTCTATGATTGTGCCATTGTTTCAAGAATTTTATTGAAATATGATGTTACGAGTAAAGCAGTTGATTGAATTCAACTGTATAACGAATATGGATTGATATTAACAGAGAATCTGTCGTCCAATTATTTTTGAGGAGTGCATGAGGGTTGAAAATGAGAATATATATGGTTACGTCGCTTACAAGTTTGATTATTGGACGGCGGAATTTATGCATTTATGATTCTTCATCTTATGATGATGTATTGTCCTATTAATTCCGACTTATTGAAATTATTAAATGTTTTTATTTTGCATAAAGATCCGCAGTCTAATTATTATATCCAGGAGTGCAATGTTTCAAATTATTAGATAAAGTTTATTCTACATATGTATACTGAATTATATTTTAACCTTTGGTCAGACGCAATTAGTCTAACAAATGCATGGCAATCCTTTTATTCATTTCATAAATTCTTATTCTGATATAAAAAAAAGTACGTGCATAAATTACGTTGTTTAAATGTTGACTCTTTTGTGGAAATGCTTCTTTTCCAAATGCACCTGACCGAGCGTTAAAATAAAATAATCCTCGACTTTAAGTTTATCGAATAACAATCAATTTTAAGATCCATTCGTCCGGAAAGTTTGTTAATGGTTTTTCGAAAAATTAGTGTCGCTTCTTTATACGCTTTCCCATGCGTCTATCCGACGGAGAGAATAAATTGTAACGAAAAATTTCGTGGAAGATTTGCTGATACGAAAACGCACATTAGAAGTACAATGTCACGGCCCTGCGTTCTTAATCGTTATAAATGAAATGATAAAGGTAAAAAAAAAAAAGTGTATCGTATATCAATATATACGGAAAATATCATATTCACACATACATGCATAACTGCGCAGATGATTGTTAAACGGTCATGTTTTCTCTAATAGAACGTTTGCTCCACTTGCAAAGAATGTTTATGGTTGCTCGTTAAAGATCGTTGATTTTTTCGTACCGATTGCCTACAGTTGTGCCTCGTGAGTCAAAGCCCGTTGTTACGAGTGATGTTATATTGTATATATTACGAAACGAAAAAAAAAGGGAACGGAAAAAAGGATTTCATTTTGTTGCCACGGGAGTTCTCCGCCATGGTCGAGAGAAAACGTGGCAATTTTGCCAACAAAGAAAAATAAACCGCCGAGGTATTCATTTACGTATACGTGCTCGAACGAATCATTCCGCGAAAACAGTAATTGCATGTCGTTTTGATAATTTTATACTCGAGAAACATAATATAAATTGTAAAACAAGAATCCCGACCGAGTCCGAACGACGAACCCGGACTTTCACGAATGTTCAATTGTAACGTCGACGCGAACCGGAAATTCTGGCATGATGAAACAAAAAGAGAAGCGTATACTATCGATATGCGAACATTGCGAAGGAAAGCCAATGGTTTTTTATGAGACTCACCGAAACCTTTGCGATTCGTTGTCCTGTGTCGCGAAAACGACGTATTTACATACAATATATTTACGTCAGGCCCCGGGCAACTTCTTCCCCGCTGTCGCTTCCACGACTCCCACTACCACTACCGATTCCCCCCACTATCAAACATTTCATGTTGCCCCTACCGTGCTTTGCCTCGCGCAGTGCCGCCAGAATCGACCAAAAATGGTCCATTTTTACTCTCCTCCTTTTCCCCTTCCACTATCCACATTCCAGTACCATGAGCATACTCCAACATCAATTACACAATTGAATTACATTGTATTTCAATTATATAGTCATTCAACTTCAATTGCACAATTGAATTACATTGTATTTCAATTGTATAGTAATTCAACTACGTCGTAACTGAATTACATAATTCAAACCTTTCAATTCATTCAATTACTATTTTAATCAGGTGTGTAATTGAAATACAATATAATTAAAATACAGTTCTCCGAATTATAGCCCAGAACTTTGAAGTGCGATATATTTTTGTTTTTTATATTTATATTTTATATTTATATTTTGTTATTTTTGTTTGCTGTTTCTATTTCTCGTTCATAATATTATACGTAACGCTATTTTATAATTGTACTCCAATTGCAATTACGAATTACATTGTAATTTAATTACAAAGTATTTTAGAATTGTACTCCAATTGCAATTACGAATGACATTGTGATTTAATTAGAAAGTATTTTATGATTGTACTCCAATTGCAATTACGAATTACATTGATATTTAATTGAATGAAGATCTGAATTATAAATTACAATATGACTGAATTACAATGTAATTCAATTACTTTGTAATTATAATTCCTGGAGTAATTCAATTGTAATTCTGCACAACTCTGTCACGTATTAATCTGGTTATCAAAGAGGGGGTAAACTGTATTCCCTTCGATTTCCTTGATCTGGCGACACTGGCCTCGCTTCACTACGAGAATACTGCTTCCTATACACTCCTAATCTCCCCAACCCCCTCCTACACTCCACAGGAGTTTGGTGGAGAGGACCCAGGAGCAGAGAGAGTTGCCCAGGTCTGTATTACGTACACGAGAGAACAAACATAGCTCGCGATCAGAGCGACGAATTACACTCCTTGATAGAGCGACACGTGTCTTCCTTGAACAAGATACAATAACTAGAATTTAGTCCCCGAGAGTGGAGTAACTAGGTGATGCTTATTCATTTCTATACATTTTACTTCTATATATTTTATAGCGTTGTTCACTCGAGAATGCGAACGAATGATTGTGTATGAGAATCACGACGAGACGATTTTACGCGCATCTTACAGCTCAAGTGCAATTGAAGGTGTCAGTCATTATACCACGCGAATGAAGATCGTCTTAACGATCACGCAGAACTATATTCTTTAATATTCAGTGCTGAGGATAGACTGCAGATCTTTGTGCACAATTAACATTTTTCTGGAGCAGAACAGTCTCTTTCGTCCTTTATTATTTTGTCGATCAATTTTTCTATTGTTACCATTTTCATCCACTCATTTCTGACAAACGCATATAAAATCCGCAGTCTAACTACGAAATTCTGCACATTCCTTAGAACTTCAAAAGTGACTTGCTTTTATTTACGAGAAACAGTACATCCTTTGTTGAAATTTTAATAATAAAATGAGAAATGTCTATACAGGCATTCAGTTTCTTAACAATGATTTACAGTAGATATTTTTCCGGAATTTATACCTGTTTAGTTCCGCCAGGAAAATAACGAAAGCTAATTGTTCAGTATAAGAGTTTCAAGATAGGAAAGTTCTCTAGTCACTGACATCTTCAATTAACCCTAGAATACTAATGTATTTTTACGTTGACTACGTATTTTAAACACTTCTCCTTGGCATCGATGTCAAATATAATAACAGTTAATTAGATTTTAAAACGTGTAATAAGTATTAAGGATACATACATTTATAATTGTTACAACTAACGATAATAAATGCGGCCATAAAAATATTAGAATTCTGGGGTTAATGTTATTTTATATATTCGTGTGAAAACTAAGCATGAGCATTTGACATATATTTAAGCGGTTGTCCGATCGATTATATTGTTAGACGAAATATGTTTCTCTCTTCAAAATTATTATTTCGAATTGACGAGAATTTAAATATAAGTTCATCCTCGCAAACCGGAGTAATTGTTTACCCGTAGAATGATTTCTGTAAAAATTCTCTTATTGATTCTCACATGCAATTGCCGAAACGTTGTTCCAAATTAGCTGTAAAGATAATTGTTCGGGATTAACGTTTGATCAAAATAAATCGAATTATTCTAGTAGCGTTGCAACAATCAGTGTGGAACGTGTTGAAATTCATCGCACAAAAGTGCATCGTCGCTAAAGCGTGAACAGCACTAGTCCATAAAAACAGTTTTGCCCTCAGTCGTTTCCTCCATTCGAAAATTAAAGAAATTCCGTGATTTCTGCACCATTGAAACCGAACATCAGACATTAGGACACTACCATCACTCACTAAGCACGTCAGCAGGTTCGTGCAATCTCATTTCACTCGTTTTCGTTTTTTATTCACAGCGGAGAACAATATTTCTGAAATTTTATCAAAGAATGTTATAATAAACATAAATATAAATTGTTAGAATAGTAAGAAGTGTGTTGAAATAGTTTTATGTAGACAATAAATTGTGCTGAATTATATATTCAAGGTGCCAGAAAAGTAATTCGTTTATTCATTCATTTTGTACGTGTGCGTCGAACGTTATTCGTTATCGGTTTGCTCTTCGCATGAAGATCTCTTCCGTAGGCGAGAAAATGTATTAATTCTCGGAAACTCTTCCAAACAAAATGGCCGAAACGTTACGCCCTCCATGTGAAATCTTTCGTTTCCAATGGTACTCTCGAGAAACATTTCAACTTGTGTAAACCGACCTCTTCTGAATTACAGTTAAATCTCTTGTCTACTAGAGAAAAAGATGATCGTGCCAGCGAATGTACATTGATTTAGCTTTACGTTGCGTATGTACAAAAAGAAAATATACGAGGAAAAGAAATATTGTTGAGCCGGAAAAATTTGTACTCTATTATATGCATGAGAAACGCCGCGAATATGTTCATGCAGGATATCGATTTTTCATTGGTAGGCATAATTTTAAGATAGATCGTTAGGTAGTTCTTTTTACAAGGAAATAAAGATTATTAAACGAAGTAAGTACTTATTTTGACTTCGCAATTCGAACCTTTCCCACGATCCATCTTCAAGCACGTAGACAATCCATAAACACATATAGAAAAAGAAAATCTTCATATCACAACGATCATCACTTATATGAACGTATCAATACTTACATACATTTCACTTTAATGTACTTTTTGTATTGGATATGTTTGTAGATGTTTCAGTATGTGTGTATTACTTTTAAAATACGACATTTTATTTTGTCTAACAACAATGTTTGTATTTGTCCCTTTCGTGTAGATATTTATGCAGAATAACAAGTATGAATTGGAAATTAAAATTTTTCAATCCCTGAAATGTCTTTATGGTTTTGCATTTGATGTCATTTTTGTCACAAATGCAACCAATCCGCAGTGTTCCAATTAGATATAAAATATTCAATTTGTAATTTCTGTTCACAGTTAAAATGTAATGTATTGCCATTATTGTGCAACAAATGAACTATATAAATCAATGTAAATCGTTTCTATTGCGTGTTGTGTGAGAAAGTTGTGTGTTTGGTTCCAGAAGCTTGTGACATGATAGTGTCTTACCAAAGCGTGGTCGGCAATAAAAGCGAAGAGAAGAAGGAAATGGAAGACGTTTATTTTCATTTCATTTATTTCAACAATTTCATAATAACGTAATAATGTTAATAATATTACAATGCGGCGATTATGTGCTCACCAGTTAACAGGGATTTTCATATCGATCAACGTTTCTGCCTCGAAAAAGAGCCCAGCGTAGAAATATAACAAATTTATTATTATTCTTACTCTTAAATATTATTATATATTTATATATATATATATTTATATATCATTAATATTATTATTATTATTATTACCTTATTTAACGTTCTTCAATATGAATTTACTAATATCAGGCCAGGCTGTTGTCGAGGCATAATTAAAAATCAAGTGAGATCGAGGGTGAGTCAGTTCAATTGCATCGTCCCACCAGGGTCTACGGAAAAGGGAGTATCTTTTTCAATATTTTATTTTTTCCTTCAGTTTTTGTTATTCTCTTCTAATTTGCAAGGTAACGCAAATATTTTATTTCTCTTTTCTCTCTCTCTCTTTCTCTCTCGCACTCTTTCTTGCTCTCACACGTTCATTCTCCCTTTCTCTCTCTCCCTGGCTCTCCCAATCTTTCTCTCTTTCTCTCTCATGCTATATCACTCGGAACTCTTCAGTTTACTCTTCGTTATCGCACGGGATTATGTAGTTTGTTTAACGACTTCGACGTCTGGTGTAACGGTGGACAACAAGAGACAATTCTTCGTTAAAATATAGCAGGGAAGAAAATGCATTAGGTAGAGAAGAAAGAGATTCGTGCAAATTTGTTATTTTCATCGGTCTCATTGTCGCAAAAATCTCCTCATGCTCGTGATCCGAGGTACCTTCCTGCTGTACACACATTTTAAAACTCCTTTCGCATTCAACGTTCCCACACTTTCGCACATACTTGGCTCTTCGTTAAGTTCAATAGGTTATTCTGAGATAATTAGTTATTAGCTTCCTTTCATTAGAGCTCGGAGAGAAAATGATCTCGATTGTGACCCTAATCTCTAATACACTACCTCTGAATCACCCCTATAAATACTGCTCGAAGTTATAACTACGTAACTATCGGTTACAGGCTAGCTTTAGTATTCGGTTAATCGATTATTCATTCATTTAGTGTTTAGTTTATTTATTTTCCCTTTTGGTGTGGTATTACGAATATGACTTTAGCATTCAATAATTTTTAAATATGTATAGATTATGTTTAGCGGTACACGTTTAATAGTTTCGTTCCTTTTCGCTCTTTTCTCTTCATTCGAATTTTAGGTCTCGTCTCGCTCGTTTCCGCGTTCCTTTTAAATATGATTATTATAGTGTTTGATAAACAAGCGCCGACCAGTTTTCATTCTCCCACATCGCGTTTATGTCGGAGGATAAAAAGTCGAGGAGGATTTTCCTCGGTGAATCGTTTCGCGGCGACTATTTTCGAAAGGATTTTGCTCCTTGCAACGAAAGGGAATCAGAGTTTAGCAGACGGAAGTTATTCAATTCGATTGTTCTTTCTCTCTTTATTTTTTCGCGCGCTGTTACCTACGATCGTGTATCAGTAAAAATCCATTTTAAATTCGGTTGGCTGTGACACGTTGTCTTCTGTTATTTCATTGTAATTCTTACTATTATTTTTACACCTCGAAAGAAATTTTGCACCGGCAACGATTCGACGAGAATCACCGGCTCCATGTCCCCTGAGGGCGATCGAAGTTACTCGATGGCTTCACACATTCGCAGAAATGCGAAAGTTTCATTTACAATTGGGGGATTCCAGTGAAGCTCGGACACTTAAGGAAGACTCCCCGAACATAATCTCGCGGAAAATTGTTTAAATCGCCTGGCTCGAACATTGATTTTCAAAGGGTAAACCAATCGAATTCAACTGCGGAACTTCGCGCGAAGATCGTTTTAGTGGTTGGGTTCATTGAAATCATACAGCTTTTGATTCTGTTGGATTTTCCATCGTTTAATTCTCTGAAAATGTTTACAGTAGAACCTCGCTCGTTGCACGAAACGGGGCCGAAAATGCGTGCAACGAAAGAGGTAACCAGTGATTTGTAGCGTCGATCTTCTATTGCTTCTACGCGAGCCACCACAATTCCCCACCACGAGTTCCAGATTCGCTGACGACTCGTGGTGGGGATCGTTAGCGTGCAACGAACGAGGATTCTGTGCAATAAACGAGGATGCAACGAGCGAGGTTCTACTGCAGTTATTATGAACGCGCGAAGCTCCGCAGTCTTATAATGTATCACTCTTAATATTCTAGCTGTGACAAGAGGGATTGTCTCCTCACAATTACAAGAAAAAATCAACCGGTTTTATCTCTCTAATCTCTACTAACACGTATTGCAAAAGTCTATCCTAAATTGTCATTTCTTCCTTACACGAACGAATTTATATTTCTATTCATCCCTTACTCGTTTTCTCCGCGAATAACATTCATTGAGCTTAGTACCATCCAGAAAACAAGCTTTTACGCACAGTGGATCCACAGAGTATTTCAACACTCAAGTTCCCATTCAAGAGAAATTCTGATAATTTCGATAAAAAATTAATGTAACAATATACCTTGACCCACTTTAATGCTCGAAGCTCCTTTGCAGTACATTGTTATTTTTTGTTTTAGATTTTTCGCATGTTATGTCGGTGGAAAACTGAAGACTTTTTTTTGGTCGAAAATCTTACTTTAAACACGTGTAAAAACATTGATAAATTTTTCTCGTGACTGAGTATACCGCAGATTTGAAGATTGAAACCTGATGTACGATTTTTTCTGGTCAATTTCTTGAGCTGTACACCAGGATGGTTTTACAAGACCAACATTTTTGTTGTTCCATATAAACTAGCTAAAAAAAATAGTAGATCAAGTTTTAAAAAGTCATTGTCAAGGGGAAACTTCAAAAGAAATGTTTTTACAAACGATTCAATTAGAATTGTCGACAACACAGTGTCCTTGATTCACCAGAAATATTCAAATTTATTGTTGTACTATTTTCTATAACGAAATTATCGATGTTTGAACATCAACGATTTCTCGAGAGTTAGAAATTGAATGTTGAAACACTTTCTCGACCCGCTGTCTCGAACGTTTTAAATACAAATGTCGAATACAGTCAATGAAGTGTTACGATTTTCGTGTCGAGTATATCGAAATGAAGGCTCGCAAAGAAGCGGTAAGTTCTACCAGGAAACTCTCGGCGAAAGAATTTATTTTCTAGAGACTCGTGTACAGTACAATATTTCACATCGCGAGAGTTCGGTTCTCCGATGTATCCGCGACGAAAAATGAATGCCGAGAACGCAACATCACTGATACCGTTATCAAAGAGATTTCACCAAATTTCCTGTCGCACCGTCCGTACCTCGTGAATTCGATAATACTTCTTAATGACAAAATAGCCTACGGTAAAAGTAGAAACACTCTCGGTATACTTCAAAGTGTAATAACAAGTATCCGTTGAAAGGGATTATTCGGTGAATGTTCTCTCGTAATACATATTCAATTTTCGGAAATGTTTCTTCGTATTGCTTGCCACAAGGACACATCTCGCGAAACTCTTCGACAAGCGTCTATCCGCTAACGAGGACCCGGAACGATCCCTTATTATGTTAAATTACACCGATGGAACCGGTTGGTTCGACGGAAATGTTTGTCCGAAACTTTATTCGAAAATGCTGCTTCGACGTTCCCCGTTTCTGCGGCGGAAAAATTGTTGCGAATTGTTAAAATATATGTATATAGTTTCGCAGTTCCCGCGGATCTTTGTCCTCGCTTCGCGCCGCGTTGAGACATCGAACGAAAACGAACCGAAATAACGAACTACCGTCAATATTTCTCATCCCCCTACAAAAATATCGGAAAATAGAGAACGTTTCATTGGCAACCACTCGGAAACCCTTCGAATCGAATCGATTGCAGCGCGTCCTGCGAAAACGCGAACCGCACGCGACTCGTGTACGAAAACGATACGCAACTATCACAACGTCTACTCGCGTCAAATCGACCGTACGCGCGTTCATCGACCGCCTTAATCCTTAGGACGAATCACATTATCAGCTTCGTCTAATGTACAAATCATTCGTTTTCAGTCGTCACGAGCCACCCTTGACCCTTGACGGCGGAGACCGGGCTCTTTCTTCAGTCGGTTCTGCATTTTACCAGACCCGACTTCTCATTCTGAACTGCGTTTTTGCATTGCGAATATGTGCAATTCATAAAAAAACGAACAGAAAATAAAATATTTCTTTTAGTTGCATTTAAATGACGTTCAGCTTTCTAGTTTCCATTGGAAAATCTCTTCGTTCGACTAAACAATTAAATGCAATAATTGATCTGGTCATTAAATATAGTAATCAAATGTTTGTAACAACAGAAAGATTAATAGGTCTGCAAGACATCTTCAAGAACATGTTTTAAGAAAGTCAAGTTGTGAATGAGTTTAAGCAACATCGCATTTTTATATAATAGTTAAACTATGTTTACAAGAAATTTTTGTTCTTGGTCATTCGAATCAGAGTTGAAATTAATGCAACATTCTTTAAACGTTTTTGCCATAATACATAAAATCCGCTGCCTAATAATCACCCCATCAAAAAAGAAATAATACAAACAAGTTTAAAAACGTCTGTCACATTGAAATACTTCCTTAAAACAATTTTCTCATTTTTAAAACAAACAAATGTTGAGAAATGCACCAGAATTGTTTAAGAAAACAACACAATCCCGTCCTGTCCAACACAATCCCGCTGTAGAACTGAGAAGAGCCAACTCCGCGCCACTCAAGGGCCAGCTATCCCTTCGTCCACTAATTAAGCGTCTGCTCGGTGTCTCGGGCTCGATAAATTACGTGTCTAAGATCGCTAAAAATTTGGCACTTGAACGTTGCGTGTCCGCTAATCGTTTATTCTAATCCAGAATTCGCATTGCCTTGAAAATCCACGGCAGTGTCTCGCAATACTTCGTTTCGTTTCCAAATATTCCACCATTTTCCCCGTCTTGTTAGCGCGACTGTCGCTACGATGAAGGATTAATCAATTTCACGGATAATCGACGCGATGTATCCCGGAAACGCGAGTCGACTCTGTCTACGTGTCCATGCGGAATTTCGGCGAGTTTTACTCTTGAGATTAGGTTTGATCGAACATTCTCACGTTCACGGATGACGGGTCTCAATTACGTATCCACGTGAGAATTCAAAAGAAACCCTCCTGTGTACGTCGAACATGTGACAGTTATTCGACACATTGAAGAGCAGGTCTAAAGTCTGCAGTAAACGGAAAAGCTCATTCCCGAATAGGAAATCGAGTGATAAATTCTCTAGCTGACCCACCGAAATGCTGCTCTAAAATTAATGTTCGTCAGAACTACCTAACGAAACTCTCAAGTGAACACGTAGCTCGGAAATTTGCTCTCCGACCAGTGTTCATTAAAAGTTCCCCATAAACCCTCAACATAACACGTAGCATAAGCTATCAGGTCGCTAGAGACTTTTCCTAAAAGTCTCAAATAAACAGGCTGGTGAGCTGATAGAAACTTGAAGCACTGATTCGTTGGATATTATTATGTTTCATGAATTCCTTAAACGTTTCCCTAAGAACTCTCAAGCGAACACGTGGTACAAAAGATCTGATTAATAGCTCTCAGGATTGTGTTCACTAGGGACATCCATTGCGATCCTGAAATGGACATTTATCCCAAACCATCGAGACATCATTGCGGCCCATAAATGGACACTTATTCCAAGCACAAGATATCGAACCTTCTGTTCTTTATTAAAAATCTGTCGAACACGTTCCAAGACAATTAAAAATGATTTATTCTGTCAGAATTTCTCGAGTGAACGCTTGACTGACGATGTCGAGTAATTTTTCCGATTTACGCCTTCGGCAAAATTCCGTGATGGACACGTAGAGCATGACACCCCCGAGGCTAATCGACCGCGTCGCCCGTGTTTCGTGGGAACAAGAATCGGAGAGAAAGAGAGAGAAACGAATGACGATTCTCGTAGTCGTAACTGGAACGACGTAGATATTCAAGCGTGAAAATGTCCGCGAATAGTCGGCACGGATTATTGTTACGCTGACAATGAGTATAACGCCTCTTGACCGCGAGTGGCGAGTCCTCTTCGTCCTCCATCCTTTTCTTCTCATATTTTCTTTATTGTTTCTCTACACGCTACGTGTCGTCGGTATTATGTCTTCGCATACGTATCTATATATAATATATGTACGTATATGCGTAATAATATGTATATTATAGTAATGGGTATACGCGTGGCACGGCCGAAACGACAAAGTGTAACACTCGGCAAACGCGTCTCTTCGAAAAATGATATCCCGAATTTCACTGGGCACAGTATGACATCGTTTGAACATCCGAATAAAAAATTACAGCAGAAATAAAGAATGATAATAAGCACGATATGAGAACAGTGGAAAAAGTTACCGACACACCAGGTGAAATCCGTAGAACCGAGTAACTTCAAGACAAAATAATTTGAATCATATTTAATATTACACATAAAGTAATATTTGTACATTAATATAAAATTCTATATTTACAAAAGGCAATTCCTGGAGAAATCAAACGTACTCTCATGCGTCAACGAAATAGTTGAAGGATAGTTTCCGATCATTATATAGAACACACTGAAAGTCGAGATAATCAATTTAAGTTTCGGAAGACACGTTCCACTTCAATGTTTGGATCCCTCTCCATCCGTCTCGTTGCAAAACGTGCTCGACCACGTGGTAAACGATTTCCCTAATTCGTCGAAATCGTTTCGTTTCCATTCAGTACCGTCGTTGTCCTTCTGTCGCAGAACAATTTCGGCTGGCCCGCGTATACTTCTGCGTATAAAGTACGATCTAATAAAATCGGACAAGGATCGATCTTTCGAGTATCTTCGTGTCAACGCGGCTTAAATCCTCGATGTATCGAGTAACGGTGAACAATTGTTATCCGGGAGCGTGACCTCTTCCTCTCGCCTTTCGAGATCTCGAACGCTCAACGCTCCCTTCGATCTCTTCGAGCGACTGTGTTTATTTTATTTTTTTTTGTCTAAAGTGATTCTGCGAAGTTTTTTCGTGTATATGTCGATCGCCGGTCGGAATCGTGTCTCACAATAATCATCGGCGAGAGAGTCTCTCGTGGTTCGCTGGCGTGATTCACCTAAATTTATCGTCGTCTCTTAACCCGTAAGCATGCGACTTGTAACTCAACGATTTTTTGATTTTCCATCGATCACAGTGCTGTCACAGTTTCGCATCTAACGCGAGCCTTCGAGGTGTTCGGTCAGTCTTTCATCGGAGCTTTTAATTAATCTTGCGGGCTGCGATTAGGTAGCTATGGCAATTAGTTTCTAGTCGAATCGGTTAATTAACGAGCCACACCTGGGTCCATCCTGATCCGTAAGCAGTGTCGCCAGAATCGACCGGAAACGGTCTTCTCCCCTTCCACTATCCCATTCCATCACCATGAGCGTACTCCAACGTCCCCCACTGAGACCGTAGACCAGAGCTCGGAATTATTTACTCGCGACGGCTGATTTCCGAGGTCTACGCCCACTTGACCCGGCCGCGCGTCTCGCTGCCCGTGGCGGCCATAGTTCTCCTAGGCGCATCGAATAGGGTCTATGATACGCGCCTGAACCAGGGGTGTGCGAGATCCCGGTCGGGACGGGAATTTTTCTCGGGGTCGGGACGGAATCCCGAAATTGTTCGGGATTCCCGACATTTTGAAGTTTCTCCATTATACAAGAATCCGAAAGCCATTGTGTTCTCGAATATTACATATCTTATTAGTCGGGAATGTTTATGTTAGTAATATTGTAGAAAGTTCTACTTCCCGTATTCTATATCCCGAACATTTTTGGGATTCCGTATATTCTCGGGAATCCCGAATCTTCGCGGGATCCCGCACATACTCGGGAATCCCGGATATTTTACGGGAATCCCGAACATTTTTGGGAATCTCGCACACCCCTGGCCTGAACTCATAACTAGGACCGCCACGGAGACTTAAGCGCATACACTTTGTCCCACGAGAGTCCGGACTCGCGTGAAGACCAGTTTTCGTTCGTCGCTGCGCTCTTCGCCCTAATTGGTTGAAGAAAGTGAGGAGTGGGTAGTGGAGTGAGAGATGATAGGCTCGCTGCGCCCCCACCATCTTCCGAGCTGCGCGAAACGAGTCCGTACTCTCGTAGAACAAAGTGTAGAAGGGAGAGAAAAGGGCTCGAGAAGTCCTAGACGTGCGGTTTCTTCAGTAGGTATCGAGGACACCGAACACCTGTGCCCCACGAGTCCCACACTACCCCCTTCCGGGGTGTACGTAAAAGTATTTTTCCGCGCGTCTTTAAAACACAAAAAAAGGGCCGCCAAAGGGAGCGAGACGTGCGGCTGGGTGGAGGAGGCGTAGCCTCGAAAATCGGGCCGTCGACAGTAAATAATTCCGAGTTAATCTGTTTATCAGAGAGGGGGTAAACTGTATTCCCCTCGATTTCCCCGATCTGGCGACACTGTCCCTAAGCCAGGCCTGGGCAACGCGTGCCGCAGAGACTCCTATCCCTACTCTTCCCCACCAAACTCCCCTGGAGTGTAGGAAGGGGTTGGGGAGAGACAAAGCGCGGTAGGGGCAATATGAAATAGTTGATAGTGGGGGAACCGGTATATTGGTAGTGGGAGTCGTGAAGCGACAGCGGGGAAGTTGTCCGGGCCTGCCCTAAGCCACAGTTTTTCTGAACGATTATATTAGACTGCGGATTTTTATGCAAAATAGAAATTTTCCGCACCCATTGCGAGAGATGTGAATTATAACTGTATATTTCCGTTTCCACAATTGTTAAAAAGATAAAAATGTATAAGTAGAAGTTGATTCAAGTTTCAACAATGATGAAATTAAACTCAGTCATTTTGACCTCTTGGTATTTCTAGTGTCAAATGTAGTTGAGAAAAGCTGCGTCAAAATGGACCCGAGCTTCGTCTTCTTTCGGGATTTATTATACAGGGTGTTCCGCAATGGATGGTGTAGAGGTTGTAAATATCGAATAATATTCTTCTATATAAGAGAACATTTTTGACTGACTTAATATCAACGTGATTGAAGAAGGCCGGAAAATTTGACTCTGTGTTCTGCAATTAATATAGTCGATTTTTATTTTGTATGAAGAGCTGCAGCCTATTATTTTATTTTTGCAAGAAGCACTGATGTTTGCAAATTACAAAAGCACATTATTTAAACAGGATCTTTGATAAAATTTGATCAAAACGGATGTACTCTGTAGAATTTACCACCAATTTAGTTATGGAACACCGTGTACAAAGAAATCCCGAAGCCACGCGAGAGCAATGAAATTTCCAAGCGAAGTTTTACGAAAACGGTATACAGCGAGGTTAATATCGCGTGAATCTCGATAAGATCCTGAACACCATTCGTTGATCGCGCTACCATCGTCTACGTGCTCGTGTAAAGAGGCGAAATCGTGTGAGAACGCTACCAGTAAAAAAAGGAAAAAGCGAGAAACGCGTATATTCAACATTCCCAAGTGTTCGGTGGCTACGCTGGAGGCTAACGCTGCGGAAGACTTCGACGTGCTATATAAGTTTATTATAGATCCTTACACGATAAATTACATCCGACTAGAGTCATTTATCCTGGCTAAATGATCGCGGCGTTTCACCGCCGTTTACAGTACGATTTACACGATCGATTCTTTAATATCATTTTTTTCCCCACTCCTCTTATTTTTTTTTGTTCGTGTTTTCGTTTTAAGTCCCCTAGAAACGGTTATTCGATATTCTCGCCTGCTGTAAGTAGAGGTAGTAGTATCGTACATCGAGAGAAGAAGAAGCAGCCCCGCCATCTCGACGGCGACCTTTTCTTGGAGTTCCGAGGAGATTGTCTTTGACGTTTTACGCGACGCGGTGTCTCGGTGAGCAATCTTAGTTATTTGTACCAGTTATCATTTATTTTTTTTTTTTTCGTTTAGCTTAGTAAATTGTTAAAACACTTGGATTACGCGCGAGTCGAAAGGCTAGGAAGGAGACCCGGGGTGGAAGCTTTTACATGGAGGCGTGCGAGCATTTTCGAAAACTTCGGGATTCTCAAAAAATGTCGGGATTCTCGAATATGTCAGTTCTCGAAAATTGCGGGATTGTCAGAAATTTCTGGATTCTCAAAACATTCGGGATTCTCAAAAATGTTGCTATCCCTGTCTCATTGGATAGGGAATATTCTCGAATAACCGCGAATATTTTCGGAAATCTCGAATTTCTCGAGAACCCGTCGCATAAAAAATTCTTCTCCCCGCACACCACCATTTTTCGTGGAGCCGTTTCCATCTTTTCTCGTTTCCCGCAGGGACATCCTCACGAAACGATCGAAAGTGGCTGGCTCGTCGAGAATCGTAGGTACACTCGACTTGCCAATGTTTCGAGTACTGATGAGGAATCGAACCGCTGTTTGAGAAGAGTATTTATTCAAACGGTGGAGTTGAAGCCACTCTTAAGTAGACGACGATCGAAGATCGAACGTGAAGACGGAAGTATATGTAAAATAGTGAAAATTCTGCGGCTCGAGTGTATAAGCAGGGAACGAGGCAAATTGGAAAACTGAATAACGGGTCGCGGTCATTCGTTCTCTTTCTCATCGAAATGCAAATTGTCATTCCTTGTATTATGGATTCTTGCGGGAAGGTAACGTTGGTAACTTGAAATTCTGATGTAATTAAAAACCTGTGCCTTTTTCGTTTCAATGGAACGTTGTGTAAAAATGTTAATATTATTCGGGGGTCTGTGGGTTATCACGAAAGCGACTTTGAAGACAATGCATTACTTTTACACTGTTCGAATCACTGTTCTGTTTCTGAAATGGAACGATGTTAGAAGGATTTCTGGTTTTTGATTCGTGTAGTAATAAATATTTTATAAATTGTAGTGAATTAATCTCAGCAAACTCGATTTCATTTGTGTGGATATTATTGAAATATATTTACAAGAAAGGTCTTTGCTCTTTTAATAAAAAAAGCTAATAAACTACCTCTTTATAAACCAACACGTCTATTTTTAGATAATGAAAGTATGTCGCACTGTAGAATAGAAAATATTAACAAGGTCTACAGAGAGCTAGAAAATATTAATAGTAAAAGACGTAAAAGTATTGAAAGGAATAATGAAACAATTTTACAAAATCCATTCCTGCAATGCAAAAGTGAATGTGTAGTTAGCCAGATTAAAAAACATATTAAGATTCACATATCGAAATGAAGTAAATTTAAAATCAATTTTTATGAAACGATTAATTACTTGAATCTGCCACTATAAAAGTGAATTTGTAATTACCCAATTTTGCTAATGAGGACATATTCTTTTAAGTAATGTTATTCCAAAGGATTCGAAAAAGTCTTGATCGAATGAAAATTATGTTTGTACCGCTACTTTGCAATTAATCGTGTTTCTTATAGCATAAGAATTTTAATTGCTTGCTGCTCTGTATGTTTGAGCAAGAAAATGATTAGTTTCGCGTTCGCTGCGCGCGATAATGAAATAACCGACCCGTTAGCCCCTTTCTATGCTGAAGATCGCGACATGTTTGCGATTGATTAAACATTCTTGATCGTGTTTCATTATTCTGCAGATTTTTCGCTTTTCTTTCACTCGAAAACAACGTCGTCCGCGTTCGATTATACAAGACACTCGAAAGATCGTAGGCCAAATCGATGTCCAGATATATTTTCATCACGTCACCCTGTACATATGCGCTGCTACAGTCCTATTAGCGTATCAATCTTTAATGCGATTTATTTTTCTCTTTAATACTCTCGTTAAATCTGTAATATTGATCATTTGTCTTTTATTTTTCTTCGCTTCACTATTCACGACCATCCGGGGAAAACGAATTGTTCTTTCGAATTCGCTCCCGACCGAACGATTCAACGTCGTAGAAAGAAAAGAAAACGTTTCAACATTTCTCGTACTGGCGCAGAATCAATAAGTTAATACGTTACCATTAGTATTATTTATTTTATTATATTTATTATTGTTATTTTGTTACCATTATTAATTATTATTAGTGCTAATGTTTATTGTTAATATTATCATTGTTTTTTCACATCCTCCATCGTGGTATAATTATATTTAATTCTCATCTTCTGTTTCTTTATTTATTATAAGATTAATAGTTTTTATAATGACAACTCTGCGTGTGACAAGCTGAGATTAATATATTCATATGTATATATATATATTTATATATAAATATATAAATACATATATATATATAGATATATAGATATATATTAAATATATATAATATTCACACTATACGCTATATATTAAATATATATGTATATATGCATATATATTCCTGTTTATTAAAGGCGCACATTGCGTTAATCCTCTCTGCGTTTACTTTTTCCCTCGGTATCCTGTTGGTTTTTTTTTTCACCCCTCTTTTCCGATTTCCATTCCTGCTTCCCCTTATCGTTTGCTTGTTTGATTCGTTTCTATAGAAATCTGATCGGTTTCTGATGGAAGGCTGCCACTTTCTCCCACTCCAAGATGCCACTTCGTTAAACGTCGTGTTTTCTCTGTAACAATACCTCGGCTGCTCGGTCATCCACTTCAGCCGAGTGTTGGCAATGTTGACAAAATTGAACACCACACTCCGACAACCTTTACACAAATGGCGAAACGATTTTTACCAACACGCAGAGATTTTACATCAATTTCAGATTGTTAAAAGTTGCTCGTACAAAATAAAGAATTGCTCTTCTCAACCTTGCTAAAATTTTTCGTGGGAACAATAGAGGATAATTCAATTTTTACAGAAATATTGAAAAAATCAAACATTGCCAATATATGCTTATTTTCTTCTTTGAAACAGAATGCCCCTCCCCTGTTTCAATAAAAATATAGAAGAATATTTCCTTTTTCCAAGAAAAATTGTCAGACATCGTAGAATGTTCCCCCCGAGAAAACAGGATCGATTAACCAGTGACATCGTCGGATATCACGTCTGTGACGTAGTCCTCGCTCGTGTGTACGTTTTCCGGCTCAAATGTTCATCGAAAGTGGTCTCGTGTTTCTGTTGTTCTCCCCTCGTGAAAGTTCAAGAAGGTGGAAACATTTCGGCAGCACGTGCAATTAAATCCAGCCCGCGTATCGATACTCGAACGTGGACACGATTAAGAACCAGATCTCGTCGCGTTCCGTTTCCAAAAAGGTTGTTCGACTCGTTTCTTCCGTTTCGGTCGCAGCAAGTTCACCCACGATTTCTCTAACACATGATCAGCACCGATGTGATTCCGTAAATAGTATTCGTCACCGATGAGAGCGGCACATCTGACACACGTTGCAGTTTATGATCCGCGACAAGTGATTAAAAATCAACGGAAAGAATCTCCCTTTAGCCGGTGTCTACTTTATATCCATCCTAGCAACGACGATAATTAGTTTAACGAACGACTCGACAAAGTTCTCTAACGTTTTTATTTTATTTTTTTTCTCTCTCTCTCGTCTAATTAATCCCTAAGACCCTGAATATCTCGTGAACAGCTTAAATGCTTGAACGTTTTGAGCGTGATAGTTGAAAAGTCCACTCGAACATTAATTACTCTCACTAAGCGTCCGGCTTACGATCCCCAGACCCGTAAACGCCGATTTCCGCTGGATAAAAAAAATAAACGAGCATCCGTGAGCAATGAATTTTTCGTTCCTCCAACCCGTTTTCACCATTATCTTTCCTCCAACCTGTGCCCCCCGTCCCCCGTATCCCAAATCCGAATCCGTTTTGTTAATCGTTCAGTGAGCAACTCGAGTTTCGAATTCTTTCAATTTGACTTCGATATGTGGCAACAAGTAATCGCTTCGCTTTATTATTTTTTTTTTTTTTTTTGTTAACGAGTATAATAAGTTTTAAGTATAATAAACGCGTATTGTATTTGTTTAATCGTCTCTCTAATTATCGGAACTTCACCTCGTAAAATCGCGGGCGCGCTCTTTACGTAATTATCTCTAATCCACCGCTGGTTTCGCGCGCTTTCCATACCTTTTTTTTTCTCCGGCCCGTGTTTTTTTTTTGTATTATTTTCGTGTTAACAATGCTAAGGTCTCCGCGCGACGGTTTCGCTGCGCTGCACTTCCGGCCGCCTTTCCAGTTAAGATTAAACTAATCGAGTAACAAGGTTAAGTTTATCGATAGGCTCGATGTGAAATTTCCATTGTTTCGACAAACAACGTAACGCGCGCACCGTTGCCATCGTTATAACGTGTTTGGATACGATTAAAATGGAAGTGTCGTCGACCGGTCGGATCGCGCGACCGCGACGTGACCGCGACCAGCCAATCCCGGGATCGATTTGATTAATTCATTACGCAATTTTATCGATTTAGGGGAAAATTAAACAACCCTCCGAGTGAACGCCGGCAACGCCGCCCTAGGCGATCCGCCGCGCATGAGTTCAACGCGATTTCCATCAATTGAATTGGAATCAGCTATCCTTCGCGAGCAATTCTGTTTCGATCTTTTATTCTTCATTGAATCCGCCTCCGGTTGTAATATATGAAATGTCCGTCTCTTTCGGAAATACGTCTAGCACCGTTCATCAATGCTCTTTCATTATCGATCATGCAAACTGAAACCTTTCCATTCCAGCTTTCGTAAAATTGGCTCGCGTCTCTTCTGTCTCACTGAATCTGCTTCGATTGGGAGTTCAAATCGTCATACTTTGGAGGACAATTGATTTTAAACGGCGAATAAATTGAATTATTTAAAAAGAAAACAGCGATGACTAGACAAAAGACAAGAAAGACTAAGGAAGAATATTTTTGTAATTATTGATTCTTCCTCATTTTTAATACATTTCCCATCAAAATATTGTATTTGCACTTCCAGTAGACTTAGTGAATTTTTTTAAAGTGAAAGCAGCGAAGACCAGACAGAAAACAAGAAACAAACGAACGTGGACTGATGTCCAAACGTTTCTGTAAATTATACTGTAAGATATTTGAAGTGAACAGACATTTTATATACACAACTGCATGCTTTGTTTGTTTATGGACAGTGTAGGAACACTTTAGTGAGCAAATATTTATTTAAAGTGTTTGTTGGCTTAAAGGCAGTTCACAAGTTCCGAAAACGATTCTTGCATACTTATTCTTGTATGCGATACATTCTGGTATATTTTTCTATTTGTGTTTATGTTAATCTCGTTGATCGTTTGACAACTTACAGACTTGAGATTAGAAGTGTCAATAATTTACTCCGTATCGTTAATTAACAAGTTGAAAGATAGTTTGAACTCTGCAGCCACTGACTAAAATTGTTCAAGTTTGGAACAAGCTTAAAAATAAAATTGTGAATTAAAAGTATCCTCATGCTTGAATATAAAATTGTGATTAAAAGTATTTTTTAGCTTCAAGATAAAATTGCGAACTAAACATGAAGCTTGAGAATAAAGTTGCGAATTAAAAATATGCTCAAGCTTCAAGATAAAATTGCAAATTAAAAGTATCATTTATCTCTTAACTATATTTACAAAATCTTACACGATACAAAGGTGTAAAAATTTAATTGAACGAGTGAGTAGTGGGACGACTTCGTGAACTGTCACCTTTCTTGAAAAGCGACTTTAATGAAGAGAATAATAGAACGCAAGTCTCGCTAATGATAAAATTGTTTATTCGGCGAGACATCGAAGAAAGTTTTATCCGAAAAATTCAGAAATCTTGAAAGCTTTAGTGATGTTTCACCGTCTGAATATTTGGATTCAACAATAATTTTGCGTAATAATTAATCAAAGAGACTCCGGATGGCCGAAACCGGTCGTTATCCAACAACATATCGTCGCCATGCGACTCGTTCCACCAACTTGAACTACAGCAAACGCGGTCGCGGAAAAGAAACGAAGAAATGACCGCGGAGGGATGTTCGTTTCGCAACAAACCACCGCAAATATCGATCAACAATCCCGGGACTCTGCCCGGGAACGGTAACACACGTCGAAACGCTCTGTTGCGAAACGGAATCGTCGAACAAATGACGTTTAGAAAGGCGTAGGTTTCGTTCGTATTTTTCGTCTTTTTGAATATCCCGTTTTTCGTCAGATTGATAACCATCGCGTATCGAACTTTCCCGCCATTTTGTCGTATTCGCGTTTTCTTTTTCTCGCGGCTCTTTTTTCTCCGCATCGCTAATAACACTTGCTTGAGATAAACCGTGTATGCATTTTTTTGTGACTTTTCTCCATTTTTGTCTTCTCTTCTAATACGTTATACAGTATTCTACCGAAACCTTCTGACGCGAACCATTACGTAGGAGCGTTTTAAGTTCAATTCAATAGTGTAATTAGTTTAGCTGATTTACCGTTTTTTTTTTTGGTTTAAAGATCGAGAATGGTTTATGCCACCAATCGAGCGTTTATTGATTACCGCTTATAAGTTTATATCGTCTACGTTTTTTTTTTCTGTAATCGTTCCTATAACATCATTAACAACGTTTTTTCCCTTTAATTATTACTTTTTAACCATTATAATAGTATTTAAAAGATAACATGATTGGTTGTCGCGTCAATGCCAATGGCCAGAACGTGCTATATTAATTATTAGATTTTTTTTTTTAATAATGCTTTTGCTTAATATATCTTCAACAATACCCGCCTGTGAGACTATCCGTAAACGATATTTTTCTTTTTAATCTTTTGTTTCTTCAATAGCGATGACAAGTTTCTCATTTTTGTTTCTTTTGCTTCGAAATTTTGCTTCACATACATAGTCGACGAGACTGCTTTCACCATTTGGGCCTTTGTTTCTGTTCTTCTTTTTTATTCTCTATCAAAGGAAGAAATTATGTTTGCCTTGAGCACACAGACAGTGTATTACGACTGCCCTTTCTTTTTTGCTTCGTTCTGAATGCGTAATATTCGAAGATTTTGATTATAGCGACTAGTCGAAATAGTAAAAATTGAGAAGTGTGCGTAACTAGTTGGAGTTAAACGATTAGTCTCTAATTTTGTTGAGCGTGGAGAGTGGTGTACGTATGTCGGAACAACACTGTATGAGAAATCGTAATGGAAATTCAACATTCATCATTTTGCAAGAATAATCAATAAGGAATTTATAATTTCAATCATTCGTTTTCCGTGTCGCAATATTCAAAAAGTAATATTGTTTACTTAAAAATTTGTCATCGAGCATTTAATTAGATATCGTTCTTAAATTTTGGAAATTGATACAGCAAAATTTTTAAACGTTCCTAATTTTACAAGTTTGCTTCTGGTAACATTCTTCTTCTACAATCTTTAATATTTAATATTGCGAACAAAATACTGTGAGTTTCAGATTGTTCTCTACGAGTTATGACTTAAATACAAATTTTGAACATGTTCATTGATGAAGATCGTGTCAGAAATTCCATACAGGGTTGTTCCAACACAAAACTCAACCAAAAATCAGTCGAAGTCGGATAAGATACGCAAGTATTGAAATTAACGAAGTACAGCTTTGAATCTAACATTAAAACACGACACATTCACAACCCGCAAAGGTGATCCCATTTCCGGTCAAGTTCTCTATGATAGATCATTCAAATGTTCCGTCAATCACCTGTCGAGCCACGGCTCTTAATATTAAATGGAATATCGTATTAAATACTGAGCACTCGTGTATTGACTAAAATGTTACTGCTTCTGAGCACGTAGCCGACAGAGATTTTACAATCGCGAAATTTCAATGATACATATTTGAAAATTCAATGGCACAGACAATAGCGACTTTGTGAAACGCTATTCGTCACAAGAGAATTCTTTAAGATCCTGACTCGGAGGTGTCTTGAGCCCTAACAATTGGATTCGGCTACCTTCAACGAGGATAGGCGACACCATTGAAGTGTGCACAACTGAAATCCATGAATCACTGTTCTGTAGGTAATAGATGACGTGTCAATCGTGAAAAACAAGTATGGTGGTTCATACCCACCACGAATATTGATTTCCAAAGCCAGTTGGTAGGGCTCCAAGACCGTCGCATTATTTGTTCCACCGAGATTAAGTGATAAATCAATTTCACCAAAGATTGAACACACGTGCGTTGGACAGGGACTCTAATTCATAATTCCAATTAGTTTTAATATTTAAATATCTAGCTAATATTTAATATCTAGCTTATTAATTTTCGATAAACAATCGAGTCATCCAAGAATTTGATTAAAAGATATAGATAAATGTAAAACATGTACTCAAACTTTCTCAAACCTCGTTCTCCGGCTCGTTCCTCTTGAAACCGTCCAAACTGTCCGGGGCAAGGTCCTATCCAGAGCTTTATAAGACGTTTGAGGACAAGCTAGCGTCTTCGTACAAGAATAAACCGTTCAAGTTCCAGTGAACGTCTTCAAATCTCTGATAAAGCCTGACGGCTGTACTGCCGCAGCCTCGAAATCGTTTCAGACAACAAATTACAGTTCGACTAGCTTTCGAGGCGGCTGTATCGAAGGTAAAACGTGTCGATGTGAAATGATCGAAAAGGGATTCCCTTTGCGCCGCTAAACAACAAAATCGAGCCGCTGTGCGTCCGTTGACGGATAACGTCCGACGTTGGGCACTTTCGCAGACAGATAGCTAATGGTTCGGCCATATAAAGCGATTGGCGTGCGGTCGAAGAGCAAGAGATTACTCGAGAACCAGGCTTCGATGATCGCTCGAAATCGCGGGACATCGTCGGAGCCGATTCCTTCAGGAACTCGCCCGTCAAAAGTGAAACAGTTTCGCTCCCGAAACGAGTCCTATTCTTTTTTCTTTCGCGAAACTCGTTCCTGCTTTTGGGGATCACGCGTGATCAGGTTTGCGCGGCTCGAAGGCGACACGACTTAAAAAAGTAAATATACATTAACAGCCTCGGGTTCCTTCGAATCCTGTCGCAAGCCTGGGATCCCATTAAAAACGTAGGAGGAGGACCCGTTCCGTTCACTGCAAAATTTGTTGACGGATCGCGGGTATTTCGAGGATCCGGAAGCCTTTAAGAAACGTTAGATCGTAGAAGTTTTTTGCGAGCAACTGTGTAGTCGCGTATATATTCGTGTCTGTATGTGTCTCGTGTTTGCGCGCGTGTGTGTACGTGTATGTGTGTCTCAGAGTGTGGCTTGGTGAGAGAGAGTGTGTACCTTGTGTGCGTTTTCGTACAAGCGTGTACAGAGGGACAACAACGAACGATGTCCGCCGATAGAAGGGAAAGAAACCCGTTTAAGAAAACTAAAGAGAGATGCTGCGCTAAAATCAATCGTCACCGTGATTATCCCCATTCCTCCAGAGAGACGCGGATTCGTGCGTCGCACACCCCCGCAACATCTTTCCACCCTCGCCCCCTCCCCCCCCCCAATCCACCATTCTCCAATCCCAAGGATATCCTCTTACGAGCTAACAGAGAACAGTATTTTAAACGCCGCGCTGACGCAACGCCATCTTAAATTGTAGTATAAATCCCCCGTCTTCTCGATTTTTTTTCCTCGTTTTATTTAAGTTGTCGTCGATTTACTTACTAGTGATACGGATAATAAAATTCACTGGCATTGTTTTGAATCATCTTGGCAGTTCATTGTGTGTAGTTACATTTTTACTTTTTTGTTACTTATCATTTCGTTCTCGTCTTTATCATCCCCTCTTTATTTCTCTCTCACCCTCGTAAATATATATAATATATATCTTTTTTTTTTGGTAATTGCATTTTCAGTTTTTCGGAATACTTAATATGTGCGCTTTGCTCTTAATCGTGTTTTGCTTCGTGTTATTCTTCTTCCTCGCTTCTTTCTCTTTTTTTTTGGTATTCTTATTCGTCTGGTTTTCTCATTTAAGCACAATAAAAGGAGCAGTATACCCTTCTTCAGCTTCTCGTTCTTTCGTTTGTATCTCTCTTTCTCTCTCTCTCTCTCTCTCTCTCTCTCTCTCGCTCGCGATATTTCTCTTCTCTCTTTCTCTCTCGCGCGCGCGCTTGCTAGTTCCGATGAGATTCTCTCTACCGTTCCAGGACCGAACGAAAAATCGTTTCACGACCGTGGATCACACCGGGAGAATCGATGTGTCCCTTAACAAATTCAAACGCTTCGACGGTCCTCAGTGCCCTGTATTCTCCTGTCATGTAGTCGTGTACGTGTCACTGTGTATGTGTGAATATGTGTGTGTTGCGATGCACACGCATCCACGCGGGATTATTCGCTTCCCGATCGCGGACTATTGCTGCGGTGAGCTCCAAAAATGAACTGCCCCAATAGTAACTGTTCAAAAACGCAAAAAGTTCGAAATAAAGGAACTGAAACGCGTTCGAATACCAATAAAAACTTGTGGAAATCGCCAATGCAGCATCCAAACATTATTTACAGAGTAGTCCCGGATAAAAATAATTAACCTCTTGCACTACACATCATCGACTCTATTTAATATAGGTATGTTAGTAATTTCCCATAAACTTTCCTACAAACAGAATTATATTTTGTCGTTGCGGATGCATAGCCAAAATGAGAATTTCCTAAGTCAATTGTGGGAAACAGAAACTGAACTGAAACATAGTTTTCACTTATCGTAATGGGAGACATTGTAACAATTCACTTTTATCATGAATGCATCAAATCCGCAGTCTAAATGTTCTTCTTTCTCGAAGAAATTCTGAACAACAAAGATGTTCTAATCATTTCAACAATCTATAGTGCAAGAGGTTAAAGAAGACGTCAACTATATATGATATTCGAACAAGCAACTAAAACCTCCAATTATCCAGAATCCTCAATCATAGATAGCTCAATTATAGTGACAATCAATTATAGAAACAGAAAATAGAGTCCAAGGAGATCAGTTCACCGAGCGTCTCCGCCGCAAGGTCATCCAGCGCAAGAGGAATGATCATTAGCCCGGCGATCGCGATCGTCGGAGCAACTAGCTCATCATCCACTGTAAATATGAATATAGCGGCTACAGAAACATCATCTCTCCGCGATCACGAGCAATGATTGCAATCCGAAGCTCTGAGAAGAATCGAACGGTTTCGAACGCGAGGCAGCTTCGTCATCTCGATCCTCCGGCATTCCGAATCGAGAATATCGACAGGGACGCGCATAGCTCGGCATGGTTGCGTGTACAGGATTGCGTAAGGCTGTAGATGTATGCGTGTGTGTGTGTGTATGCATGTGTATTGCGTGTGTATGCGTGTGTTTGCGCACGTGTGATCGGTGTCCGTTCAGCGCGCCCCCGTAGGCGCATTTCCAACGTGTCTCGCTAAGGCGTCCTCTTGGAATGAACTACATGATGAGATATCTCTTAAATATCGTAAAGGACGAAGAGCGGAATCTTCGTAATTGTATTCTTCCTATCTTGGTGCGGATCTCCTGAAACGAGACGGCGCACGAGCTTGAAGAAGCGGGACCCCGGCCGGGCCCCTGTCGAACATCCAAGCGTAGAAGAAACGTCGTTGTAAACGTCGCCCGTGGACACCAGCCGTGACCGTCGTGCTCGACGAAAATTCCACGTGTTCGTCGATCGCGCGTAATCCGGTCGAGGGTCATCGTCGCGTGTTCCGCCGTGTCGCACCGATACCGATTCGCCGCGTCCCAGCACGATCTTCGTCGACCTCCGACCTTCCGGCGGCTGCCTATCTTTTCTGAATCACGTGACGATGATGTGCGGCGCCGACAATAGGACGGTGATGGTAGCGATGATGGTGAACAGAGTAAAAATGATTAGGCACATTCTGTCGATCACCATTGCCGCGAACTTCCAGTCGTTCTTCACCTTCGTGCTCAGCTCCTCCGACTTCAGCTGATCCGTTATTATCTAAAACAGAAATCGACCCGGTTTTTATCCTGCCATCGAATACGGTTTCGTCCAACGGCAAATAAAAAATCAATGTGTAACATCTACGAGTACACATTTTGTAATATTAAAATGTTCATACACGTAGTCTGTGATATTATCTATAATTTTAACTGGACATATGTGTCAATTTGTTATTCAAGTCGAGACTGTTAACATTTACTGTTAAGATCAGTGCATTTTTTCGAACATGTACTTTTGGCAAACCATTTGATTTTTTCAATTTAATTTTCCAAATCAGATTTTCTAAGTTTGATTTTTACAGGGTGTGTTCAGTATTATAGGATTTTGAACGTCAAACAAAATTTTTGCAATAATTACTATTTGTATTAATTCTTTCTGTCAGGTTTTCATGAACTTTGATTTGAGTTTTAAAGAAAGTACCAAAAGATACCTTCGAGATTTTGTATACAGACCGAATAGTATGTACAAGCGGGCACGAGGTGATTCCTCATGAAAAAGCAAGAAAAAAATATACAATACAATTTATTCATCCGAAGCTTCGTTTGCGAGAATATCTAGTTTGAATATGCAGCGAATACGCGTGCTATTATACAAACGTGTCTGACCCTGACGAACCTATTCTACTTCCGGCACATGCTAAAGCATGCGAGCCAGACGGATCTTCAAACTGAATTTTCTCGAAAATGAGACGTCAAACGAAGAAATATTATTCCCTCTTTTCGACTTTTTTTTACATGTAGAATCACCACCGGCCACTATTACTACGATCTCTGAAGCTCCCTGTATAATAGACTGATATTTGCGCGGAGTATACTGTGCAACTTACCAGCCAACTAATATGTATCTGATTTGAGGATTTAGATGAAATTTTGACTTTCTATTTCTATTTACCATTTCGATAGAGATGAATATTAAGTACAAATATAATATTATATCATTGTATTTGTAAAGTAAATTTAGTTAGAAGGTCCACTGTGGTTAAATAGATTATTTTTCTAACAATCGTAGAGTAAAGATTATATTCAAAGTTTTCGTAACATTAATAATTCATTTGTACATCAATGATGTTATAATAAATAACTTTAGAAACGTCACTTTTCCCTCGATGTACGCATGTACAAATAATTCCTTCAGTCATCGTGTCAACAATTTTGATTGAACACTTCCTGCCAGGGCAGTATGTTAGGGCTGCTCGAAATGCTACACGAGAACGTTTCTCTCTCGAGAGTTGACCTAACCGAACTCCGACAGCTGTTATTCTCGAATGGATATTACTTCTACTCTTGAGAGCATAACTCACAGATGTACACTATCGGGTAAACAGGAACGTGAAACTTACTCTTATGTGGACACATGCCATAAGAACGTAATTCATGGCGTGAAGTTACAATATTAAACCGTTGTGACAAGTCGTATTAAACATTGTGTTATCTGCGAAATGTATCTAGAATGGTATCCATTGTTCATGAATTTCTTCATCACATTACAGATTGTCACAATGTTTGCGTGTGCAGAGAGTGAGCCACAAGTGGTTTAAAAATTTAATACAAAAAAACGCAATATTTAAGAACTAATAAATAAGTAAGTTATAAATGCCATGGTAGTATAGGTTAATTACAAATTAAGCAAGAAAGATGAATATACTAGAAACAAAAATTCTTTGGTAAAACAGTAAAATTATGTCTTACTACAAAATAACAATTGTTCAAGTCAATACTAAACACAAAACCGAGATAAAATAAAAATCTAAAAAGTCGAAATCAACATAGTAACATCTTTAAATTATTCTGTCTGCACATTTTGGTATTTGATCTATTCATTTTTGTTGTAAATGTATAAAATCCGATAATGACGATGCAGACAACGTGACCTTAAATAAATAAAAATGTGATCATCAATTGTCGTGTGACTATTAGAAATAATCAGCTGATAATCGATAATCTATTAGAGTTTACACTATTGCAACTAGCAAACAGACGTTTGTGCCACTCACCTAAAGAATGAATTTCTATAATTCGAGGAAAATGGAATTAAATTCGTTGAAGGTACACAAAATGTGCAATCACTCTTGAATAGTCGAAGTTGACTTTGCCTTCAACTAGATGTGAAGTTCCCGTTTTACATTCGGTTCATAATTATGAGCGCCGATAGGTTTCGAGTGTTTGACTTTAGCATATCAGCTCCGATTGGGGAACTGGTTCGAGCTTAATAATACTGTACAAACAGTCATATAACAGGGAATGATTTCATGCTCGTCAGCAGACTCGGCTCGTACGTGTTTCCCGATTGTATACGTAACGCCGCATTGAAGTATAAGTATACATACACGGAGCTAAACGATCGTGCTATAGCGCCGTGTCGGAGCGAGAACGGATTAGTTGTGACAACGTGAAATATAGTTCTCCGATGCAACACGGTAAAACACTCGTGTTCATAAGAAATAATCTAACCTGGCAAATGTCTCGTACCAGAAAAACAAAATCCAACATGTTGATTCAGGAACTACACATGTTTTCAACAACTACAATTCTTTGTATGTTCATAAATTTAATCTTTTATAGAAGAGAGAATTATTTGCTGATTATTTGATTGAAACATGATTATTAAACTGTGAATCTTTATGCAAAATAAAAATCGTTTGCATCGATTGCACGACATGTTCCTTCCACGAGTGGTTTTTAATCTTTCTTTTGTTTAAAATTAAAATAAAATCTGCAGTCTAATAATGATCTTGTACCGAAGAGCTAAACTACACCACTTAATTTTTTAGCGATTTAAAAATACTATAGATGTTTTCAATGCTATTAGATATGTGCAGGACATCTCACGTTTCTTTGGAATCCAATTATTAAATATTAAACAAAATTGATGAATTCTTTTTGCTCATTTTCCACTTTTAAACTCGTGTCATATCATTTGGTCCCATTAATTACCACCAGAACCACATAAACAAGATCAGTGTAAAACGATGTACGGGTGTTCTATCTTTTTCTCTTTGACTGTAGTACAAAAAGTTGAAGGATGGATCGAGGATTAGAGAGGACTGTTTTACAAAGTATGGACGTACCTTGATCTCTTTGAGGATCAGGATGAGTTCGTATCTGGCACAAAAACACGCGTTCTGAAGTATCGTTTCGACTTGGGGGCCAGACGTCTCTGGCGGATGTTGATGATGATGCGGCGTGTGACCGATCTGGTGCGCCGGATAAGAGGAGTGTGCCAATGGCGTTGAGTGTTGATGATGCGGCGTTGCAGCGTGGCTGTGATGATGATGAGGCGTCGCGTGTATGTGACTGTGCCCATGGCCCATCGTGTGGGGATGGTGAGGACCAGGGGTACTGTACACGTTGTTCAGGAGGTTGTTGTGGGACGCCAGGGCGTTGTCCTCTAGGTCCAGGACATTCGCCAACAGGGATTTGCTGCTTCTCTGATGGAGCTCCAAGTCGCCGTATGTTTTGCTAGTACCTGCCCCAACGAAAAATATTCGAATAAATAACCCCTCCATTCGCCGATCAGATCATGGGGTCAGATCATGGGATCATTGGGTCGATCAGATCATTGAGATTAACACTTAATTATTAATTCGTTCGTGTTTCAATTTTGATAATAGCCAATTATCACAGAATTTTCGTTTTTACTCATTTTTACGAACCCGTTATTACTAATATTACGTCAATAATATTATATTTGTAAATGTCTACAATACTTAGGGATTAAAATCGTGAATGAAACATATTTTTCTGACATATTTACATTAAGTAATATAGTATAGTCATATTCATATTCAAAAATGCATTGTACTCTTGCAATAGGCGTTACAAAATTATAATCAAAATTATCTATCAGATATTTTACTATAAAATTGTACTATGAAAAGCATTCATATCTATCTTCTTCAAGGTGGGTTATGTTAGTTTATAGGTAACAATCTCAAACAAAAGGAAAGAATGTTTCAAACATAAACAAGTACCAATATGTTCTGTGTACTGTTCAAGTTTCTAATTGAATAAATTAGGTTAGGTATAGTGGTGTGTTGTGTATTGTGCTCGTTTCGGTACATATTCTGTGTCAGTTGAAAGTGCCTCGTGAGAAAACACTGATGAAACATTTATATTGAGAGTAGTAATTATGTTCTGTACTTGTGTCGATGCTTTTTCGTGTCACTATATTACCGGTGACTGGAGATGGTTTTTGAGACTTTTGCGTTTCCTTCTCCTCTTCCTCAACCGGGCGTGACATACGAAGTAGACAAGGCAGCCAACAAAGAAATACTAGTTTCACCTGAAAATCAGAATCGAGATGTAATTAGTCAGGAAAAATAAAGTTAACCCTTTGCACTCCTTTAACGCCATTGTGAAGACAGTTTCAGTCTATAAATATTTTCATATGCATTAGAATAAATCAGACCAATAGAAGGAATCAAAGACAGGAGATTCGAAAATATTTGTCATTTCTTGCTTGTCGGAATAAAATTGTTAATTCTCAAGATATTCGCTTTTAACGTTAGGGCTAGCGTCACAAAATGTTCGGAGTGCTAAGTGTTAGTATAAAAGCGGAATTGGTAGCTACTGTATAACACAATTATACTTAATCAACAGTCATTCATGTAAGTCTCCTAACTGATGTTATGTGCGTGCATAATTGAATTTAAAGAATTACGATTAATAAAAAATAAAAAATTTAATAATACGAAGATGGAATATTAATTGACTGGGTTCTCATTAAATAATGTGACAATTCCAAGGGATTTTTAACTGGATTAAATTTGAATAAAAAGTTGAGAAGGTTCTATTTTTACGAACAATATTCAAACTGAATTTATGAGAATGCTTGTTCAAGAATAATTGCACCGGATGTTGTAAAAATACATATACTGATCGTCAGTGTTTATATTTTGTTGGTTTTTTATGACACGCGATAAACGCGATTTGCTATAGAATATTAATGATCAACGCCCGTTTATGCGATTCTTGTTACCTAAAGGATACGATGGCTCGTAAAATCTCCGCAAGGAAATAACCTAGTGTCACTCGAAAGGGTGAATCGAGTTAACGACCAAAGTAAACCTGAAGAGTACTTTCAGGCACATGGTCTCACGCTAATTGAAGCCACATATACGATGAGTTCATCCGCGGAGTCGGTTCAGAGAGTGTAGATAGATGAGGCGACATAAGGACTCCGATTCCGGTCAAAATAATGCAGTGATACACATCGAGCAAGCATATACAAGAAATTATAAAAACTACAAAAATGAACAACGAAATTGCAACTACCATAATCTACATTACGCTACGAATAATACTGCTACTTTTATTATCAATGCAAATCACAACGATTAAACAACTTGAGGATGTAGGCGCAATCACGTGCTCAAAACACTGGTTGTAAAAAGTTTTAAACACTTGATAACCATTATTTGCAATATTGAATGAAATATTTTAATCTGCTGGTTCGTTTATCAATTATTTATGACAATATTACATGTTTTGTAGCACTTTCGAAATTTGCAAGCACCATGAATGAAACTCGAAAAAATTTGCAATTGAGAAAACATTTATGTATTTTTAAAATACAGTGTTCTCGATTTAAAAGATACTGAAATACAAGTGTAAATACTAAAAATACGTATTCTTTCAATGGAATTATGCACTTGCATCCTTAATTACAAACGAATGGGATTCCTAAATCTTTTTTTATTAACTATGTACACATACTTTATTGATTTACAAACTCCTACTCATTTTTCTTTTCTATAACTCCCATACACCCGTCAGAATAAAAATTCATCCATTTTTCTAGTTTAGATATTGTGAAACGTTTAATGTTTTCAAAATTTGGCATTATAAATGATGATTTATAAATGTTTATAAACATTATAAATGTTGATTTAAAGTGTAAAGTAATAACGAATGCAGCATCATTCCAGGATCTTGTATGAAATTATCTTTGAGCAGTGTATGAGGTTTCATTAATGATTGTGACAGTTGTAACATTTCTTGGCTTGAACAGAAAGTATCGAGAAAGGACTTACGCATTCAGACATTTCGTGAGTGTCAGAATTTCGGTGATGATAATTCAAAATAAGGATGGTGCTGACAACGCTGCTGGCCACCATGAACATGATGCAGTTGAAGTACGTACCTACGGAAACATTGAGCAGTTCAAGAACTAGTTCCAACTAAAATTAAACACATGACGCTTGACCGGTAATTACTAAAGTAGATTAATTTCACGTGTGTTAGTAAAGTCCTGCACGGTTGCGCGGAGAATTGTCTGAAGCCGGTAATAATGTCTAGCAAAAGTGGAAACCATTTTGATAAGAACCACCAATTAATTAGAATTAATAATTAAATATTCTCAAATTCATTCTTACCAAAGAAAACATCAGCAGAAATTGGGAAAATGCAATTTCCGTGGCAGGGAAGTCATGATCTCAAAATTTAATAAGGGACTTTGATATTAAAACATTAATATTAAAGAATTTTAATATAATATTACAGAATAAGAATATTCTATAAAGTCAATTTTCGGAAATTTCTTCGAGATTTATTGACTTCATTTAAAGAAGTAATTTTCACTCGATGACTTCCAAAAACATTTGAAAAATAGCTGTTAATTCGGAGCCCTTGGTTATCCATTAACCCGTACAAATCCGATCGCGTAATATTTGCTAAACGCGTGACTTCACGTTCCCATTGTTCGTGGTCGACGAACGAAAAATCACGTGGAGGCGTTCCTTTCATCAATGGTCGGCGGTTTGCCGTCCCCGCGGGAAACAAATGCCGTCTGAAGGGTTCGGATCGACTTTCCATGCCGAAATAGAGAGGGGTGGGGAGCTGGTGCCGGTTTCCGGATTAATAACGGATTAATAAAGTTGCTCGAAATCATATTCGGTGCATAAAGGAAGTAGTTTGCATTGAATGAAACACGTTTTGAATGCGATCGCTCGGGCCTATCGATCGGACGATTTCAAAACGTTTGCCCCGGCCGCGGCCGCCCGTATTCAAGACGTCAATGAATGTTTGCTCTGAAAGCCAATGGTCTGACCCGCACAATCTGCTACTACTGACAAGCGAGCGTATGCCACTGTCAGTGCCGCAGAACCGGTCCGACTGCAATGGAAGATGGTCGGACAGGGATAAGGGGTCCTATGTACAATAAGCCCCGGCGCAGCTCGGTGCAATGGCTAGGCTATACGGGTCAGGCATAGGTGCATCTAGATCCAAGATCTTGTGCATAAGCCCTCCCGCAAGGAGGGATCCTGCGCGGCAGAGCTCCAGGGAATAACTGTACCGAAGGATTTCCTGCTGCTTCCCTTACTGCATCGCGCTAATAAATCACGGGCACCGGTGTGTCCAAGTACGTCTCTCTTTGATGATAATAAATATCGAAATTCTCGACCGCGAAAACGAATATCGAGATGCGACGCGACGTAATGAAATACTGCCGAAGTTCCTCAGCTTTATCACTGTCGCGCCCGCTCTAAGTCCGTTTTCTCGTGTTTATTTCCCGCGATATTTTTCATCAGCCAGCGAAACGCGGAATCCAAAGCGAGGCTCACGCGCCAGGTCGCCCGTAAACATACAACGTCACGATTTCCATTTTATTTGTCGGATTAACCGGAACATTTACCCGCCGCTCTTTTTCCCTGACACTTGCCGCCGGCCCATTTTCAGCCCGGAAAAAGTGAACGCGAAACCTTCCGGAAACAAAGTAATTAATTTCGATGATGATCGGCGCGCGTTGCTCGCCCGTAAGTATTCGGACACTTGAAGCTTCCCGAAAAATTGATGATGTTTTCAGCTGGCCCGAGTGTACCGGTGAGTGTACCGGTGAGTGACCGTTTGGACTAACAGGGTCGACTTTAATTAATGATTTTTTACACAATTCGTTTACGAGGAAGTAATTTCGGTATTTTAAGGTGAAATAGAGCCAAATTTTATTATCCAAGCAATGAAGTTTTGTTCGATGATTTTTTGACAAAAAGAATGAATAAGTTCATCGCTTGAATAAAGAAATTCAGGTTTATTTCACCTTAAAATAGCGAAATTACTTTCTTGCCAACCCAATAATCATTTCTAGTTCAGAATGGTGACGTTATAATCATCATTCGAATCAGACCTACCCATTCTTGTAATAAATGTATAGAATTCGCAGCCCACTCGTAGTCATTTGATCACACGCTGCATTATAATTCCGTGCGCTCGTGACAATAACTTGGAAAAGCTAATCTCGCAATTTGAATTGAAATGGACATTCGGGATAGGACACTGATAGGAACGGGCGAAGAAATTTCAAGAGTCCAGGGGTAAGGATTAAATTGTAATATGTTCTTTCGCTTTGCCGATCGATTTCGCCTTTAAAATCGCTTCACGTAAAATTAAATGAAATTTTACATATTCATCAGCCAGTAATCTGATCCAGTGGAACACCGGGGCTATCGACATCCCGCTGCTACGTACTCGGCAGAGAAGATGAACGTAAAACTGTGTACGAGAAAGTACATTTCCCGAACAATATCACGAGCGTTTGGATAATGGACAAGGGATGTGGGATAATCGAGGAGTCCCGCTGTATTATTTAATTCCATCGCGAATTTCGGTCCGAATCCCTGACGCAACTGCAGAATCGAGCACACTTAGCGGAAAGTTTCAGTTTCGTTCTCCCTTTTCTCCCGACTATAACGAAACTAATGATAAATAAAATATAAATTATACAGTGCGCGCACCCAGTAATCGGGTGAAAATTAATACAAAGATTTCCAATCATTACTTTGAAGATAATTTTATACGACATTTTACGAGGATTAAAAATAAAATTCAACAATTCAGAAATTTGTAATGCTGAGGCCAACAATAAAAAACGTTCTTGTTATCGCGTCATGATGTTTTACAACTGTTGCAAATTGGCAGATTACTGATCATAAAACAGAAATGCTTATCGGCATCGGAAAAATATTTAATAAATCTGAGTTATGCGATGTTTTATCAGAAGCAAGCAAATAAAAAGTTTAATATCAAAACGAGGAATGTAATCTCCGTTCTGATAGCAACTGTATGTGTACAATGAAATTTTTTAGCCAGTAACGAATATTTTGAATTGAGAGTCGTTTCGAATCGATCGAATTTTTCTAAACATCTAATTTCATTCGACGCACGTGAAAAATAGTTTCCCGAGGTGGAAGCTGATCTCTTATTCATTACTCGGCGAGCTTTGTAAGACATCAGCGTGCTCGAAGCGATGAAAATGGATGACTTTTATTAGGAAGTCCCTTCTTACGCTCTAAATTATTCCGTTCGGCTGAAGGAGTCACGAAATGAAGCAGATTCACTAAATTTTGCGCGAGGAGGAGGAGACAGTTTTTGTCCTCGAGAAAATTAGAATCCTTTTTTTCGCAGGGGGATTGCTCTTGTTACGAGCTCCTCAATTCTTAATTTGCTCTCAAACGATAAAACGAGTGGAGGAGCGCGCCGGGACGATTTTGACAATTTCACGATAATCTTATCCGTTGTCCGAGAGAACGGGTCCAGTATTTGACGTCTCAGGTGAATTATAGATGAGCAAAGGATCGGGCCTGACCTTCTGTCTTTTCATCTCCGTAACTTGCCATTGTTCAGCCGGGGCTAACCTTCCGGAGGAGGAGTCCGACTTTATTTTCACGCAGGACCACTCCGACGAGGGTATCGTGGATAATAAAACGAAGTAATAAAAAAGGGACTGGAAATTTACGGACTTACCCAACAGAGGCACGGCGTCCGATGTCGCTGGCATTGTCTCGGCCACCATATTCAGGAACACAGTCAGGGACAAGAGAATGGTTACCCCTGCAAAAGAGGATTAATGACCCAACAATTATAACGTGCACCAGCTCCCGTCAAATGAGGGAAATTAATTTCAAATATCTTTGCGCAGCTTCAGCTTATCTACGAGATTAAATACTAAAAACCGCTTCGAACGCGTTAGGGAGAAACATATAACCATGGTATATTCTGTTAGTACGATTCTCTTGGAACACTCTCATAAAATTTTATTTAGAAGTTTCTAAAACTGATCGTAGAACCTCTGAAGTTTCTTTGGTCTTTGGTACGAAAGGCTAATTAAGTTCTCCCAAAATTTTACGAAATTACACATCCGAATTATGCAATCAGACTGTTCCCAACTAGCATAACCTTGGTGGAGGGACCATTAATCGGATTATGACTCTTGATTGGGAAACTTTGATACTGAAATGGGAACGTTGGTGTGATTTCGTGGTTTAATACATTAATCTAAGAAAATTAAAATCATTCAAATTCTTTTTAGGTAATAGTAAGTTTAGGATCAAGAGGATTATGTGTATTAAGTATTTCCATCTACAATCTTTGTGAATTCCCAGAATCGTTTAAATAGACGTTCGAAAAATGTAAAATAAAGAATAACTAATTTCAAACCATTCATCGATTTTCGAATTTTGGAAGGTGCTATATATTCAACTAATTTGAAATGTCCCATAGTTGACTTAAAACGGTTTTGTAATTTTAACATTATTTGGGGTATTTATACATTGCAAAATGTTCTAGTATTTTTTATGTTAATCTGCCAATGCATAATTTCAAGAATGTAAAAGATGTCATATAATTAACAATATTGAATATTAAAATTCATAATCTTTGACTATTTTTGGAATGTAATTTTCAATTGCATGCCTCCGTCGAACCAATATAATATACACACACGTATGTTCTGAATCTTGGAATGTAATAACGCGTTGGCAACATCAAGAAATTCTCGGAAAACTGATCGATAAATTCCAGTTGTTCGGTGATACACGAATGCCTGTGATCGAGATCAACGCGACTGTAATCTCCCGTGCATTCGATACGTTACGAGAACTCGACTGAATCTAATCACGTGAGCTGTTGTAGCGTGCTTCGAAGCCTGCAAGGAATTGGAATTATGCAGACCAGCGAGTTCAACTTGCTCGGAGACAGTATTCATTGGCATTCTGGCCGATCAATAACAATCGCAAAAAAACCATAACTAGACTGCCAATCTTCATGCAGAATGAAACCTGTTCGAGTCGATTACGAGATGTGGGAGAACCGAATAGTAACTAAGAATTTTCAATCTTTTATGCTTTCATTAATTCGCAAGCAATATAATAATGTTTTTAACATCTATCATGGTACGATGTTTCCACCAATTATTTGCTTTATTGCTCTTTACAATCAATTAATAATTAATAAAAGTAACTTCGTTGAAATTTAAATTGATTATCGACAAATATACAAATTCTGTAAGTGCATAGGAAATGTAAAAGAATAAAAAAAAACCAAGCTATGAATTGATGAATGAATAGCTTCATTTTCTCATTCCTTTTCAAACAGCTAAAATATATTCAAGTTTTAAAAATAGTTATCAACATTTTCTATGCACTTACAAGATTTATATAGTTGTCAATAGATTATAAGTAAATTAATAATCATAATTACAAATAAATGAGAAAGGGGAAAAAAAACCTTGAATTATTCTCGTCGCATGTAATATGCACTCATAAATGCAGGATCATTCACGAAAGGATCGTTCAGTGTTTGCTGCTGAATGTGACGTATTTGTCTTTGAATAATTCAAATTGCTTCTCGATACTTTTACATGGTGAAATGCGACCTGGAGGTACGTTAATATGCAAATATACTTGCGAAGTGTAAGATAGTTACGGAACTCACCTAATGAAAGTTTCTCGCCAGAATCCGGTGGCAAGGTAAATCCTAGAACGGCCATGCTGGCTATTAGAACGCACGGCACGATCAGGTTGAAGAAATAGTAAAGAGTTCGCCTTCTGATGATAACAACGAACGTAATATCTATATACGGCTCCGGGCAACAATTGTAGTAAATTTCGTTCCTTTTACCAGGAACCCCTGTAACAAATTTCATCAAGTTATTTAACCCTGTAAAATTTGAAGTGAATAGAGTGCGACTTCCATAATAATTTTATGTATATTTATTCAATCCTGTACCGAAGGTTTTCAACATTTTACTTTAATTTTGTCGTGTAAAGGAATTAACGAAGAAATGTCGAATTCTGCTCTTAAAATTTTTATTTTGTTTCCGTTAAGAAAATTAAATTTACTTTGTTTCTAATGATTTTCTTTATGAAACCTTGAACAACATATTTGTGACATTTTTCTGATTAAAATGAGCCCCAACACGATACAGTTCGCAACATATTTGCTTGTTTAATTCACGATTTAGTAGCACCTCTATTATTCGAACTGATGATATCTGAGTTCTTAAATTCTACAGTTTAATCTAACTAAAACAATCTATATATGATACTGTAGCTAAATAGGCATAATATGCTAGACAGCTAGTTCGGATAACAGAGGTTCTACTGTACCATGGATTAAACAAGTAAACATGATCTAAATTGCACCGTGTTTGGTATCATTTCAATCAGAAAAATATCACGGATATGTTGGTAACAGTTCCATTAGAAAAAATAAAGTTTTGCTATTTTAATGCAAAACAAATGGGAGTGAACAAGCACATCTTTCAATAAAGGCTATTGCCATATAATTAATAACAACCGTTCTTACGTTTCTCGACGCGATTAACGTTTCTTTTACGATAATGCACATTTACAAAAAAAATATTGAAAATTTCCCATTGCGATTACAGAAACACACAGAGGCGTACATTGGCAAAATTATTAAAATATTTCCTTTCAATTCTACTTTGCAAATCACTCGCTCCCTCTGCAGAATTCTATGTCGCGAGCCGGCAGGTGAAGTAAATGGAATAATTAAAAGACGACGAAGATAAAGTGGAGAATATTCGAAGCTGGCAGTTTCGCTTCGGGGAGGAAAAATGCTCGCGGAAATAAAAGACGGGCTCCGATAGCGATGACTCAACTATTTTATACGGGTGCACGCCATACAACTTGAATTATCTCGAGCAACATACCGGAAGAGCGAGAGAAGGAGGGAGAGAGAGTCCGCGGCTTTATTTTCAAGTGTTTCTTCAGTTACAGCCACATTTTCCTGCAGCTGAAGTCACTTAAGATACATTTCTGCCAAGGGCTTCATAAGCCCCGTATATACCGCGGAGTACATACCAACACCTCGCGCGTATAGATCCCCCGGAAATAAAAGCTACGCGCCCGCAGAGAGAAACATTTCCACATTTTACAATTTTCCTAAAACTGTCCGAGCTCGGTCGGTACACACGCCGGAATTGATATTTACAAACAATTCTACGAAATATCTAGCGCAATACCTTTCATTGCGCAGCCGCTTTATCTGATGTTTCTGTTTGAGTCGAGTTTACTAGATCGTTCCGCCTATTCTAACCGGTTATTGCTCTGTTATTTACGAAAAGAACGGACTCTGGAAAAATATATCTATTTCCATAGCGGAGATTGTAACTAACTAATTTCAAGTTTGTTACACCGACACGCCAATGCGTTTATTGTCTACGTAAGACTTTCCAATTGCAACTCTAAACTTGTGGCACCTGTTATACGTCATTCTACTGCCACTGACCACGGAAAAATTAATTTCTAACATTTTTTAATACATATTTCTTAAAAGAACCATTAGTGTAATTCTTTCAGAAATATTTTTAGAAGTAATTGTATGTTAAAACTTTGAGTAAGAGAAACAACATTATCATCAATTGGTGTTGAAAATTGTGAAACATGATATATTCTATCATCTGGAGGAATTAAACAATAAAATAATACAATAATCAATTAATAAAAGTAATATTATAAAATCGTTCAGCAAAAGTATAACTTTTTTAATTAACTATTATAATTTTAATTTAATATTATTTTACGCAATTCCTGAACCGATTAAGAAAGTATTTAACGCATTTGAAAATTCACATCACGGTATAACCTCGTTTATACATTGACTCGTTAACTCGGGGAAATTGGCGTTTAATTTGACAAATGGAAACAGCAATGCTATGTTTTAAGAAGTAAATTGGCTACGATCGTCATCATTGGCATCGATCAAAGCCAGCACGGTTAACTGTTAACGCAAACGTTTCGTTGTTATCGCGTTGGCCATTCGAGGCGAAGCGAAGTAGCGAAATGGTAAATCACATGTGGAACGACTATTCTCAGGTTTACCAAACTCATATTCCATTTGGAAGTGTAAACCAAACGTCGCCCTCTGTTGACAATTTCGGGGCAAGTAATGAACAGCCAGGGAATTCCCAGTAAAAAGTAACCAAGTAAATTCGCTTGCATTGGAGGAGCCGACGATTCGGCGCAAACATTGCATGATATCTCCCAGTATGAAAGTAAATAATTCCGCGCGGAACTGCGCTAATGGTGAATTATTAAACAGTCGTTCCTACTTCGCAGTATCCCAGCCGGGCCGAAAACGCGCACGACAAACTTTTTACTAATTGCAGGTAGGATTAACCTTGTACTGCACAAACGTGATTCCCTTAATTTTCACTATCGAGTAAACATAACAAATAAACCCCGATTATTTTTACAGGCTATTTTATTTTTCATAATTTTACATCACTGATTTGGAGTAAATTGTGTAATTGCTCGCACCTCCTTTGTCGCGAAGCTAGTAGGATTTTTAAAAGATTTTGAATTTTGTATTTGGTTGGAATTGTGAAGAGCTTCTCACAGCTTTTCATTACGAGCTCAGATGAAACGCAACTTTTTTGTGTGAACTATTACGCGAGTCATCGTAGAGGATCACTAAAGTTAAAAGTAAGATAAATGATGTTTACATTTGTTAACTGGTGTTTTCTGAAGGATACAAAGTCTACAGTTTAGTACTGTGAAAAATGAGAACGAAACTGATATTTACGCTCGAAAAAAAAAGCTTTGTGAACCCATGCTGTACATCCCCATTAATATTAGGACGTCTAAGGATTATGTAAACTTTAATAATCGGTAGTAAATTGTTTCTGTATTAGTATAACTCGATCATCTCTCGTAATAATCTGTTACCTTTCATTTACTTAATTCTAGTAAACGCATCTACAGTTAACATACTACATGAAATTGAAAGATCGTTCGGTTATAACCAAAAAGTAGGCGACCTTCAAATCCTGCAACTTTGTATAAAAGAATCTTACAGCACTCTGCTTGTGCTCATTTTAAAGGGTGAAATGTTCATTTCCATGTGTTACAACTTAATTTCTTTCAAAGACTCTTTCCTGTCATAGAACAGTCTGAGAACATGAAGCTTTTCCTCTTTTGAAACTTTGCAAATTCTAATGACTTCACGGAATGCTTTAGTTCCGTATTCGTTTTAATATGACTTTAAGAAAGAAAATCTCCTCTTCACAATGACCTTTCAGATGTTCAACGAGAAACCGAAGATTCTCTCAAAAATGCTATAAATTGGATCGTCTCAGAATACATTGCTAAATTTGTTTCATGATCAAATCTACTTAAAAATTGATATACGATATTTTTATTCAGCTTTGAATGAAAGGTGCATTGCTAACTCTACTGTAAACTATAGCATGAAAGTTTTACTCGATTAAACTTGTTTCTTATTTCTGTTCCATAAAAAAGTCTCGTAAATATTTTTTGTATATGTTGTCAATATTTTCTAATTCTACCAACGCGCCCTTTTTATTTTCACCGAACATTCGTGACTGTCGTGTCTTCGCGATTAAAAGGAGAATATTGCGTCACGATGATGTACCTGGGTGTCGTTATTCATCAACGTTCGCGGCTGGTTCGCCCAAATAATGGTTGATAACGATGCAGTATGCTCGAACGCGAACATAAAAAAAGGAGGTGCTTGTGGAAAGCTAAATTGAATTTTTAACAGTGACGAGAACGTCGAAGTAACATATTCGTCGATGTACAAGCTGATTCATAACTGGCGACACAATCTGGTCACTGAAAGGTGATTCTACTTCATTTTAGAGGAAAACAACTCTGAATTGCTATTACATTTATCCTGATTTAAAATTACCCAATTTTCATTCAAGAATCAAGTCAATTGTATACGAAGGTGAAATCAATTGATTAATTAAAAGAATAGATTGCTTTTGCATTGAATTCAATGAAGCCTTAGAACACGTTGCACAGAGTCGATAGGAAATTAATAAAATTCGTGCTCTCTCCCTTCACCCGACGACCATGCATTAACAACAAAAATGTTTATAAACACAAGCGTTGACAGCAATATAGTCAACTACCTCATAAAATTCGTAAGTCAAGTTTTTATCAAGTGTATTATGCTAGGTAAAACTTTGAAGTTGATTTTCTTGAAAACAAACAAATGAAAAAACTTTTTCCACGACTCATTGTGCCACCAGTTACGTACCACGTTGTTAATTCGTCCACGTGTTTATTTGCCATCGTCCAAAAATTATCATACAGAACACGAAAATCTCTGTACCAGGAGTGGGACCGAATGGCGCCAGAAGAGCTGCGGCCCATTGCCGAAAATTTCAAGACACGTTTGAACCTCTGTATCGGCTCAAAGGGTGGCCACCTCGAAACTTCTTAAATATATGAATACTAAAGGTCCTATGTTATCGTTGTTATTATTTGGTTTTTCAAAATTCGTCGATTTGACAGAATTACTAGGACCTTGAATAAGTTCTCGCTGTTTCTTCAAATATGGCAGTAGCAGTAACCCGTTCGTGGAATTTCGAATGGTAACACACACGCAAGGCAGTAGTGTATCTAACCTTAAATTTCAGTGTATGATAGTTCACTTTAGTGTAAACAAAGTAATTTTTTCTTAGTTCTGAAAATGTCTACTTTTGTGCCAAATAAAGTGTATTTGCGGGGAATTCTATTGCACTACTTTATTCAAAAGAAATCTGCAGCTGAAGCACATAGAATTCTTGTTGAGACTTATGGTGACAATGGTTTGTCGGATACGACATGCAGAGACTGGTTTCGACGCTTCAAAAATAATGATTTTGAACTTGAGGATAAAGAACGTTCTGGCGCACCGAAAAAAATTTGAAGACGAAAAGTTGGAGGAATCACTCGAATTATTGCTAGTGATGGGCAATACTTTGAATGAAATGTTTTTGTTCCTTATAATTTAAATAAAGCTTTTATTTTGTAAAAGAAACAGCGAGAACTTATTCAAGGTCCTAATAATAAGAAATGTTTAACTCCGTTATTTCTTGTCACCCTGTACAATTTTCAAAAGTTTAAACGGGCGCAATTAACTTTATAAATAAGTGAACTACCACAGGCGAGAGAGTTCTATTCGGTTAGAATTAACAAGTGGCGGGTCCGGAATCGTTCCCGGTGACGTGGAGCGTTGAAAACACCTTTCCGGTTGTAAAATTCATCCGACAAGCAAGTTAGTTGAATAATTGGTTTAGCATTTAGAAAGGCAAACGATCGGCGTTATTACGTGCGTGAAAACGGGTTCACCGTGATTGAAATAATTAGTGCGATTTCATGTCGGGACACGAAGTTCTAATTAATTTTCACTCGCGAAGTGGAAAACGTTACCACCATGTGTAGCCCAGGGGGGATGAAAATCTGGATTGGATGGAGCTACCGGTAGTAAGATGCAGCTGCTGTCGCGCGACGAAAACGATTGATCGCCGGAGTCCTTTGTGCCCACGCTGAACACGCGGGCCGATTTTAGAATTGCTAATCGCCGTGGAATTGCTTTCAACGCCGAGGAAACTACTCGGCTGTGTCAGGAAACGATCCTCGATAGGGGTTGTAAAAACTCACCTAACAGATCCCACTCGCCGTTAGTGATGAAACTGCTGATGTCACCTCCGGACTCATCTTGCAGCTGCAGGTCCAACTGTTGACAATTTATTGCGATCGATTAGAACCAAAACTGTTCGAGCAACCCTACCTTCTTTTTTATTCGACACACTTTATAGCGGTATACAGTGGATCCAAAATGTATTTGGAATTTTAAATAATAAAATTGTAAGAAATATTTGTATGACAACATTTTCATTCTTGAAATATATTTAAGCTATGATTATTTACTTAAATTATTTACTTAAATATGACAACAATAACTGCAAACATGAACTGATAATAAGAAAACAAAAATAATGAGCACTAAAAATTCCATTAGTACAGATACGTCATTATGATATTAAATCAACAATATCGATTAAATTCTATTATCAGTAGGATGTGCATTTGCATAAAAAATGAGTAGATATGAAACAGTAAAATTTCACGAATTTAAAAATACTAATGTAACATTTTAAACTCATTAGAATTATTACGAAAAGATACAAATGTGTATGTAACTATCTTGCAATTAATGCAGATAATTTTCGCTTTGCATAAAAATCCACAGATCAATTACCAGTATGAAATAAAATAGAATTTAATTTTATGTGATCGCAGTTTCAATAAAATCCTAGTACAATAATGATTCGTGCCGCCCTATTCAAAATGCCACTTTATTGTGTGTTTTTTCCAAGAATTTATACCATTTCTAAGCTATTTATAAAAATGTCAAATGACTCGAAGATGATTTAATCATATTATAAAAGTAAAAATTTTTTAATTGCAACTAACCTAAATAATTTTCGACCGTACGTGAACCGATGGAAAAGAATTTGGTATCTTACCATGGATATGGTCGTCCATTATACATATTAACCAACCGAAACGACGAGCCAGAAACCACATTACCGTGAATTCTCTGCAGGGCACAGTGCCGCGTATATATTGTCCCCGAAATACACCTTCCGCGATTCGTGAATTTTTAGGAATCCTCTCGGAATAATGTTTCCGAGAAACATTATTACTATAGTTTCGTTTGAGCGAGCTAAAAGGTTGGCAGAGATCCGCCACGTTTATGGAACGATGTAATGTAAAGCCGTGAGCTTTGCGAACTCTAAGAACGCGCATCATTATCTGCATTTAACAAGATCACTATAATATTCTATCGAAGATATTCCGGTTATCTCGATTTCTTTCAGTTCAATCCGACTTTTTTATCCAATCAAAATCCATTAATATTACGGAATATATTGGAAAATTTTTTAAATCATTATGAAAATATTGTGGTGATTTATATTTAACTTGTTGAATTTTATGTTTTATTAACTCAATGGTATTTACAATTAAATTAGATGGCGAGGACACTATTTATTAACGTGTATTTATTCATTAAGACTTGTGTCCCCACTCTATCTTCCCCTTCTACGACGCCCGGTCACACGTGACGCGTTCACAATGTCACGTGACTAATCCGGTACTGGCAGAGAGAGGGTAAGGCTTTTTCCCCTCAATTCCCCTCATCTGGCCACTCTGACTGATACACGATTTGCGCACCACTAAGAAAAGCTAACATCAAATACACAATTAATTCGTCTGTTAATTTTAACTTTAAATCAAATTAGTAAGTACACATTTCAAGAAATAAATCGGAATGAGTTAAGTTTGTAAACGATGTCGTACGAAAAATCAAGTTAAAACTGCTCCGCGAAGCAATCTAACTTTGCCATCTGACACACATAAACGTAATCATCTGATTAGGATCCTGCAGACCATCTTGAAACCGGGGGCATGTAATTTTAATTGGATGTCTATTTAAATTGGCTGTCCTTTCGGGGGCAGTACGTGGCAAATTAAAAGTAAACCGAGCTAAAGTACAGTGAATACGTGAAAATGTGGTCTCACCGTGTCTTTACGAATTCTTAAACTAACCGCAAATGGAAATTCAAGAACCTAATCGATGTTGACACTGGCCAGCTTGGAGTCTACAGGGCAAGCTCTCGTGTCCTCGAAACAGCGAAGTGTCATTAACACAAAATCCGTTTAACTTCTGCACGAGTTTATCGTACTCCTTAGGATCTTCATTTAACGTTTAATGTTTCATTAAATTAGCCCTCGAGTCGAGTTTAATGACACTGAGTTGTGACCAATTTTTACTGTCTGGATTTTGTCTCACTTTTTATTATACTACATATCGCACCGTTTTATCACTTGTAGAAGTTATAACTGGTCTGTGAATCTTTGTGCAAATTCCCATTTTTATAAATGATAAAAAATTATCTTTGAGCTCTGTCTTGACCAAAACATTTAGCAGTATGGTAAAAATATTAAAATGTTTATATTTGCAAGTAGCATGATTGATATGCAACATCATTGCATAAAAATTAATGGAATGTGTATTAAATGAATGGATGAATTGTGCATTTCAATTTTAAAAGATTGATACTAAAATGGCAATCAAGCATACAGGGAGAAAATATAAATATATTATAAAAATACTGAATTATTTGTTTATGTGACGTGTACTTTACGAGAAAATCGGTCGCGAACATTTTATATTAATATCCATGTTGATAAATATTGTAACAAACAATTTTTGTGTTTTCTCAATTTTAAACGTTAACACCTACAATTTGGTTTTTTAATTTTTTATATTTTTTTGATTTGTTGGAAACCATGACATACAAAATTTATACACTCCAGTAACTTTTATTGTACTCCAATGATCTCTTCTTGCATATGGTATAGTAGTTGACTTGCCTTATGACATTATCGACACACTTTCTCATACAGAAACTTTTTCGGATTATACCAAGCGTTCAGTGACATTTTGAATATTCATAAGTTTCATACATTGACAGTGTAGATGAATATGCAACACAAAAGAAAAGCTCAAGTTAAAATCAACAACGTCCATATTGTATACGTTACAGTAAATCTGGTAAAAGTATACACACTTACTAATGTATAATCGATGTATGAATAAACTAATTTAATACGTAAATCTATTCGCAAGTCATAAAATTAACGCATCAACAAATAAATTTACTAATAAGTAAAAATCTACATTTCCATAATTTATTGGAAGCAAATTCCATTTTTACTTTCTAACAATAGATGGAATAGGAATACATATAAGGAAATGGAACAGTTATTATTCACTTTTAGTAATAAGAGCTCAAATAAAGAAGTCTGTAGCATTTAAAAGTTCGGAGCTTTTAAAGCTCAGGAAAATGTTCATTTTCTGGTCACAATGAACGAAGTTCGAATCGCAATTACACGTCAGATATTTTTATCTTAGACCACGAACTATGGGAACGTTGGCAGAGTTAATTACTTACTTGAAAGCCATCGTAGGTCCAGGATCCGAATTTCATTTCGCAGCGTTGATCGTCAAAGGGGAACCAGGTAATGTCTATCTTGCAAGTGCTCTTGAATATGCCGGGCGGTACGTATAAGCAGGTCCCATTGTTCTTCACGACGACGTTCGTTGGATAAGTACCGTCGAACCCTTCATCCGCGCTGCAACAAACGATTGTTAACGTTAAACGGGATCCGATTGATTTTTAAACGAAGCGCGGGGACTACCTTACCTTCCATTAGAGGATAAAGTGTACGACAGCAAATGGCGCGATACCGGGCACGTGTGCGTACCGGGGATAATCGATAATTATTGGATCGATAAAAGTTATCATCGCATGAATTATCTTCAATATCTCCTTTTCATTTAACAAAGTCAAGAATTAAAATCGTTGAATTATAAAATCGCGGATTAGAAGTACGTAGTTTTTATTTATCTATTGTCTTTATTTATTATTTATATTAAATCAGTAAAATTAAGACGATTACATTTATCTTTTTCAAGGTTTATTTTTATTATTCATAAGAATAACAACGCAATTCTACATTAAGACAAGTGCAATTTTTATATTATTTTGTGGATATCGGTCGAAACAATTTTTATGTAAAATAAAAACACTCTCTTTCCATTACACTCAGTCTCTAAAAACCTTTCGTTCTGGCTGCAGGTGTTTCCGGACATTAACACATTGAATTACTCCGCGTCCTGTTAGCGATCCTATTCCGATCTATAATTGATTTATCGCGTCGAAAGCAAAATTTTAAATGCATAGAATTTGATACTCGTTTTTCTGATGCTTTGAAGTTTTAAACTGATTTTATTTCGTTTAACACCAATTTTCTTTCCGTTTTACACCAATTGCAATCCATTTATCAGGGGAATAGTATCGGGAAAGGATACAGGCATTTCCCTTGTGTTTCACAGAAAAATCCGCTTTTGTCCAAGGCGATTGAAATATTAATGGAAACAGGCTTTACATGTTTGGAAAAAATTATTTATTTAACTTTACTTACACTTCGGAAAATATCACTCTCATAAGCATATTCTGCAGTGACCACAACCTCGTAAAACGTAAGTTTTGTACTAAACGTTTCAGTGTACTTTACAAGTATAAATATTTTAAGGTGGGTTCTCGGAAATGACTGATCACGCAAATTGTCTACTGATTGAAGAAAAACAAACAGCAATGGACTATTATTTTGTAATTGCTGATTACCATTTAGGTATGTGTGTTGACTCGATATACATAAAGTAGTGTTTTTTGGCAATGAAATAAACAATTAAATATTTTTTAATAATAGCGTACACATTCTTTCTCAATTCTTCATTGTTGTATTTGTTATTCTAGAACGACCAGAATTATCGTATATGATTTTATACTTCTCTCACGTAAAGAAAATCAAATAAATCTTGTACACGTCGTTATTTAAAATTATTGTAAATAGATTACGACAATATTTCTTTCATGTTTCATATGAAAGCATACGATGCCTTTAACAGAATTTTATAACCATGGGGGTTATCGAAACAAATGTTGGTAACGAATTCGGTGAATAAAAATAGATTTTATTGGATTTTAAATTTTACTTTTAATTGAGGTAGTATGGATGAGAAATGGAATAAAAATCCGGTATAATTGAACAATAATGAATAAAAGAATAATCGAATGCCCATCTATAAACAAGATTTACAATGCCTCTGTTCAATGATACAGTGGAGATAGAGAATCCCGATGTTAGATTTCGGGGTTAGGAATTTAACCGCATTGCTATCTCTGCTTTGAAGCTGTAAATTCTAATTGCCAAGCATGCGTCTGATTTGTTGCCACTACATTTACACGATAAATCAGAGTCATCGGAAATAATATATCTGCTCCTCCTGTTCTGAACTAAAAGCACACACTGTGTTCTATCCTACACCGATTTATTATTGAAAGATTTCTCACGAATTATTTCTATTAATGGATTATTTAATTGGAAATTAAATGGATATATTTTATAAAAAACACTCAGATAAGTTCCATCGAGCTTTGATGGAATAACAAATTACCTGCTTGTGATTAATCATTCCAACTCAGCCTCAACATAGTCAATTATAGAAATTCAATGGAGCTTCTTTGTCGCTTTACATCAGTTGCTTGATAATCTTTCGTTGCATTCTATTACCGCGAAAATTGCGGATAAAGATAAGAGTTGAATTCTACAGGGACTTATCGTGTCACTATTAAGGACTCTGTCATTTGTTAGACACTATAACTCTGTTCTGGGAACGCATAAAGTGAATGGATGGGGGCACCAACTAAAAATGACGTTGATGAATCAACTACCATTCCCTTGGAGCCTTCCTTTCCTGTAATCTTCTATGTAATTTCTGCTACCTCACCTAGTTCTTGCATATCATTATTTTCTGCAAGTTGCCATACAACTTCCAATTTATTTTGCTTCATTTCGTAAAGTCTGTGATTAGCCTTTCACTTTTATTATTCATTCACAATTTTATTACTCTTCACTTTTTTGTGTGAATAATGTTCTTTTAATTTCTCGCCTTAATTTTTCATTTTCAAAGAAGGAATGTACAAAGTGAGGTATTTAAAATTTTGATGTACATATATCTAAAAGTATTTTAGTAAAGTATACCCCAAATTATGTAGTAAATTGTGATAATTAATCTAGAAATTAGTAAAGAACATTCAGCTTCAAATTCTAGTTTATTACTGATGTTATAGATTTTGTCAAAAATATTAGCAATCTAATAACGAAATCTAAAGATTGATTCTGCAGAGTGATGTCATTGAAAGATCCCTTCCGAGCTTTTCTTGTAAAGCTTAGTGCACAGGTTCGAACGAAATTCAGCAGATCCTTTGTGTCCCGTGCTTGCGACAGAAATTCTCTGCTCACATTCTTTTGGTTTCCTTCGAACGTCCAAAGCATTCCTTTCAATCAGAAATTTACTAATTTTTCAATTATCCCTCTTTGGTGTACCGAGGCAATAACTCGTTGACGATCTTAGTATGCTATTAATTAAAAATTCCATTGCAGTAACATAAATATAGCTATTAAGGAATCGTCAATCTTCTTAAAAATAAAATTATTAAATGAATAAATAGAAATGAATTCAATATAATGAGCACTTAAATGGCGACAATATTGATCTCTATGCAATTATGTTTGAATTTTATTGTAAATAAGCAAATGGGCAAAATGTTTGAAAAGAATGCGAAGATCTATTGTGCAAGTATGTATGAGAGGAATTACGAAAAATAATTATGTTTAGTGATTTCCAAGGAACCAGTTTGTAACGCTTAATTTGGCTTAGCCAGATTAATTATAGCATCCGATATCAATGGTTCAAGTAATCAGCCTTGCAGCCTGATAGACTCATTCAAAATCGTGGTATTAGGGTACCTCCGAACGCTTTGAGAGGGAGGCGGTGATCTAAACATCGGCAAATCCTGTTTGGTAGGTCGGCTAAGGGCAATTTAAAGCTTTAAGCCGTAACAGAGTCATTAGGAGGAATGCGGAGGATTGAATTGGGAACCGTCTAACTTGCACATTTGGTTCCCTTCTCTGTTACAACTTGCTTCGTTTATCCACGGCGACAGCAAATTGCGGACTATTGGAAAATCAAGCAGGACAATTGCTCTACTCTTTTCTTTATTTTCGACATCCTGGAACTACAGCCACGAAATACATACTTGCCAAATTTTAAGGATTCGAAATAAAGGATCAATATATTTACTCCGATTCCAATCAACGTAATTTTAAATGATTATTTTCGTTGAATGTATAAAAAGAACATTCTTTTTATGTTACTAGAAAGATAAACATAATGATGCACCACTCAATAAACATTAAATGATAACTAATAAATGAATCTTTCTCTTCCATTATCGTGTGATATATTGCTTTTCGAACTCACTGTACGATTATGTAAGCTTGTTTGCTTTTAAAAAATTGTGAGTTAAACATACACAAAAATGTTGTATTAACAATTTATCCTAGAAAATAATGTAATACGTACTGGTTTGTAGGATGTAGTACCATATGTTTCGAAATGTAAAATGTAACTAATTTAAAAAAGAAAATGAGATTTGAACATGCGACTTACACACTACAATTTCACGCAACGCTATTTTGCGTGGCAATGAAACTGTCAATTGTTAATATCTCGAAAGCTGAATCAGTGACCCGAAAGTCGTGCACGCTCCTTGTAAGCAGATTTGGACAATAATCAACTAGTAAATTAAAAATGACTTCTTTTTGAATGTTAGTCATATCTAAATAGTTAGTTAATCGCACAATAGTGACTGATGACTAAAGATTGATGACTAATCATCAACTACTAATTCACTAATAAGCAATAGCTAACGATTACTTAGAGCTGTGAGTAACTATTTGCCATTTAGTTATCACTAACTAATCAAAAAGTTTTGACTAATAACTATTTAGCTATGACTAACATTCAGAAAGGCTGTTAGTCATTTTTAATTATTAGTTGATTATTGCCAAACTCTGCTTGTAAGTGATCGCAGAAGAGTAGGGATCGATCGCGGACACTAAACCGTGTGAATTCCAGTGGAACTGAACCGCAGCTTACTGTACAGTTTTATGCGATTGTGAATATCAGCATACTTTTGAGCGGCAGTACACATCCCTCGCAAGTCCAATCGAGGAGGAGACGGTTCTCGAATCTAATTATTCGGGTGCGCGAAACGTAGGCGGGCGCGATTAGCAGCGAAACGGAGCAGAATCCGTCGAACGACTGAACTTTCCTCGTGGATACACAGAAATCGGCGAACGGAACGGGGCCGGATTTCGAAACGTTGCTCCGATTTACTTCATAATTTCATCACGCCTCGAAAAATGCCGTCGGCCCTCGCTCACTGTTTATCTAGATAATTGCGAGCGAGTCGAGCGCGAAATTTTTCGCCGTGAATCCGGTCCGACCGCAGCTCGAATCGGTCGAGTATCTGTTAATGAACGGGCCTGGCCGAGTCGGATCGGTCCGGGCCTGGGCGACTCGTTCATTCCTCAATTATTGTTTCGCGCACCCGCCTGGTCCCTTTAAGGACAACGCACAGGGAAAATATGATTTTGAATGGGATGCATCGGGACGATTCCACGGGGCAACGGATATAAGGCCGGTGAATGGTATACATAATATACTCCGGCATCCAGGCGACTAAGGATTGGTTGGAAGCCGGCCAGTTGGCCGCAACCCAATCCGTTATTTCATTCTTTTTGAATCCACCCTCTCTGTACCACCTCGTGCTCGGCCTGCTGCCCTGCCACACCCACCAACACGACCACCATCCACATCGAACCATCCACATCCACCTAGCCAGAAAGGGAGGGGGGAGGAGGAGGTGGGTGTGTTTCCCACCCTTTCACACCACGCTGCACACCACGTTCCCGCACGTTTCTTTCTGCCGCATGCGAAATTCGCATAAGCGGCGCGTCGCCCTTTGACGACGAAAATTAAATTTCCATCGGGAGCCTCGCGAACCACCAAGGATGATAATGTTTGCGTACATGTCGACGTGCCCGGAGTATCTCGGCCACCGATGGTATTTATGCTTGCCGACCGCCGCCGCTGAATTAGTATCGATTTACGTTTAACAATAAATGCTGCGCCACTGCTAATGTTTCCCATGGATCGCGAACGCGCGGGACTTAAGGATTTATGTATGGAATGCCACCGGCTTTTCATATGCTAAATTAACAACTATTGCGCGTGTATGCGCGAGTTTCGTCCGCCGGATCCAAGAGATCACTGTTGTGCTTTCGGTCCTGTTCAAGTTTCCGAATTCCTTGACGCTGGTGCCAGCTTATCTGGGCGCGTGACTGTGCCAGAGAGAGTTTCTGGAGGAATACTAGCTGCTAAGAGACAATATTTTGATAATATAATAGTACCAGTTTCAAACGAGTGTTGTGTGGTAATTAGAAAGAACATGGGACTGATCCTACTTGCAATTAATGGGTTACTAGACTCTTCATTTTCTGGTTGTCATAGTATTATAATATAAAAGGAGCTAAATATAAATCTACCTTCATTAACAATATTTTAATGTAGTGAATATGATATATTCATTTCTTCACGGTTTATATTGCACCTCATTTTTGTCATACGTGCATAAAATCCGGAGTTTAGTAATAGGGCAGCGACTTCATTGTATAAGCAAAAAGCTCAATATATATTAATAATTATAATTTATTCGTGGCTAAGGACATTATTAAAAATAAAAAGACTCTGCGTCCAGATTGGATGAGCAAATTGTTACAGCAAAGCAGTTAAGCATTAAGTAAACGAGGTATTTGTCAAATGTGTTCGTGAGCAACTATTTCAAGATTTATCCAATTACAAAATAAAATTGTAATTCTATGTGAATTACATTAATTGATTAATTAATTAATGTCCAACCGAGATATTCAATATCCTTTGAATAAACATTTTACTACAATTTCTATTAAAATATTTGTTTAGACTAATGGCGTGGCCTCATTACGTACGTATGGACGCATTATTTGCAGGAAAATTATTAGCTGCGTCAACATGAAATCAAGTTAGATTTGCAGTGATGATTAGCAATTTGTGATTCACGAGCAGCGACGAACTTCTGGCAAACTAGAGTACCTGATAATCTAATGCCTCGGCGAATATTCTGCCTTTCAACTAAGGTGAGTAACCTCATCGAGCACTTCATTTTTATTTAAAACTGTAGATGAAAGTATAGCTTGTACACTACTGTGCGAAAGAAAGAAGCACCCAGTATAATTATAAGATATAATGACAAACAATATCTTTATGTAGAAATTGTATTGTACAATGATTGATTTATTCCATTTAAAGTATTAGATAATCCGCAATAACACATTCTCAGAGCCATACAATTAAACAGTGGAATCCTTTTTCAAAACTTACTGTGTTATTTGATTTCTTACGCTTTTCTATTAAATATGGCCGGCTGCTTCTTTCTTTTGCACAGTAGTGTATGTCGTAAAATTTAGTTCGAACATTTATATGTACAGATATTCTGAAACCAGCTATTGTCTTGCAATATTTCATCCGTCCGATCTCTAATGCAATAAAAAAATAGGAATGTTTCTATGTTTTACATTTTATATTAGGTTGTAAACTAGTCCTCGTGTTTATGTCTCTCCGAGAAGTTCAACCAAGTATACTAAACGAGGATTTTCTTATCGGCCATTTGCTTCTTGCTCGTGCCACTGTTGTGCAGTTCAGAAATATAATTCAACAAAAATTTGAAAAAATTTTACGTTAATGAAATTCATGACAAGGAATATGTACAGACAGAAAAAACGCATAAACGTAGTTTGCGACCGGATGTCCATGCTGGACAAACTGCGAGGTTCATGGAAGTTATAATTGTCAATTTACATGCTGAGTTAACCTTCCATTAACGTGTTGGACGGGTTGCGTTTTATGTTCTATGGGTTGTACAAGAGTTTTACGTGATGCATTTTAGTGCACCTGTATCGCCATTACAACAGGGGATCGGGATCCGAAAATTTCCAAAGTTACCTATACTTTAGGGCCTAAAGTTTAGGCAAACAGATATTGTTCCATTAACATAAATACTAAAAATTATGATATAATGCTCATCGAGCACCTAAATTTACAAACTTAATTTATTAACTGTTTGCACTTGACTGCCTCTTTTGAGGCACCACTAAAAATTGCTATACCGTAAATCAAAACAATCCACTTCCCACGAAAAAAACCAATAATATCAGATTATACCGCACTCGACTTATTCGGCTGATGAGAAATGTTAACAGAAATTTGAATTTGTTAATTCCACATATTTCTCGCCGGAGAGTTCAACGACCCTTCAAAATGATTATACACCATTCATCTACTTTCTCTACATTGTACATTGCAGAATTATCCGATTCGGCAAATGAACGGCTCATGACGCTGGTCACGATCGTGCTAACACACTGAACGCCACGTGAGTTACATTCAACTGTGTTTGGTCAAGAGCTTGAACGAAATATAACTCCGAACTGTGGACTGTGCTCAAGATAAAAGTATAAGGCCCCGTAGCTTTGTTTTTCTACTTCGGTGTGTTAACACTTCAATCTACGTTATTCAATCAGATGGAATTAAACGATTCCCGGAGTGTGCTGTTTGCCAGAGTGTGTACAGAGTATATGGG